>NC_137443.1:26620000-27336666 GCF_964374335.1 Astatotilapia calliptera | reverse complement strand
ACCCTCCATGTTCGGAGGGGCCTGGGCAGACCTGGAGCCCGAGCAACGCCTCGTCTTCCTTTTTAACTGAAGACACAGCGACGCTGCTCAAGCTGTGAGCAAACACGGGAGGCCCTCCCTACGTCTGCCTGTCTCACAAATATGTTAATTAGGGTCCAGATATTCACACACTTAATTAGCCGGGGCCTAGGTTGTTTCATTTTGATTGGGGGGAGAAACCGAACGACTGAGACGGGAAGAAAGAGGAGAGAAAGAGGGTTCAGTTTTCAATGGCAAATTTAAATATGGCCTCAAGGTGATGAGGAGGTATTGTTAACTACTCTACTCAAAATGAACTTTTCTCCCCCTCCCCAACCTCTTTTTCTTACGGCAGGAGGAGAAAATCCGGCGTGGCCGAGATTAGGCTGTCATTTGCCGGCAAGCGTTTCCATTTGGAACGTGAAATGATTGCGCTAATTGAAGTGGCATTCATTACATTATGTGTCGAAAATGAAGCCGAGGCCAGCCCGCCGCACCTTACACAAGACACTGACGCTTGGGTTAAGGGATGGAGCAGGAAAATTACAAGCCAACTGCCACAATAGGCGTCATTAGACATGAAATTAGGAATTTTGAGGGATGAACTGTTCACGTAGAGGACTGCAGGGTAACGCTGACTTGTGTGATTTACCAACGTGTCCTTGCCAAGAATTTACTGAGGCATAATGGGAAACAACAGCAACTTCTGCCTCAGAATTAGATGGCTATAAAAGCGGAGGGGGGGGAAGACTTAAAGTGTTAAAGTGAAGGGATTATTAGTGTAAGGAAGGAAAAAAAAGTTTGCCCTGATTCAAAAATATTCAATTAGACAAAATGCTTAACAGAAGATCTCCGTTCCTCCCACTTGAAAGCTAAAAAAAGCCACAGAGAAGAAATTAATTTCTACATTTGTGCTTTCAATTTTCTTATTTAGCTTCAATAAGGGGGGGGGGGGGGGGGGGATTATTCAATTCATCTTAGAGGCATTGTCTCTCACGCCCCGGCCCAAATATCACCTACACACGAATATTTTATTGGTCATGTAAATCTCTCTTTTCTTCCTTTAAAAAGGGGGGGAGAAAGCAGCTTGGCATATTTATTTATTGGTGCCCCCCCCAAAAAATAAAAAATAGAATGATACCACCACGTCACCAAGTGTCCCCTCCTCCTCTCCTACTGCCCCCCTGAATCTCTCATAAATACAGCGACCCAAATACAGACCTGGATAAAAAATGACCTTTTTTTCAGGTTTTTTAATGCAAACTTTTTAAACACAGCTTTGTTTTCTAAAGTTGACAGAAAGAAAAGAACGTGTGGACGATCTGATGTAGGTGAAAATATGCTTTCTGACCCTGAAACAGCCCCTAAAGCACCTGCGAATCAAGCTTGTTTTGCATTCCTAGAGGTAGCTAAAGACGTCTAATGCAGTGTTATTACTTCTCTAACTTGCAGCAGAAATACTTCTTAAAATCTTTTTCATGTGTTACCAAACCACACACTGTACTCTGTGTGTGTGTATGTGCGTGCACGCTCTGCACTTCGAGCTGTATGTGACCCTGTGGCAGACATCCACCGCCATCCGAGTTGCGAGAAGCACTCAGAGATTCCCCGAGTTTTTCGGAGAAATTTGACACCGGTCCAAAACCAATCCCTTGGCTTTGCAAGTATGTAAAACATGTTCTTTTTTTTCCCTTTTCCCTCCCTCCTTCCCTTTACCTACAGCTGACTGGAGCACCAGCTGGTGGCGAGCAGCCAAGACTGCAAGGCATTTGCTTTTACTTGTAGGCTAACTGCACTGCTGAACTGCTCTGGGATTTACTCTGCATTACAGGAATGGACTGCAGTATAGATTGTTAACAGGATGAGTGTGTGGGCGCGTAAGCTAGCGCCCCCTTTTTTCCTTGGAGTTTGAATTTGTACTTTTCATCCTATTTTTTCTTTTTTTTTTGGTTGATTTGAATCTCGCTCAGATTGCAGTGTTTGAATGTTACAGATTTATTTAACTGCTTAGATGTACAAAACAACTCTTGAAAACTTTTTTTTAAACAGTTGAAACAATAAATAAACTGTTCAGTCTGTATGACGCCGAACATGTGGCCAGAATAAGTCCACTAATTATCACACCTGGATTATTTTGAAACAGGAAGTATCTCACGAGCCATTAGGAACGGATCACATCAGGTCAATGGTTGTTTAAACTGTTAATTTCATTCCAGCCAGAAGCCTGAAACCCCTTGGCAGAGACATGACCTTTGACCTGCCGTACAAAATAAAGAGGTCAAGCCAAAGGGCCGCGCTGATTCTTTGCAATTACAGCCTCGTCTGAGGCAGTCTTATATCCTGTCTGTTTTAAGAGAATGATTTCAGGATGAACTTATTTGGTTTACATGCCTGAAAGAAAAAAAGAAGAAGGTGTAGTTTCTTTAAGTTATTATTTTGGTTTTCCTGGTCTCCCCCACTTGAGATCAAACTGGGTTCAGTCCACCCCATTCATTAAAATGGAACCTGATCTAGCCCCCTTTTTATTTAAAAATTCAGAATCTCACAGGCTGTAGTAACTTTCTTTTAAAAAGAAACACATCCTGCGTGATGTTTTTTTTACTTTCCTGTCTAGTATAGACTAAAAAGCCAGAAATAAACCTTTAATTTAACAGTATTTTGAATATTTTACAACAAGGGAACAAGAAAAGAAAAGAAACTGTAGTTGTTAGTTTTCTTTTTTTAATGCAACCATTTTCCAAACGGGCATTTTTATTTTTACATCTTTTGTACCCTGGATAAGCATCAAATCATTGAAAGCTAAAGGAACTGTAAAACCATTACATTCACTCCAATGCACTGTTTTCCATTGACTGAAGGTCTGAATGGATGGATGTCATAATAATGCACAGCCTTCTAGACTAAAGTCAAGGTAAGTTAAGTTTTGGTCTCACCTGCAACTCTGGCATCCAAAACACAGTTGACATGTGAACAAAGGAAAAGGAAAAAGCTGTGTTTACCAAAATAAGCATGTATATGTGGGCGTAGCCTAAAGCTATCGTGTCACAACTCTACAGCACTTAAGTATAACCACTGGGAAGGGATTGGTGGAATAGATCCGTTGATCTACAGATTAGTTTAATTTCAAATAGCTTCATTCTTCATTTCTATTGCTACAGACATGCAAACAAACATAAATACAAACACGTTCAACTCGACTCGTCGCTGGAAATAATCCTATTTTTTATGTTAGTTCGAAAAAGAAATAATTGTTTTTTAGATTTTTCAGATTTTGTGCAACTTTAGTTATCAATCAGCCCAGAATCGAATTTTTTAGACTAAATCAAGAAGTTATTTTTATATATATTTGAGTAAATTTGTCAGTCACAAAGTTGTCTATAGTGTTGTGTTAAGTCGATCTAAATCATCCAAATGTTTCATTTCACTAACAAAACATATAGAATAACAGGTAACTGATGTATGTACCTGAGTTATAGCTATAAGAGTATTTCGAGCTGAATAGCGTTGCTCACATGGATTTAATGTTTTTGTCGATTCTTTAAAATATAAATCGGTGGATCGCTGCACTAAAGAGAAGACATCGAATGAGAGAGTGGTTCAGTTTTGACATGACTGGACAGCAGTTAATGAACTTAAATGATCACATTTGTTGTATTTTTGCATTCAGTCTTTACAGCACAAATAAGAAAAAAGCGCCACATTTATTACACTGTAAAACAACTTCCAAAAACAGAGCAGTAATTTATTGGCAGTATATTATCCATTTTTTATGGAACTTTTCGAAAATGGTAAGATTCATTGCGTGGTTTAATAAATATGGATGTTAAATTCCTGCCTTTTAAACCTGGACCATTGCACTTTCTATAAAATTTCCTTTACTGTGTATGAAAACGTAAATTTAAAAAGAATTTTCTAATTACTAAATTTTTAAAAAACTATTGAATTGATAAGTATCCTCTTTCATAAATACATGTAGTATAGCATTTAAATACAAATGTGTTATGTTTAATTTTGCAAAGCCAAGCTCCACCTTAACAATATGGTGGCCACAATACAACATCTGCATGTTTATATACATCTATGACTGAGCGTGTCAGTCAGTGCCGTGCTTGAGCATCATTTCATCGCAACTCCCGACTTTAGAAGTCTAGCCATGATAAGGAGCAACATTGGCATAAGTGATCAATAACTGCTGTATCTGTACCGGAGCTTAAGAGCTCAACTATAGTGAATTCAGTGTTTAAAAACCACAGCAGGAGCAGAAGAAGTGGCAGCTGCCGTGCTTCAAGTTAGACCTCAAAGATTGTGTAACTCAGAGCATCTTAAGAAGCAGACACGGAATCTGGATGCATATTGAAAAGGTTTATCGCTACTTAAATTTGCACAGATGCGGGAGGAGAGCTCACCTCACCGGCTCCGTCGTTGGGATATGCATGTGATGTGATTGGGCGGGATTTGTGTCCGTCAGGAGGGAGCGCGCTCGTCTTCTCATCTTGTCAAACCGCTGGCGTGTTTATACTTCTGATAGGGTGAAACAGAGCAAAGAAGGGGAGAGCGGGGGGGGTGGAAAAAAAATCTCCTGTCAGCTATTCTTACATAAAATATTAGAAATCTCATTGTTATGAAGAATTGCGCTGAGAAAGCCTAAGCCTCTTGACTTATGAATTTTAAAAGTACCCAAAGAACTGAGAGAGGGGAGCCTTTTTTTCCCTTCTTCTTCCCCCCTTCTCGCTGACCTTAATCTTAAATAGGTCTCAGAGACAGGTAGAGTGATAAATGGACTAAAGTGATTCCAGCTGAAAAGAATAGGGGCTAAGCCCACTTTTTCAGAGGGCTTGCAGGGGGCTCTTATCAGTGACGGGCGACAAACAGCTCCAAACTCCAGGTTCCAGAGGAGTGTTTGGGTGCGCGGTGCCAGCTGGGCTAATGCTTAGATTAGTTTACAAGTTTGGCTCCAATGCCAATTGGATTAAGCCTCATCGTGCTGGGGATATTTCCACATTGTTTGACAGCCTACATACGGTCAGCATCAGGCGCCGAGCACTGCTCTGATGGACTTATTCTAAATCCTTCTTTTTTCCAAGTGCGTGTGTGTTTGTGTGTGTTTATCTAAACGCATTGTGACCGACAGTGTCAGCAGGGTTGAGCATTTTAGTGTTTTCCTTTATTTAACTTCAGTTGCGGCTTTAGAGCGACACCTTCAGCTGCCTTCCTCATTGCCAGGAAGCGATCGTAACCTTTTATTCCTAAGATAGGCCCCGTCTTTCGCCCTCGGGCTATGTCTTTAATATCGGGACTCTCGTCACCCTGATCCTACCGTTCAAAAAACACCCGTGTCAAGATCAAAATATCACTGACAGAGAGCGTATCTAATGCTTCTACACTGAGCTATAATCAGAGTAATCACTTTGAACTAGTTCACAGAAAGGCTGCTTTATTTTCCAAAGCAAAATTGGTTTGGTCTCCTTTAAGACTCTGAGGTTTATTTGATTAAGGCTAGAGCGGAGCATGAGAAATCAGCCAGGGAGGGGGACTTCAGTGGCATTCCTCACTAATATTTATATGAATCCCTCGGCTTGTAAATCATTTATGCACTTTCCCACTCACGTTTGACTCCAAACCTCACAGTCAATTGTGACTTAGGTCCCGTAATAATAAACTAACCTCCCTGCTTAGGCATTGTCAGATCAGAGGAGGCAGGGTCAAGAGCAACTGGACCTCTAGGGCACCCTGGGGACTCCCACCCCCCAAAACCCCCTAACAGCTCCGTGGTGGGACTGCCGCAGAGGCCTTTAATTGTTATTTCAGTGCACCCCCCCTCCTCCCTCCTCTTTTGCCCCATATTCACTCCTCCTCTCTCCCTCCACCCACCCCCGCCCACCGCAGTGTCCGGGCAAACAGAGTGGTCCTGATAGCTTCGTAATGAGAGGCAGCGTCCGGAGGGAGCAGACTAGTGACTTCCAAATACATTGCCCTTGTTAGCAGTGTTTGGCGCACCGCTCCGTTGTTACAGATGTCGGTAATAGAGCGCTAATAGAGATCCATTACCCTTAGGTTGGCTCTGTGTGTGTGTGTGTGTCTGGGGGAGGGCAAAGAGCCTCATAAGATTACCACACTCGTGGCTGACCTCTGCCTCCTTTTAAAACTGATTATTTCATTTGATCACGCCCAAAGGTGGCGGCCGGTCCGGCAGCGGGCCTGATGAAGAAGGCGATTTGATTATCCTCCGCCACCACCGCCGCCGCCACCGCCATTTGAGATCAAGGATTATAAGTCAGCTTTGTAATGGAAAATATTAGCAGCGAGGAAGCAGGGGAAAGGAGTGTGTGTGTGTGTGTGTGGGGGGAACAATAGAATAACAAATTGCATGTTGCCCTCAGGACAGAAGGTAGACAGAAACATTAAATTAATGAGCCCAGAAGAACTTTGTCACAAATGAATCGTGTAAATACATTGATCTTTTCTCCTTTCGAGTCTATTTTCTTTCAGTTGCTGTTTTTTCCCCCCTCCTCACCCTGCTCCCCTCCCTCTTTCCCAGCTTAATGATCTCTTCCCCTACCATTTTTACATTGCAGAGGAAAGGAAAAAACCTGTTCTGTTTTTCACCGGCGCTGCCTCTTGGTAAACACTCTTCCTTCTTATCTGCACGCTGCCTTCTCCCTAGGCTATGGAGCAGATTTTTCATTTAGCTAAAAGCTCGGTAAGAGGTCTATGAGAATGATAATCCTACCACGGGCCGCAGCTGGCGTTTCCACTGCGCGGATGATTAGTCGGGAACGTTTTGCATTCGACCTGGAGAAATTCTCTCAGTGGGAAGTTAGCATCCGCTTACTGTCTTTTTCGGCGGGGCCCCACTCATGGCCCTTACCCCTCCCTCTACCCTCACACACACACACAGAAACTCGCTCTAGAGGAGGCCTTTATAATGGATGACGAGGAAGGAAAAAAAAAGTAGCACTAGCATTTACCTCCCCTCTCTTCCTCCTCTCTAAATACCGTCATTCCTGTCACTTTCCTTGACACCCGGTGACCTTCGTCAAATATATTCCTAATTGCTTTTGACGGTGAATTGGCACCCCGCTGCTTCGAAGGGCTCCTTCCTTAAAGCAGCGCAGAGCCACGCTTTCCTCAGGTATGGCGCGGGATCCCCTCAGACGGAATTAAGGCGGCGAACGGGAGGAACAGGTCATGAATGCACTTATCTCATTTGTCTGACAGGTTTAAACGTTTATTAAAGGCCTCAGCCCTAATTCCCTCAAGCAGGTGTAAGCTTCCGTTGAGGTGTGAATTATATCCAATCGAGCAGATACGCTCATAATATGATGAACGCCAGCTAAGCTTTTCCAGGTGGAAATTGAATAACTCATGGTTTCTGGGCGTAATCCATCCGTACATTGTCAAAGACAAATAGAAGAGGGAGCATCGTTTCCAGTGTCTTTGTGCAACACTCGCCACAGCGAGTGTATTAACAGCATTACACGCCTCTTGAATTACACAAATAAAAGTGCGGGGAATCTAAACTCTGCCTGGTTTTCTTTGTAATCAAATCCCTTGAAAAGAGCTCTTCTGTTTGCACTTTGGAGGGAAAAAGAAAAAAAACTCACACACACCCTCCCCAGCCTGGATTTAGCATTTAGATACACTGAAGGAGGTTTTTTTTTTGCCCTGGGTCACGTCATAAAAAGCCCACGGTGGATGGACAATGTTCACCGATGCAACAAACACAAATGGGTATTTGTTTTCCTTCAAGCATCATCTGCCACCTGGCTTTAGTTATGAATATAGCCGAAGAGAATTAATAGAAGCATTAAAGCATAAATCCCATTCACTTGATTCATTTATTAGTAAAAATCTCTTATAGGTTTGTTTACTATTTTGTTTGCTAAATTTCACTGTGATGGCCCTCGTTGATTTTTGTTCCTCCCAGACAGAAGCAAAAAAGTTTCACTATGAAAACTCGAGCACAGCCGCAGTAGCCAGTACTGAAACGATGGTGTGTGTGTCAACATTATTTATATCCTGTCAGCACTTGTGCCCGTGGACAGTCTAAACTCAGTAGTAAAATGCCTTGTTTTGTCTCTGTGTTCACGCTCTCCCTGAGGTCACAGTCTTCGCTCTGGCTCCAAAAATTACGAAAAGCAGAAAGAAACAGCTGTGCAGAAATTTTTTTTATCCATCATCTACTATGATTTTATGCTCTTATTTTTACACTTTCACAACATCTCTGCTTCGGAGAGCTGAATGAGTAGAGATTGTTCTCCATGTTTGCCTCCAACTCTGCTCCGAGCTTCATTTTTGACTTACTATCCACAAAAATTAGAAAATAGGCTCATTTGTCCATTTATAATTAGCTGCATAATAGACCCATATTTGGGAGAGGTTGTGATACAGTGTTATAGGTCGTTTGTTGTTGTCTTTGAACTCTTTTAATAGATACCTGGGGGCTGTCTTAACAAGAATCAGCATCTGTTGTTCCCTCAAATGGCTAAGAGTATAATTATAAGTGTGCTCTTGTGGTCACACCAACAATGACTGCTGGCTCTCCAGAGCAAAGCTTGACGTTACCACGTAAATCCTTATGTCCTCTTTGGGATGCGGTCTGGTTGGATGGCTTGACATTCAAAGCCACTGTACCCACAGTGGATGTTAGCTCGCTATGATCCCAAGTGACAATGATACCTAAATCCTGTAAACATATGTTGTCATACCAATTGTTTTAGTAACACTTGTGTTTTTAGAGAGTACAAGTAAACAGCCTGTTTTCTCTTATAGGGCTGAACACTTGATGAGTATTTGGGAATGAATCCACCCAAACCAAGAGAGAAAACAAAAGTTTAACAGCATTTGACTGTGGCATGTCTTGATCTGTTGGGACATAGTCACCAAAGCATCACACATTGATAGTGTACTGTTTTAGGCCTCAGTTACACAGGCCTAAAGACCAGTTGGCAACCTCCAGTTGCTAGGAAAAAATGGGTATTCCCCACTGGGAAGTGGGTGTTGGAGGTTGCTGACTGTCATTTGGTGAAATTGGTTGCAAAGTGGTTACAAAAAACTCTGTGTGATCGTTTGTAGTTGCCTGTAGTTTTAATGCAAAATGACTTGTGTCTAAAAACTTGCCAAATAGTTTCTAAGTACCACTGAAACATTGAAAAGGTGTGTTGCAAACTGGAAACAGCAAACGTCACCTTCAAAATAAAAGCTATGGCTTACTGCAGCTGACAAAAGGTGCACCTTTTAATTTAAAGGTGAATGTTCTCCACTTCCTGTTTTAGTTGCACTCTTCACTGTTTCAGTACTGCTTAGTGTGTAGTTTATAACATAAAAGACGTGACATACGGTCTCTTAATGTCATGAAACTGTTTTCAGTTCATAAGTTTAAGCCCAGCTAATGTATATTTTACACAAATAAACTAGTTTGTGACCTGATGTGTGTGCAGCGTACCGCTGAACTGACATGACTTGTGACCGCGTAACAAATGTTTAACTCCAGGGGGAAGTTCTGAGGAGTTTCCCCATCACTGTAGCTCCATTGTCATCGCGAGTTAAAAAAAGACAGAAAAACATGTTGGATGAATACAATCATGTGACCCAAAGTAATGACAACTGTGACCCATTTGCAGGATGATAATTAGCCATCCACAGCCACGGGGCGATGACCTCCAAGCAGAGACGAAAACAAACCCACCGATTTTAAAGCTCTCTTTGTCTGACATTGACACCGCGCCCGTTGACTTGTTCACATGCTTCAGTGTGAAATATTTAAATTTATTGTATAGTTTCCAGTATATGAGCTGAAATTACTCTTCCACGATGTCTGGCAAATTTCAAATTATCACACCAATCAGTCTCCATCAGCTGAATCGACCTTAAGGGCCCCTTTTGATCAGATTTACCATCATCACACTCTTGATACAATAAAACAACATGGGGAGAACACTGTGTACTTTCTGATTGCAACATCATTTCATCTCTCCTCCGGGCGACAGAAGATAAAGACTTCTGTCCTGCAGTTGTGTAATCTGTTTATGTTTCCATTAGATGTAAATGAGTTCTTCATAAAGTCACATGAACTATGAACTTATCAGGTTTTTAAATCACTTCAAAAAGAAGAAATCTACCCAGATAGTTAGAACCCTTAACAACCTTGACTTGCATCAAATGTGCAATCATGACATTGGAATTGTATTTTGATTGCAAGAGATTAGAAAAAGCAATTTATCTTGCCATTTGTATATCTTACAATAAAAAGTGTCACCTTTTTCATTTTTGACTCTTTTTTTATTTATATATGTTTGGGATTTTGGTGATGCGAGAGTTTTAAAGGGCCAGGATCTCTATATTGATTGTTTTTTATGTGGGTTGGCTGGTGACTTGTAGAGATGTCTGCCTTCTTCTTCAGTATAACTAAGTGGCACTTTAAACTTGTGGTGCTCAAAGCCATCATTCAACAACCCAAGGCCATTCTTTAGGGAGTTGTTTTAGAGTATTATCTAAATGTAATTACATTTCTGTAGTTACCAGGAAGAATCAACAGTCAAATCTGTTCTGGGTACTTTTGAGTGGCGTTATTTTTTACCCATTCATCCATTTTATTAATCACTTATCAAATTTGTGGTCAGGGTCTGGGACCGGAGCCTATCCAGCTGTGACTGAGTGAGAGGTGGGGTATACCCAGGACAGAGTGCAACAGCTTTGATGTTTTATGATGTTTGTATTACAACGTGCTGACTTCAGATTGTTATGGTGTCAGCGTGACTAGAGCGCCAAATTGCAAAAATAAAAAGTGTGTTGCACAACTCTCTCAATGCCCGTTCATATGATATATTACAGGCCAGCTTTTGTTTCATAAATTATTATCAGTGCCAGCTAGGGCTCTGCCATATCAAATTGTTCGCAGTTATACTAGTATAAAGTTACTAAAAACAATGACATAAGCCTGGGCATGTCTGAGAGTGAGAGCTGCATATCTGATAAACTAAAAGAGTTCAACAGCTGCCAGTACATCACATTACTTTGCAAAGTATGAGCCACACTTGCCCCAGGATATCGTTCATTTGACAGGGAGAACAAACACGGTCACAAAGCAGAAAAGGAGTGCTTTAAGTAACTGGTAAAGTTATAACTGGTGTGACATCCCAGGTAGAAAATATTTTTTCCCAGTAGCTCACTGGAAAAACGCTCTTCTTCATCTTGATAAATATCATTATCAAAAAGCTGCTTGACATGTTTTCGTGAGCACCTTCAGCCACTCTACATTAGTGAGCTTTTACATCCATGTATAATTATCAGGCCCCTGATGTCTGCTGACCAACGCTTGCTGGTGGTACATCAGTCCAAGCTAAGGAGACTTTTGAAGCTGGGGTTCCTAAGTTGCCGAACTTACTGTCATTGGACTAAAGATCTGCAGATACTAAAGTTTAAGACTCAGTTGTATCCAGTATTTTAATTGTTGCACTTATGCCTTTTCACGATTACTTGGAGAATTTTGTTCTTGAAAGGTGCTTACTTATGATTTTAAGCTTTTATTGCTTCAGTATCAGTAACAGTTCTCCTCAAACTGAGGTTACACACATTTCCCTCTGACCTGTAGTCATCTAGAGTGATTCAGTGCGACTTACCCAGCTTTGGAGGTGTTGCCTACCTTCCCAGAAATCCTCAAGCCCTACAGGAACTATTTCTTTTCTACCGAATGACACCCTTTAAATGAATCACTGGACAGAAAGAAGTGTCCACCTACCCCTGATGAGAAGTTTGCCTTAATATTTTGTTCCTACAGATGATATCTTCCAAACTGGGATGAATTAGGTCTTAAGGTGAGCTCTCTTTACTTAAAACACTCAAAATAATAGTTGACCTGAGCATACAGTATGAAAAGCTTCAATTCAGACACCCGTCACTTGCATAAACGCACTCAACCACCGAACCTCGAGTTGTGGGGGAAAATCTTGAAGTCTCGACTGAGAAGAGAGACAAGATTAGAAGCAGAAAACCTGGCGGCGTGGCGGTGAGCTCTAAGCGCCCCATCTCGGCTTCCTCCGCTGTCTGCACTGTAAGTCGGTTGAGCATCGCACCTACCAGGCAGATGGAAAAAATTCAAACACCGAGTGCCAAGATCTTTATGTGGATTCCCTACTTCCAAATAGCTTAGGATTATTCTCCGTCTAAGCTAATACCTGGTGAGGAAGTAAAGCCTGAAGGATGGGATTATTTAATATGGCATTTTTAATGTGTGACATGCTAATCACATCTCAGAACAGGAATACTTCAACCATTTAACTTTCGTCAAGGGAGGAGAGATGGTTGGTGGTGGTGGTTGCGGTGGTGGGGGGTAAGCCTCCAAAAGAGGACCCCCCCCCCTCTTCTTCTCTCCATCCACTAGCACCTCATGCCACAGAAACCGGCTGTAAAAACCGCGATGACAATGACACATTGTCGTGCCTTAGAGGGGAAAAACGAGGGAGGGAGAACGACAGAGACAGAGTAACCTCAAGAACATGAGTGAGGGAAGTTTTTATTCTGACTGCTGTGGTGAAACAGGGCTGCCACGATGACGGCGACATCGACACGGGGAGTCTCTCCTAAGCATTACACATCAATCTGGGGCCTAGACCGCAGACAGAATTACTCCTCTGTGTACCGATAATGATTTCACAATCCTCGCATACCGGTGTCTGAATCTCCCGCGGATTTGCGGATAAAGCCGAGTTTCCTCCCAGATTCCGAAGTTTTAACAAGGTGAAGCAGACGAGACTCCGAGTTCGACCGCTCTGAGCCGGTGAGGAAACTTAATGCGCGTGTGCACGCTTGACAGGCAACTTCAGAGAACAGGAGCAGAAGAAGAGTGATTTGACAGGGAGGCAATGGGTGAGGAGGGTTCAGACGCACTTGTCTCTCTATCTCCGTCATCTGTCTGTGATCATTAATGGTTAAACATCTGAAGCGTTGCTATTATATGAGCATGGAAAGTTATTAAAGCACACACACACACACACACACACACACACACACACACACACACACACACACACACACACACACACACACACACACACACACACAGCCTGCCCTCGTGTCTTTTCTGTCTTTAAGGATCGCGCTCTGATAGCGGTGAGGAAATCAATGAAGGGCCTGAGAGCAGCCAGTCTGGCAGACTTGACACGCAACAGAGGAAGGTAAATTATTGGAACTTTAATTACTTTGATCCGTCATGCATTGTAGCATTGTGTCAGGGAAGTCAATGCCATGACAGACGCTGAACAAAGGCCAGCGCCGCATTTTCATAACATCTTCACTCCCTTTTCCTAATGCCTGATTAAAGCCAGGGTGTCGAGGACCAGAAGCCCCCAGCCCCCTGTTTTTTTTGTTGTTTTTTTTTTTCCTCCTGCCTCTATGCACTGATTTAGAAACTCATTTTGAAAGCTCTGTTTACTGAAGTCATTACTGAAGTCAGGGATTGAATGCTGGTCTATTATGGGCCTCTGCACCACGGCTTTACAAACAAGCACAATGCACCGTGCTATCGCCATTATCACATTGTTTGACCGTAATGTATCGCCTCTTCTTTTTTTTTCTCCCCCCCTCCTCACACCCATAAATATAAGTCCATATTTTCAGCTAAATTAAGAAGGATTTGCCTCCACAATGAAGCCTGTCCTTTTCTGAGTGGCCGCACAAGAAAACAATGACAAAAACCCCACAAAGTAAATGAGCAAGAGTGAGAAATTCCCCCCGTTTTTTTTAATCATCAAAGGGTGTACGAAATTACTCCTTTTTCCCCACTATTTCATGAATATTCCGCCACTTAGCGTTGGGATGAATCTGCAGGATTGTTCTCGCAGCTGATAAATGGCCGGCATGTGTGGTAATTTAGAAGTGCACATTAATCTCCAATCGTGGCTTAAGAAGGGAATAAATAGGAGGCAGGGAAAAAAAGGTAATTGATATCCAGCAAATGGGCAGACCTCCCAAAAAGTGTATGCAGATATAACTAAGGCGATCATGTGCGTTATTAATTGCACAAACTGCAAATTGTGCGAGCTGAACAGGAGAGGGAAAAGTGCTTTGTTTCAATTCGTCATTCATGCGTTAAGTACGATTAAGCAAAACTGTTGTTTGTGAGGAAAGTGAACGGAGTAGCTCAGAGAAACTGTCACCAAGAAAGGGATGCTGCTCTTTACTGGAGTCTTAATTCATTAGTGGATCAGGGATTTGCTAACTTCAGACCTAATCATCCCCCACTGATGGTTTATATTTCTGTCTCTCAGTGATTTGTATTGCATTGTATTCTGCAGTTGGGGGATAATCCCACACAATGTGACCAAACAGGCTTTGAGACACATTCTCACTTGGAAAGGACAGCGAGGACATTGACTGTCAGTTCTGGTAGTGTAATGGGCGCACAGTGATGCACTGCAGAAGGACAGTTGTGCATTTACGTCTGCTGACATGTACGCATGTATATATAAGCACTTTCTACATACAGAGAACTCCCTTAACCTTCCAGCTCTGGTTTGTCTCATCAGTTTCAAGTGAAATAATGCAGTCATTGCACAGTTAACACTTTCTTGAAGCCAGAGGTTACTGTATTTGGACAACAAGGCGAAGTTATCAGCTAACGCTAGTAAGCTTAATGAGCAAGGTGGCATACAGACCGTTAAGATGCCATCATTCAGGCATGCATATTCACTCAAAACTGGGCCAGTTGGTGGCAAAATTAACAGCTAAACAAAAATCAGTGTCAGAATAGTCTAAACATGTTCCCTAAATTACCCCCATACAGTGATAACAAAGGTGAATAGAGACCAAAACTGCTTTTTAAAAAAATGTTAATTTCTGGTATGAAGCTGGAGATTGACTCAATTTTGGAACTGGTCTCAAGTGGCCATTAGATGAGCTGCATTTTCCCTCACATGATATTCCTTATACTATTTTCAAGGAGAAGATGCAGTCACAGTAATGTCGATCTGGCGAGAAGGGCAGGTAGGGCTGTTCAATATAACGATATATATCGGATGACGATATAAAAACGTCTATAGTTTCATCGTTTGTATTGTTTGTTTTGTGGTGTCGCAAAATAAACTGTTTACGGCAATATTTTTTCATGGTTTTGATGGTCACTGTAGTGGCTATATTAATGTCTTAAAGTTCTCTCTTTCTCTTATATTTAATATAACCACACTACAGACAGAGAAGCGCCTGTTTTTATGCCTTGTCGTTTGCCGTTTGCAACAACAATGGTAAAACCATTGCGTGTCCGCTTGTTTATTTTCCACATAAACCTTTCACAATAAAGCTCAAGATCCCGTTGAAACTTTTCAAAATAAACTGAATCACGTGAAAGAGTATGCAGAGTGTTTACGGATGAGAAGCAAAAAGAGCCGCCAGGTGCTAAAAATAAACCTTAGACTCAAACGTTAGAACAGGCTTTTCCCCGCAGCACACTGTGTAATAAATACTCACAAAGAAAATGGCGGCCGTTACAACTTATGTCTAAAAATGTATAGTTTCATGCATCAGTTAAAACACTCGACTCCATGTACACGACACCCAGCTGGAAACATTTCACGCAAGTGGAGCTGCCCGAGATTCACAGAATTTACAGAAAATGTTACATTTTTGTGATTTATATCGTTATCAGGACGATATATGTCTTATATGTGAGATTTTGGTCATATCGCACAGCACTAAGGGCAGGTGTGTCCAAATGCAAACAAATCACGTACTTTCTACTGAACGCTGTCCCTTGAAACCTTCAAAAACTTACAGTGGAAGTCTTTGTTGACAGACTGACCGTGGTGCAGAGAAGACACTGGAGCTGAACCGATATAAGATTTTTAAGAGCGATATTGATATTTGGTGATTGAAAAATCCAATATATGAAAAAAAATTTTTTTCTTACACACACACACACACACACACACACACACACACACACACACACACACACACACACACACACACACACACACAAATATATTTCTAAGATATTTCTTTTACATGCACTTCTTTATGATAATATGACATTACAGTATAAAAATAATCTTGTTTTATTGTCACAAATTGTGGATTGCTCCTTTAAGCTCTACCTGACTCTGCTGGATCAACTGATTGCTGTTTGTGACGTTTCAAATACGTGTTTCCATCTGCTGTATCAGTTATCAGCCACATATAGAGTAGATGATGATGTATTCTCAGATGTTTAGAAGTTGTCTTTCACACACTCTCCAGTCCAGCTGACTGCCTTATGCCATGGCACATCCCGTTCTGTGTGCAAACTTTCGCATTTCTACAAAGATAAACAGGCTGACATGTAAATTTGCACAAGTCTCATCTTGAAAGCGAAGCAGTCCGTCCCTGTTAAGAAAGTTTTGAACCCAAACATGTTCTCCTAGTGTGAAGTGAACATTAGCTCTCAATGCAAAACTTCAAATGTTAAGACCCTCAAAAAGAGGGGAGAAAAAAATCATACTTCTCTCTTAATTTGTATTGATGGCCTAGAAGAAACCAGCATGCTTTGCAGTTCTGTAAGGGGGAAGATGTTTAAGTGGAGATTAATTCAAATTTCTGCTTGCTCAGTACTTGTAAAACTAAAGCAATTTATATTCCTTCTCTTAACGATCCTCCCTTTCTCTGATTGCGGTAATGTAATCTAATTGTAATTATGATACTATCTGAATCATGCAGACCTTAACATGATTGGAGCTACTCATTGCATTAAAAACTAATTTTTGAATAATGATGAAAGGAGCAGTGGAAAATGTGGAAGTATTACATTTTTTCTTTATCTCTGTTTTGTAGGGGGATCTTGTTCTTCTCCCCCCCCTCTCACCTCACCTCCCCTCCCTCCCTGCCATCCGCCTACAGTCATGGTTCCGGTATAAATGACAAGGAGTGGATCCGAAGAGTAGTGGGAGGAGGTGAGGAGGGGTGGGGGGTAGAGAAGGCTGGATGGGAAATGGACCACCCCAATTAAACCTATCAGGCTCATCAGTGGCTGCGGGATAGCGGCGTACCGCTGCGAACAAGTTCACTGTCGTCCCACGAGGTTTCGCTTATCGCACCAGAGCGCCTCCTATGCCATGCATCACCCCCACCAACCCAGCACCCCGTTCACCTCACCCAAGGGCGGGGGGAAGGCTTCTCGAGCTGGGAGAATAAGAGTGGAGTAAAACAGCTGTAGAAACCGTGGAAGCAGGCTCAGTGGTACAGTTACAATGTAGTTGGGTAAAAATGAAAGGAAGGTGGAAAGAAATGGAAATGAATGAGGGAATAAAGGTTTATGCTTTTCAAAATGATTTGGAGTCACAGCCCAGGGGATATCTTATACTTTGGAGAAAGTGAAGAAGTTGTAAGCAGAGTTACTGTAAAATTGATTGCACCGTTATATCAAGCAGCCTACGAAGACAACAGTGTCCAATCTTGGTACATCACCTGATTACAGTTCATCTCAATACCAAACCACAGAATCTTATTGGCAGGGTTTGGGTTTTATGTTGCTTTACTTTTTCTACAGTTTCTGCTACTTGTCCAAGTTGCTTTGCAACCCAACTCGACCCCAGCTTATTCTCTTTGCTTAATTTAGCTCATGTCTGTTATTCTGATGGCTGCTGTGTTCTGTTGCTGCTTTGAAGCCAGAATGGAGACATATAACTATCATTCTTCTTATTCTTAAAGATAGAAAGTTATTGTAAAGCCACATTTTGGGAAAACAGTGGAGACTGCAGCACAACCAATGTGATTGCAACTGTGTGTGCAATAGGGCTGCCGCGATTAGTCGACTAGTCACGATTACGTCGACTATCAAAATCGTCGACGACTAATTTAATAGTCGACGCGTCGTTTGAAGCTTTGTAAGATCACAAAAGACGCAGGAATAAGTAGTAGGATTTAAGAGTGTAATAACGGACTGAAACAGAAGATGGCAGCACTGCATGTACAAGGATGCCAGCTGCCATTAAACCCAAAAGAAGAAGTAGCTCTGTCCCAGAATTCATAGCGCGGCCCAGCTCAGTTTCCAACAATGGCGGCAGCTAGTTAGTTTTAATATTACTCTTATTATTCTTTCTGGGTCACAAAATAAACGTTTAACATATTTTCAGGTGAGAATGTAGCTGTGTAAACCTCAAATATCTGCTCAGTTTATCAAGACACCACATATTTTCAAAACTGCTCCGATGTTTTCAGAGACGTCTGTTACCCACTAGCTTGATAGCTAGCCGAGGGCAAGGCTCACTAGAGCCCGTGAGAACACCGGACTCCCGGCAAATCGTTTTCAAACCCACTGCCATCTTTTGCTACTCAGGTTAAACATATAAGTCACTTGGATAACTTAAAATGTTATTGTTTGGCTTTTTTTTAGTATTTTATTTATTCCTGAGTAAATCGGTTTGGCTGAGATTAAAGTTATAGTTTTTACACAGCTGAATAAACGTCAAGCAGACAACTGATTATCAGAAGTGTGAGATGCTCGAGAATATACTCCGGTGTCCTGTTATATTTTAGATAGCAAGGAGTTTATTAAACTTCACCGAAACAATCTGCAAATTTCATTAAAATTTAATAAACTATCATCTTGTCTTTATTTTTAGTTAGCACATACCTTAAACACTTAAAGCTGTAAGCTAATGATAGTTATATAAGAGCAGATGCTGCTGGTTGATCCAATTGATGCATGATCTCATTAGTCGACTAATCGCAAAAATAATCGGTGACTAGTCGAAAATCAAAATAATCATTTGTGGCAGCCCTAGTGTGCAATGAAATTGTGATTTTGTTACATTTGAAATTGTTGCTTTGAAGATGAGGATCAGGTCTGGCACCACATGCAGTCAGTTGCTGTCTTAAAAGCAACTTTGGTTTATCAACAGCAATAAAATTGCAGTAAAATGGAGTCAGTCTGTTATCAGTTTGAAACTGAATGGAATCAAATTGCAGTCTGTTGCTATCTGCATTTACAGAAATTCACATGAACTACTTACATTCAGAGTCCAGCCAGAACCATTTAACTACAAAATAACATAAGCACTCTGCAACCTGGCTGTTATATAAGAATATTGTGAAAGTGAAAACTCCAAGTCAGCCTCCAGATATAATCACCAAACATATTATTCCTCGGTAGTGGAGTTTGTCACCTACTAAAAGTTTAATGCAATCAATTCAAGTACCATAATCTAACGGGGAGTTTTATTTCAGGGTCAGTGACACACAGCAGTGTTGGTTGTATTGGCCACATTTGGAGTGAAAGGCTGCAGAATATGTGCTGATGGAAGCCTAGCAGCACTTTGGCCCTGCTTTTAAGGACTAAAGGGATAAGGAAGGTACTGCACCTGCAAGCTAACTGTAAACTGCCGGGTTAAGGATCATTTTTATCAGAATATGACTCTTGTCCAATCTCATTTGAAGGGCCAAAACACCGTGAGTGTGGACTGCGAGCCTATTCACAGCGGTTAAAAGCAGGCACGAGGCAGAGGTGTGAGAGCAGCGAAGACGGAGGGGAGGACAGATAACCCGACAGCTTTCACACTCCTGAAGGTAAAGCATTTTAGTGTATGAAATGAGGTGGTAATGCAGAGGTGGCTGGCCGGGTGGACGGGACTAATGGGCATCGAGACAGTGTGAAAGCCTCTGTAGCAGAGAGACTCTCCTAAAATCATGCAGGGGAAGAAAATTTACCTGCAACTTTACACTTCTTATAACAGGTAGCACCGATGCTTGTGGAACAAATTTTCTCGTGGGGGAAAAACTCGAAATCGGGAAAATGCAGCCAGGCTTGCGAGATTTATAAATGGCGTCGTGAAAGGTCAGGAAATTTACTCCACACATAAGTGGTCACGTAAGGGAACATCCAGAAATGAGAGAATGGCAGTAAAATCTTAACTGAGGTGAAGGCACGAAGTGGCAAATACATCATCACAGAATATATTTTCTTCCTTTCAGCGCGCAGCAATTTTAGAGGTAAGTATTCAGAGATATAGAATATTTAATTAAATCTGTTCTTTGTGCCTTTTCATAAATTGATGTAACAAACATATAGACACTAATCAACGATCTGCTCAATAAAAATAAAACAATTTCGACTCAAATTGTGTGGGTATATTCCACCTTTGACACACTGGACAAGATCAAGCTAACATTTCTTATATATTGAAAAGTAATATTATCTCATGATTACCAATCTAAATGCAAATATTGTTCCAAAGTCATTTAAATTTGGTGTTTTCACTTGTTTTTTCCGTAATGATTTTAAGCTATCTCTTCTTTTTGCTCACATATTGACCAGGATAGATATGTGTACTCATTTCAATTAATAATTAGAATTTTAGTTTTCTAAGTAAAATCCACAAAGGCTCTTGATGTTTAACAATAAGAATAAAAACACGTTTTTGGGAAGATTATTGTTACACTAATTAAAAGTGTCTGAAACAGGTCTGGCTTTTAATCAACACACCGAGTGTCAGTGGGATCACCTGTATAAATAAAAGATAATTTTTTAAAAATACAAAAAGTAAAAAAGAAATACAAAAAGTAATTCAGTTACATATACTTCAATTTTATTTATATAGCAGCAAATCACAACAACAGTCACCTGAAGGTGCTTTATATTGTAAAGTGCAAACCCCAACAACTAGACAACCGCCTCGCACTTTGGCAACAGTGGGAAAGAAAAACTCCCTTTTAACGGGAAGAAACTTCTGGCAGAACAAAGACACGCTTTGAAAGAGAGAGAGCGAGAGAGATTAATAATAACTTATTATACGGTAAATGGTAAATGGCCTGTATTTGTATAGCGCTTTCTAGTCCCTAAGGACCCCAAAGCGCTTTACACAACCTGTCATCCACCCATTCACGCACACATTCACACACTGGTGATGGCAAGCTACAATGTAGCCACAGCCACCCTGGGGCGCACTGACAGAGGCGAGGCTGCCGGACACTGGCGCCACCGGGCCCTCTGACCACCACCAGTAGGCAACGGGTGAAGTGTCTTGCCCAAGGACACAACGACCGAGACTGTCCAAGCCGGGGCTCGAACCGGCAACCTTCCGATTACAAGGCGAACTCCCAACTCTTGAGCCACGATCGCCCGTTATATATTATAAGGTAATATAACCAAATCCTTATTTTAGTACTCTTATTATTAGATGTTTGGCCTTGATTCTTGTGGCTATGTGATGCGGTTTCTGGTGTTTGTGTGCTTAAACGCACTGTAAAGGTTTAGCAACGGAGTGGCCACTCTGACTGAGACCCTTGTGGTGATCAATAACTCCTGGTTGTTGTTGTCGTTGTTCAGGGTTCCTGTAACTGTGCGGTGTATGGGGCACATTGATGTGAAAAAAGCTGGCATCTCTGTGTCTTAATAGTTTATTAGGGTTAAGGTTAGATGTTAAATATTGTTAACATGTACTCTTAGTTTTCTAAGAGAAAACCTAGTCCTTTCCTAGTGACATTTTTGTGAGTTTACCTATTTGTTATAATAGTGTTTAATTTAACTTCAAATTAGGTCAGTGTTCCTTTTTCTTGACTGCCTCATGTAATACACAATGAACACCCCACAGTTCACCCCTCTAAAGCTGAAATTAGTTTCATCTAAAAAATTAGGCATTTTTTAGATGAAACTATTTTATTTTAACTAAGCTACTTCAGGCCCCAGTCACACTGGCCGGGAGACAATTCACCCAGGACCAGTTTGTGGGTGTTTGCTGGGTGCACTGAAAACCTCCTTGTAACTGGTTTGGTAGCAGATTATCGTGATTTCCTGTAATTTGAATGAAAGTTGCAGATTTGTTTGTAAAGACTCACTGATTGCTCTGTGAGCTGCTGTGAAAAGTGCAAAGTGGAAGTGGAAATAGAGAACTTTGTGTTCAAAGTAAATGTTGGTCCTTATCGATTCGACAGTTGCATTTAATGAGGCCCAACATTTACTTTGAACGGCCTCCATTGCATGTTCTGCAGTTTCAGTAGCATTTTGGTGAGCATTTTGTGAGTATCTGTAGATAAATTAGCTTCGTCTATGTGAACTATGGGCGACCGCATCAACCAGCTGACAACCAAAGCATTCTGTTCTGTGTACAGCACCCTCTTTGTGACCTACTTTAACCTGTCAGGGAATACACATATTCCTCTGGTGACCAGAGGTTGCCATGGGATGGCTGACTAGTTTCTAGATCTGTTGATTGAGGCCTTAGAAGTTCATCTTTCCTCTGGAAGTTTTTCAGGTAAATCTGACATACTGTGGGTGCTGTGAGGTAAAATAATATTAAAATATTAATAGTAAAAAAATATTTCTTTTTTTTAATTTGAAAAATTGAGAGGGAATCACTTCTCTGTAAAACTTCAATCAGCTTGAAGTGTAAATTGCAGCTCTGTGGAAATTCAGACTACATTTCTCTCTTTTGCTTCCATCGATATTATCACGCTACCTCAGAGTATGATCAGGAGTTCATTAATATCCTCATGTCATAAACAATGTGAGGCAAGTAAATAAATAAAGCTAATCTGACAGGATGCTATAAATGTCACCATGCATCACCTGAGTGACACCTGACTCGCAGCCATGGCCATGAACACAGTCGCGACTCTCTCTGCCAACTGTCTTTATCATCGCTGAGGGACATGTGACTCTGCCCCATTTTTTATCGCCCCTGCAACCCTGAAAATCCATCTGTGCATATATTTTTTTCCTTTCAAATAGCGCGCAGCCACACTCAGTTCGCTCAGCCATGGCAAACGCACAGATCTCCAGATATCCCCCTTCTCCTGATGCCCTGCTTCGCCTGCTCTGCGCCACCTGGGTGCAGCTCCAGTGGCTCCGAGGCGAAGATGTGCAAGACGTGTGCGTCTGAGTTTGTCTGCTGAGGGCATGAGCCATGTTTTCAGAGGAAGATGAAAGGACTTGAAGCAGGCACGTAGACCTTCCTGTGTTTCGTATCAGTACAAAACCTTCAAACTGTCACCTTATAAGCAAACGGCAGAATTAATGAGGGGAAAATCCAAGAGCATTTAGCTCATTTCAAGCTAATTTTAGTGCTGTGGTTGTTTTGATATCAGATTCTGTCATATTTTGCTTTCTTTCCAGTTTATGTTTGGAAAAATGTCTGTTAAAGGGCAGGAAGTAGATAAACGGCAACTATTTTAATCCAATTTACCCATTCGGAGAAACATTTAGAGTAAGCCTAATCAATATGGAAATTAATCTGAACTAAAGATACAAAGTTTTTCTTCAATTCAAAGTTGAGCCGTTTTCGTCATGCCTTCTTAGCTAAAAGGTCATGTTTATTTATCACTTCCCAGGTAAAAACAACTTAATACACCCTGACTGTTTTTGTAGTCGCTGCCTAATTTAGCTCCTGCAGAGCAGCGATAATCCCGCAATGCCTCGGAGGAGGGAAAAAAAGCCTTTGAAGTGACCAGTCTAAAGGTCCCATTACACAGCTATTGGAGGTGTGTCATCATGCCCTTAACATATGGACCTTAACATAATCTCCTGTCACCGTGAAGGAGCTTCTGCTCTGTGAATTCAGACAGCGGTGCCTGAGCTGTAGGTGTAATTTACTGATGATACCAATCTGAGCTCATTGTACTTCCTTAAGTACCCGGGAATTAGTTTCTGAGGAGCTGTGGAGGGAGGTTTTTATTCAGCGTGGAAGGGTCACAGGAGAGCCCGAGCCTTGATGAGACAGGATGATCAGGTTCCGTCTCTCTTAAGTCTCAAGGGTTTCCTCTCTTCTCAGTATTAAAGACTCCCTGATTGGACTCTGGACGCCCTGCAGATGTTACCAGCTGGCATAAAAAAAAAACTAAAAAAAAAAAAAAACTGGGGGAAGTCACGTGAGCTCTCATCGTGCTAGCTGCTTTGAAAAACGCTAATAAACGTGGGCTCACACATACACACGATTACATATATTCAGGCAGAGAGAGAGAGGGAAAGCTGCATAAGGGATCGACCCAATTACAGAATGATTAAAAGAAATCTAAACTTCGCTTTGCATGAAAAACACAATGTTTGCAAAAGATGTGTGTGTGTGTGTGTATGTAGGGGGGGTGGTCTTGAAGAAACATGTTTGTACTTTCTTTTGGCAGGAATGATAGCGAAGGAATGAAAACAATTAAAAGTGAGTTTGGAGGTCCCTTGAGTCAATTAATTTCACTCTGGCGGAGCAAGTCAGGAGGCCACGCAGGAGGAGAGGTGGGATTGAAAGGAGGAAAAAAAAACAAGAAAAACCAACTCTTTCTCTTCCTCAAACATGTCAGAAACCTTTGCCCCCTCCGGCTCCAGGAGTTTCCCTAGGTGTCTCTTACACCGCTGCCACCTCGTGATTGGCTGAGTCCTTCAGCTGGCTGTCAACCGCCTCCCTTAAGGGAACCTGGCAGATCTGGAGGAGAAGAAAAAACACAGAGAGCAAGGAGAAGGGGGGGTGGGAGAGAAAGAAGAAATCAATTTTAAGCTCACATGCCCCACTGGGTGCCAAAGCTACTTCGGGGATACTGAAGGATGCCTGAGTTGACAGGATTTGACTTCCAGAGGTAGAGAGGTGACAAACTCTATCATGGGTGGAGGGCAGCGCCGAGGCCTGCGGGGGCTAACCTGTTCCCAGGGATGGCTGACCCGCCGGCGTCGTCGTATTGAACCTATCTATCTCTCAACACCGCCATAGGTACCACTGGGGAGTCTGAACAGGAAGTAGGGGCGAGGAGGGGAGGTGAAGAAAGTTGTTACTGGAAAGGGAGACGATAGCGCGGTGAGGAGGGAGGGGTGGAAAAGGGAGAGAGAAAGAAAAAAAAGGAAAAAAGTGGCAGAATTCAGGGGTGTAAATGATGAATTACTTTTCATCAAGTGAAGGGAAACATACTCCGGAACAATCCAGAAAACGGAGCAGGGAGACTCTGACCTCGTGCTTCAGAGCAGCCAATATCTTCATTCAAGAAGACAACCATGAAATTACACAGAAAATGGGATTGTCATGAGCGGGCCCTTGAAAATCTTGGTGTACAGTCATTATGGTGCTGGAAAGAGCCTTCATCCACACATCATACCCTGTAAGAAAAGGGAAACAGGGTGTGTATCCGCAGGGACAGCTGCTAGAAATGAGAGGGTCGGGGTTAGTTTAATGAAAACTCTGCATTTCCCAAAATATTCTACACGCGCTGAGCCCGGCGTTAAGTCCACGCCGAAACACGTCGTCTTGTAAACGGCCTTGTATTACATTTGTCCACGTGCATCCTCGGAGGAGCGTTAACAAACGCTGGCACGGCGGTGTAATTAAAGGGAGACGGTTGTTTCTCTCGCGTATGAGAAATTAGACGCACACACACACACACACACACACAAAAAAAGGTTTTCATGAGCAGATGTGCGCACGGCGAACACAGCGTCTAATGAGCAATCAAATAATAATTAGGAAAACCAAACGCGGAGGAGAAAGAGCGAGGCTTTGAATACAAGATGTTCAGGTTGGCCTCTGAAATAAGTCGGAAGGAAGTTTTTTTCACTGACTTACTCCGAGGTGCGCTGGGTGGAATATACTCATATTTCAGTCTATGTAATTAAAAGTCCCAATGCATTCGACTCTTCATCTGCATACATTTAAAAGAAAATCAGCAGGCATGAGAAGGTGTTTTTGAGAGGCAAAGGGAAGGAAAAAGACCAGAAAGACTCTAATAATCTGGTCAGACAGGCCTGTAACTTCTCTTCGTTTACAATCAGCTTTGCAGTGTTGAGGTCACCATCCGTCACGTCACAGCAAGGAGTCTGTTCGCTGTCACAGATCCTGGAAAATGTCATATAGGATCCTCGAGCCAGAATAAGGGAGGCTTCTGTCTATCTGCATCTTAGGGCTCACGTAATTAGCCGCCAGTGTCTTTTTTAAGTCTTAAGTTTCAGCGTGAGCATTAAACTGTTATTAAGAAAGTGCACGTTGGTAATCAGAGTGTCCTCATGGTAGGAAGAACAGTGTAGAAACACACACAGTGGGATATCTCCCAGTGACCTCAGGGTTGTTCTGGCCTGACAGACCTCTACCCCTGGCCTATACACTCACCACATGCACGCTCTCTCCACATCCTTCAGATTGGGATGACTATCTGCGTGTCTACATGTAACATACAGAATGTACAAACTGTCAGCAGAGAGGTGTAGGTGCTAAATGTCTGTCAGTGACCAAGTCAGCCAAGAAAGTTAGCTTAAAAACACCCACACTGTTTGTATTGGAGCTTATGTTACAGTCATACAAGGGGGAACAGAGGTTGGAGACTGTGGCACAAGCAAAATTATTGTGAATGTGAAGTTCTGAGCTTGGCACCTGCAAGGCACCAGTATACCCGATACCTGTTTTCAAACTGTTCCAACAGCTTCCTTTGAATATTTGTGTACCTCTGAGTTTCTGTAGTGGAAAATCATTAAAAACCGGCTGAAGCAAGACCCAAACAATGACTCGCGCCAACAGATATGACATCATTTTCAGTGTGAGCATAAAAACGGCATCAGTGTGAACAGACACACAGCACCACACAGCAGACCTGCTTTTATATAGGAATATAATCAGAATAAAACCAGTTGAGTTGAGTCAGTTATGGCAAAGAGATGTGTTGACGATGCATACCAACAGGCACAGATTGACTCAGGTTGACTGGCGAGTTTTAGCTCACTGGTTGAGCAGACGGGCATCCTTACACCAACCTGAGGCCCTTTGCTGCATGTCTTCTCTGCTCTTCAGTGCTAAACGGTCAAATAAAGGCCAGAAAATTCATTTTAAAAACAAAGAGAGTGAAATTTGTGCTTCATATGTGCATTTGCTCTTATTATGAGTATAATAAATTAGCTAAAAAGTCCCAAAATAACACAGCATTCAATTTTTTTTAAATAAAAGACAACCAGTGATATCACTGAAGTGAATTATTTTATAAATCCTGATATGGTGACATCCCGGTTTAGTGTAAGTGGCCTGGGATGGACTGTTTCTGTCTAATCTCAAGCCCTCGCTGGATGTGGTGTGTGTGTTTTTTAAAAGCGCAGCCCGATGCTGCACATGCACAGCGTTATTAAAGAGCCGTGTACGGGTGGAATTATATCTGAATATTAATTTAAGGCTCGCGCCTATGCGTGCGTGAGGAGCTGCAGTATCACAGTCCACTGGAAACAGAAGTTTGATAGGTCACCGCTGAAGAAGCAGATGCGACCAGCGCGCTTTAACACAAAGCAAATGGAGCAAGCATCCGTCTCTCACGGCGACTCCTGCCCGCTGCTGCAGAATTCATCCGCAAGCTCGGCTACACAATCATATTTCCTCTGCAAATTGTATTTATTCATTAGAAGCTCCCCGCATTGGTAAATATGCAGTTTCAAAAGATTTTCACTCTCAAAAATCTAATATGTCTCAGAACAGAGATTCAGTCAAATTTAAATATACATGACAAATTCAGGACTGGCAGCTTCAATAAGGAACAGAATTGTCAGTGTCAGCCATTATCATCTCAATCATGAATTATAAAAGGGCCCAAAAAAGGCCCGAGGACAGTGCGAGATAGATGGCAGGCAGTTTGGATATCACACATACAATTAGAACAAGAGATGCACTGTTTCCAGTCTGAATGTGGTTTTTCACTGAAGTAAGAAGAAGGGGGGCAAAGTTTTAGGAGAATCCTGTTTACTATAGAAAAGTGGAAACTTGGGGGGAGGTTGTGTGAATGTGTGTGTATGAGGAGAGGGAGGATGGGGGTGGTGGTTGGGGGGGGGGGGGGGGGTAAGAGTGGGAGGTTATCTCCAAATTCTTTTCCCCGAATGCCACGCCGGCATAGTCTCAAAGCAGAGTTAACAAGAGGAAGAAAAAAATGGGAGTCGGTGGCGGAGAAGCGACGCGTCCGCGGAAAGTATTTTGAAGGATCTGTAATTTTCAAAGTGCTCTGCATTTAAATGTCCCTTTTATTCCTAAACAGCCTTAAGACACTTTTCAAACTGCTCGATTCACATAATGAGATGGGGCCGACAGATGACTCTCTCGCTGTGCCACGCAGCCATTAGAAAAGAGGTCATTCTCTTTGCAGAATGGCTACTGTTCTCACTTGTCATTAATTTGCCACTTCAAAGCGGCGCGAGCATGTGACACCGCCGACAAATGAAATAAGTTACACTTATCTCAAACGGCCACCATTACGGCGGGCAAACTTTTCAACTCCAATCACGCTCACTTTTTAACAGTCTTTTCAAAGTGCGCTTATGTTCTCCAGTTTGAGATGTCGGGGTGGGCAGTGGGGTGGGGAAAGACGCTAGGGGAATCAAAAACTGGTGTCATATTTTCTCCCGAGTCTCCGCAGGATGGGGCGCGTGAGTGGGTAAATCGCCCCTATTTTTGTTTCTTGGCAACTTCTTGAAAGTTGGACGTAAAACGTGGTGACAATACTTGTTTAGATCTGAGAGATTTTAGGTGTTGGGACTACGAATGGTTAAAAACAATGACTTAAAGTGGGATGCACAAGGGCGGTTTTGCTCAGAAACTGATTAACAGAGTCAAGAGACGGTCCGTTTTTGCAGCAGAGCCCACAGTAGCACCTCTGTAGCGCAGCTTATGCTGCACTTTGCCTCACTTTATTTTATTGTCCCTTCAGGGGAAACTCGCCTCGCAGCAGCCATTAAAAATACAACAGAAGACGTGCTTCAAACATCTTATAGGAAGACATGAAGCTGCCTCATTACACACTGATTAAAAAGAATTTATGACTTTATTTTCCACATCATATTTTTTGCAATGTGTGTCACCAGGAGTGCACATGTAATAATTGAATAATTGCTGTGTTGTTTATTAAATAAATCAATTAAATTTTTTAACTGTGAGACACCATTTGAGGAAAGAGCGTCAGCTCACTTCACTGGATGCTCAGTGCGTGCAGAACAATGCCTTTCTGTCTGTCTTTAATGGCAGCCTATCGGAATCCCCTCCCCTCGTCTTTACACATAGCTTTTTGTCAGCGGACCGCTGCACCGCCAAGGCCCAACTTTCAATCCCGCCAAGGTTTCCTCTTTCCTCTCTCCCTGAGTTGTTTGAAATGCTACCAAAGAGTTGGCGTCTTCATCAAAGAGGTAAACTTTAAAGGGTTCCACCTTTGCCGTTGCCCCCCCCCCCCTTCTTCCTTTTATCTGGCAGGGGTTTGGCAGTCGAAGGTAAATAAGTGTGAAATGGGACATGTGTTTTCCATCCTTTTCCCTTTGTCACACATGTTCTCCTCTCTGATTAACATTCCACCTACTCCAGGTCCCCTTTTCTTGGCGAATCTGCGGGCCTCGCGCAGGTTGGCCTGCCAAAACACTCCCCGGCCACCTGGAATTACAGAGATTTCAAAGCCTACACTTCCTGTCCATCTGAAATCCATTGAGCCTATCACAAGACCCCCCCCCCCCCCTGCCCGCTGCCTGAGTGTAGGATGACAAGATTCTGGCGTTTGTGTTTATTCTGGAAGACCTGGCTCTTTTTTGATCGACTGTTTATTGGTCTTCGTTAGACAGTGGTAATTATTTGAATAATAAGCCAACAAAGATGAATCCTCCCTGAATTCAAAGCTTCAGCTCTGATCGGTGCCAGCGGCAAAGTCTTGAGAACATCATGAGACACGGGAGGGGAGGTTTTTTCTTCAAATTACCCAATTCTTCAGTCACATGATAAACATTTCGAGTATTTTTTTTTCACTTCATCTAGAATAACTTATGATGGAGGAGCAGACAGCTGGAGATTTGCCCTCCAGTACCGAGCTGCCTCAGGGCCTGAAGTCCAAGAAATGTCAAAGCTCTTAAAGAAAAATAGTCTCTAAATGTTAGTCGTACCTGCATGTGTGTCAGTTATTTTGGCATGTCAGTCACAAAACTGGGACCATTTAATGGACATGACAGCACTCTCAGGGTGGTCGGATCATAGTACCCACCCAGGGTTGAGCAGAGGGCTATAAATTTCCATCCATCCAATAACTAATCAATGATCTGCGTGCAGCACTTTCATCGAAGCACATCACTTATTGAATAAAGGAAAAGAAAAGCAAATGCAGAAACCAGATGGAGCACACCTTCTAGGTTCTAAATGTGGTGGTGACATATGATCAGGGTGCAAATCACATGTAAAGTGTAACTTTAGTGTCAAATCCCTGTGTTGAGCCTGCTTCGTTGTGTTGGAGGTTGTTGTTTGCATACATGTTTGTGTGCTGTTATGTCTGCATTGCTTTCATATCATGAGAGAAACTGAGCTGATAAATCATGGACAAAAGTAACTTTTACTTTTATGTTTTAGAACTGATTACCATTAAAACCAGCATGTCAACACTGACAGAATACAAGCTTATTGTATCAGCATTATGAGCTAGCTGGATACAGTTACACCCGTAATTCATGGTACTGCATTAAATCTGCATCACCAGCTGTGTAGGTATATTTGGTAGCAATATGCAGTATAGACGCATTATACTGATTAGCTCAAAATTAAGTGTAATATGTAGAGTATAGCTTGCACCTCAAGCACACGTGGGTAAAAATTGGCTAGTTATGGCTTGTGCTAGCTTGTGCCACCAGTATGTATACATATGCACTGTCAGGTTCTTTAATTAGACTACTATGATGGCTAGACATCTACTTATATCATAACATTTTTATTCATAAAAACAGTTAAAGCAAAGAGTAGGATAATAAGATAGGGTACCTAACTAAAGAGATGTAGATTTCTGTTTAAAAAGAGCAAAAATCTCTCGTGTTGATGATGAGCGTGGGTCAACTTAGGCCCAGCAGGCTGAAACCTGGTAGAGGACTTAATATTGGCTATACAATACAGCAATAAGAATTTCCAACTCTCAAATCCCACACAGAAAATAAAATTGCCTCCGAATAAACAAACTGGTGACGGACTCTGCGAATCGTCTGGCTCCAGCATCTTCATCCATCACTAAACCCTGAGCCCTCTGTGCTCAAAGAGCGCTTTGATTGCCATCTTTGGCACAGCCAAGTTGTCTGACACGAGGTAAAGTGACTACGCTCATGTAACAGCTTTCCAAATGTTTTCCATATGGACAAAAACCCCACATCATTTGTGTTGTAAGTTTACCTGACAATTACCTCCAAGGCTTATATGAAAACTTACTGTACCATTGAAGCCGTTTGAAAGGGTTTCTATAGTTGACATAGCTGACTTTTCATACGGTGCTTTTAATTTTTTAAACAGCAGTTTAAGCTATTATCTCAGCAGTCTATGTGTGTCTTTTAACATATTTTGCTCACGTGTCCTTGAAAAGGACGCGAGAGCTACTCAGGTCATTGTTTTAAAACACAGCCGCGTTCTCTTCCATCCGTTTGGAAACAGGCTGCCTATTCTCTCCCCTCCGAGAGCTTACCTCCATATTTTGAGTCCTTGTACCTTGGCAGGCGGGTCCAACCATATGGCAGAACTAAGTGTCGATTATCAACCGGTCTCATATATCACACACATATCTGATAAAGCCGGATATTCATCACTCGTGTAGCACTTTGTTTTTTTCCTTCTCCCCGCGCTCACTGTTAAGTAATGACAGATGAACAGCCTACCTACAGCTTCACTGATCCAGAAATATCAAATGTGTTTTAGGACTGTGCCAATAGTCTGTCTTTTTGTCATTGAGGCCCAAATGTTACAAGCTGGTTGGGGAAGTATTGCATTTGACACTTTTCACATTATTTCCACTTCTCATCTTTTTCAAAACATGTTCCTGCAGTTTAAAACCTAAACACGACAGATAAGACAGCGGGAGTACATTCGGCATTCCTACTCTTGGAAGGTGTTGAGTAGAGATATAAAAACATGCCTGAAATATTGAAGAAAAAGTACAGAACTTCATTATGTCTGGACAAATCCCTTAGATCCCTTTGTGGTTGTTTATGCAGGAATTGCAATGACTATGAACTGATGCAAGAATAAATGGCCTGCATTTGTATAGCGCTTTACTCAGTCCCTAAGGACCCCAAAGCGCTTTACACTACATTCAGTCATTCACCCATTCACACACACATTCACACACTGGCAATGGCAAGCTACGTTGTAGCCACAGCTGCCCTGGGGCGCACTGACAGAATAGCCCTCACTTTTGCGCAGGCCTTGGTTGGAGGCAAACACACTGTGTGGAGAGTAAACTGCGATGATTGGATGGCACCCACACGACGGTCAGTCCTAAAACAGTTCATGTGTGAAGTTTACATCCTGTCACTTTGCTTGCATGTGCTAATGCAGAGGTTCCCAAAGTGTAGGGCCTGCCCCCTGGGGGGGAGGGGGCGGGCGCAGAGCCAAACCGGGGGGTTGGTTGAGGGGGGGGGAAGAATGCTTGGACACTGCTAGCATAATGGACAGGTTTTTGACGGGGCTCCCACACAAACGCAAAGCAGGAGATAAAGCATCGCCAAATATGTTTCCAAACCAACCTTTCAAGCCAAAAACTAGAAAATATGGTGAAGCATATCTTCCCTTTGGCTTCACCTGCACAAGTGCCAAGGTAGGTCTCCCCGACAGAATTAGCTTTCCTTGCGTCGGGAGCAGGCGCTGGGCTCTCCAAATCACGGACAAACAGTATCCCACATTCTTGATTTTTAGTTCACAAACACTTCTCATAATAACTAACTACTCCAGACATTTTGGAGATGTTAGCTATTTATACAGTAAAGTTACAGTGGGATACAAATAATATCAGGCTGATCCTGCCATGATTTGTTCCCCCGGTTTAAATCACGGACAAACAGGATCCCACAGTTGTTTATGTTTTTTAACCCATTTTGAGAGTCATTTTTTGAAAAATGTATTGATGGCAATGTTGAATATTATTACACAGGAAAAAAACTACACGTAAAATAATCACACCGTGACGCCTCTGCCTTTGTAAACGGAGGAACAGTAACTGCGTGTGTATATGTAAGCGTGTAAAACCTGAAGATAGTCAGATTAACAGTAACAGTATTTTGTCTCTATCTGTCATTCTGCAATTCATCTCATGTAAACAATAACAGCGTGACGTTAAAAAAGGCACATACCTTTGACGTTGCGTGATGAACTCTGTATTCCTCGCCCACACGTAAACGCAAAAACTGAGTTTTAAAAATCGCAGTTTTCGGTGATTCGAAACGCCGTTTACGTGTGGACGAAAGGTCCAAATGCATAGAAACAGCTGCGTTTTCAAAAATACCCGTGTAGGTGTGGCCGTAGCATAAAAGAGTTAGTAGTTTACCTGTTATTTATTGCAGTTTACTTTTATTTGTTTAATTGTTTACTAAATGTTTGAGGTGTGAAATGAACCACAATGTAGTTTGAAAACAAAATACGGGTGTGTGTGGTTGGAGGATGTGTTTGTGTGTGTGTGTGCCCAGCAAAAACAGTTTGGGAACCACTGTGCTAATGCTATAGGGACTTCAGAGTATGTGAAAGGGTGACTTCATCTTGCAGTGTGGAGTAGTCGGGGTGCCGAGTTAGACCAGTAAATATAAATAGCAGTCCATATGTGAATAAGAGAAATGATGAAAGAGTTGATATAGTTCTTCTTAGTAACTTTACATCATATAAAAAGCATTTTAAAGAGGATTTGATCAGAAATTCATCATGCTTTTTCTATGGGTCACAGCTCATGAACATAGAAGAAGATCCATGCATTTTCTACCACTTACCTGGGTCCAGGTCACAGGGACAGCAGTCTAACTGCAGATGGCCAGACGTTCACCTTCTCCAGCTCTTCTAGGGGATGCTAACCAAGGGATGTAATCTCTCCAGCATGTTCTGAGTCTTTCTTGTGGCCTTATGGACATGGCCAAAACACCTCACGTAGGAGCTCTCCTGGAGGCTTTCAAGTGGATGCTGGACCACCTCAACCTACTCCTAAAGTGGACTACGAGTTCTACCAGTGTCTGAGTGACTGATCCTATCTCTAACACTGCTGGCATCCACGATCTCATTCTTTCAGTCACTATTTACAGCTCAAGACCACAGAACAGGCTGGGAATGTAGATCTTTAAATCGCAGCAGACCGCTACAACATTTGCATTACTGCAGATTCTGCAACATTCCACCTGCTTCACTTTACAACTAGAATCCTTTTCATTAGATCACTACTGTATTGCTGCGGCAGTTGTGTAGTAGACACCTGGAGGAATCACTCAGGTCTATGTCACCTTATATGGGATTAGGTTATCAGGACCAGGCCTTGTTGAGGAGCTCGTCGGTGAGTCCTTTAGTTTGTGCTTCTAAATGCATAATGTGTTACTATAAAGACATTTAAAGATAACCAACACAATTTTATACAAGTAAAAGCGCTCTCTCTTATAGAAAGCGGAAGCCAACCTGGCCTGTCAAGCTCTTCTGGAAAACCCAGCTAAATGAGATTTACTATCTAATCTTTACTATCGAGTCAATTTTTTACAGTGTATGTCAGAAATCATAGAAGCAAAACTAGGTAAGAGTAGGTGTTGCTGCGTTCAAATATTCCATGTTTCCAAACCGAGTCTAAAATATGCAGCAGCCTCGGCATGTAGATGAGAGTGTGAATTATCATATGTCATGTCAGGATGATCAAAAAGCTTAATGAATGACACAGATACGATGATTACCTATGTGCCCGTCTCTGTGCAGCGGCAGAAAGGCTGCCATTGCGCTTCAGTTATTAATGCAGCACTTAATTAGTCATAATTTTATACAACTAATTTACTCAGGACGCATTAAATAAACATAGATGTCTAATTAGAATATTGTGTTAAACTTGTTGGATGGAGCCTGCACACACACACACACACACTCACACACACACACTCACAGACGTGCTGTGTTCATTATCAGGCGGATACCTTAGCAACTGATACTGCCTTGAGCATAACAGAGTGAGAGTGATTTGCATACACAAATATTCCTGTACTGTGTATGTAGAAACTAATAGTACAAGTGTAGACTAAGCTCTAATACCTGGCTCAGCAGGAAAATTTACATTTGCAGATATGCAGGTCAAAGGTTAAAGTCACAATAATGTGACATGACATCTTTATTATTGTCTGTGTATTTTTTTTTTTATCATTACACGCCTTTGCGTGTAATGATAAATGAGTTCCAAATTTGGAACTCATTTATTCCAGAAAATGTATATTTGCTAGCTGCAGCACATATCTTGTCCATAGGCTTCATAAGGTACGTGTTATTCTGACCACCAAGCAAACTAAGCTACGGAAAAAGCAACAACTGCTGTATTTTCACCAAAACCTTAATCTTCTAAACTTAACCTAGTTGTTTTTAGCGCCTAAACCTAGCCAAGTCGTTGTTAGCGCCTAAAGCCAGCAGAATAGTTTACACTGTCTAAACTTGATTAGTTTATATTGTCTAAACCTAATCGGGTGTCTTTTAGTGCCTTAACTAACACTAGCTTTAATGAAAAAGAAACCCAAATTAGTTCACAAAAGATGAATCATAAATGATAACGTCAAATATTGTAACTGTCTCCATGAGTGTGTATTTTACAGCATTTGATGATTATGTTTTTGCTGAGTGAAACCTAAACTTTGCCTGTCTCATATATAATACATACTTTTTCGGAGGGGGAGTGCCCATGGAGCATAGAATGCATACAGAAGATCCCATCCACCTTGAGTGAAAGTGGTGTTTTGCAGCTTGTGTCAGTCATCAGCAGGCAGCAGCCAGCAGGCAGGGGTGCAGGCGAGCAGTAGGACAGTGCATTAATGAAATGTTAATGGCTGAATTAAGACCGAAATAACCAATCTAGCTTGGACTCCTGCGTGAGTCCATTAGCATCAGCACGACATGCTGGGGCAAATGACAACACCACTGACACCACCCCAATACCATCACAACCTCCATCCAGGGCAACGACCATGGGGCTGGGGTCCCATGCAGGTAGATAGCATTGGAGAGGGGGAGGGCGGTAGTGGTTGCTCTCCATCTGCCTGACCTCTGCGCATTGGCTGCTGGGAGGGTGTCAACAAATGATTTACAAATGAAACAGGGGAGCCGAAGCACAATCAGATGGCTCTCATTAATTGATGAGTGACACGAAGGACAATTTCAGTTGTTTTCCATGTTTTTCTGATCAAACTTGTTTGTTTTGATGTCACTGCTGCATGTACTTTAGCTGTGTTTAGTCTTATATGTGGTTCTGGCACCTCTTTTAATAGTAATATCTGACAGATAATATGGCCTTATGTGTAGTTATCTGTTTAAATCCTGCAAAAACGAACCCAAAAACAGCTTCGATAACATGAAAGGAAACACAAGAGGACTCATTCTTCTTTTTGCCTTTTTAACTTCCATTTGTGTGTCGCTTGTTTGCTAAATAACATCTTTTCCACAACTGAGATTTTGTCCCCCCTATTATATATGCTTTAATAGTATAAAGTGTCATAAAACCACCCATAACACAGTTTAGTTTCTAAGTAATCCACTCCCCACTCCATTATTATCCATCCACATTTCCACATTGTGCATTCTGCGGTGCTTGGCCATGTTTTAAGAGATTTATTTGTGTCATATTTGATACATGAGACATCTGTGTTACCAACTTGATAAATAACTCCCCGAAAACCTGTTGCATACAATTTGAGTACATTAATATTGCTGCTAATATTTCAAGAAGAACACTTAGAGGCAGCTTAACCCTTTAAAGCCGGTCAGCGGGCACGCTCTGTTTTGCGTAACTATTTTTAAATCCCGGTAGCTCTGCAACCACGTAAGCTAGCGCAATAATTTTTTTTGCATATGAAACCAGAGGAGTTGTACTTACATCTTATGCCATCAGCTTGTCCTAGGTCACAGTTTCCTTCCACATATAGCTTTGCAAAAATCGCATAAAAAGCACTTGCAGCAACAAAAACATAATATTCCAGAAACACTTCCTATGTTGGAATAGACGTCAGCGCGAACTTTTGCATGTCCGCCATTTCCTGCCCAAAACCGGAAGTGACGTAATTTTCGCGGAAATGTAGTTTTTTTTTTTTTACCATCAGGGCCTCAGGGCCTATACTGGTGTTTTTAAAAGTTATCTTTGACTTTATGACTTTCTGTGTTGTTTCTGGGATGCTTAGGACTCATATTGCACTGCTGGAAATAGTTTATTTGGATGCATATGCTGCTTTTTTGCAAATTTGCAGTATAATATTTATTTTCGTTTTTCCTGCAGTATATAAAAATTGGTGTATTTCAAAAATAAAACTATGAAGACACTTAAAATAAATTTCCTGTGGTGGGAAACTATTTTGTGCAACTTTTTTGTATTTACAGTTTTGAGGGATAAGCCTCTTGAATTTCTCTAACTAGAAATATATGTTAAAAAAACAAAAACGATTTTCAATTTTTTTGTAGTTTATTGCACTTTTTTGCAATTTATGTAATTACTATGCACTTAATGAATACATATTATTAAAATCTGGGCTATAATTGCTGTATTGATGTATAGCAACTTGAAATGCTCCCAAAAATGGCTCCACACCATGTAAAAATATAATATGAGCTCTGGCGGACTTGGTTCTATGGTAGGTCTTAAAGGGTTAAATTACATGTTTTTTCTTGCTCAGGATTTTATATTCTGTTTTGTAGTAAAGATGTGTGCAGCAACTTTTCTTTTCATTTTCTTTCTTTTCATTTTCAATCTCTATTTGCTTAACAAAGCGATAAATTCAATGTTAATAAAGACTGAAATATTGTCTTAGCAAATTTTCAAGATTGAGATTTTTAAATGATCATTAGCAAGTGTCACCACATTCTTCCCAGGAGTAGACGTCCCAAATAAATTCAAAGCAAGAGTGACATTTGAGACTCTACAGGCATTGGTTAGCATGTTAAATGTTTAAGTTCATAACAGTACAATTAGAAAAAGGCTGAACAAGTATGGCTTGTATGAAAAAGTTGCCAGGAGTAAGCCTCTTCTCTTTTAAAAGAACATGACAACAAGAATATTTTTCTGCCAGTTATATAATTCGTGCCAGCTGTGAGGTATCGATCCCTGGTTCTGTCTGTGTGGATCAAGAGATAAAAAGAAGTGAATGAACACCTAAAAAGACCCGTACAGGCTCTTCTTCAACCAGCAAAGTGGGCTCTAAATGTAAAGCTCTGCCTTAAAATAACAATGACAGTGACCTTTGGGCTCTGCCCCTTTAAGAATCAACCAAGAGGTCAGCGCTCCATCCGTCTAAATGAATGTAGCTCAAGCTCACTCGTCTCTGATCTTGATTTGGATTTTATTTAATTACAAGTATATGAATGCGTGTCTTGGTTTGCTGTAATGCTGTTATTCTACATCATGGAAAGTTTAATTGAGACCACACAGGGCATTACAGGGCAACATTACGGCTGAGGAGCTGAGTGATGCATCTGCGCTTGACACGCTGCTCCGTGTTTCTTAATTAGAAACTTGGATCACGATGTCAGCCAAACAATCACACCAGCATTTTTTTCTTTACGTGTTTTGAAGTGATGGGGGGTGTCGGCGTTGTCCCCCAGACCAAAGTATGTCCATAAACCTGCTGACGAATGTCCACAGATACTTAATGAAAAAAAAACGAGCAAGATAAATTAGAGCTCTTAACCTGGTAATGTCCTCTAATTGGGGGAAGCTGTAATTGGTTTAAGCATTAATCAGATTTCAGCTGGTCGTGGCTAAGTGTTATGTGAATGCAAGGTTTCCTGTAGAAGTATGAAAAGAGTTTTTGTCGAAAATAAATTTGTTTGTGCTGCCGGGAGCCCTCTGAAGTACATTATGTGATCATGATGACCATTAGATTCAATGACCATATATGCACTTAATGGTTGTAATGCTCAGTGGGAAATTTATCTCTGTAAGCATGTCAGAGGACGGGGATTTTATTCTCGGGAGTGGCTGCTTCACCTTATATATTATGTGGATTTTATTGACATTGCATTTAGCAGATTGGAATATCTATTACGATAATTGTTTTACACCTAATTGGCAGAACCAAATAACCCCAATTTCTAGCTGTATGACATCAAAGGTAGAAGTAAATTACAGTTTATAGGTGGTCTTAGCCTGGCTCAGCTTTCACATGCACACTTTTTGCACAAGTCTCGTAGTAAGTAATTAAAATATTGGATTTAAGTTAGAAAAATATTGTGGTTTGAGTTAAATATTGGAAAAGTCTGTGCTGATCTTTTATTTAGTTGACTTAAAAATTAAGAACCTTTCCCTAAGTTCTTTGTTCCCAGGAGGGATTACTGTAATTAAATTTAATGGCTGTCAGTGAAGCAGTAGAGGGTACGCTTGTGGACTGCTGGCAGTTGCTTCCCTATATGGATAAAAATCAGTTTTTAGGGTCCTGATTTTTGATGTTGTGATTATAGAATAGGATCTTTCCAAAACGTGTACAAGCACATGCCATTATTTTGAGGATGTGTTGTAGTTATTCATTCATTCTTGTTTTTAGATTTCAAGATCTCAGTGTTTTTCAGTGTTTGACAATAGGCGATGGGTTGCTTTACTTCCTGTCTTTGTCCTATTTAATTCTGTGATATCCCCTAAACAACTTGGGGGTTTCAAGTTTGGTACAAATGTTTAGGCGGACTCAAAGACTCAAAGTAGCCCTACTTGGCCATAAGTTGAGCACATCAAAGAGGCTTTTCTGGACAATTTAGTGAATATTTAGTTGATTTCAGGGATGAACTGATTTGGTTTTATTGGTCAAGATCAACTTAACCTCAACTAACATCTAGTGACTCAAAGGAAGTCCCTTATAGTGTTTAAATACAGAATAAAAGAGAAGCTGATTAGAATTAGATGGTCATTAAACACATGGGGTCAAACACAAGATGAACTTATTCGATTTCAAAGGTCACCATGACTCCACCAACCACATATTTGCCCACGAGTCAAATTTTAATTTGGACTCAAGGTGATTCGATTGAAAAGTTCAAGATAGCTAAAAGCCAAAAGGATCACCTCTGAGAGTTTCTTTAACATTAAATGTTGGCCTAAAGGATTAACTGAACAGAATTTTGGGGGCGGAGTCCACTATGAGCCCAAAAGACACATGATTGCCATAACTCAACTTGTATAGAACAACTTTAAACAATAATTTCTGCAAATTTCACAAACTACCTGAATCTATTTTAGTGGTCAACAGTCACCATGACACCAGCAAACACATATTTGGCCTTAGGTCACCGTATTAAAGTTTAACATGATAACCCAAGAAACTGATTTGTTGCCAGTGGTGAAAGGTCAAGGTCATTTTAACCTCATGAAACATGTTTCTGGATGTAACTCGTGTACCTCCCTCTCAGGAATATCCTCTAAAAGGTCCTTCAGGTTTGGCACAAATGTTAAAATGCTGGGCTGAAGGATGAGCCGAGCAGAATTTGGTGGTCACAGGTCAAGTCTGGACAAACATGGATGTAAACTGCAACATGAGTGGCTGGCAGAAGCAAACAACCACAAAATGTGAGGCTGTCTCTAAGCAAATGTCACTGTGGACAAAGGAGAGGGGAAGTTTTTGCATAATGCAGAAAGCATGTAGATTTGGAGGGAGCTCTCACTATTGTTTAAATTCACAGCGGTGACTGCCAACGATGCACAGTGGTATAATAGATGTAACATCACCCCGGCTTTCGGAAAACAAGACCTGGGGAGCGGTGAGGGAGTTGGACGGGGGGAAAAATCATATAGATGGAAAAAAAGGTTGTCACCTTCACCTTGCGTACTTGTCATTCGCCCAGCGTCAGGTCATTAAATTCACATTAGGCCTCTCTAAGGGACCTTCGGATGCTGTTAGTGCACCTAAAGCTGTGTGGCAGTAAAAAGAATCACAACTTCCTCCTCCCTGCAATGGGGGGAAAACACACACATAAAAGCAGCTATGCGGCACTTTGCATTCTGACACTGGATCATTATGGTCTCTCATGTCTGTTATTTTCCTTTTTCTGGGGTCGGTAATGGAGACCGGGGGCATCACAGAGACGTTGGCCATGTCCATTTGTCCATCCCCTGGAGGACGGAGCTGGATCTGAGTCAAAGTTTTAGATCGCCGCCACAGAGATGGCATTAACTCCAGGTCTCCTGGGCCGCCTGCGTGAATCATTTATCAACAGAAACCTGCAATGCCCATTTCAAATGTCACATCACGTTAGGCCAATGTCCCCAGATTATTCAAGGCAAAAAAAGGTAGCAGGGGTGGCACTTTGTCACATGGAGTGCTAACCTGTCACAGCTGTGCAGCTCTTTCAAGGTACATGAGTCAGAAGGGAATGAGGGAAATGGGAAATAACCAGAGGCATGACAGTTTGGAGTGACCTGTGTTTACCTTCTCTGTCCAGAAGAGAATAATAGAAAATAATCCCATTAATACACTTATGTATGTTTTATTTGTGGCGTGAGCCAAAGGCCGGCCATTAAGACCCAGTTAAAAGAATTATCCAATTAATATAATGGTATTATCTACTTTGGCTAATGTGTTAACCCAGTGACTCCCAGTCACAAGTCAAGTACCCAGGAGGGATGCTTTAGGAGTCAGTGGACAGATTTGCTAAACTATACACAAAAAAAATCAGTTAATTTAAATTAAATTAAATACTTCCATGGACAGGAGTAGCTTTGAGTAAAAGTTAACAATAAAACAAAAGTGATAGATAAGCAACAGAAATTGAAGCAGTGAATAAGTTATATAAAAAAAGATCTATAGGCATAAATTAGAAAAAAAATTGTTGAAAAAACTGAACATCTGAAATTGTTAATAATAGAAACTGCTAGCTCAGGGGTGTCAAACATAAGTCCCATGGGCCAGAATTGGCCTGGGAAAGACTCCAGTCTGGCCCACTGGATGACTTGAAAATGAGAAGAAGGGCACACATTTTTGAACTTTTAACTGTATTTTCATAAGCTTTACAGCTTCAGTTTGACATCCCTGTATTAGCTAAAATACTGTGTAACAAAAATTATGGTTGTAGATAGCTACCTGTAATTGTGGATAACAGGTAACAGTTTTGATAAATAAGCACAATTGTGAGCTAAAATCAGTGCGTAAATGCTTAAAAGTAGTCACTGAAGACAATGAATAGCTGTTAAATGCAGTAACAGCTAACAGTAATTATGGATGGTATAGAAAGTAAGCTAACAGTAATGGTTAGATGGTTCGGCCAGTTTAATCAGCATAACAGTCAAACTGAACAGTCAACACGAAAAGGTTCAGACATTTTTCATAGTGCATGTCTGAGGTATATTTTTTAATTCCCCCCAAAATGATTAATTTAATACAATTCAGTGGGTTACATACTGAAATGAAAGGGATAGAAACAAAGTATAGATCCTATCACACTACTATCGATCCAATACCAATATCAAAGTTGGTATCGGTCTATCGATATTTGGATCGATATCTGTCTACCTCTAGTCTGCAAGCAGTTGCAGTCAGTTGCTGTCTGTAAAGCGACTTTGGTTCCTCAAGACATCAAAAAAGATTTTCACATGAACTGTTTACATTCAGAATCCGCTCAGTCCGAGTTGTTTGAGACAGATTGCCTCCCCTTAGGCAACCTGAGGTATCACCTTGAGATTGAAACTGATTACCACAACTACTAGCTGTTGGTCCCTGAATGCAACCACTTCAGTGTAATCAATGGCCATCACCAATTTTTCCAAGTTGTAACGTGGTTTCAACTCTGTTTTTACTCTAATGTGACTAAACATTAAAGGACGTTTATTGGGAAGCACTGAGTTAGCTCAGTCTTGAAGTTAACAATGTTTTAAAGTATAGAGATGACGCGAGAAAGGTGAGAAAGGAGTATAAGGTCATAAAAGACTCAACTTTTATATTTCTTAAAGGTTAAAGGTTCTGTGAACATAGTTTTTAAAAAGTTGATGGTTACTTGATGTTTTTGGTTGTGGACAGAGCATTTCAGGAGCTCATTCTGGTCCTTGGGAAGGATGTTCATTTCATTTTAGTTACCGATAAAGCAATCAACAGATTAATCAGCAATAAAAAATAAAATAATTTACTCTCAATGTGTATCAAAACCTTTTGATTAAACTAATATGATAGGTATGAGACGTTTCCTGTATACTTATTATTTACTTTAATTATTATTATTTTTATAATTTTTTTCAGTTTTGGTGCACTTTGATATTGCCGAGTGAAGCCTTGTCCTGTGAGCATTTTGCTCTCCTGCTTTCATAAGCAGAGCTTTAAAATTGAGTCATCGAGGAATAACAACTGGGTGGCAGCGATGACCTTCGACGTGTTTGTCTGGCCACGTCTGACATTGGCCACCCCATTTGCCTGCATATTATTGTTTATGAAGAGGAACTGGGGGGGGGGGGGGGGGGGGGGGGGGGGCAGTGGCGGGGGTTTATAGGTTGGTGTTGGATGGACAGCTGCTGTGTTTGGCTGTTGACCAGAGGCCTAATAACGGCGACATGAGGGGGACATTACCTGCGAGCAGCTGCCATCCAGTCGCATGCCCAACAATAACCGATCAGATGTGAATGGAGTCACTAATAATCATTTGAGCTGTTTGGCGTCTTTGGTTTAAAGTCATTTGAACTTGGGTTTGCAACCTTTGGTCACTTCCTGTCTGATGATAACATATTGTCTTTATTTACTGTTTGCACTGCTAGGACTCTCATGAGTTTATAACTCCTTGCAGACGATCCACAGCACTCTAACTTTTCTATTTTTTTCTGCCTCTGCCGCTGGTGTGAGACACTCATTGTATTGGTTTATCCCTTTTGCTTCTCATTTCTCATCTTTACACTTGGGTTGATTCCCTCCTCCGCTACCACCTTCAACCGCGTCCTGCAAGCAAGACAGCTGTGAAAACAGTGAGGAATCTCTGCAACCAGCAGAGAAAACCAGCTCGTTGCTGTCTCCTCCAATTTTAACCAGATTTTCCAGGGATATTAGAGGAAACAAAAGATGTGACATCCCACCGTTCAAAGCCCCACCCGATAACTTTGATGCAAGATTCATTCTGAATAAGTGAAGAAGGGGGTGGGGGTGTGGGGAGCGTATTTTGGACGCCTTCCTTACGTTTAAAGTGAGGTGACACTTAACCACTCCATAAATTTGCATTTGTTATTGCCGTCTTTAGCATACACAATAAGCACCCGCCTCTCTTAATATGTGGAGATCTGAAGCTGTAAAGATTGCATGTTTGTGGCGATAAGATGTCTTCCACATGGCTCCAACTGAAAGGAAAAAGAAAGTGTAGGCAACTTTTTTTTTCTTGCTTACTCACTCAACAGTTTCCAAAACAGTCTGGGTTCACAAAAAGTCTCCCCAGCACACAGCATATGTACAAATAAATGTAAGGCATTTGTCACGGTGACACTCGTAGGCAAACTAATAAGGATCACAACAGAAGATGACACGGCACGCTTCCAGACCAACAGGATCTCAAGGATGGGTGAAAAGAGAGATCCTGCACTACAGCTGCTGCATTCGACAGGCAACCCCATATGGAAAAGAAATATAAGAAATTCTAGAGAGGGATTATAGTTTAAATGTTTGTATGTGTCATAAAAATCTCACACTTTTTTTTCTTATTGAAGTAGTAAACTTGTATTTATCTATTAGAATACTTTTTCAAAATAAGATACAAGAGTTGAAGAATTATACAAAAAATCAATATATAAATAAAAATAAATTAATAAATATTTACTACTGGACATAATATTTTTGAAGACTTACAAATATGATTAATAAAGCAGAAATATATGTACTTGGCTTGATGTGTATTTATAGTTTAAAGTAGGTGTCAGAATGACCTCTGCAGTTGCTTACATGTTAATTATCATCGGCCGTGGTGAAATAAACTGGGAAGTGGATTTTTTCTGACAGGTTCTGAAGGCGTTGTTTGATTCATTTGATTTAAATGGTGCAATTAATGTTGTTGCTGTTGCTCTCTATGGTATTTGTGGATCTCTATGGCAGGCAAAATCTATACATTGTTTTAGAAAATGCAGTAAAAGTCATATAATTACTTTTCTTCTTAATTCTGCTCTGTGCATTCCCAGTTTCATTCACAAGTTGTAAGAGAGAGTTTTAAAGAGATGGAATTACAGTTTTCCATATTAATGTTGAAGCAACAGAGATAATTGCAGTTTCTGTTATTTGATGTAACTTTGAACACATTAGGGTTGTGGGATTGGAAAAACACAAACTCAACAGATTGAATTGTTTGGGGTGATTTTTCTGCTCTGTGTCATTTTATTTGCTAATTGATTGATTTGCCTCTGTGATGATTAGCGTTGAAAGCGCACTTCCTGAATAGAGTCACTAATGCCTTGACTTAAGATTTGTACACAGACACTGATTGAAAGTCACTGAGATGCTTTTGATGCAGTAGAGTTTGTTTGTAGACACTAAACAATAGAGGTGCAGGTCTTCAATCTGCCAGCTCCTTAATACAGAGTTTACATGATGTGAGCCTTCAATGAAAAGTGCTCATTGTCTAGTGCAATTATCTCTTGCAAGCAGAATATACACTCATGCTCAACTTTATGCAGTCCTGTGAAAAACTAAGTTCACACCATGATTCAGCAGCTTGTAGAAGAACCTTTTCTGTAGGACTTTATCAGTCACTCACATCACTGTGGAGGAATTTTGGCCCACTCTTCTGCACAGTGTTGCTTTGCTTCATCAAGGACAGCTGTACTGGGATGTTTGCGGGCAAGTTCATTAAGGTCCCACCACCATGTTTGAGTAATGTTGAAGTCTGGAATTTGCCCGAACCATTGCAGCCAAAGCCATTGGATCATTGTCCTGTTGCGTGACCCATTTTGGGCCGAGCTTTAGCTGTTGGACAGACGGCCTCATATTTGATTCTAGAATACTTTGGTATACAGAGGAGTTCATGGTTGAGCCAATTACTGCAAGATATCCAGGCCATGTGGCTGCAAAGCAAAGCCCAAATCATCACACCTCCACCACCGTGCTTCACAGTTGGTATGAATGATTTTTGATTTTTATCCAGGAAACTATCTTGCCTAAACCCCACAGAGTGTTCCCTGTAGTTGACTATATCTCAAACAGACTATTTCCTGTTGTGTTCTACATGTGAGAAAGGACAACTGTGCCAACTATCCCAACCTAAATGACTAAATTGTTCAAAGCTGTTATAGGAAACCTACAATTTGTGATAGAAGTCCTTGAAATTAGGCTTTCTTTCTTCTCAGTAAGCATGTTTTTATATTAGGAAGAGCAAAATACAGCCAGAGTTGTGGTTTAAGTCTCAATAGGCTCAATCAAACCAAATATTTAGTGTGTACAGTTACGGAGGAAGTTCCCATATCCAACAATTGGCATATTACATAAGTACAGCAGCATCAGCCAGACAAATTTCTAATAATTTATGGTAGCAGATGAATAATGTGATTGAGTCAATGATTTGCAGTAAACCACCAGTCACTCTCTGATAAAAGAGCCCTTTAAATCATCAAGGACTGAAAAGGATGTCAAAATAGAGTCCTCCTTCCTCACCGGTGGATGGGCATTGGCCTCATTTTATTCTAGCCCATGTATAAAACACAGAGTGGGAATAGGTTTGACTGATCTATCCCATCTAATATGCGACTTTCTCTCCCTTTTTTTTGCTCATAAGTTGCAAATGGCTTCATTAAAACAAAAGCACGACCATAGGGAGCACATAAAACATGCTGCTGCTACCTAATATGGTATTTATGACCAGAGCTAAATGTAGAGTGAATTAAACTTTAAAGGATTGCAGTCAGGTAGACTCGCCGACGTTTGTGGAGGAATGTCCATTAACAAGATGAAAGAAGAGAGGGGTGTGTGTGTGCTGGAGGGGGGTGTTATTCCCTCATGGCCGCCGGTGGAACGTCAGCTAGACGGCTGGCTGGACCCAGACACCTTACAACCACACGTGTAATGAAAAATCGACTGACAGGGTCGCCCAGGAGCCCCAGCCTCCTGTATTTACAGAAATAATTAAAACGTAATATCATCAAAAGTGACTTCTCCAACCTCCAGTACCCCACACCCTCCTTCCTCCCCAGCTCATTCACCGGCTCTCCTTTTACTCTGAAACAAGTTTCATCTGCTTGAGAAAATAAACCAATTAACAGCTGATGTGGTTGAAACACAGCAAAAGGAGGTTCAGGCCAGCCAAGGTGTGATGCTGAATGCTTATTAGAGAACAGGTCCAGGTCTGGATAATCACTTGGAGCCCACCCTGCATTCATCAATTTCCTGGATTTCCCTGCGGGTGAATACACAGGAGTAAAGGCATTGTCAGCTACTCCTCACTCACAAACCTGCCAACAACAGCAGTCAATAAAGACCAAAACAAACTAAAATCCATCTTTCTGGATGGTTAAGAGGAGTCACGCTCCATTCACTCTTTGATTAGTTTTGTGACTCTTTATTGCCACCACCATGAAATTCGGTGGGAAATTAAGAGTTTTCTGACAATCTCACAGAATCCATCTTGAAGCCCAGACGATCCTAATCCAGCCCCCAACATCCCAAGAGGGCTCTCACTGAGTTTGAGTTCATCCTGTTTACAGACTCAAACTCCACCATCTTCGACTATTTGAGATAGAAGTCCTTGGTCTGCTGTGCAGCTTTGATGCTACCTCCAAGTTCTCCACCTGCAGGACAGAGAGTAGAACAGGGATAGCAGAAATTAATCACCAGCTGCAGTCTGAGATGGTGGACTTGGAGTCTGTTAAACTTGGGGACCCAAGAGGGTCCTGATCAGCCTCCTGGTAGGGAAAAATGCATCTAACCAAAAAATATGTTCTTCAATAACAACTAATGGCTGAGCTTCTCTGTGTTCACTGGTACAGGTGTGAGTAATAATGATGGTATTAATGTTTTGAGCTACACTCACAAAAGCAAAGCAACAACTGGCACATGACCAAAATTGTTGAAACTGAGTGTGAGGGATTTTGTTGACTTTGAAATGGTCCCTTCTAAGGCAGGGACTGAGTCTACAGCCACTGACAGTCAGTTGTTGTCTTCGAAATAGTTTTGGTGCATCAATACAGCGACACAGACTGCTGTGACAGCCAGAACCTCGTAGATTTAAAAGAGAAATCCAGAGATAGTGACATAGCTGATGCAGGATGGTGATTTAATTCCAAAATGACATTTATGAATAGGAATATTACCAGAATACAACTAGTTGACAACAAGTTGAGTTAAATCCCTTATTGCAAAAAGACACAACTCATTTGAGGCTCGGATTGATGTGTTGGCAATCAGGTTGCCGCCGACCAGGTGACATGTGCAATCAACTTATCCCCGGAAAGTCTGCGGCTGATCGCCCAATGTAACACAAACAATTTCCATTCAATCACTGATCCTGCTGATTGATTGCAGTTGTTAGTAAACTGTTATAAACCTTCACCAGGCTGTTCAAAGTCTCCAGTCATTTGGAGACAGGTTGCCTCCCACCAAGTGGAACAACTGGGAAAACACCTTGTGGCCCCAAAAGAGATGTATCAGTCTTTAGATGCAACCTTACTGAAACCAGTAGATCGAACAGCAGCTGAAATAACACTAAACAGTTAGTGAGATATGAAAAGGGAATACATGATGATGCTGATGCTGACAAACTATTTATGATCTGAATTTATATTCTGTACTTACATGGATCCTGTCAAGCAGATATATGGTAAAGTAAAAACAAGGCATTTTATTGTGAGTTTAATTACCTTATGGCAAACTCAACCCAGTTTCAGATGTACCAGTATAGAGTACTGGTACATCTGCTCCACTTTAATTCATTTCTAAGCAAAATACGATTTGAGTGCACTGACCTGTTGTGTGGATTGTTGAGGGGCTGCCAGTAACAGTATCGAATTATTGCAATGACAACCAGGCCCATTTTGTCACCATATTTTATCAATTGAAGCCCCGTTTTGTGGTTTGGGATACACAGGTAAGAGTGTAAATATTTGAAATGGCTACGGGGGTCATGCATCTTAGATAGCGGTGTCACATGCACAGCCGTAATGGCTCACATCCTCGCTCTTCCTGCTTCTGCGTTCCTCCCGCGAGGCTCGCCCACCTTTTTAACGTTTTTAGCTCACAGATGGGCGAAAAAGGTTCCCTCGCGTTTCACGTGACCTCTGTTGGATGTAAAAAATTGTGACACAAAGTGGCATGGTTTCATATTTGTTTAGTGGCGGCTGGCTCAATGCGCCAGCGTAATGGCACGGCTCCGGTAGCCAGATCACCGGAGGCGGTGCATCAGGGGACAACCTGGGATCACCGTGCTGCTGATTTATGCATGAACCATGTGCTCACTTTGCAGAGACAGACGGAGCCGACGTTAACAGAGGAGACACTGGATGGGAAGACATCCTCTTTTTGTTGTGATTGCAGGGGGAACACAGACGACAGGGAGGGGTAGAAATTACATATTCTGTTGTTGTCCTCATACCAGCTACCTGTCTGTCTCAGCCATCTGTCATGAAAAAATGAGGAACATGGTAAAGACAGAAGGGGCAATAAATGGACAATGAGCAGAGTAATTATCCAACTGGATAAAAAGATCATCCAGTGGGCCTAAAAACCTCAGGTTTGGAGGACCACATGGAAATAAAAAATGCATAAAGAATATTTTTTTTATATGAGTTTCTTTTCTGGTCATTTTTCGCAGATCTCACATCAGACCTATTCCTCTTTTCCAGTGAATGCTCATAATAAACAGTTAGATAGGTACAAATAATCTCCATGAGCAACAAAGCTCACGCTTAAGACTGCTCTTAATGGACCTGGCTGACATGAGATCTCATGTGGTCATCTCAGTCACAGAAAGAGCTGTGGGTCTGGACCCTACCCCACCGCCCACCCCCACGTGTTTGGTCATGCAACTTTATACTGGACAAAAGGGCCCAGTATGAAGTGGGTGTTTTCTTCCTGCACTGATAGGGGTTGCTGACTGGCCTCCAGGCCAATATGACTGAGACCATAAAAAGATTTAAACACTTGGGTGCTGAGGGGCTGCATAGAGGGCTAATACCAGACACAAATACAAGAAGCTGGAAATGACCACATCATGCTAAATTCAACTGTTTTTTGATAAACCTGTCATCAGGTTACTTTTGCAACTTGACCCTTGCTACAACTCCTTTGTGGCCAGGCTCCTCGCAACAGTGACAATGTTGTTTGGCCATGTTTAAAAATCAACACATCAACCCAGAACAAAACCAAAATCCTCCTTTTATAACTGACACCCATGAAATGTCATGTTTGCAGCCAGCATCATACATTAAACATGATATAGCTCATGCCTAATGTATGAGCTATCAGCTGAGTGTTCCTCCCAGGTGACCGTAATGTACCGCGACATGTCGACAGCATGAGCAGATTGCACAGCACTTGAACCTTGATGTGCTAATATTGGACACATGATGCTGTAGGTTGCACTTCACTTGGTGCCCTTTACCTCTTCTGTCACAGCACTAATCCAAGCAGATTGTTGATATTGGCTGGCATTTAAGGCCACGTCCTTTTAAACCCAATAAATAAAGTTAGGGCTGGTTTTATAGCGAATACATAAAAAAAAAAAAATAAATTCTGTCTTTCTCGTGTTGCTGACTCTCACTCTTATTGCTCAAGACAGCCTTTTTTGTTTGCATCTGGATCACAGATTGTACCTTTAATACATTAAATATGAAAGGGGGGCATATGTGCTGGCATCATATTCCACACGGTAAATATTAATTTCTACAAGCTCCTTGAACATGTGGACAGATGTCTTACAGCAAATATGATGGTGAAAATAGATTCCTCCTCAGTGTCTCCTCTGATATATTCCTCACTATTTGAAACAGGCCCATCTTTCTCAAAGCGAGCCTTGCTTGTGCGGTATCAATTTAAACAGAAGAAAATCTGCCTGGAAATCTAATCCCCTTTGAGCATCCCTACCCCTGTTTATCTTGACAGCGCTCACTTTAACAGGCCGAGTATCCATATTTGAAGATGCCACCGGCTGCGTAGGTAAAGATGGGAATTTGTAGTGACAAGGGGAGGGCAGCAGCACAACAGAGGTACCTAAGGAAAGAGACAACCTCTTCCAGCGAAGGCAAATGAGCCTTGTCAGTCGGCAGTTGGTGCAGTAATTATAAAGGGTGCGGTGAATTTCCAAGGGATTCCGGGAGAATGGCATAATGGATAAAGCGCTAAGAATTTTATAAGCCAAGATGTAGAGAAATAGGAAAGGAAATCTAACGTCTTCTGAACTCTGTCTTTATGCATCAAAACAGTAAAGTGGTTTGTGTTATTTACAGTACATGTGCCGCTAAAATGCTGTTTGCTGATCCGGTGAAACATATTGTCCTAAGTCATTTCTATGCAGGCTAAAAAGTGCCCTGGATAGTTAATCTTTAATTAATTTAATAAAAAGGTTACTGGAAGTGAATAATTCATTAAAAATGATGCACAAGATAAAAAACCAGATACTCAGAATATGATATGATTAAATCAGATAATTGTTGACATGTATGTTGAGGGTAACCAGGGTTTGGAAATTAATGAGGTCTAGAATTTATGTTATTAATGTCAGAGTTTTCTTCCTGTTAAAAGGAGGGTTTTCTTTCTCACAGTCACCAAGTGCTTGCTCACAGGGGTTTGTCTAATTGTTGAGGTTTTCTCTGTATTATCGTACGGTCTTTACGATGTATATTGCCTTGAGGTGACTGTTGTTGTGATTTGAACTATATAAATAAAACTAAACTGAATTGAATTAATGTGAGGAGCCCAGGCACTACAGTTCCACCACAATAGAAACCAGACAGTTTTAAAACTCTAAATGATTTTATTTTGTAGGAGCAACTTTGTATATAGAAATATGGAAGATTAGTGTTGTGTATAAAACAATGAAGGATAAAGAAACAACAAATAACATAATAATAATAAAACAACATTAAGAATTATTCATTTAATTGAAATTAGGATAAGACGAGGGAAAAAAACTAAGTTACTTAGTCAATGGCTCTGGCACCGCTGTGCCTCTGATTCACTCCTCCTGTCAGAACCTAACCAATTATCACTCATTATGAGTCATGCATCATCCTAACCCCTCTAAATACCCTGCAGTGGACCACCCCAGAGGCACTGTAGAGGGATCCATAACATCATAGAATTAATTTAATGTCTTTTCAAAGCAAAATTTAAATCTTGAGCATCAAATCTTTGGGAATTTATTGGTGATAAGACAACAATAAACTCTGGCAAATCATCATAAATCTCTGCTGTAAAGAGATGCATTGCACAAGAGTTATTCTCAACTGAATGCAGTTTGTTGACAGTCAGGTTGCCATCAACCAGGCGACCGGCACAATCTAAAGTGGTCGCCCAGATGTTGGGGGTGTTGCATGCTCAGCCTTTGGGTGACCAGGTGGTTGCTGCAACTAGTAGCAATTCAGTTCAGTGAAAAGCTGGGCAAACACCAATTTTTTATAGTCGCAATGAGGCTGCTGTCCTGCTTTTACTCTACTGTGACTGAGCCATTATGTCAACATAAAATATAAACAGTTAAAATTAGCAGGAAACGGTAAGCCAAGAATTAAAGGGTAATAAATTTCCAGCTGAATGTAAAATCTAAAGGATTCACTGTTATAAATTACCACCTTTGTTGTTGATTATTGCCTCAATAATCTGGCAGAGACACCTGCTTTTCCAACCATTTCTCCTGTTCGCAGCGCCTCCAAAAATGAAAAAAGCAGCGCTGAGCAGCTGATGCTGTCACTGCGGCTCTAACATTACCTTGACAGATCGCTGAAACGCACGAGGATATATCAGACTTGCAAAGGACCTCGGTTTTAGCTGCTGTTAAAAATGCAGCATAACCACGTTTTGTAATCTCTATGAATAAGTTATTATTCCGCTTGTTTTCTTGAGTTTTTATGAGTACACACTGTAGGTGTATCTGAGATGTTTGGGGGTTTTTTTTACGGAGGAATCAAGATGTTCATGGTATGTTATTGCTTTGGGAGCAGGGATTTGCAAGTGATTATATCATATTTTAATAAAGACAGCACAATCATCTAGAGGCACATGCACATGGATAACAATTACTGCAGAAAAAGTGCAAAAAAACACACCTGTTCTCTGTTGTCTTGTAACCAATTTGTTTAATTCGAAAGATCATTTCATTCTAAGGGAAAACTACTTATGAGAAAGCAAAGTGTGGGTATCTTCTTATTGTTTTTCAACAAAATTACTCCAGCTAAGAAGGTTAGAGACTACAATAATGAGCTTTCTCAAAAATAAAAAAAGTTAGTGTTATTTGACTGCACTGTTATTATATATGCTTGTGATTTCTCAGGATGTTATGGTGAGTAAAACCTTCAAAGGGATAGTCTGTAAAACCTGCAAAGATGCCTGCATCAAGGACTTGTTAAGTAAATTTCAACAGCATTCATTGGAGAGTTTTACTGTCCCTCAGTTATCTAAACGCTGCTTTAGAGACAGCAATAAACTGAGGGATGGGGGGGTTGAGCACACAGGTTTCTTTGTATGTTAATCAAGACATTTAAAAGGTGTTAAACATTAGAGTATTATATCTTTTTATCAGCAGTTTGAATTCCCCAATCTCCCCCTCAGCAGTACTTGGTTTGAAGCTCGCAAACATGGTAAACATACGTATCCTCCAGCTGTAACGGTGTATTTCTCCCACCTCCTGCAAATATTTCCCCAGGCCAACGCTGTGGATGTGGATTTGCTCACATGTACCTTGTTAAAAAGTGGTTAAAAATGAATTAAAAGAAGGGTAGTTGTTTACCTAGATGCTAAACTGGCAGACCAGATCTGAGGCGTGCACTTCAGGGATTGTGATTTCCTGTAAACTGAAGCGTACTCTGTGTTTATTTACCCTGCAGAAACATTCATGTATATTTGAGTCTGGCAGTTACATCTGTTCAGGTATGCACCGCCTCAAGCAGCAGCGGTGAAACGGCTGCCTGCTCCCGTACCTCCAGACCTCCTTGCTGGCCCTTTGACCTTCCCTCGGGCCCGATCCCGGTGACCTCCCCATCACTTCAGAGAAAACAGATGTAAACCTCATTCTCCGCGTCTGCATCCAGGGGACGCGCCGAAAGCTCACCGCCGACTCGAAGGGTCCCTCAGCGACAACTGTCCTGATTTCGAGTGACATTAGAGTCAGTCCTCAGTCACTCTGATCCTGTCAGCGAGTCGGCCGAGATGAACCGATGGCCTATTTATACCCCAGTCACCTGATCTTCACCTCCCCGCAGGCCAGGAATATTAAACTGACAGCAACATATTCTGAAATGTGTGACGCCCCGTGAACCCACAGACACTCAGAGTTATCTGCCTTTTGTTTTTAACTTACCTGAGTCATCGAGTCACAGCGGTAAATGGAGGTTGATGGCTTGATTCACTGGAATCGCGTTCACTCTGGAGCATAATATCAGCTAACGTCTTCTCATTATATCAGAGTTTAAGCAGACCAAACAATACACCAATTTCCAAATACTGTCAGGGCTCTGTGTGCGGGCAAGCAGAGATGAGGATCCAAATGCAGGACTCAAACACAGAATTGAAACTCAAAACCTCAGCTTTATTGCTGGCAGAAAAACAAACATGGAGTGAAGATGGACCACTGCGACCAAGGACACACAGGCATAATTCTGAGGGTACAACACAACACTGAGCATGGGAAAACACAGGGCTTATATACACAGGGTAGTAACGGGGGAATCGGCAACAGGAGGGAGACACAGCTGGGAGAGATCAGGGCTAACGAGACGGGGGAGCTAAGCTGCACACACTAACATAAGACAAAGACTTTCACAATAAAACAGGAAACATGAATTACAAAACAAGCATGCAGACTTTACACTGAGAGACAGACAGAATGACACATGGAATCTGAACTAAACTAAACGTGAGATATAACTGAGAACAAATCCTTAAGCACGGATAAACAGAAACAAGAAATAATCATCATCATCATCACTACGAGAAGAAAACAATCCATGAAGCAGAAATAAACCAAAACATAATAAACTCAAAATACTGGGTCCAACGGACCCAGAACCGTGACAAATACCTTTTAATCAACTGAAGGTTCTGTGTGCTGATTTTTAAACATTTCCAATAGCAGTGTAGACATACATGCAGCTCACCCAAAAAACGAGGCTTCCAGGAAAACCATCTGGATTCTAATACCCCCCCCCCCTCCCAAAACACCCCCCCCCCCAAACAAACAAAACAAAAAACAGATATGTGCTGTTAAACTTAATTTACTAAAGCATAAAATATGTTTTTCTTCATCAAATGGATAGAAGTACTAGAGACCGGTCAAAGACCCCTGGTAACCAGTGGTTGCCAGGGAATAATGTGTGTCCCTTGGATGGTGGTTGTGGGAAGCTGCTTGCTGTCACTAGTTGATATTTGTCACAAAGAGATAGACAGTGCTGAAAATCTCCTCGCAATTGCTTTAATCACAATAGCAACCAAGTAGTTTGCATGAAGAGGGAGACTTATCTGCAAACTAACTGCTACAAAGAAGCAGTTGGTTTGAAGAAAGAAAGAAAAAGTCGATTCTGTTGAAATGTGTTGGCTGCATTGGTGAGGCAAACCTTTTTAAAACTTCTTCATTTCTGGTGTAATGAAGAAGAGGAATGTTATTTGCTTGTTAACACTTTAACTTTAACACTTTAATGCTAGCCCATCAATTACCTAACCACAATAAAGCCATCTAACTCAAGGGATGACATTTTGTGGTTTTATGGAGTGATTAATCAATCAATCAAAATCTTTGCTTCAGATCATTTAGATCCTTTGCTTCAGATCCTCCACGTACAGAGGCCGGGAGAGAGATTCAGCAGTGAGTGTCTACAGCCATCTGTAAAACATGGTGGAGGGTCTGTCATGGTTTGAGCTGCATTTCAGTCAGTGATGTTGGAGATCTTGTCAAAATTGGTGAATTATGAACACAGACCATACCACCAGGCTTTAATCCACCATATAATACCATCTGGAAAGCATCTGATTGGCAACAGCTTCATTTTTCATCATGACAATGATCCCAAACACTGTCAATGCAGTAAAATCATACCTGGTTAGAAAAAACACACAGTGGAGCACTATCAGTCATGGATCGGCCTCCCCAGAGCCCGGACCTCAACATTATTGAAGCAGTGTGGGATCATGTTGACAGAGAACAGAACAAAAGACAGAAACATCCAAAGAAGAGCTTTGAATGTCCTTCAAGAAGCCTGGAGAACTATTCCCGAAGACTACTTAAAGAAATGACAAGAAAGCTGCTTAAGAGAGTTCAGACTGTGCTGAAGAATAAAGGTGGTTATTGGTGGTCAATTATTAAGTAAAGCGTTGAAGCTAGTCTTTTTGTTAGTGGCCACGTACCTTTCCTTACATGTTAAATATTTGGGATGCACAATTAAAACAAAAAGTTACTGGATGGAGCAAATGCTGCTTAGTAAACTCCTGACTGTGACTGGTGGAAACTCTGAATGGGTCAGCGGCTGGCCAATCAACTTGAATGACTGCTCTGGGAGCACCAGGCCTTTGGTTATGCCACCACCGATACAGATTGGTATAAGCATCTCACATATGAAGCTGATTAACAGCCAGAAACTAGTTTACAATCATCCTCTTTTTGCCCCCAAATTAATTTGTCTGTTCATTCACTCATTTATTTGTCAGCAGGTTCATTTCCTTCTTTCACCCCCTCTCTCCGTCCTTCCCACCTACATCACTGCCCACAGTTTATTAAACTTTTTTTTGACTTTCTTTGTTCCCTTTTTCCATCCGTCCACCATTCTCCCCATCTTTGCTCCTTTGCATCTGCAAAATCATTCATCCATCCAGTCCCTCTTTCTGTTATTCAAATGAATAAATTCATAAACTGTGTATTAAAGAGGGACATGGCCTCTCTGACATCACAATGTTTGTGAAGCCTCAAGTTAAGCATATTAGTCAATGCCATCTTGGAGCCAGAAAGCGGCCAGTGAACTAAGCTTTGTTAGCAGGGTAGATCCACAGACTGTGTGTGACTGCTGATTAGTGCAATACAAAAAAAGTTAATAAATAAATAAAAATGTTAAAAACCGGAGCACAGACCTATCAGACAGGACGTTTGTACAATTAACCGCACAGCACAATCTATTATTTGTCAAACGACTGCAAAAAAGGCACCAATGTCCCCGAAAGCTCCATGAGAAATGGCTGAGAATTAACTCCAGTCACCTGTGTTAGCATCCACTTGTCAGTGAAATCAAATGCACCTGTAAAATTTAGTAGGTTACATAAAAATTTACCAAAAAATGTGAAAAAAAATTGAAGAATCTGCTGAGAGTCTACATGCCCAGTCCCCATATTCACAAACTGATACATGTTGGTGGAGCCATGTTCTTTTTTATTTTTTCAATGAGTGGTAGACCAAGCCCAATGAAGACAGGCCTTACCAACAGTCGCTCACCTTCGAGCTTCTCTACTGGCCCTGGCTTCAAAAAGAGGGCCCTGATTTCCAGCTTCCAGGTGAGGTTACCCTGCCCTTAGCCAGTTGAGGTGGTTTGGGCGTCTGGTTGGGATGTCACCTTTGGAGGTGTTCTGGGAGGAGACACCTTCAGGAGGAACTGGAAAGTGTGGCTGTGGAGAATAATGTCCCCCACTTAGACTGCCGTTAGCATGATTCGGACCAGCGGAAGGTAATGGTTGGTTCGGTGGTTGTTGTAAAGGAGTTTATTGTTAATGTGACAGGTTTTAGACATGCTTAATTCTGCTGTAAAGTTTTAACTTGGGTGTCTATGGAGACTGAGTCACTTTTGAAAGCAGCTTCTAGTGGCCATCAGAGGAACTGCAGATTTGAGCACTTCCACATTAGGTTTATTTCCCAGCCCTGGAGTTGTGCGCTTCTCAAAATCTTGCATTCATTCCTTGCTTCATTTATCCAGAAGCTAATGACACACTTCCAACTCTTTCTTTATATTTTGTCTTTCTTGCCTTTTGCTTTTCTCATCTGTCGATTGGTGCACTCTTTCATTCATCAGTTACTCTACCTTTCATCCTATGCTTCTTTCCTTGCCTCCCAACACTCTTTCATTCATCAACTAATATGTGTCAAGCTAATCACACTTGCACGATCCCTCCTTTAACATATTACTCGTCTATTTATTCATCCATCCATTTTACTTTAACCAGTGGGTGGTTTTCAGGAAGCCCTTCAGCCTTGGATGTTTCCCTCCAAACACAGGAGAGGTGTTGACCGACGCTGGACAGATTGGCCGGGCAGCGGCAAAGCCGAATTGCTGTAATCACATTTACTTGGCCCTTATCTGCGTGTTTGACATTTTGTCTCAGCGGCCCGACAACCAAAGTGTAGGTCGAGCTGAACCACGAGCTGTCAAAACTCGCCGCTCGGCCCGTGCCATGTTAAACACCCAACATCTGGGTCCACCGTAAACACTCGGCCCCTCATAATCAGCCCCACATGTGGCTGCGCTCAGACTGCACATGCTCCCGTCCGGCGCCTGGGCGAGAGGGAAGCTGTCAGGTCCATCAGAGTGCTCGTCTCGTGTGAAGCGGATACAGCGTCAGGATTACGATTTGATAAATATTTGAGCTTGGGCTCTCCTCCTATTATAATTAAGGCAGGTTTTGAATGGGCCCCCTGTGTTTGATCTTCACGCCATCCTGATACGGAGCTTAGGATGGGACATTTATTTAATAACAGCTGCACCGCAAAACTTCAGCAGCTGGCAGTTAAAAGAAAACCCCTCCACTGGATACTGTTACACTCCTAGATATCATCAATCTGTGATTTCAATGCATTCCAGGAGTTATTCTTTGATGAAGTGGTTTAACTTGCTTCTCCAGACAGCCCGCTTTCCTTCAAAATGCCTTCTCTAATTGTGCTTATGGTAGTTTCCTTATGCTTTGCAGAAGAGCTGTGGCAGCTTCCAAAGATGGGTTCATGAAGCTTGTCCACAGAATTTACAACCATTAAACCTTTCATGCTGAAAAACTAATCTTTTTTGTGGCTACGCTGGATTGTGGTCTGATATCTACTCCCATGGGTGCAGAGTTGAATCGCTCCCCCCCTCCTCCGCCTCCTCCACAGTGGTTTTTATGTGTAAATGTCTATAAGACAGATCTGTGAATTTGCACGCCTTTTATTCTAAGTTACTGACATCAGATGTGACTTTAACTATTTGTGTTTGAACATTCTTCACTGTAGCCTCTGGAATAAGATACAAATGAGGAGTTTATGGGAGGAAACAAGCTGAGCTGTAGAAAAAAAGACTTTTTTGTTTGAGTGGTTAAAATGCGAGTTTGTCACAGACTTCCAAACTTGTATGTCTTCTTTAATATATTTGACTCTTGTTTGTTTTATTGTAAAGATTAATATAGGTTAATAGAAGTATATATTTTTAAAGTCTTCTGTTGTCTAATTTTGAAGCGCCTGTGTGAATTGTAGCCTCAGTTTGTTGTTTTTAGCTGACAGAAGTGACACCCAGTGCGGTCTTCTGCTTCTGTAGCCCATCCGGTTCAAGGTTTGAGGTGTTGTGCTTTCAGAGAGGCTCTTCTGCATGTTATTTAGGGCCTTCCTGTCAGGATCCTGACCTTTCTCCTCAAACCCTAACAAGACAGTTTCACTCAGAGAGTTGCTGCTCACTGGATATTTTCTCTTTTTCTGACCATCCTCTGTAAACCCTGGAGATGGTTGTGTGGGAATTTCCCAGCAGATCAGCAGTTTCTAAAAATACTAAAAAACAATGCCACACGACTTAAATCACCTTCCTTCCTTATCTTTATGCTCAGTTTGGAATTCAGCAGGTCATGTTGTCTGTGTCTACCTGCCTAAATGCACTGAGTTCCTGCCGTGTGATTGGCTTAGATATTTGTGTTAATGACAAGTTGAACGGGTGTACTTCATAAACTACTAACCGTTGCATTATTAGTTGTATGCAAGACATCAGCTTGTACCTGAACTCCGGTTTGCTTGGTTTGCTTGCAGCTTCGCACCACTTCCACTTAGTCTGCTAACCCCCCTCAGGTTTGGGGCAGATGTTCTCAATACGAAGATCGATGAGGGGTTCATCTCACTGTCTTTGTTCCCTTCTGTTCGCCTCGACACTCGCACTTCTCGCAATAACTCAAGAAAGTAACACAAATGGCATGCAGGAGGCCATGTGGTGCATGAGAATGACAGAAAGACAGGAATTGAGGGAGGGAGAGGGGGATAAAGGCGGAGGTTGTGAAAAAGTAGAAAATGCACGAAGCCTAAATTAAAAAAAAAAATTGAACCCCAACTCTAAAACTAAATCTCAACTTTGGAGGAGCTCAAATTCAGACTGTTCACAAACTGACTCTCTCCTCCGCTTCCTCGGCTGCTCGATGCTTTGATTCCACTTGGCACTCGACCAAGAGTTCGCAGATAAAAGGGGGAAGGAAAAAAAAAAGGAAAAGGAACACAATGAGCCTATCTAGCCTGTCACCTGAAATTTATCACTGCAACTTATCTCAATTGGCTCCATAATCTGCCACCTTACATCAAGTTCTACGCTGCTATTGAGCGTCAAGTCCTCAGATCTAAAACACATTTAAACTGCAAAGGACAAGAAAAAAAAAAAAGAAAAACCTTCTGATTATAAACCAAGCGTAAGTTATGTATGTGCTCAGTGTGCTCTTATTATTAAAAGAAGTGACAAACAACAATTATAAATGTTTAACTTTAGTTAAATTGTTATTAATATTAGTGTTTTTGTTTGTTTTAATTAAGTCATGGAAATAAGTGGTGTGGGCAGATTTATGAAGGTCAAGCAGATATGTAAGTCTCAGTAAAGTGGGCATGGATAAAGATGTGTGGGAGCGGAAGACTAAAGGACCCAAACAGGAAGAAAGGAATCCCAACAAAACCAGAATCAAAAAAGGAAAAGGCACAGGAGAGCAGAAAGGTTGCAGGAGCACACCAGACTTTTCCATATCAGCGGGGAAGTTGGAAAACCCGAGTTTCCAGTCAGGATTTCAAGTCCTACTTGGAAAGTTGGAGAAGCCACACCAGCCATCCAGCATGTCAGCAGTTTGCATAAACAGGATTTGTAATCTATACTGTGTATTTTCAGCTCACTCAGCTCGTACACAGATAACTGATCAAGCCTGCTGTGTGGCGATTAATACTCCTGGAAGACGGTCAGATCCACTGTGATGTCGCTCACGGGTCAGACTTCTGAGGTAAAAGGAACGGGACATATATACGGTACTGTGCAAAAGTCTTGAGCCACCCCTCATTTTTGCAGTGCAAAGACACGTGGAAATACAGTATGTAAGGCAAAGCATTGGGATGAGGATTTGAGGAATTTTGAGGCTGGGATAAGGAGTTTTGGCTTCTTTTTCTTCTTCCTGCTCAGTTTTTTCTCTTTTAGGGGTTGAATTGAATTCTTTGTTTTCCTGAGGGAGCGGGTGTCGGTAGCGCTGTTTAGGTGACTGGTACGTGTCCACATAAATTGACCCACATTCAGTTTACGTGTAAGGATCCACATTTTTCCAGCAAATTATTGCACTGTAATAATATCCATCAGTATTATTCACTTTACCTGTAAGTCGTAGCTGCATGCAGTGCAGCAATTCATTGTATTTCCTTTTCATCTCAGTCTGCTGATAATGAGTCTTTCTGCTGCTCTGCTTTACTGTGACCCACCCATTCCTGTTTATCCTTCTTCATGCTCACGTTATCTTGTGTGTAGGATTTTATTCCTATCTGTATCCCTGTTTTCTTTCTTCTTTGTTATTAATTGCTGCTGCAACCTCCCAGTTTCAGCACAGGTTTTTATCTCATCAAATAAGAGATGAGATGCCAAACCGACATGCTCTGAAGCTCTGTGCGTCAGCGCCTGTAAGACTAGGTGTGTGCACGTATGCGTCGCGCTCCTCTGTCGGGCCAAACCTATACATCATCCCTAGTGACGGCGCCTCTGAGCGTCAGACCGGCTCAGGCTGGCCCTCCGGGGTCAGTCTCTTAAATGAGATTTCAGCACCACTGACCCGTGCTCTGCTCCTCTCACCTTTTGCCAGGAGAACAGGAATGACCTTTGACCCCGGGATCTGTGAGCAGCCACCGTCTTCCTCCAAGTGACGACCCGTCAGCTGCAGCTGACCGTGCCTAAGCCACGGCAGACAGAGTGTGCGAGTGTGGAGATGAGGTCTCGGTGGGTGGAAGACCACAGAGGTGTGAAATGGAGAGTTAACTTTGGCAGTTTGGAAAAAAGAAGGACACGTTATCTCACCAAACTTCCAGGGATTACAGGTTTATTAATCTCCCTAATGTCTTAGTTGGCTAGCAAAATAGAACGTATTTACAGAAGAAGTGTAACTGCATTTCACAGCTAATAAAAACATTACGATTGAGCCAGAATTATTATTGGACTGGTATGAACTTGCTGTTATTCTCTTAGAGCCCCAATCTTCTTCCATTTCTACTGTTAGACCACAAGATTATTAGAGCTGCCAATACAGTATGCTCTGTTCTTAGACCCGGAGGTTTTGTAAGGAAAGGTAAGCTGTATACATTACTGTTTCTATATTGGAGATGCTGCTAATGGCTTCTTGTCTCTTGACCATGGTAAGGGCTTATCAGTGACAAAATACATTTTCTAATTCAATATTTTCAGAGAAAAACTCAAAATTTGTAAACATTCTTTTTGTGGTGTGGACAGTTCTGCCTAAACCTGTGAGAACGTTGTTTCAGTCATTGGTTTGAGGTCCTGGATGGGAGTCTTGATTAATAGCATCTTTTCAGAAGCCTCTACATTTGTCAGCTAAGTTATCAGCTAACTCTATTTAATGTTTTGCAACACCAACTGGTCACGGCAGATGGCTGCTGCTCCTTGAGCCTGCTCTAATGGATGTGTCTTCCTGTTAAAAGCGAGTTCTTCTTTCCCACTGTCACCAAGTGCTACCTCAGTGGGGGCATCTGATTGTTGGGGTTTTCTCTCTAATATTTACCTTACAATGTAAAGCAATTTAGGTGACTGTTATTCAGAATTAGTGCTATATAAATAAAATTGGAGCATAAACTTCTTACTAACAGCACAGGAAGCCATATTACTAGTTATTAGTACTGCAAAAATCAGTAACACCCCAGCGTGGTTGATAGATACAGTTATGTTACTCAAGTTGGCGGAGTTTAAACAGGAGACAGCGATCATCCACCATTTCCTCAAAGCAGCCACACCCATAATAGTGGATGACTTGAAGAACAAGCTACTTTTAGCTGCTCACTTATTTCTTTGTATATTTGCTTTGGCAGATCTTTACACCGGACGTCCTTCCTGAGGCAAGCCCAAAGAGATTTGCGCCTTCTCCTGGGATCCAACTGGAGAGCTTTTGCCTGTAAAGGTATGTCCACGCTTTCAGCTGCTGTTACGGGAGACTATAGAAAGTTATGGACGGTTAGGGATATCAAATGATGAGGTGAAACAACCAGTTTACCAGAGATCCAAATCCCAATGAGAATGTAGGATACCTTTGATTGACAAATGGTAATTAAAGTTCTTGTCAACCAGAACCTGGACCGTCTGCTAGCAACATCACAGTGATGCACGATGAGCCACTCATTTCCAGTGTGGACGCAGCTGTCTGCAAATATGAAAACCACTACATTCTTTTGCTGCTAATAGATAATTTGAAGCCATGATGCACATTTAATGGGTTTAAGATCAGTTACATAATTTTTTCTATATATATTTGTAGCAAAGATGAATTTATCTGCAGAGACATTTGGGTTTTTTTGTACTAAGCTGTAAACATGTTTATATCTGTTTTAAAGTTGGACATTTTAACATGGGACTCCATGGGAACTGACTCGCTATTAGTTCAAGCCTCAAGTGGCCACTCAATGAACTGCAGTTTTCAACAGTATTTCTCATCTCCAGACATTCCTGCTTTAAAACTCACACTTAAGTCAAATTCATAAATGACATAAACATAACAAATTCCACCATTTCTTCTCTGAATTGGTTTGAATTTTAAATTACAATTTTCAGTACATAAGAGGGTGCTATTCATTGGCTGTGTTAAAACTCAGAGGCTGATAATCCACTAGAACATACGGGCCTTAGCCTGCATATTACACTATATGCCCTGGAGTTCAAGAGCTACACACACACACAGCTGCACACACACAGATATGCTATATAAAACAGCCTTTAATGTGCATATGTGCCGTTGTGTGCTTCTTTCCTGACATCTTGCAAGTGCTGTATGTATGTCATTAATTGAGTCTCCAGCTCCCTGGAGTGGTTAGCTCTACTTGTACTGGGAAGATAGAGAGGGAGATGGTCTTTGTGTGTGTCAGTGTGTGCTCTTCACACACATAAACACACATAGACCCTGACCGCCTGATGATTATGCTTGATCAGTGTCAAACACAAACTACTGTAGCGGGTGCTTTGAAAAGGAATATATTGTGTACTCGGGCTTCTTCAGACCCTTAGCGGTGGTTTTTACGGTGGATGATTTGTCCAATTCACCCAGATGTGAAAAATACAGTCTTTTTTTTTAAGGGGGTGAGGGGGGGGGGGGGGGGGGGATACAGTGGTAGAAGCAACACAGACTCAAAAATCTTAATTTTAAAGAAAAGAAAATCTGTGAGACAGGTAAACAACATGTCTGGTGTTTGCAGAGAGGTCATAGTACACACACACACACATACACACACCACCTCAGCTGAGACCGATAAAAATTAATCATCACTGTGAAATGTAAAAGCCAGAAATTACCTTTTGATACTATGCAGCTCATATACACAACGAGACCACAGTAACATTGCTTTTTCATAGATTAAGAAAAATATAATCGATATAATTCAGCGTCAGATGTAAGTCTGGTTACCTGCACATATAATTCTTCCTCTCTTAGCTGGGGGTCGCCACTGCAGATCATCTGCCTCCATCCCACCCCTCTCCCTAACATCCTCCTTTGTTGCACCAACCGTCTGCATGTTCTCTTTCACTACATCAAAACAACAGTCTCCACAGTTTTCCTCTTTTTCTCTTTCCTGGCAGCTCCGTGTTCAACCTCCTTTGTCCACTATATCCACTATGTCTCGCCTGCACATGTCCAAACCATCTCGTCTCCCAATGAAAATCTTAACATCTTCGGTTCTGCCATCTTTGGTTCCTGTCTTTTTTTTTTTAGTGCATCTGGCCTTAAAAAAATCTCTAAAGGGAACAAACACAAAAAAGCATCATGCAAAGAGGAAGCATCCATCTGCCTCTACAAGGTACTGCTGTCTGAACTAGATGTTGTCATGTACACAACACATTACTGTACTCTTCAACCTTTTTGAGCTAGAGAGAAAATTCAAATGATTAAAACTAAAAATTCAACCCCTGTACAGTTTTATGAAGGGGAAGATTATCTATAGGGATCAAAACTGTTATTTGTAGCAGAATGTAAGCAGGTCTATTTCTCCTGTAAAACTGGGGATTTTAAAATGGGAGACTATGGGGAAGCCTCTGAAGGAAGCTTCGAGTGGCTGTTAGAGGAACTGCAGTTTTTAGCGTGATTTAGATATGAGGCGCTTAGGGATGTCTGAACTTTTCACTTCATTGCACCGTGATTGTGCCAGATTTGATCTCCTTCAACTGGAAAACCAACCAACTTCTTGTAAGTGTAGCAATTAATTATCGTATCACAGAAGACTCAGAGAGACCCTCAGCGCTGATGTAACACCGAGCTGGAGGACCTGATGATGAAATACAATCCAGGAAGTCCAGTTGTAGAAAGAGAGAAACACGTTAAGAGGCTTAACAGAAGCCAAAACACTGCACGACTCTTAATAATGCAACGAGACTGTCGAGTCTAGAAGATATCATGGTCGCAACAGTTTGACCTTTGCTCGCCGTGACCCCGAGGTTTAGGTTTAAATCCCCCAACAGGAACTTTTGTTGCACTGTTTTGACAGAGCCCCCTGTGGTGGCATCCGAGCCTCGTTTCCAGCCTGGCTTCATCAGCATGAATGAGAGGGTTGTGCTTTACACATGAGGTTCAAATTGGTGTGGACGCAGCCTTAGTCTTGTGGTGACTGTGTGCAACCACTTCACTTCAGTGTCTCAGTGAGGAATTTGGTAGTTTATTACAAAAAAAAAAAGGCCACTGGCGGAACTGCTGGATCCTTTTGTGCATTATCATCCACTCAGTGTGTTCTGCCCAGTTTGGCGCCCAGTAAATCTGTTAAAACTCCAAATTTTAGATCAAACTCTTAAAAGTTCTGCAAGAAGCCTGTCTGATTTATGTTGACTGCAGTGCGCTTGGCTCAGTGTGTTGACATGTGTGTCTTCATGTTGGTTTAAGAGAAGGAAAAGAGACAAAACGAAACCTAGTTTGATTTGTTTTCCAGGGGCATTCAAGCCAAGCGAGGCCCAATCAGGGGCCCTCGCTGCTGAGATGAACGCGATAGGGGTAAATATTTGTATCTCAGCGGTGGACAAGCAGTGCTGAGGTCAGTCGTCTGGAATCCCTGCGTTGTTTAGAGACCACTGTTGTTACAGTTGGGCTTTTTTGGGTAAAAAAGGAGGCATGAGAGAGACAGGGAGAGAGGGCCAGACTCCCCGAGGGAGAAAACTGAGCACTAACAGTAAAACAAAAGAGGAGATATGAAAAGAAGTGTGAAGTCTGGGGAGAGAAATGTGCATCTGCCACATGCCAGAAACCTCCATTAACCTCTGCATGTACACACAACTCCATTGTATTCAGAGGCAACATTCGTTTTACCACATTTAGAAAAATTCACATGACATAAAAAGGGTCATATCAACATCAGCTGTGCACGTACACACAAGGTTTATCGAGCTGTTTCAGGCTCATGGCAGTCTAAATGCTCTCTACTAGAATATCTCTGCATGATTCACAGTTAAAACCAATAATGGTGTTTATTTTAAGTGTTTAAACAATGCCAGCTACCACAAAATGTACATAAAAGTAGAATAAAAAAAGACATAAAAGAGAAAAAAACTGAATTAAATTAAGAAGAACAAAGACGTTTGACCGTGAAATGATAAATGGTTAAAACAATGAATGGATGGATTACTAGATTTACCCTTCTGATATAGCATTTTGCATTTAGCAACACTTTTACCCCTAGATTTCACCAAATACAAACACAAGTTAAAGATAAGTAGGCAAGAACAACATACTAATGAACATTTAACTTATCCTGGGCCTTGGTGTGAGTCCTCAAGCCAGTTTAGGTCCTCCTGCTTGAAGGACACCCTCTGTTTAGGATAGCAGTTGTCACAGTGTGAACAACTCAAACAACTGCAGGTGGGGCTTAAAGGGTCTGTGCTCAAGGTAGACAGGTGGGTTGGATTTTGCCCTGGACCTGGTGACTCTTTCATGCAGGTCGGTCAGAAATCCCATTAGTAACAACTGGTCAATAGGGAAAAGTGGCCATTTGGTGATTGGTTGTTGGAGGTTATCAACTTCAAACTGGTTGAAAAAGGCATACAGTGGTTCACCAAATACCTACTTGTAATTGTTTGGGTCACTAGCAGATTTCTGGTGTTCATCCTTAGTTGCCAACTTGTAAACTATTTACCAAGCAACAGTGAAACTGTGAAGACTGTGAAACCAGAAATGGAGAACATTTGGTTTCAAAGTAAATGTTGCACATTTTGACTTTGTTGGTTGCTGGAGTAAGACACAACTTTTACCTTGAATGCAAAAGTTCTCTGATTTCTGGTATGCATTGCACTTATTCAAGTTTCACTACAGCTTGGTGTGAGTCTTTGCAGAAAAAACTGTCATCTTCGAAGCAAAGTACAGTGGACCTTTTCTTGCTAAAATTCAACTCACATCCCTTTTTGTTGCTGATATTCAGATTCTAAAGGGGGGCAGGCCTGAAAAAGTTACCTTCAAATTTTTCTGCAGACATATATTTGAACAGCATGTGGGTGGGGCATCCTGAAATGAGCACATTACCTTGCTATGACAGAAACAGTGTTTAAAAGCCTCCACTCTAGTCTCACGGGGATTACATTTACATATACTGATGTCGTTATGTGAAACTCTTCCCATGTTTAGTGTGAGCATCCACCACTGTAGCAGCATACATACATATATGACAGGAAGTGAGGAAAACCATAATGACTGCAAATTAAGGGGAAGCTTAGTGATGACTCCAACATGAGAGGATCTAAGGCAATGAAAGAAATCACCTCTACTGTTTCTCCGCAGCCAGAAGAGAATGCAGCTGTAGCTGGGCACTGTGATGAAAACGAATCAGTGTGACTAGCTTTGCCTTGTAGGGATAGAGCAGTGAGCGACATTAGCGGGGGTGTCATGTTTGATTGGGGTTTATTAGCAGCGCCTGTATTGTTCTTGTTCGTCAACAGACTCCCAGGTAATGTGGTGATAATCGTTGCGGAAGCCTCCATCTGCTCATTTGGGGGAGAGGGCTGGGGAGCTGCCCTCGTTTCAAATCCATTTTCCCAGGTGCTGATGGGAGGCCGCGGGGTGTAGGGGTGGATGTAGGGAGGAAGGGAGGAGTGGGAGGGTGAGTGAGTGGGGGGAGTAGCAGTGTAGAGCCCTCTGTTTCATTTACCCAGGAGTGTCGGCGCGCTCGGCAACCAGGTTGTCTTTGCTTGTATCGGCTAATGGTTCAAACCCAGCTGGCTCCAATTGGGAGCTGGGCTCTCGAGTAATACATTTTGCACTTTGGCTCGCTACCAAGTGTACAGCGTTTCGATGCTGCATGCTACACTGAGTTTATCGCTCAGGTGTTTGGAGCAAGTGCCATAAAATCCATAAACAACCCTTCGTTGCGGCTCCAGGATGTCACTCGTGACATTTGGGGTCAAGGTGCAGACGGGCAAGGAGAGGCTCTGGAGCCAGCCGGCGGTGAAGGGCCGTCTGCAGCTTTGACTGTTTGTGAGAGGCAATTCTCCACGCTTGTAATTACACGTCTTTAATTGATAACGCGGAAAAACTGCATTGATTTGGTGTCAGCCGAAGGAGCGCGGCGTCGCCGCCTCTAATTACTTTTCAGTTCTGCGACGTCAGGTTCGGTTTCCGCCGTCGCGTCTGAAGCGAGGATGCGGCTGATGCCATCACACCTGAGAGGCTTGCTTTTCTGTCCACTATGTTTAGCGAGAGAGAAAATCACTAAAACGTGCTTCCACATTTATAGATGAGCAGCGATATCTGCCCTGCTGGAGTGCCCTTAAACAAACCACTTCCTTCCAGCTTTGCTGTAGATGTAATGTGTGTTTGATGTGTTCTTTCTTATGAAATAAGAAAGAAGAAAACGCTTTTCACCCAAATGCAGCTCATTTGGAACAGTCCGCTCCAGGTTTGTGCTTTCTTTTGGAGAAAGAAAGATGTGAAAAAGAATGAAGGCAAACAAATAGACAGACAGAAGAGGAAGTGGCTCAGGCTTCATGCCCTGTTGAGCCTCCTTGTTCCCTCCAGCTTGTCAGCCTTTCGGTTAAGCTATCACTGTAAATTTCCTCTTGGGCTAAATCAAGGCAATGGGAACTGAAGGCTTGTTACCCGATTCTGCATAATGCCGCTAATTTCTAGAAGTGTATGAGAGCGCTGTCGCTGAGGTGATGACAGAGCAGGACCAACTGGCTTCACATGGGACTTTGTGAGCAGCTAAATGGATTTAAGGTGGAGGAGAACAAGAGCTGGAGGCTCTTAATGTCCTGGGAAAGTTAGCTGAGCTGCTTTCTGTTTATCTATCCATTTGTAATGTTACAGAGTTTAAGGGTTCAGTGAAGTGCTTAAAGGGGACTTTTCTGCACATTTCCAGCTCAATATTCTTATTATTGGACTGGATTAGAGTAGCTTTTCATGATTTAAAGTTTTAATTAATCTTTATTTACGTGTAGATAGGTAGATGTTCTTTTTGGTGTTGTTCTGGCCAACATTAAGAATCAAAAAATAAACTTATAGGTGTCCATTTATTAGCAGGATGTTACTGATGGACTAAACTGAAAAGAGTTGCATGTCGGTCTACCCTCTCCACTTTTGATAAGATACTTGCAGCTCCCCTTGCTTAGAGTTGCACTTTCTTCTTGAATCATCCAAGGATGTTAAACCTCAGTGAAAATACCGCAAAGTATTACATAACCTTGTTTAAAGTCGGCTTATTTCCACCCCTGACTCTATGGAATAGCTTTGCATGGCTCACAGTTCAAAATAATTCCTCTTTATCTGCTAGTGTCTGCTTATGGAGCCCCTAAGTTCATCCTCTGTCTGAAACAAGCCACTTTGGCCAGTCTTCTTCAGATTTCAGCCCATCCTTAACAGACATGACCACATTGCCATATTAAGACACCATACAGGGTCAAGAATAGAAAAAAAACTGTCAGATTCCACCATAGCAACCATATTGAAAAACATAATAAGTATACTTTAATATTTTGTACTTTAAAGCAAACAAAATGCCTCCATTTTAAACTAAGAGGTATGGGCTGTATTATGAAGTGGCTTAACTTTACCTTTTTACGTTTTCATTATGCATTATATGTCTGTGCCTCATTAGCGTCAAGCTATTATATTATTCTGTTTTATAATATAAAACAATGTGATAAGGACTGTTTTCACTTTCCTACTATAAAGGGTCGCCATTGTAATAATGCACTGCAGTCCAATGTACGTTACCTGAAGAAAAGATAAAAAAGAAACCAATGCATTCATGCAGGATTTTCACCTCAGCACTAAATTCAATGACATAAGCTCAACAAGCCATTACTAAAAAAACAAACAAACAAACTCTAGTCTTCAGTTATTTTTGTGGTTTTAAAACTGACATTTAGAGCAAACTGGAGAACACCTGCTGAATGACGACATCTGCGTGTGTGCAGAAAAGACATAAAAATGCTGCTCCGCATCAGCAATTCATGTAAACATGACCTCAGCCTTGCTTACCACATTTAGACACATTATAATCCTCTATTTGTTTGTTTGAATACATCAGCGAGTGTTTCTGTGTCACCTGTACCGGATCACATCTGCGAGCGCGCTAATAGAGATCCCGCCCCTGCTTGACACAAGTGACGACGCTGAAAAGCGACGTAATGTGGTTTTAATTAGATTTTAATTGTATTACCTGATCTTAACGAACCTCAGGAGGGAAGCAGGACGGCGCTCTGTTGTGTGCCTTGTTTTCCTGTAAACTGTAATTTGCATTAACATGATGCCTGAGAGAATTTAGAAGGTTTAAAAAACAGAGTGTTGTCTGTCATCTGCAGAGATGTGTGCAAATTTATAGGTGCTGCCCTTTTTTTTTAAAGACTGAAAGTGTTTCATTTCCAATGTGTATGATCTCTCGGCCTGTAGATGGAGCTACACTCTACACTTCTCTTTCTCTCTCATCCTCCATCTGCACACAATGAATATATTGTTTAAAACCACCCCCCTTACACTTCTCTCTCTCCTCCAACAGATTTGGTATTTATGTTAATGTACACCTCTGTGGATCTCTTGCCTCCCAGTGGTTAGATACCCTGTTGATATGTGGCTTTGCCTGTGTGTATGTTTGTGCATGTGTGTGTGTGTTTTGTGGATGGATATGAGCTTGAGAGAGAAGCTGGAGGGGTTGAAGATGGTTTAGGGAGTCAAAGGACAATTCCTTCCCTCCAGAAACCAGAGAGAGGAGGAAGAAGGAAAAAAAAATCCTGGCACTAGATAGACAATCGAGCCTTCAATAAATAACTTTAAAGCTGGTGTTGTCGTCTTTCTTAGGCAGGTGGGATTGGAGGGAAAGAACGTAACAAGGCTGCAGAACAGTTATGAAGTGTTTCATGATATGAGCCTGCACACTCGGCACGACCGCGGGGACCAATGTGGGTTTAAACGGTCTTTGCAGGTCAACTCGGTTCTTCAGCAACCAGAGATCTGACCCGGGATCTGAGTCATAACAGGTTTGAATTAATCAGGCTGCGTGAGTATCGCACCTATTGAAAATCTGTCATTTGTTATAATCAGAAGAGGAAAAAAAAGATGAAAAAAACAATCTTACCAGTTACAGACTGGGACTGGGATTTTTAATACGTTTTCTAGTTTTTTAGTTTTGGTTTACGCAAGCTTAAAATTTATTTTAGTTACCAAAAGGCCAGAAATAACATTAAGCAAGGTAACAAACACTCGTTGCCTTAACTGTAGGCAGACCAATTATCCTTACACGTGTAACACTTATGGGCCCATTTTGAGCTGGGCAATGGTCCCAGGACTTTGTGATATACTTTTATTTTTCTAAAAGGTTCCTGATAGAGTTTTGTTGTGTTTCTAGTTTCTCTGCTGCCTGTGTTTTCTTTGTCACTTCCTGTCTTACTTGGAAGGTTTAAATAAACCAATAAAATGGTTGCTTTATGTTGTTCAGTCTGCTGCCATGCCCTGCACTTGGATCATCTTTCCAGCTAATTATACTATATGGCTCTCATCGGGTGCCTTATTTGCTTAAAGACAGAACAGAAGAAGAAAGACACAAAAAAGCAGGCACGATAAAAGATGTTACATTAAGTCAGGCACGCAATTAAAAGGAGCTGATAGCAGAGGGGCTGCTAAGTGGCTTGCAGATGTGTAGTAATTGTGTGCAGTACAAAGCAGTACGTACTAGTAGTAGTTGCTAAAGTGGTATAAATAGTGATTTTGCAAAAGGGTCTCAGTTGAGACATCTGTGTTCACCAGGGTTGTGGGTAGAGCTTGGCCTAGATGACAAACTCTGTGCTCATTTAGCCAAATTATTGTACGCTGTCAAAGGTTAAATTGTCCCTGCACATCTCTGATTGTTTTAATCTTTTCCAAAAATACTTGTGGTTCCTCAAGTTTCTAAAGTAGAATGGGAGGCAGAGGCTTTTAGATTCAGGAGACAGACCCCCTCTCTACTTTTAAGACCAGGCTTAAAACTTTCCTTTTTGATAAAACAGTTAGGACTGGATCAAGTGACCTTGAACACTCCAGTAGTAATGCTGCTATAAGCTCATGATGTACAACAGAAAACATGCTGTTTCTGTCCCTTCTTCCCCACCATCACCAAATGCTGCTTACAAGACATGGCTGAGCAGCATTTTCTTCTCAGAACAACTGGATTACATACGACACACATAATGTTGCATTATCCTATACTACGTGAATTTTGTCAGACATAAATGAGGAGAATAGACCCCTGTTTCAAAAATAAAGAACTTTATGTTAGAAAAACTGATGCCAAACAATCTTTTTAAATGCTGTTTCAAGTTTTTTGTGTGTGTGTTTGCATACATACTAAGTGGAGTGCTGTCTGCTGAAATCAAGTGAAATAGTAGTACTGAATTTTTATAGTAACACAACGCTACATTTTATTAATATTCTTAGCTGTGAGACTGGAGTTGATTAGTTTCTTTTTAAGGTCACTTGGGCCGCTGCCGAGATGGGCCATTGTTAGCTAGATAGAGTGGTGATTGATGTGATTGATAAGTATTGATAAAAAATCTGTATTTTTCAAATTCTCTTCTGCATAAAAGCTAATTTTTTTTAATGAATTTTGGCTTTGATGGAACAAATGCAGATTCATTAGCATAATGAATTCCCACTGTCACAAAGTGTTTGCACAAAGGGGATCGTTTGATTGTTGGGCTTTCTCTCTGCTATTGTAGGATCTTTACCAGAATGCACCTTGAGGTGACTTTAGTTGTGATTTGTGGTTGTTCTTGAGCACACAGACCTGGAAATCTTACAAAAGCTGGTGAAATCATGAAAACCTAAAAGACGTCCTTCAAAAAATTTGGTCTTGGGCAGAAACTGACCTTCCCTTAGGATGATGATCCAAAACAAATCGTCAAAAAATGGTTTGCGGACAACAAAGTGAATTTTCTGTAATGGACAAGCCATCAAGAGTTTGTGGAAAGAACAAAAGAACAAGAAAACATCTCAAACCTTTTCAGAAGTTTGCCAAAGAGCAGTGGGGAAAATCCCTGTGGAGATACGTAGAGACCCTCCTGATCAACTCCAAGAAGCATGTGGAGGCTGGAATCACAAACTGATTACCAAGAAGGAATATGACTAACTCTGGCAGGAATTCTTTTCCTAAGTCTGTCAGATAACTGCAATAAAATCTCATATATAAAAGAAGTCCCTTTCTCCCCACTTAGTCAGTAATTTGTTGTAATTAAGAGCTCGCCACGCAGTAGAAAATGCTTCCGTTTTTATTTCTCTCTCGGCTCCTTCATTGCCCCGTGCCCCAATCTTTCACACTACATATATAAAACAGTGATATTTTAAGATAATATCAGAGGCTAAGAGGATAAGAAAAAGAGCAGTGTGCATTACACTGGTGGTAATTTTCGCCACTCAAACAGTGTGTGAAATAGAGCTCCGCTCAGGTCATTGTTGATCCCCACCTCTAATAGAATAATCAATCTTGCTTTTGGCTAGTCTGTGGGATTAATTATTAAGGACTAAACATTTACCAGCTAAGCACAGCCCGTCTACCTGCTTCTGCCAGCCTCGCTGGTTTGCCGCAACTTCCTGGGGAAACTGCTCAACCTGGCGTGAATTGATTATCTACACGCTTATCTGCCGCCTCCATCCCCCTGCATCCCTCCACCTTTAAAACAATGCTATCTTTCCAGTTTGTCAGTCACAGATTTATTTCATGTAGAACACTCACAGAAGGAGGATTAACGGTATCTGCTTATACGCATGTGATAAACTCTTATCTCCTGCCTTCCCCTGAGCACTCTGTGGGTGCACGTTGACCTGTTTTTTCCCCCTCTTCCTTCTCCCTCCCGTCTTCTGCTCGCTACCTCTGCGATTTAATCATTTAACCATGTATAATCTGCGCTTTCTCCCAATTTGTTAAATCCTCCTGCAGCGGGCACATTTCTCTCGGAGCAATTTTAGGTTTTTTAAGACCTGCTGGAAGTTAATATATGTGAGAGGGAGGTGGATGGATTTCACAGAGTTTGAGCTGTATGAAAGGACAAACACACCGAGAATGAACTGCGCAGTAATTAGACGCCTGTTTATAAATGTGTCAGCATGGAGAGTTTATATGATTTAACAGGTGCAGTACGTCACAATACAAAGATGACAAGAGGGTGAAGAAAGGATATAAATATATGTGTGCGTGTGTGTGTGTGTGGCGGTGTTCATAGTTTACATTCAGCAGGTAAACTTTAAGCAGCTGCAGCATCCTGTACGCTCAGTGGAGGTTTACACAGCATAAACGCATCACTTCCCCCTCATTTAGCATGATGTAAACCAACCGTATACCCACCAGGACACCAGCCTTCATCCTGTGAAAGCAGGAAATGTGACGCTACCTTTGGCCCGCCGCTTTCTGGGTGGCACTGCCATGACGCGGCCTGGGAATTAGCCTGATGACAGCTTGTATCCATTAGGGTTACGGGGTGGCCATAATGTTATGTACTCACATCCTCTCGCAGGCTCTTAAAATGACATTTTTTTCTTCTGTCACAGGTTCACCTAGGTGAAATATTTTGAAGTCTTTCTAAATATTCAGAGCGTTTGCTTACTCCAGCTTAGAGTGGGTGGTTTTGCAGCTCCGGGAAAATACTGCTGTCATGTAGTTACACACCATTTACTTCTGTTTATGTCTCATTTACATTTAGAGCAGTGTATTTCCCCTCCTTTTTGTTTTTTTGTTTTTTTTTCAATGCTTGCTGCATGCAATTATGTTTTTTTTAACATATACTTGCCTTTGTCTTTTTGTAAGCTAAACAAGTCATGGTGGAAAACCAAACCAGTGATGAGAACTGCAGGAAAGCTGGTCAAAGAAGGTGGAAACTTTTTATTGTAGTCTGATGACAGAGAATGGAAACTCAACGCAACATTTTTAATGCCCTCCAAAGATACCTGCGTGACTTAGGCTACGTCCACACTCACCCAGATAGATTTGAAAACTGTGTTTTTATCTGAAAACGCTCTGTGTCCACACTAGCATTTTCAGTCGTTTTCACAGAGTTGTGCGTCCACACTGAAACGGCCAAAAATGCTTATGTTCCAGTCCTGCGCATGCGCGAAACGCAAGATGATTCGACCTGCCTCATTTATGTCAGCCGTTTATTTACTTTCCGGCTCTTTGAAATGCCACAGCAAAATGAGTCTTTTAAATGGACTAACAGTGAGGTGGAGTTGTTGCTGCGAGTAACACAAAAGCACAAAGTTGCAAAAGCAAGTGAGAGTTAAAGAATTTGAAGAAAAGCTACCTGAAGCATGTACAGACTGATATTAATCTTTAACAGGGCTGTCAAAATTGAGAGCAAACAAAACAACTGCTGCATAATGCCCTCCGCTATCTTTGTTTAATTGGTCACATAATAATAATAATAATGGATTTATATAGCGCTCTTCAAGGCACCCAAAGCGCTTTACAATGCCACTATTCATTCATACACTGGTGGAGGTAAGCCTGGGGCAGACTGCCATATCGCGCCATCGGCCCCTCTGGCCAAGACCAGTAGGCAAGTAGGGTAAAGTGTCTTGCCCAGGGACACAACGACCAGGACAGAGAGCCCTGGGATCGAACCGGCGACCTTCCGGTTACAGATGCGATTCCCAACCCCCTGAGCCACGGTCGCCCATATATGACTATATCATATGACTAACATGCGTCATCGTTTTCGAAAGTCTCCGTTTTCGCTTTCCACACTGCGACGCAAAAGCACCGTTTCCAAATGTATCTGTTTTCGAGAGCGTTTTGAAAATGCCGTCTCAGTGTGGAGGCCAAAACAGAGAAAACTATGCTTTTTCAAACGAAAATGCATTAGTGTGGACGTAGCCTTAAAAATGATGCAACTGGTGTTTTCTGCCCTGCCAGTTAAGATATAATCAGGGTTATACTGTATATTTAAAGAAAGTATTTCATTCATGTCATTAAATAGAAGATCTGATACATTGATCAGTTACAGTAGAGCAAAAATGCACCCTCCCTGCAACAGGCCACTACATTGAATTGTTTTAAGGCAACCCCTTTGGAACTGCAAAGGTCACCTGGTGGGAGGCAACCTGTCTCCGAACTTTCACAGTTTAACTTGGATTGAAAGAAGTCAGTGGATTTGCACATTTCCATATAAACAGAGAAAATTCTACAGAAACTCTACTGGAGATGATTCGCTTCTACACTCAAACGCAGCTTTTGTAATTGCAGAAAATAAGTCACTGAAGTTTGAGATAAAGTTTGAGTGGATTTCAGTTTCATTCATACAAAGCGCTCTCCATCAAAGCTAATAGTTTTTAAAAGGTAAAACAATTACAGGAAATCAACGGAGCTGAACGTACAAAATGCAAAAATATCCTCAGAAACTGTGCAGGAATTTTAGGTTTTCTTTTCAGCTCAACAGTCAGTGGTGTTTGATCCATGGTTTGCAATTTTCCACAGAGGTTTCTTCCTGTTAAAAAGGAGTTTTTCCTCCCCACTGTCACCAAGTGTTTGTTCACAGGGGGTCATCTGATTGTTGTTCTCTGTATTATTGGAGGGTCTTTACTTTACAAAATAAAGCGCCTTAAGGCACCTTAATGTCCTGTTAATGAAGAAATGCAGAAATGTTGAAATCCTACAGAAAATCTGTGGAGTATGGTGAGTGACCATACTCTATAATGTGTAGAACCAAATATACAAATATTTATGTATAATAATAATATTATATATACATATCTGTATAGATGCCAATCAACATCAAGGATTGTATTTACATAACAGAGGCATCTACAGACCTCACCTGGTCTTTACATGCACTGTCATCACTGTTTTTCTTATTAGCCTAAATGTGTTCATTTTTGCTTATTAATAAACTTTGTGACATATATTCTTTACTTTTTTCACTTTTTTATTAAACAAAAAATACATTTAAAAATAAAATAAAGTGATTAAGATTTTAGAGAAAGTCATTGGACTATTCCATGTTCATTGAAATGCATGTCATCGACACTCAAGCGCAGAAATGGTGCCTGAGTAAAGCCAACTTTGGTTTTTTTGTTTCAAGCAGGAAGTTTTTAAATGTTAAAATTTTAAAGACAGCCAATGGAGCTCAGGGTGGGGTTTAGCATGCATTTCTGCTGCTCTCATTTAAAAAAGCACCCAGCTAAAGCTCTTATGTAGGACTCAGATGTTATTTAAATAGAATTAATCAAAGTTGATTTTGTTTTTCATAAAGTTCATCATTTTTAAAAGTTGAACTTGGACATTTAACTCACTTTCACTTTGCACTGAAGGGTGCTGAAATGATTTCGTAATAGGTAAAGGGTAGAAAAATGTTAAAATGAACAGAAAGTCAATAGACTTTGATGCAAAATACCACCAGCTCTGCGAGGCGAAGCTTTATTTGAATAAAGAAACAAAGACTGAAGTGTACATATGCTAGACTTTAGTCAGAACCTTTGCTGCTATTATTCTTACTGTATTTTCAATTAATTTCAACAGTTTTCTAAACAATTTTTGTTTCCTGAGCAGCTTCATTTTGTAGTGCGTATAAAATAAATGTCGATCAAGTGATGATTTAATGTTTACAGAAATGCGCTGTGGCCTCAGAGGAGTCTTTAGATGCTTTAGGGAAACCTGCCTGTTTGATTATCTTATTTTTCAAGACAAGCTCCTCTTTGCATACACAAACTATGCAAATGCACGGGTTAAAAAAATATACGTGTATATAATATATTCTGTACGGGGCTGTAAGTTGACGCTTTCTCCATACGCACACCCTAAAGTGTGTGAGAGAAATACACCTCTTCTTGTATCTTAGGAGTGTGGGTAGCAAAGGATGCATATAACCTCATTCCACATCCGACGTTCAGTGACAAATACATAGTTTGGGGCAAATTTCCATTTCATGTTCGACTACACCGCACATCTCAAATTAAGAGCGCAGCATTATCATCGACAAGGAAATACATCGCGTTAATATTCTCGCTTCACAGTTGCCAAAGAATTAGTTCAGATCTTCGCATAAATTAACGGTGGCACAGTTTAAAAATCGGTAGCTCAAGGCCATGCTCTCAGAACAAGGCAGTGAGTGCCGTGCCTTAATTCACCATTTGTTTTGATGTCTGTATTTGAAGAGTTTGTTTCCAGAATGTTATATATGCATTTTTATACAGGAGGGGGGGAGAAATCTCATTACCTGAAGCTCATCATGCTGCATCTCGAGTAATGCAGGCGATCACGTCTAGAGAGCGTTCAAGCGAAAACTCCCAGTTTTTCTCTTATTTTTGTGTTATCAATCATCTTAAGTTGTCTTTTTTTTTTTTTTTTACCCCATAAAGAATTCACAACATTTAATACTTCAGATAACCTTTTATGTCCCAGAATTTACATGAGGTTATATGGAGTCCACCCCAGCTGTCATAGGACTGGGATAAACTCCCAACTCCAACCTAAATTGGATAAGTGGAAGGAGATGGACGGACAGAAGGATTTTAAAGATCTCTGACTGAAATACAAATTCCTGATTTGTTTGTTTGTATGGATATTTGTCACACTTCCATGTTTCAGTTCTTCAAACTAATTTTAATATTAGACCTGAGTAAATAGAAAGTTCTAAATGATGACTTAGTCATTAAGATTAAAAAAAAAAAAAAGTTATCCAAACCTACCTGCCCCTGTGTGAAAAACCTTATTTCCCTCTAAACAATATTAGCTGGATGAAGAACTGCAGTCAGTTGTTTGTGATAATGAGTCATTCACATAACTGTGGAGGAAATACGGCCCACTCTTCTTTGCACAATTGCTTTAATTCAGACACATTGGAGGCTTTTCAAGCAAAACGGCTCATTTACGGTCACATCAAAGCTTCTCAATGACACTTAAGTCCAGACTTTAACTAGACCTTAATTAACCTAACCTTGATTTTATTTTTTTATTCATTTCTGAGCCATTCAAAGGTGGACTCGCTGGTGTGTTTCGGATCATTGTCCTGCTGCATAACCCAAGTGCTCCTGAGTTTCAGGGCATGAACTGATGGTTGGACATTCTGCTTCAGGATTTTCTGGTAAAGAGCAGAAGTATTCATGGTTCCATCAGTTACAGCAAGTCGTCCTGAAGCAGCAAAGCAGCCCCATCACACTACCACCACCATGTTTGACTGTTGGTGTGATGTTCTTTTATTAAATGCTGTCAGTTTCATGTCAGATGTAACGGGACTCAAACCTTCCACAAAGTTCTGCTTTTGTCTCGTGAGTCCACAGAATATCTTCTTGGGGATCATCAAGATGTTTTTGGCAAATGTGAAACCAGCCTTTGTGATCTTTTTGGTCAACAGAGGTTTTCTCCTTGAATTCTGCCATAGATGCTATTTTTGCCCAGTCTCTTTCTTACTGTTGGATCATGAACTTTGACCTTAACTAAGACAAGTGATGCCTGCAGATCTTTAGATGTTGTTCTGGTTCTTTTGTGACCTCCTGGATGAGTGGTCGAAGCTCTTGGAGTTATTTTAATCGGCCAACCACTCTTGGGAAGGTTCACTGCTCTTAAAGGTTTTCTCCATTTGTGGATAATGGCTCTCACCGTGTTTCACTTTCTACCTTCTGTGGTAGAATAGTCCATGATTTAGTAGCCTGTTGTCAAAAGATGAATGACATAAGTTGTTTTTCTTTACAGATACATTTTGTTTACATGTAGTAGACTAATGTAGTAGCATTTAAAAGGTCAAAGCAGATAACCTTGTTCGTCAGTAGTGCTAGTTTCGGTCATTCAAATGTACTCTTTATAAGTTTGGGGAAGCCTGATGAAGTCACATTTCTCCCACTGAAAACGCTACGTCCAGATAAACACAATGAACTTTTTGGGATTTCTTTACCTGGATGATTGAGCATGCATCAAGATGTCAAAGCAGATCCAAAATACTAAAATATGGCTGGTAGTTCTCGACAAACAGAAAGAAAAGAACATTTATCTTCAGGAAACAGTGAGTGTAAGATGAAACACAGTGTCTATGTGAATTATTTACTCATTAGCTTTAAAAAAATATGTAAAAAAAAATTTGCTGAATATTTTGTGACATAGAAGAGGATCCAAATGCAGAATGTGCAGGAAGATTGAATAAAACGAAATGCGTGCCTTTAATCTGTCCTATTCACCAATCAACATAATGTAAAAACAAAACAGGAAGAACACAAATAAAAATGCAATAAACAATTAGAATTTATTTTACCAAAGTAGTCTGCATGTAGTTATTTTATTTTTTCTCTGCTGGAGCAACCTGGTGGGGGTTTCCCAGGTTGTTCCAGCAGCGTCAAACCTGTGACTTTGCAAGTTCAGCTGCATTCCTGGCTACTTCAGATATTAGTCACTTGCACTTTCTCCATTTTCTCTTTTCATGTAGTTTCCCAGTCAGTCTCAACTGTAATCCCACAACTCTTGTTTGTAGTTTTACTACCTGTCATGTAGCTCTTTCCCCTCATTCAGAGTCTGTGTTCAATTTCAGGAGACGTGCTCTCAGTCAGGAGGCTCACAGGACTCCCTTCCTGTTGCATTGTGCTCAGTCCTTGACGCAACCTCTTCGCATTACTGAGCCCCATGTCTCCCTGACTCCATTTCCTGTCCTCAGAAAACCTTGAGCATTGTTGAGTTAGCAAGAGTTGGATGTTTCTGAGTGTAGAAATGTGTACGCGACTGGCTGTCAAGGCCTCTCAGTCGAGTCTGCCTACAGGAGGGAGGTTGAACGTCTGGTGTCCTGGTGCAGCCACAACAACCTGGTGCTGAATGCCCAGAAGACAGTGGAGATTATTGTGGACTTCAGGAAGCACAAAGCTCCACTCCCCCCCATTATCCTGACTGACACCCCCATCACCTCTGTGGACTCATTCCGCTTCCTGGGTACCACCATCACCCAGGACCTGAAGTGGGAGCCCACCATCACCTCCGTCATCAAGAAAGCCCAGCAGAGGATGTACTTCCTGAGGCAGCTGAAGAAATTCAACCTGCCAACACGGACGATGATGCAGTTCTACACTGCAATCATCGAGTCCATCCTCACCTCCTCCATCACCGTGTGGTACGCTGGAGCCACTATCAGGGACAAACAGAGACTGCAGCGTGTTGTGCGCTCTGCTGAGAAGGTGATTGGCTGCAGACTCCCATCTCTGCAGGACCTGTACACCTCCAGGACACTGCGGCGTGCAGCCCGGATCTCAGCTGACCCTTCTCACCCTGGACACAGTCTGTTTGACCTGCTCCCCTCAGGCAGGAGGCTCCGGTCCATTCGCACCAGAACCTCTCGCCATAAGAACAGTTTCTTCCCCTCTGCTGTTGGACACATGAACAATAACCATATGACTGTACCCGCCACTAACACATGACCCTACGCTGTGTTCACTGCATCATTTCATGTTTGGCACTGATCACCACCTGCACTCATGTATATATCTTTCTACGTAGCACTCATAATTCTTATTCTCATGTATATATCTCATGTATATCTCATGCACATATCTTTCCACGTAGCACTTTTAATTCTTATCCCTACTTTTATTTTTTTCCATGTCTATTTAAGTGCTAGTTATGACAGCATGTTTGCACTGAAGCACCGCAGCAATTTCCCAATGTTGTAAACCTGCTCAACATTTGGCAATAAACCCCCATTCTGATTCTGATTCTGATTCTGATTCATTATTGTAAGTGGATGAGATGCCAGGGGACTCATTTTGTTTTCTTACTGTTAGTTGTCTGCACAAGGTAGATTAAACCTGCTGAGCTAAAGAGCACTTTAAGTCAGGGCTGCTAAAGAGTTTTAAACTGAATAATCAGACTGCCTGCGACACTCACACAACCGATTCCTCATAGCTGCTTTCAAGTCAAATATTTGACTGAGTGCCACTGGACTTACACAAGCAGATTTTTAATATACTTGCACTTTATTTACATTTTTTTTGTTTCATTTCCTGTCTTGCAATTTTAAAGCATAAATCTACTAATATATTGTTCTGCGTGGTTACAAATTGAAGTCTTTATGATCAGTTATAATACAAACATTTCAGTGGGTGTGAAATCCTCAGATGTCATGCACATTGGCACACGTGTGTTTTTGGTGTGTGTATTTGTATTAGTAGTCCATGCTTCGGGTCATGCGTGGTATTATCAACAATGCCAATAATGTAACATATATTGTGCATAATCAGTAGTCTAAGGAGCTTGGAAAGAAACGCGTCTGGACTTCTTTAAGTTGCTTGAAGATGTTTCACCTCTCATCCGAGAAGCTTCTTCAGTAAACATTACAGGACGTAGGCCCCAAATACCCACAAGTTACCCACTGCTTAAAATTACTTTCAGGATAATTACTTCTTCTTTCCTGTAAAGACTATCAGCTATCACACTATTATTCTGGTCTAGCTACCCATAAGTATTTGTAGGTAAGTGTAAGTATTGTCATAGTAAAAATCCTCCTGCAGTTCAGTGCAAGTGGTGTACATGCAAAGAGCTGTTAAAGGATCATTTCATCCTTTGTTTGTGATTATTTTGCCTCCACTCTCTTGCTCTGCAGTTTTAGGGTCACAGTATTCATAATAATCCAGTGCAGAGGTTGTATTCAGCTGCATTGTGTAATATTTCAGAGCTACACGCTGCGTTATGTTCACATTATGCAACAGCATCCTGAGTGAGTGCAGTGACTGCTTGATGGCCGTTGTGTCGATGTCAAACTGAGGGATTTCTTCATGTAAAGGTGCTTCCTGTGTGCAGCTGTGTGCAGCAGTTACCTGAAGGAAAGAAAAACTGAAATGTGGAGGTCGCTGGTCACTCGTATCTGTCTGCCTGGTACTGACGGTGTTAGAATAATTGTCTAGATGTTACTGGATTTACCGTCTTTTAATGCTCACGGTCGATTTAAGGAGACGGGTTTAAGGTTAAAGGTTAAGCAGATGGAAGATTCACATATAACAGGAGAAGTGTATGTGTGTGAGAGTGGGTGTGTGTGGTTGCCTGAGCCTCTCCGGCCTTCCTGTAGCTGTCACTGAATAACCAACCGCCAAGCCCATATGCCACAACCAACATGTCAGGTGCTGTTACATCACACACACACACACACACACACACACACACACACACACACACACACACACACAGAATTTGCCACCACAAAGGTAATCAGCCACAAACCTGATTGCTCCCCTCAGCTGTTTCACACCAAGCAGACACCTCAAATTACACCGTCCGGGCTTCAGAAGGACACACAGGTGGAGGGTGAAAGGATTTATCATCCCTTTGTTACCTCTGTGAGAATGAAAAGATGGCGAAAGATAAAATAAAGACAGACGGATAAAGTCTTCATCTGCAGGTCAAAGATGCGTGAAAATGGAACATATCCTGAAATTTTCTAATATTTCAGAAAATACAGAGAAAATTATGGATGTGGTGTTTTTTCCTGAGAAGTGTCTGCAATATTGTTCATGTACGTAAATGAAACCAGGTCTAACCAGTTATTTTAAGATATAAAATATGTTAAATGCTTCAACTACACAACATGATGGACCTATTCAAATAAGAAAAGCTTCCAAAACCAACAGATCCATTTTCCTGTTCAGAGTCATGGGGGTTGGAGCCTATCCCATCTGTCACAGCTTGAGAGATAGGGTACAACCCTGGGCAGGTCGCCAATCTGGAAAAAGTCAGAATACCCAGAGAGAAGCCATAAACACCTGGCGACAACATGGAAACTTCACATAGAAATGCCCCATAGTGGATTCAAACCCAGAACAGTCTTCCTGTGAGGGAACAGTGTGAACCACCACAACACTGTGCTGCCTAGAGACCCAGTAAGAAGGGACTCTCTGCACTCTTCATTTTCCACTATACTCTGGGAATTATTGTCTTTCTCGCACTTATGTGGACATTTCCTTGACACCACCCTGCTATACTTTGTTACAGACCACATACTGAGTCACTTTGCTCGATGGCAGCAGCCTCTTCCAGTAGGACAATGCTGCAAAAACTGCAGATGATTTGATGCATTGCAACAAACCTGATCCAAAAGAGGCCTTCACCTGAAAACCAGCAGGATCCAACATCCAGAGGTCCTGTGTGAGCCGTTTTGGCAGGATGGCCGTGGGTGTGGATGCTTCTTGTTCAGGTTCCGTTACAGCTGCTCGAGCTGATCACACCCACTCAAGACAATGCTCGCGAGTCTACCAGATGTGCTGCAGTTCATTTCAGAAGCGGATCTCTGCGCCGCGTTGCTTGAAATAACACCAAATGTATTTTTTTTAACAGAAGCCCTGTCAAGCTGGACAGAGCAGGAAAGGAGAACAAATCTAATCAAAAGACCCTGTGCAGGCTAAACACCCTGCTACTGGAGCACCCCTGGTATCATTTAAGGCTATGCAAGGGAAATATAAGACAAGCAGTTTAAGGCATGCGGTGTATTCCTGGGGGAAAGGAAACATTACATTAAACACAAGTTAAAGTCTTAAAGTCTGTTCAGCCCCAAACTGCAAAGACTCAATCACCTTCAGTGACCAGACAAGTCTCTGGTCCCACAGCAAGGCCAGCGGCTGGACGATCTCCGTCAGTAATAGTAGTGGATCTTTATTTCTTTATAGCACTTACACTGAAACAGCTTTTTCACATGCTTCAGATTCGGTGACTTCTACCTTAAATTCCTTGTATATGGATTTCTTTTAAGGTCGTAGTTCTTGTACAATGTAAAAACAAACAAACAAACAAACATACAAACCCATCGCCATAGGATATGTTTGCAAGTTATTGTTATGACCTATAGTGATGCTTTAAATTTAGCAGCCTTTTGAATAAAATGTGCTGTGGTGTTTTCACCTTTTAGATGGCTAGGAACTCAGTGCCCTGGAAATCTATAAAATGGAGCTTTGCAACATGTGTTTGATGTCTTTTTTTAGGCCAAACCATTGTTTTTTTCTTAACAAGATGTTTTGGTGCCTAATCAAAGCAAAGAGCTAGAGAAAATGAAACTTTGAAAGCGGCCATACCAAACTCAAACTCCAAGCTTTGCACCCATGTGAATGCAGTCTCTTTTTGGCCTTAAAAGCTGGGAGAAACCCCTCTATGCGGTTGGAAATTATAAGAACAAATGACTGATATCACTGTTTGGCTGGAGGACTTGTTGATCTTTAAACTTCTGAATAGGAATTCAGATTCAATTAGTGTTACTTTCTCCAAAGTAGTGCGTTAGACACATATAAAAACTAACTAGAAGGTCTATCAGTCCAGAGGCCAATGCTGTACCACGGAGCCAGCTATCACTCAGCAGTATTTCTTTGAAAACTGTAGCATGAAGCATCAGAGCCAGCAGTCTGAAGGGAGCAATTTCAATGTCTGTTTTCATTTCTAAAGTTGATCAACGAGCCATTCTAACCCCCAAAAAGAATTTCTTTTTAATTATCTCAACTTTCCTCCCCAAGCTGTTTGCCTGTCAGCAACTTTAGCTTCAGCCTCATGCTCTGCTGAGCACCCCTCCATCCCTCCACAGCAACTTTAAGTTGGCTGAGGCCTTGAACTTCTCTCCGAGGGGGCTGACAGCACTTCATTTCTCCCTGCCCCAGTTTTTGGCTGGAGTTAGCTCCCTCCTGGGCTGAATGGGAAGCAGTCAAAAAGAAAGACTCTAAATAAACAAGGCAAGTTTTATGTAGGTACTTTGAAAGAAGCAATGACAAGTTTGGGATCTGCTGATATTTGTATTCAGATTGGGTTTAAAATCAACATTTTCTTATTTTTCATTAGTTTAACTCCCCCAAAAAGCAGCTGTTTGTTTACCCAAAGCGATGCTGAGCTGACAAGAGTTTTCAGCCATGCTTAAACTTGAACTGCTTTCTCGGTGAAAAAGCTTTTTTGCAACTTTGTTCTTTGTATATGAGAGGCACTGAATGATGATCTTAAAGTAATATTTTTCATGATTAGACGGGACCACGAGTATGTTTTCTTAACGGCATAACAATAACGCTTTACTTCTAGCTTGACTTTCAGGCCTTAGAAAGATTTCAATAAACATTAGCGTCCCAGGAATTTTGGGGCCCCCAAAAGAGCATGTAATCATGCATTTAAACAGAAATCAACAAGTAAAATTACATTTTATTCCCAGTTTAAATACTCCTGGAGTCTGGGAGTTGTCCTGTTTTTACTCAAAGTTAAATATTAGCTTTAGTGATGTAAGCTGGTACAGTACATAAAATACAGTATAATGTTGCCAGATCAGATCAGGCTGAGTTTCTGCCTCTCTGACAGATGTATTGGTCCACCTACAGTATGTAAAAAAGGTCTTGTTTTGATGTCACAAAAGATCGTGGATTTCCCGCTTCCCGCCCAACTCTGCTCGGTCGTTCCATAAAAGCGTTGAGATCGCCCTCTGGTGGACAAACTATGCAGCATAGACGCTCATAACATGGATGAAGGGTGTTTCTCCCATTTTTTCTTAACTGTTTTTCATTTTCTTTAGAAGATTTTATAAATGCTGATATATTGGCAAAAATAAATCCAGTGCTATTTTAAGCAATGAGCCCCCACTTCGTACTGGATCCCAGGCCATGAGATATATAGGAAGATATAGTTGGAGATCAGAACGTTTGACAGGTCGTGGTAGTTAAGTCTGTTTACCTGTTTCCATGTTTGCCTACTTCTCAGCTGTCAAATCGTGAAACAGCAACTCCCAGTCTGTACATTGGCTCCGCTCCAGTTACAAACTCCGATCCCAACTCCTAGTGAAGAAACACACATTGGTTGACTAGGCAGTCCAAACACACACAAAGTTTTTCTTAGGCAATCCACAGCTGTACTGACGAGTAAACTCAACAATCCAGCATCGACTGAAGCTCAGCCACACGATTAAATAGAGAGTCTGCTGACGAAGGTAATCAGCTGCAGCTTGGCGATGGCTGATGTGCGACAGGTATGGCTGCCTCCAGCGCGGGAACACTTCCCAGTCAGATGACACTCGGAAACTAATCTTCCGAAAACACATACGTCACATACAGAAACATGCAAACAGCAAAACAGGGAATCGGGAGCGGAGTCAAGAAAACAAAACACAACACATGGACACAACGGGCAGGTCGACCGGCGAGGGCTGCCAGACCTTGATACTGTCATTAACAGCGAGTGTGACCGAGAAGCAACCAATGAAGAAACGCAGCTCATTCAGTGGACTACATGGCTGAAGATACAGATCTGAATAATCCGAATGAGACACGTGGTGGGTTCTAACTTTCTCTTTGAGTAATTAATATACTTTTAAATAAAGCTGAGCTCTTAGCACGGTCGTTTCAACATATATTTACTAGCTGTGAGTTTTTCAGACAACCTCAGATACAAAGTGCAGCAATAACACCATATGGTTACCTATTTTCCTACTTTCTTGTACTTAAGACTAAGTTTATAAAAGTCTTGTAACCATATGAGAAATCATTTTCACCATATGGTCTCTCTAATTAAGACATTTTACATTTTACATAAATATATTGGACATAAGGCAGCACGGTGGCAGAGTGGTTAGCAAGAAGGTCCTGGGTTTGAATCCACCATCTTGCTGGGCCTTCCTGTGTGGAGTTTGCCTGTTGTGTGGGTATTCCGGGTTTCTCCCACAGGCCAGTGTCATGCAGTTAGTGGGGTTAGATTAATGGGTGTTACCAAATTGGATGTAGGTGTGAATGTGACCGACGCGACCTTGAATTGAATAAGCGGAAGAAAATGGATATATGTATTTTTAGACATAATCTCACAGGTGCAGATTTCTAAACACGTGTCACTCAGTTCTTCCATCTGCAAGTTTTCTTGAGCCTTCTTTTATTATCACCACCTAATGACTTCTTTCAAACAGTGTAACTTGAGGGGAGGCGTGCGAAGGTGGGCTCGATGGGTCTCTGTCACAGGGTTTTTTTTGTTTTATTTCAGGGGTTTAACCACGACAAGAGCTCCACCCCCGTCCTGCGTTTCAACACAGGAAGTTTGATCACCTTTTTGTCACCACATCAAAGGAGGGCGGGCTGGTAAGTTGGGGTGGGGTGGGAAATTATAGAAGTGCCACCGCTCTCTCATCGAGGTTCATTCAGGAGCGCTCCTCAATTTGAGCAGTCGGGGCACATTTTCATGCAAATAACGGCGTCACAATTTTTTCTCCAGCATTTCCCTAATAGCTTCTTACAAATGATGTGCCATTACAAGGAGGTTTATTTAAACAAATTTAATACGTCTTTAATCAACCCTCGGCGAGCGCCTTTCAAAAGGTCACACGCCACATCAGGACGGGCTTCATATACCCCCCCCCCCTTCATCACCACCCCTCGCATCACCGTATTAGCTCAAGGATGGAGGACAAGAGGGGCGGGGTGGGGAGAAGGAATTATTTCACGGACAACTCATTTTAAGCAAATCTTTATTTACATTTTTATTCAGTTATTAAATTTTATTTCATCAGGCAATGGAAAGGGCGGGGGGCCTCCCTCCTTTCACCTCCGCACACACTCATTTACTTATGAAGTCATCTAATCTGAGAGCAGGAGGGCGTGTGTGAACCTCTAGTGTCACGTCTGACATGGCGGGGCCCTTGATCTTTTGTTGTGTGCGCGCAGGGAGCGATGGATATGCAGGCGGGTGCTGTTTGGAGAAGGCATTTAGCGTAGTTCGTAAAACACATAACATTTCATAGATTTACTGTCATTTTAATGCAGCAAGTTGGCAAATTAAAGAAAAGAAATAGATTAAAATCACGTCTTGGGTGACAGCTGAACTGAATTTTATTGCAGGTGCACTAAAGGCACCCACACAAAAAACAAAACACAGCACAAATTGTTAAATAACTTATTAAATAAATGACTAAATAATTAAACAAAGTGTTTATTGCATGCATAAAGACACCGCTGCGGTTTCTCTAGTTCATTATTTGCGAGGATCTCAAGAAGGAAGAAAGGGAACTGGAAAATACAATAGACTGTATATGAAAGATGGACATAGCCACTGTGACATCACCCAGTGGTCCATGAAGTGAATCTGTCTTTCTGTCTTGGAGCCAGAAGTGGCCATGATTGGAGGAGATGCTGCTTCTCTGGGGTTTGGGTTCCCAAAGTCAGAAAGTCGCAAAGTGGAAAAAAAATGGGCGCTTTTTTTTGTTTGTTTATTACTTAAAGGGCTTTTAAAACATCCTGATCAATTTTTCCAGTGCATAATTATCTGATATATCCTTAATACCTACTCTCTGTGGAGGCCAACTGTGTCAGTTTAAATAGTTGAACTTGGACCAGTATTTAAAACCTTCCTGTGTCAGTGGAATATTTATCTGCCATGTTTTTCAGTATGATGCCACCAACTTTTGTACCAACATGTTTTATGACTCTGTTGCATCCATGTGAGTGATTAGTGGTGAGTTAAATTCAATGAAACACCAATGTGGCGACAGCCAAAACACTAATATTAAGGCTTTAAAATAGAGTCCAAAAAGAAAAAAGGGCATGTCCATCCTCAATATACAGTCTTAATATAAGAGCTTTTGGAGGAAGAATTCCTGGTTGACTTAATTTAGCCTGGAAAAAGCTAACAACATGAACTTGCTATAAGAAAACTGCCACAGACTGTTTGAGAAGCTCCTAACTGTTCACTAGGCTGGAGGTGGGAGTGACACACACACACACACACACACACACATATGCGACTTGAATCATTTGTCCTTGTACTTCTGCATTCTCTTAACTCCTGTTCTGTTGTTTCATTACCCTGCTGCCACATCCGCGACCCCGACCAAAGTCAATAAACAAACCTATTTGAATATGAGCGTCAGCCGAAGCCGACCCCGTGCTCCCGAGATGGAGCTATTTCAATATGCAAGATTGGGACTGTGTAATATTACCTCGCCATTTATAACCTGCGACCCAGAAGGCGAAGCGCCGCCCACCATACACTTTACATATGCAGGCTCAAAGGTACGCCGCACATGTACCTAACATGCCCACAACCAAATCCTCTCTACACTCGACTGGCTACGCTTTATTTAATTGTCCATGTAACCGCGCACATGTAAATCCTCTGTTTGACATCTGAGTCATCAATACTCTGGATGAAACAGCATCCTAGCATGACCGAACCTCACCCACCCCACCACCCCCCAAAATAAACAAACAATGAAAATCCCACATGGCTGTTTTGGGGATAAAGTTATTCAGTGTCAGTGGCGAGAAGAGCGTCTTAATTTTTTTTCTTTTTTTTGGAGAGGAGGGTGGGTTTAACCCTTTCCACGCTAATGCCTTTTTCTCAGGGTGGCATTTACACAAAATGAATTGCTTGCTTAGACACAGCTAACTAAATAAAAGACAGCGGGGGCTGATACTATGAAAAATGGATTTTCATTACTGTTTCATTGATTCCAGTAAATAAGGGCCCCGGGCCGGCACCGCAAAGGCTGCAAAACGGTAATAATTTAATCTAAGGTGACACAGACCAAAATGTATGTGGACAAAAAAATCATCCCTGAATATTAAACAAGGCCCCGAGACAAGAGCAGGGGGGAGGCGAGGTGGGGAAGGGGGGAGAGAACGTGTTTGCGGGCACATTTAAATGTATGCAGATTGCCGTCCAACCTATTTAAAAACAAGAATTAGGTATTCCTGTCATAAATCACGTTTGCCGCTACGGATATGCCTTGTTATGTCGGTGTTTAACGGAAACCTGAAAGGTTAAAGTACTCGGTGCATTAAATTGTACAAGGATAATTAATACTTTTCTCCTGGCTATTTATAAAATATGGAAAATAGAGTCAGCTGAACTGTGACAACACACTCGTTTGAGGAAGAAGGAGATGAACACACATACGGGTGAACAAAACGCGGCAGCAAAAGGAGCAAACACCTTCCAGGCTGCACATAAAAGCACTTTTTTTTGTTCCTCTTGTTCTAAACAGGTAAAAACAAAGCTTTGATTTACATCGCAGAAGTCTCAATTGACTTTTAGCGCCAGTCAATGGACTCTCTTCCCCCGAGGGTGCCCGCAACCCGACCAAGTAATCTCTGGTTTGTTACAGAGGTGACACCCTCGAGCTTGTGTGTTAGTGCCGCTAATTAGTGCCTGTTAGCGGCAAACTAGTGCAAAGTCCCTTAATTTGACAAGCTCGTACTAGAGGTGTTGACCTCTCACTCACACCGGTGTCAGCACCTCTGGGAGAGAAGTGTCACATCTACCTGGCTGTGTCACACCTTCCACCGACACGCTGTCAAGGTCTGATTCTTTGGAAAAATGACTGTCTGGGTACTTCATGTTGAATTGGGAAGCCACTTTTAAAGAGCCAAAGTGTGAATAGAAGCGCTGTGTGTGTGTCTGTGTTAGGGTTAGGGTCTGTTATGTAAAAATAAATAAATAAATTGCGGGTCATTTGGCAAATGGCGGCCTTTCCATGTGAGCAAAAGGCGACTTGACAAGTGTCCGCGCCCATTACTCCGTGTTAGTCTATTCACCGACTTTTGCTCCACTGGTTATAATGTGCGCCTTTAAGACGCGCCGAGACGATCACATCAGCTCGGGGAGATAATAGCCTCAACATACAAAAGCACAACATCTGGAGCGAAAGCAAAGATTTCACTGAACTGTAGAGAAGGTCCACTTCCTTTGCGTGAAGTAAAGGTATGAGCCTAATAGCCTAATAATTTAGGTTACATGCTCGGTGTGACTTGCCCGACTGAAGGTGTTCGTATTTCACTGGAGAGTCCTGTGTTAATTCATGCTCGACCATCCTTACAGTCTTTGCCAATCCGCATTCTGTGCTTGACATGCGTGCAGGAATTCTGCACACTTGCGGCGCTTACTCACTAACGTACCTCTCAAAACCCGGCTCAGAATAGATAGGAACAGTTAAGCTGATGCGAGGAACGGTTTAGTGAACCGTCAGAGCTGCTCACATCTGTCCGTGTTCCCTCCCTTCACTGCAACCACAACTGACCTTTTCCACATTTGCTAAAATCTGAGCGCCAGAGTTCGTCTGCATCATCCTGATTAGACCGAGTCATTACAGGAATGCTGTATTTAGAGTGACACTGATTCCTTCTTCTCTAGGACAAGGGGGATGACGAAATGCAAAGAAGAAAAGCTAAATAGAAAAAAATAACTGGATCACGCCAAGCCGGATCCAGAGTGTCTAATGGAGACGACTCACTAACCGACTTGTGTCTAGTAAACAGAAATGTACACAGTTGGGGTCAAAAGATTACATCTACTTATCATGAGCATGATTTCTTTAAACTGTTGTTTTTCCAGATTGGAATGACTGTACTGCACACATCTAATAAGTTTTAAAAACAGGAATTTGGTGTGAAACCTTATTTTGAATTTTCGCTAATCCACACAGACTAAAACGTATGCTCAAAACTGGATTAGATGGCAGACAGTTGGTGTCGTAAACCACCGCCTCTGTTCAAAGATGGTCGCTTTTGAGTTCCCTCCTCAGACGCCTTAACGCCCACTCACATCCTGGGCCATCTGACCTCAGGAAATCGCATGATAACCCATTTTTACAACAACTGCCACTGTTTGATGGAGCCAGGTCCAGGAATATATAATAGTTGATAATCCGAGTCTTACTAAACTCCCTTCATCTGTCTGGAGAAGTCAACTTTGCCATTGTTGGTAGTGCATATATAGCTAAACTCTAGAGATTAAAGGAAGAAATGAATGTCACCTCAAACTTAGCCTTCACTGTAATTTATATGTCACTTTATGGATTATGTGTTACACCAAAATATGTCTGGACCTGCCCAAAAAAAACCCCAAACATTAAAAATAACCTAAAGATGAATAAGTCTATGAATTTGTTTGGTCACAGTTCACCACCTCTTGAGGTTAATGCAGCAAAAGTACAAGGTGCTCTCTCAGTGGAGTCAATTTGTGCATCTCCGTGAACGCTCTCATGCTCAGGAGACAATTTTGAATTCAGCTCACTCCTTCCATGGGTAAAGTGCCTTCCTGAAGTTAATAAAATATTTGCTGTTTGCTTGCAACAATTAGCGCAAGATAAACATGAGCTGGATTCTTCTTGTTTCTGCTAATGGAGCTAGCCTCTGGCTACACTATAATTATTCCTATTAACAAATTAAGTTGTTACCTTGCCTCCTTCCTCTTTTTTTATAAAGTGGTAGAAATTACTTGGAAATGAACTCAGAGCAGGAGATAATTTGGCAGTAAAGCTGGAAAGTATAGAGACTTCTAAATGTAGGAGGTGCACTTCATCAAACTACAGCACAGACTAAATGCTGTTGTTTTATTTTTCTTTTTTTTTAACCTTACTGACTTTGGTGATAGTGCTGGAAAAATGTGGGCTTAATGTAGAGTAATAAAGTGATCATATACAGAATGATGAAGGATTTAAGCAAGATTACACATATGAAATAATGTTTTTCTTCTTTCGGTCACACCAACCCTCTGCTTCTCCTCTTTCACTGGATCCATGATTCTTCTCTCTGTCTTCCTCTTTTCCTTCAATGTCCAAACCATCTCAGCCAGAGCTGTCTCTCTGATATAATCATTTCAAATCCTATACATTCTGGTGACTCCCAATAAAAGGATCTTGATCTCCACCTCCTGTCTTTATGTTACTGCCGCCATCTCCAAACCATGCATCACAGCAGGTCTCACTATCATTGTAAGTGTTTGTAGATATATATATATCTACAAACACTTACACTGCTCAAGTACACTGCTCAAAAGAATTAAAGGAACTAATCAGATCTCAGTGGGGAAAAAATCATGCTGGATATCTATACTGACATGGACAGCCACATCTTTTGATGGAAATGAAAATTGGCAACCTACAGGGGCTGAATTCAGACACCCTGAAAATCAAAGTGAAAAAATGATGCAGTGGGCTCGTCCAGTTTCCCGGAAATTTAATTGAACTAACTAAAATGGTGCTCAGTAGTTAGTATGGGCATCATGTGGTTGTAACCCAGATGCAACCTGGACATAAATGTTTTTTTTATTATAAAATTTGATATTTTAGAACAAAAAAAAAATAGAGAAAAAGAAAGACCAGAAAATTATCTTTGTGTATGTTTAAACACCTCAGTTAACCCCCCCCCCCCCCCAAAAAAAAAAAAACCACTAGATTTCCAACCAATGAAGTTTCTCATATTCCAACTTCACCTACTCCTACACCTTTGGGATTAGAATACCAATATAAGACCAGACCTCTAAAACGCACAATACATAGTGCAACAGAGGGTCTAATCGGTTGTGTGGTTTGTGGTGCACTTGCATAGGAAAAGGAGCCCAAACTCCCTCCAAGGCCCCCAGGTATCCTCTTATGTCACAACCACTGGGGAGACTGCCAACCACAAGCCTTATATTGGGCAACCTCAGCGCGTACAGCAGGACATCGCACCTTCCTCAAAACGGTTGTATCTATTCAAAGCTGTGGTGGAAACACCTTTTTGTGATTTACATAACACATTCAGCACTTTCTCACACCGCTGTAATGAAGGTTCAGTTTTCTCCTCCATGTGGCTTATAAAAAGCGGTACTGCTTGCACTCATGCATGTTTAGCAGGTATTATGATTTAGTGAGCGTTTTAAAGCCAGATATGGATGTAATGCCCCCCTTTTCCCCTACCACTTGAAATATGTCATACACAAATAGCATTATACCATTTATTTTCTTGAGAGCACTTGACTTGAGGGAAAGGAAAATGAATGACTAAAACCCATATTAACAAAGCTGAAAACCTTTTTACTTGCTGGAATTCACATAGATTGATTAGTGGCTGTTTGAAATCACCTCCACTATGAAAAGAACAACAACACATCCTGACCATACAGCTTGATGTTCGCATAATTTACCCTCTCAATAGTCAGGCAGGCAGCAGCCTGTTTGGGGAAAACTAGAGTCAGGTCAGTTTTTCTAAGTATTTAGACAGTGACTTGATTTTTTTGTATTTTTCCCTCTGTGCATCACCTCGGGGGATTTAAATGCAATGATTGGTTTATATACTTTATATACTCTTCTTCTCTATCCTATTCTATTCTCATCATTCGGTCACAGGTTAACCTTGGTCCCATGGGTGTAAAGATTTTTTTTCCAGAACTCTTTCCTGTTTGGTCTAATCTCATCTTCTTGTTTTTGACTATAACCTGTGGTTTGCACTTAGTTGTAAACCCTCTGTATTCACATTCACAGTTGTAGACTCTGGAAATGATGTGCCCACCTCAAAAACCTCAAGAGTTCTTGACTTGGTTAGATGGTGTGCTAGAAGATGTTTTTCCTGACTGTGGAAATAATTCTGTGATCATCCACTTTAGTTGTCTTCTGTGGTCTTTTAGGACTTTTGCTGTTGATCAGTGATTTGGTCACTCCTGAAGCTTTTTTGTATTGGCTTATTTTGGTTTTTCAGCCTAATGATAGGTTCCTTCAATTTCATCATCTTTAGACCTGAAATATAGAGCTCAATGGCCCCATTTTGATCCTTTATCTGTTTTATTTGACATAGAATAATGACTGAACAGACCTCAACTAGCCATAAGATTGGTCAAGAAAAAGAAAAACTAAAAAAACAAAACAACTGATAACTGGACTGGTTCTTACCTAGTGCTTTTCTGTGCTATCTGAGCACTCGATTTACCGTAATAAATACCGTAAGAAAACATGTGCATGTGACATAGTAAAAGTGTCATCAACACAGAGATGCTTCAGGATCTGATGGTCATAATGTTTTTATTCTTCTGTGCACCCTGTCACTGATTTCTGGTTTAATTGATGGAAAATTTAGTTTTTTAAGCCTCCTATCTGCCACACTTATTAACTAGCGCTTTACTGAACTTGCCTCATTCACACAAGGGTTTTTCACATAGTCTTTCTATGTAAGTGCTTTTTATCTAACATTCACACACATTCATACTCCGATGGATGCATTGGAGAGCAGCTTGGGGTTAGTACCCAAGGATATTTAGCATACAGCCTGGAGCAGATGGGGATCGAACCACCTGAGGTGCTGCTGAGGTGGACCAGATGAAAAACTTTTCTATTTTTTAAAAATATTTAATAACATTGTTGTGTTAGCAAACTCCTTTTTTAAAATATCTTCTTTATTTAAGCACAACTAATACCACACTTTATTCAAAGTTCATTTGTAACTTCCATAATGGTCTTTATTTACAACAGCTAAAGTATTTAGATGTTAGGTATTTGGGGGCTGTTTGTATTGTTATCATGTTTGAAATTCTAGTATTGTGATAATGCTACCATGCTATGAAACTGCATCAAATGAGGAACTGTGTAAAAAATGTCTGTAATTCCTAAACAGTTAAAGTAATACTGTTAGGCATCACTTCAAAATTTACTATGTTGGTGTAGAAAGGTAGAATTTGTGTACAAAAGCCCAACAGTCCTAGATTAACCAAATGAAAAAAATGAAATGAAAAAAAATGTCATTAACATTAGAACAAGTATCTATGAAATAATAAATATAATCTACAGCATATTCTTTAAGAGCTGTGTCACAAGCCATCTCGATTCACTCATACCACAAACCAGCCTTAAAATCCTCAAAGCCCCCTTATTCCACATGAATACAAGATTTTTTTCTTTTTTTTGTAAGGGGCAAATGTATCTAGGGCAATGAGGATGTGGCTCAAGGCTGGGGAAAAAAACACTATGCTGTTTCATCTGCGAGATTCAAAAGGCTTGTGCAATGAAAATTTAAAAGTAATTTCTTATGTACATATTAAACCTGCAGCAGCAAAAATCAGCCTCTTTCACAATGATACAGCCACTTCCTCCACTGCCTGCTAATGATTCACTGACTTGCTTCTCGCTTGCAAAACAATCGGTTTGTCTGTTGTCTGAATGCTTGCTCTAATTGGTGATTGGCAGCTGAGGGAGATGTCAGGGTGGAATATGCGATTACACCGATACACGGGCCTGTAGTGCAGCAAATGCAAAATGGGTGTAGCAGCGCCTCGGCATCAAGCAAATGAGAGGCGCTGCTCATACGGGTTCAGAATTTGTAGAATTGAACCCAGATTGATAGATGTGCCCATCAATCAGCATAACCAGAAGAGTTAGAAATGTTACACATAATGATGTGAATGCACTATGAATTTTGGCCTGTTGTTATGTTTATTGAGTGATTAATATTTGGCATTGCTTGCTTGACAGGTATATTGTGACCATTCAGAAACCTTCATAGGTTAAGAAATGAGTTTCCTTTTGAATTATGAGAACGGCCACGGAGAAGCTATACACTGTTCAATTTTGAAAGTTTTTCAGCTTTTAAATTACAGCAAAGTGATTTAAGTTTGGGTGTTAGGGTTTTGTGACAAAGAATGCCTGAAAATATTTGCGATATTTCGGGGATTGTTTTTGGTGATGATGCATAACCAGACAGAGAGGATAAACACAATAAGAGCTTGATTCTTCTTAGGAGATGGCAGGCTGCTTATATACAGTGGGGCAAAAAAGTATTTAGTCAGCCACCGATTGTGCAAGTTCCCCCACTTAAAATGATGACAGAGGTCAGTAATTTGCACCAGAGGTACACTTCAACTGTGAGAGACAGAATGTGAAAAAAAAAATCCATGAATCCACATGGTAGGATTTGTAAAGAATTTATTTGTAAATCAGGGTGGAAAATAAGTATTTGGTCACCTCAAACATGGAAAATCTCTGGCTCTCACAGACCTGTAACGTCTTCTGTAAGAAGCTTTTCTGTCCCCCACTCGTTACCTGTATGAATGGCACCTGTTTGAACTCATCATCTGTGTGCAAACCAGGTCTTCACCAGGTTTGCACACACAGTACCTGGTATTTTGGCCCATTCCTCCATGCAGATCTTCTCGAGAGCAGTGATGTTTTGGGGCTGTCGCCGAGCAACACGGACTTTCAACTCCCGCCACAGATTTTCTATGGGGTTGAGGTCTGGAGACTGGCTAGGCCACTCCAGGACTTTCAAATGCTTCTTACGGAGCCACTCCTTTGTTGCCCGGGCGGTGTGTTTTGGATCATTGTCATGTTGGAAGACCCAGCCTCGTTTCATCTTCAAAGTTCTCACTGATGGAAGGAGGTTTTGGCTCAAAATCTCACGATACATGGCCCCATTCATTCTGTCCTTAACACGGATCAGTCGTCCTGTCCCCTTGGCAGAAAAACAGCCCCATAGCATGATGTTTCCACCCCCATGCTTCACAGTAGGTATGGTGTTCTTGGGATGCAACTCAGTATTCTTCTTCCTCCAAACACGACGAGTTGAGTTTATACCAAAAAGTTCTACTTTGGTTTCATCTGACCACATGACATTCTCCCAATCCTCTGCTGTGTCATCCATGTGCTCTCTGGCAAACTTCAGACGGGCCTGGACATGCACTGGCTTCAGCAGCGGAACACGTCTGGCACTGCGGGATTTGATTCCCTGCCGTTGTAGTGTGTTACTGATGGTGACCTTTGTTACTTTGGTCCCAGCTCTCTGCAGGTCATTCACCAGGTCCCCCCGTGTGGTTCTGGGATCTTTGCTCACCGTTCTCATGATCATTTTGACCCCACGGGATGAGATCTTGCGTGGAGCCCCAGATCGAGGGAGATTATCAGTGGTCTTGTATGTCTTCCATTTTCTGATGATTGCTCCCACAGTTGATTTTTTCACACCAAGCTGCTTGCCTATTGTAGATTCACTCTTCCCAGTCTGGTGCAGGTCTACAATACTTTTCCTGGTGTCCTTCGAAAGCTCTTTGGTCTTGGCCATGGCGGAGTTTGGAGTCTGACTGTTTGAGGCTGTGGACAGGTGTCTTTTATACAGATGATGAGTTCAAACAGGTGCCATTCATACAGGTAACGAGTGGGGGACAGAAAAGCTTCTTACAGAAGACGTTACAGGTCTGTGAGAGCCAGAGATTTTCCTTGTTTGAGGCGACCAAATACTTATTTTCCACCCTAATTTATGAATAAATTCTTTACAAATCCTACCATGTGAATTCATGGATTTTTTTTCCACATTCTGTCTCTCACAGTTGGAACTTGCACAATCGGTGGCTGACTAAATACTTTTTTGCCCCACTGTAGTTGGGCTACAAGATGTGAAGAGATACACAGAATCTGTCTTATAAATGAAGAAATACATTTACAACCAATCATTTATGTGATGTTGGGGAGGACTTGTTATAGTATTAAGATTTTTGTAAGTGTTAATAAAATCTGGTAATTGGCAAAAAGTCTTGAGCCAAATCTCATTTCTTTATATTTTCCTTCCAAGGAGCCAAACTTTCTTGTAATGAACTTTATACATTAGTTCAATAAGGAAGATCTGTAATTATTCATCTGCTGGCTTTCCTGGGTGTTTGGCTGTTGGTCTCTTCTTCACCTCCTACACTGTCAAACTCAATACTGACATTATTACACTAGTCCAATCATCTTCCTGCTGGCCTTCTTTGAGACAATCTGCCTCAGTGCTGTCTGTTAATCTCCCTTTCACACTTTTATTCATGCAAACCCACCCCGTCCACACCTCCACCTCACCCAAGTTACTCAGAGCTCCGTCCAAGCCTCCACCCTCATCTTCACCACCGCCAGTGTCACCGGCCTATCACCACTGAGATTCTGTGTTGCCATGATGGGTCATTGGAGTTTAATTACCAAATACATTGATTTCCTTATCAATAAATCATTTTTAGATCTTCCAAATGATCAGTCCTTATTGAAATGTTTTAAAATGTTCTTGAGAATGAGTTCTCCAGTATTTATGAAGTTTTTCTTTGGACATTGGCAGTTTTTTTCACTCATTTTCAATTCAGTTTTTGTACTTGACCATTTTCTGAAGAACGTTACCAGCAGCCTGTCCAAAAAAGACATAGTGTTCCAATTGTTGAATCTATAAAAATGTCAAAGATAACACAGTTTAACTGAAATAAAATAGTATTTTTGCACCAACAAGGTGATTCCCAAAGAACTATTAGCCAAAGGCATACAGCATACAGCACTTAGCATACAAAATGATGCTGTGGTTTGAGTACTGACAATGTTTTGTTGTCTGCAAGAACAGAAACATAGTTACTGCATTTTCTTTGAAGGAGAAAGAGAACACTGTTCAAAGTCATTAGGTACTTTGCCGTTAATATCAGCAGCAATATCAGCTGTTAGCTTCTAAAGTTGTTCTGAATCAAAATACTTTGCTTGTGAGTACTGTGTTGTAACATGTTGAGTCAAAGAAAATGATTAAAAAAGGATGGGATACAGACATAAAAGTAAAATGGTGCAATTTTCTCCCTTAGTAGGTGTGTCCATCCGTTATTTTGCTTTTCATGGATCGAGTAAGGTTAGTGTCACATTTGGTGTTGTTGGATGACCTGAGTGTAGCTGGAAAATTACCCAAATGCTTACACATTTTGGCTGGAAGATGCAGGGTTGCCAGCCTTTCCAGCTGCTTTGGCAGAACACTAACCATCATTTGGACAGGCTCCTCAAAATGTAGCTGGCTTGAGAAAAAGCAGGAGGGGCTGGTGGACCCTGGAAATGACTAGTTACTGTTTGGGAAGGTGAGCTTCCCACTTTACATGTCGCTGGAATGGCTTTATGTGTTTTTGTACATTTGCCCACATCAATTAGATGACTTTGAGTGCTGTTTGTTTCAAACTTTAAAAGCTTAGTGGTTGATTGTGTCATTGTCTGTTGGCTAAATATCAAAGCTACTCCCTAAACTCACAAAATATTTGGTCTACTGACTTTAAGTTAAGATGCTGAGGTTTTCTTTCCTACTTTCTACATGAAATACTTTGAAATGTATTTGAAAAGTATTTAGATATTAAGACCATTTTAGCAACTTTACAGCATTACTTATATTCACAATGACATTTAACTATTAAGACTGTCATTCCTAAAGGATTTATACAGTATTTTGTTAATGAAACCCACACAATGCCTCAATTTTAGTATTTGTCCTGTCACCATGTTGGGTTTTGTGAGCCAGAAGTGATCATACTTGGATAAACTGCACAGGTACAGCAAACAGATATACACATCAGCTAATTAGTGCTATGCATCGGGCTAATAAAACTGGCTCATAAAACAAGGGAATTTGACCCATCAAACTGCTTGAATGACCTGTCCCATGCATAACGCTTTTAGTTTTATGACCAACAGCACCAATCACTCAAACACAGTGGAAAGGCCCAGTTAAATGTCTTTAAATAGCAAATTTCAAGTTAGCAGACACCAACCGTCTACAGCATCAGTTACATGTAGCTTACATGGAAGACTCACTAAACTTTAGTGGAGCTTAGAAACGTGATGCAAATCACAGAACGCCTGCCTTCAAAGTAAAAGTTGCACCTTTTGCTGGTTTCAGCAGTAATGCGTAGCTTCTATTTTGAAGGCGAGTGTTTTCCATATCCCGTCTATGTTGCATGTTTTTTAAGGTACACTAGAACTGGCCGGTTAGTTAGCAAGTGTTTGTAGACAAATCAACTTATTTTATGCAAATTACAGGTAACCAGAGCAATCACAAGAAGATTTTCCATGCAACTACCCTCTTTATGATCAGATTCTACCAACAAGAACCAACTATCGCTCACCAATTGGTTGAGGAATCTACATATTTACCCAAAATCTGAGGTTGCAAAAGGGGAGCTGACAGTTTCCTAGGTCTGTGTGACTAAAGTCTTAACATGGGAGTCTATGGGAGTCTGTTTCTTATTCCTTTCTTAGTATATTCTAGATATATATTTATAGCATTATCCAACCCAAGGTTTTAGTTCATAACTAACCTCAAATGTTTGTTTTCTGAATGCATCAATACTGTAATTTGAATAGCCAGTACTTTTTCACGTATAAAAGATAAATCTTTTCTGTATTTGTTTCCTTCACAGGAGGAGTTGCCCACTATGGAGTCTCTTGTTGCTTGTTTATTAAAAAGAGGTTTTGGTTTCCTAACAAGTATGTTTTATATTGTCTGGTTTTGGAACACATGGAGAAACAATCCAGTATGTGTGTGTCCTAACACCCTTAATCCCCTGTGTTTTGGGGTTGCTTCCTGTTGTTTCAGATTGTTTTCACTACTAACAAACCTCACTGCAGTTTGCTTGGAAGAGGAGAAAGATCCACATTTTCAGGCGCCTGGGTGCTGCGATGTTCTTGTTCTCACCTGGCCAAACAAACTTGAACCAAAGCATTAAATACTTGAGGCGTCCTCGATGTGAGTGCACCCCGAGTGGCGAGCGCGTATCTTTGCGCTGATATTAGAATGACAAAGTGGACTGCAGATGCATAAAACCTGGCTGCCGTCCCACATTAACATTGCCCGTCTGCTGATAGATCGACTCTGGCTGCATGTGCAATGCGTTAAGATGCCTCCCGCCGCTGGTAGAAAGACACCTGCGTGATTGATGCATGCTATTTAGCAGCGGGAAAGAACAAGTGCACCTCCGCTCCAGGGAGTGTTCGCCAGCACCTTGTACCGGACAGCTGTGGGTGGCCAGAGGGAGACAGAGAGGGAGAGAGTGAGGAATAAAGATTAAAAAAGTCAGGAGTAGGCAGAATAGATGAGAAAAGGTAAAACATCGAGGAAGATAAAAGAGAGTGAAGGAGAGAAAGGGAAAGAAAAAAGCGAGAGATGAAGTGATGGAGAGAAAAAGTGGATGTATGAGAACAAGAGCGAGCGACCTACATCTGTTACTCATTATCCTCCTGGCCCCCTCTCTGGTAATCGCTCCATCTGACATAACTCACAGCAGACCTCACTTTGACTACAGATGGGAGTCGATGGGAGGGGGGTAAAAGTTATTCAAGGCAAAGTTGCAAAAGGTATGATTGATCTCTTTTTCTCTATCTCTCAGTGAACACAAAGCAATAAAGAGGTGCGACTGAAGTTCTGCATCATTACAGGGAAAATTCTGTGTTTTTTGTCCCACTTTTGGACATCATTCCTGTGGGTGATAATATTGTATTCAACACTGTAATTGCCAAGATCTGGCAACGCTGTTAAACAGAAGTCTGGGCAGGAAACACACAATCAGACAGGTTGTAATTTAACCCCTGGGCGAGCCAAATTTATTTAGAAGTGAAAACAGAGAAGAGTAAAATTATTATCCAATCCCTGAGTTTCAGAGATAGAGATGTTACCTCCAAATGAAGTGGTTTGGATCATCTTGGCTTGTTTACAACCTCGTTGAACTTGTTATTCATTACTTATCTCTAGAATAGAGACATGGGTAAAGACTTTTCCTTATAAGAAGCTTTCTGGTTGCCATTTTGTCACCAGAGTTTTCTTTACGACCTTGGAGAACCTTGGATGGTGGTAAACCCCTACTTGAAGGTAATTAGAGCCTTTTAATTTTCATAATGTTGTGGATTATGTATTTTCTTAAAAGATCTCTTATTGATCTTGGGACGAATGACAAAACTCTTTGGGGTTGCATCTGGAAGAGCATACGAATCTGCCAAATCAAACATGTGGAGCTACCCATTGCGGTGACCCCTTGTGAATAAGTGGAAAGTTGAAAGTATAGTTATTCAAGTTAAGGAATAGGATCCTCTGAGGCCAAGGCTAGCACCAGGGGTGACCCTAACCTTAACCTTTGGCAATAACAATCTATCATAAAATTATCGTGTTTCTCCAAATTATAGACTATGGGTAGGGTAGAGTTATTAGCCATTATGACTTTGCCATCAGGGGTTTAAACCAGATATCTATTATTTGCGATCCTGATACTTGGGCTACACTAAGATGCCCTCACAGAGTTGGTCATCAGTCTAGCCAGCGGCTTCCAGGATTTTCCTTAGCAATCAAATTGTGAATCACATTTGAGTAATAATCAATTGTAAAGATGGTAAGACCTTCAAAAGCAGCACAGATGTTATAATAAATTGGCATTACCATTTAAGCAGCACCCTTCTGTTCCTAACTTTGGCATTTTTTTCAAAGTGAGGAAAAAAAAAAGATAAACTCAAAGAAAGGTGTCCCAAGAAATAAGAAATTACATGCATGCAAATTGGGTATGGGGATACAAATAGCGTGTTATTATAATCAGATTCTCCTCAGTATCTTGCAGGTCATTGAATTCTCGAGGATGTGCAGAGACTGTTGAGGCCTCTGCCTGCTCTTAATCACCATGTCTTGAAATGAGATCCGTAGTCGCTGCGAGGAGCCCCTGGGGGCCGGCGGCACACTTGTAGACTCGGGAAGGTCAGGCCCCCATTGTGCTTCTCAATAGTCAAGTGCTCTTTTTTAATCACAGAGCTGCTCTCGCTCAGGGTTTTGCAATCATACACATACCCGAGTTGTGTTGTCAGAGTGTCTGACCGTAACAGCTCTTGAATATGCAAGGTGGCTTTTTGTTTGTGTGTGTAACTGCATCACTGCCACTGTGGAGGCAGGTGTAATGTTTGGCCGACGAGTGCAGCTTTCAGCACCTGTAGCATAACCTCATGCTGCAATTTATGCCCAAATATCCTAGGTTCTCACAACTTCAGCCTTCATTTGAGCACAGGTTATTAATTCGAAGTCAGCATTTAATGAGTTATATGTGCCCTCCTAGCCTTCATAAGATTTGTTTTTTTTTTTTAATGCAGCAATGATTTTTTGCAATTCTGTCAAAATAAGTTTCTTTTCCTTCTGAAAATGAATATACACAAACTGTTGCCGAACAACAAGATGTGTGATACAATAAGCTTTTTAGCTTTTCTTTGTTGTCTTTTTAAGTATGATTAGTATGACCCAATCACAGTGGAGTAGGCTTTGGCTGCATAAGCCACCACGTAATGATGATATGATTTTTTATTAGCTTTTTATTTATCTTTTAAGGTGCACTCATAAGCAATGACACAGAACTGGACATATAATCCACTCTTGGATATTCTGGCTCCAGTGAAACCCCCAGAAAATTGGTCATTGCCCCCAGAGGCTAAGTAATCAGACTAGTCAATGGATTCCAGGATTTCATCTTATCATAGCCGACTATCTTGCAGTAAATAGGGTCACTAAAAGCCCTGAAAAAACCTTTAAAAAACTATATGGACAAAGGTACTGGGTGACTTACACATTACAGCTGCAGGAGCTGCTCAGCCATGGAAGCCCATCCCATGAAGCTCCCAGCCCGCAGGTGTTACACTGATGTTAATGTGAGAGGCGGTTTGCAACTCTGCAGTTGGAGACTTTTATGCACTTTTCAGCACCCAATTATCACAAGTGTGTAATTTTACATGGTCTGTCACTCCACAGCTGAGTTGCTATGGTTACTATACTACTTACAAGTAGCTGAACATGAAATATTAAGGGGGGAAAAATACCAAAAGCTGACTTGTTGCTTTGGTGGTATCCATGTTACAGTACTATGCTCAGATTCAGCAAGCTTATTATTTTAAACATTTTGATAAAGGCAGACTGAATGGCTAGTTGCTTGATGGTAAATCAAGCAACTAGCCATTCAGTCTGCCTTAATACACCTGAATTCAAAGATTAGGAGGTGTGGCTCAATGCTTTTCTCCATAAAGAACTGCATAAGATACTACCTCCGCTTGAATTATTGTTTATTTTTGTTGCACCAATAAAATGGTTTCAGCTACTTGATACCCCTATTATTGGCAAATTGCTTGAAACCTGAAGCGTTTGTGGCTGGAAATGATTACAATGCAAATTGTGTGCTATGTTGAGCGTACTGCAAACTCAAAAAAGAGCATAGGCTTTGAGAAACTGACAACAATGAATTTACTGGGAAAGTGTGTATTTTTACTTTGATGGTTTAAAAGTGGTATTTAAAGGTCTTAGAAAGACTTGAAGTGAATTTCTTTATACTGGTAAACACTGTGAATAATTGATTTGTAGGTAAGTTGCAGAGGATGTTATAGCCGTTAATTCAGAAATCAAAACTATCTTCTAAACTGAGGCTTAAGTATGTTAGCTTAGATTTTTTTTGTTACTGAAACTAAGGAGTAAAAAAACAGTTGTGATCAGCGAGTTGCCCTTTTTTTGTGTTTCTTTGGTTTAGTGAGTGCAACAGGTTGTTACATCTTGGTCTGTTTTATCTCAAGAGGCCATATAAGAGTTTACAAAGGTGGTGTGCGGTGTTTGTAATATTGTGCAATTAGGGGTCTACACAAAACCAAAGACAGACCACTGCACACTGGCTGTAGACCCAAACCAAACAGAGAGATGATTTGAGATGATTGGCCCACCTAGTCAAAGATGTATGGGACATGATACATTTGTTAGTTTTTGTAGATTTCTGGCTCTAATTTAGTGAATGTATGTCTTTGGTTTCAGTTCTGACCACATTAGACATTCCATAACTGTGTGTGCTGAGTTTCTCAAGGTGTGTTTTCAAGCCGCTGCTGTTGCCAGCGGGTGAAGGGATGAGGCATGAAATTTAACAAAGGAGTGGAAAGGACTTCACCGAAGGCACCTTACAGCTGTAAAAACACAAACCCTCACACAGAGAAAAGACTTTGAATGCCAACTTCAGGTGACTGCGCACCTTGGATTCCATTTATCAAAACCCTGTTTGCTCTGGCTGACAAACTGAGGCCGCAGAGGAATTGACTTCCTGGCAAAGATGGATGCGGCATGCTCTCATCTTGGAGAAAAACCCTGACAGCTGTGGCCAGAGGCGAGTCCCCAAGATTAAGAAAGGAACTGGTGTTAGAATGGGGTGGAAATCTGGTATTTGGTACTGGAAGTGTCGGACAAAAGAATACCTTTCTGTAAGTGTATTATGGCAGCAGATTGAAGTAAAACTTCCTTTAAATCAACTTTTAAAATTTTAATTAAAGTTTTTGCTGAGTGTGAAGAAAATCGGTTTGCACATTCACACCTGAAAACTGCCTGTTTAATAAAACTTGGATTTTGCCAGGTGGGAAAACACATGTGAATGAGTAATACCCCCCACAATGTGTTTCAGATGCCTTTAGGCAAGAGCCCAAAGCCAAAGCTTGACTTGGAGGTCCTCAATGGCCTCGAGTAGAAAACTGCCCTTGTACTGGGCAAAACTAAGGTGTGAAGTCATATGTTTTTAAAGGTAAAGAAGGTCACCACAGGCACATTAAAATGAATTATACTTGAAAGCAAATGACAGGTTTGTTTTAAGACTTGTGTTTTCCAGCCTAGAATTCCTCAAAGACTAAATGGCGACAATCCAAAAGGAACCAGCAGTAGTCTCAAACCTGTATTTGTATTGCTGCAGCTCAACAAAAGGCTTACACTGCATATCATTGCAGTAATATACAGAGTATGTCATTTAAAAACGTCAGGGATTAACCTGCTAGAAGTCCTCTGAACAATGTGTTGACCTTACTTTATCTGCAGACTCTTCAGTATCTGGTAATCATTGAACTAATCTAGGAACATATACACTGATCATATTAACCCTTGAGGGCTAAGCCATCATACGTGGTACACCAGCTCTACAGATTGGAGAATGGCGAATCAGATTTTAATGATAAATATGTGAATGATTATTTTCTTTGATTGCCTAAATGTCCATCCATCCATCCATCCATCCATCCATCCATCCATCCATCCATCCATCCATCCATCCATCAGGGTTGTGGTTGGGCTGAAGCCTATCTCACCTGTCTCAAGCCGGTCACCCTGGACCGGCTGCAATTAAAAGTACATACTCTAATTGCCTGGGATTATAATAAGGGTTGGGATCATCATTAATGTTGATCGGTCAATATTTGGTAGGTCCACCTCTAGCTGTCAAATAAGCACTGAAAAATTGGGACATAATCAAAAGATCTCTGGGTGCTGTTGGCTGAGACTCTCCACCATTTGACCTTAGAACTGAAGAAGCTTCTCTTTGCAAGCTCCTTTGACTACGATGACCTGGATGACTGAGAACCTTCACAGACGTTCTACAACATTGTTTAGGCCTCAGGTACACAGGACTGGAGACCAGTCGTCAACCCTGACTCATCAGTTTCACAACCGCCTTAGGGAGTAGTTAGTGACCACAGACAAATCGGTATCTGCCATACAAACTTTACAAGACAATTCTATGTCATTGTCTCTGTCATTGTTTAAATGACACATTTTAAAGAACTAAAAAGAAGCTTAACTAACAAAGCTTAACAAAGGACTGTTGCAACTATATAAACTGAACTATTCAAGGGAAGCCAATAATACTGATCCTTGCCTACATATACTGCATATTCACATGGTATTATCTGGTTAATGAGGTTAAGTGGGTGGTAGGTGCCAAACTAACATTCACATAGATGCAAAACCCCAAGGTTTCCAGGGCAACTTTCATTTTTATTAATGTTTTTTTGTTTCTTTTGTTTATGTGTTGTGGCTGCTCGGCGTAAAAAGTTGGTATTACACTGTATAGCACTAACTTGAAATGCTTTGGGGCTTGTGTCATGTCAGCTGATCTTGTGCATTAGGCATGCTAATTCACAAACAAACCCTCAATTAAATTTGCACAAACCAAATGACATACAATAACTTCAGAGCTTTCAGTGCCCGCGGACTTTGGGGTGCCTCGGGGCAAATGCCCATTTTGCCCCAGCTGCATTCTGAGGCACTTGCGGTCTGCCCATTCCATATAAGGAGGGAAAAGACAAACCAAAGTTAGATCAAAGGTCAAAAGTACAGTTTAGACTTCACCACAGAAACAATTTATGCTCATAAATAGGACTAAATGATAAATAATCCTTTCCTGGACCACCGCTTCTTTCCTGTTAGAGCAGGAGATCAGCTCAGTCTCACTGCCCACACAGCTCACACTCTAGCTTTTGCAGGGCAGCAAACATATGATACAATAATGTAATAAGGTAAGCTTCACTTAAATACAGGAAGGGCATATTAGATATTTTTACGGCTTAAAAAGAATGCATAATAACGCACTGCTGAAATTGCCTCTGGGAGTTGGATAGGAGTGTAGGAGGGTGGGAGAGGATTGTACATGTTCCTGAGCTCAGATAAGCCAACATTTCCTCCCTGTTTGGGTTTATTTTCCTTCGGCTTTAGAGTCTGGCCTCATATCCCACGCTACAAAGCCTCTGCTCAGTAGAAACCAGAGCCATCTAAAACCTGGACTAGCGGTGTCCTCTTGTGTGAACCCCACCTCCAGTGTTGACCCTTCAGTTGATACGCCTTGAAGTACACAGGAAGCATCATGAGAAGTGCTTGTGCATGCCACATACTGAATTTACATTCCACTCGGATTTATGGTATATTTTGAGAGCGTTGAACAAAGATGGAAATAATAAATAAAATAGATGTGAAGAGGTCTTTCATTCTTTTCTTTCTTTTTTTCTCAGCAGCACGAGTCACATTCTGATTTGTGTCATCAGTGATGTAGAATCACTGATTAGTGCAGCTTGAAAGCGTTAGTGTTTAGTCTCTCAGTTAAAACAGAAACAGGAGCAGCAGATGGATATTAGCAACAGAACTTCAAAGAACACCTTAACTGTGGTCAGTCTGGGATAACCTGGGAATGGCGTGGGTGCACTGTTGCATATAAGCTGGTATTTTCTTTTTCCTGTTGCTGAGGAAAATAAACCACCGTGGAGCCCCTTTCCCCCTCGGGCTCTCTCCCACGTTTAACATGTTATCCTCAACATCTGTAATAATAAGGGGTCATTTGTTGTGATTACGGCTTTTATCTGCGACCTGCATCTTACATCCACAACATCCTCTCCGCTACACCTTCCTCCCCACGCTGGTGTGTTTACACTTACAACGATAAACTCTTGTCTGGGGAGCCCGTGCTTCATTCGCTGGCACCGTGATGGATATCCATATACAGTAACAGTGCAGAATAATATACAGTGGAGTGATAGTTGGAGACCACACTGATGCACTTAACCTGCAACTTGAGTGTCAGAAAAGTAAAAATTAGAAAACAGAACCTATTAATTACTTTCTTTACTTTAAATATTTATTATATATCATTAATATTACTTTACTTTGACTAGAGCTACTGACTGAGCTTAAGACAGACTTTTTTTGCAAAGATTGTCTACAAAGACACCTATGGTGCCACTAGTTCATGGTATGCCAAATATTTTGTGTTTGCTCCAGATTAACTCTTAAAATTTGATAATTAGATCCCATGAAATGTGATTTACAGCTGGTACAGGCAGGAGACAGACTGACTGTAAGAGGATGCTAGTAGATGCTAGCATCCTCGTACAGTTAGCCATTGTTAGCATCCCTTTACAGGATGCTAACGGTCACTGGGGGCTTTTTATGATTTCTTTGAACTGTATGACCACTACTTCTTTACCTACATCTACTGTTGCTTTTGGTGGGAGGCTTTCCTTTGAGCATCACCAAACAAGAAACTCGCACATGCAAATTACACATGTGGCACAACATCTGTTAACCAAATGGTAAACTTAGCTATGGCCCCAAAATGGCTAGAGCTGACACCAAGTACATGTACCTGATTTTATGGTATTTCAAATTGCTCTCTTTATGACATATTTTAATATTCATGGCTTGAGACTTATTTCAAATAATAAACTGTAGCAGCCCATTTAACTATTGGTTCTTCTAGTGTTTACCACTACTACTATTTTGACTACCTTTACAGTGTCACTGAGAGTATAGTGTCAGTGGTATCATTATTACTGTGGTAGACAATTTTTAACTGGAAAAAGAAAAAGGACAAAATGTTTCTGGGTCTGTGCGTGATGTCAAATGTGTCAACTTTTGAGTGGCCAGCATGTTACAGAAGAAGTGATATCCTTGGTTGGCAAGATGGGAAACATTGGGGCGTCTTCCAGATTTCGTTTGGGCTTTGAGAAACTGTCGGAGGATGTGACAGTGTCGTGCTGGAAGAATAATGTAATCTGTCAAAGTGGTAAACAGCGATGCGAGGAGTCGTTCTTCGAGGCGACGAGCTATAGTAGCAGTGTCAAAAACGTCCGCTGCCCTGACATAACAAAAGGCAACGACTTCTTCATGAACTGGCATTAGGATGGCTGAATGAAGAGAAATTAGGTTTTATCGTGAGCTGAAGCGTTTGTCTTTGTTTCTTGAAGTTTTAAAGAAATGAAAGACAATGACAGCAACATAAAGGAAGATTTTTTTCCTCACCAGTTTTTACTCCCATTGTCTTATAAGCTGTCTCATAGGCATAGCTTTGTTTAGTTAATTGTCATTTAATATTTATTGCTGTTTGTTTTCCCCACAACAGGGGATTGTTAAACATTTCCTCTACATCAAAGTTAAAACTCTAAGAGAAACATTTGTAGTTAACCACATAACTTCACTTTGCAATGTTGGATAAAACCCATAGATTCATACTTAGAGTCAAGAGTTAGAAATAAAAGAGTGCTGATGTTCACAAAAATCAACCATATTCTAGCATAAAATAAATCACAGAGTCAGCTGACCTTATTGGCTTACAAGTTCTGATATACAATCACCGGCCACTTTGTTAGGTACACCTGTTCAACTGCTCATTAGCACAAATGTCTAATCAGCCAATCATATGGCCAGAACTCAATGCATTTAAAAAGGTAGCTGAAGTTCAAACTGAATTCAGAAGAAGGGTAATTTAAGTAACTTTGAAAAGGCATGGATGTTGGACATAGCTGAACATAGCTGACAAGAAAGCAACACAAAAAACACCACTCATTCCAACCAACATATGGAGAAAAGCATCTCTGTATGCACAACCCTTTGAACCTTGAAGCAGATGGGCTACAGAAGACCACACCGGGTACTGTTACTGTTACCTACCTACTGTTACCTAAGAACAGGAAACTGAGGCAACATTTCATATGCACTCGCCAAAATTGGACAATAGAAGGTTGCAAAAAGGTTTTCTTGTCTGATGAGTTTTGATTTCTGCAGTAACTTTCAGATGGTAGGTTCAGAATTTAGTGTGAACATGAAAGCAGAGATCCATCCTGCCTTGAACTTAACAGTTCAGGCTGCAGGTGGCTTGGTTTATTGGTGTGGGGAGATTCTCTTGGCACACTTTGGGCCCCTCAGTACCAACTGAGCATCATTTAAACACCACAGCCTACCTGAGTATTGTTGCTGACCATGTCCATCCCTTTATGACCACAGTGTAGCCATCTTCTAAAGGTTTCTTCCAGCAAGATAGCACGCCGTCACAAAGCTCAAATCATCTCAAACCGGTTTCTTGAACATGACAATGAGTTCACTGTACTCAGTTGGCCTCCACAGTCACCAGATCTCAATCCAGTAGAGCACCTTTGGGATGTGGTGGAACAGGAGATTCACATCATATGATGATAATGTGCAAACAACAAATCTGCAGCAACTGCTTGATGCTGTCATGTTATCATGGACCAAAATCTCTGAGGAATGTTTCCATCACCTTGTTGGATCTATGCAACGAAGGATTAAAGCAGCTCTGACGGTAAAGGAGGGTCCAGCCTGACACTAAGGCTCATGTGTGTATACGCAGCAATGTTTTAAAATGAACTCCAAATTTCACTGGAAGCCCAAAATTTCAGGGTTATGTGGAATCAACAGATATCAAATTATTCAAGTCTGAAAGATAATTTCTTCCACATGGGTCGAGATGCTTCTGATTATACTGATGATATATTTTGGGTTAAAATCAAAACTATTTCCTTATTGATAAGTCTAACTGCAAAGAATGATTTGCTTTCCCTCTGTGGGTGTAATGTATACTAGTCTGTAAAGTCAATCCAAAATGTAATTTACACTCTCTGAGAATGTGAAATGTATTTTGTTCTTGTGGTTACCTCAGTGTCAGAGTATATCCAAGATTTCTCCTAAATTTAACACCATGACGGTCTCAGGTTTTTGCAAAGTTGACGAGTTTTGGTTTCTGCTTTAATTTCATCGTTATCCCTTCTTCTTGTGTAGTCTTTATGTCTCACTACATCAATCCCTTTTCCTTTTGCATCACCTATTGTAGAATGCCAATTTTCTGGAAGCTCCGAAAACAAATTTTATTTTTAAGGACACTCGAACACATTATGAGCCGTGTCTCGCATTTCTCTTGCTCATCAAAAGCTGCAGCACACTTCTTTAACACCCCTATCTTCTTCAATCTCCATTATCCCTTCTTCCACACCTTAGAACAGATTAGAGCGCCTCATTCATATCTCCACCCAAATCTAACAGGATTAAGGGGATAAAAAGCCACACTTTTTACATTTCCAGACAATTACCTTTTTAAGAAACCCCACTCCAGTTTCAGCTCGCTTCATCTTTTGTTTGTCACAAAAATAAAGATTTCTCCCACCTTTTTCTCAGCAGATATAAATCGGTGGTAATCAGCGATGCAGTGGTGAATCAGAAGGTGGGTAAATCCAGCCAGTAATAATCACTTAAACAAGCATCAGTGTGTGGATTATGCTTTAAGCTTCTATTTACCCCTTAAGAATTGCTGTTGCCTCAGGCGTTGGTTCACCTAGATTACAAATAAAAGCATAACATATTTTCTCTCTTACCTTAATAATGCTGCGCAGACAAAACAGTTTTGATTTTATTTGGTCTTCCTGTGAGATATTAGTCTCTAGAACTCATCTCAGGTCAATAAAGGTTGATATATTTTAGTTTCGGGGGGTGTTTTTTGTGCCATTGCAAGAAATCTACAGCAGCATGCCTCCGTCACATTTACTTTCACAGTTTTAATTTGCTCTGCTCTTTCAGTAATCCCCTCACAACACTCTGCTTGTTGCTAAAATATGGTATTCTGTGAGTAAAATGGCAGGTTTATCCCCCCCAACACGTGACTGTCTTCCAGGAAAGCCTGTGAAGCACTTTGTGCAGCCTGTCTGCAAAATAAATACAACAACAGAAGCATTATTTGTACGTTTAACAAAAAAAAAAAAAAAATGAACTGGGAACACAACGATACAGTCACATATGTGAGTTTTTGAACCTGATTTGCATGTTTCTAAAAGATAATATTTAGTGATCAGTGTGATGTTTTACCAGACAATTAGACATCAGGATCCCTCCTGCATCGCTATGTTTAATGTAGTCATTTTCTACATTTGGCAGCTGTAAGATATTATTTTTTCTAAAGTTTCTATTCTACTCAGTCCAAAAACTGATAGATAGATAGCACTTTAAATTACATCCCTTTGACTTGAAATTATTCTAAAATAATAATTTATATAAATAAATAAATAAATAAATAAATAAATAAATAAATCTAAAATAACATAAGTAAAAATATTAATTTCCAGCTTTTTTTTTTGTGGCAATATAGTTCTTTTTAGTTTAGTAGTTTTGCAGTTTTGGTCCTCCATACCCTCAGATTTCGTCCAATTGTCTGTGTTTTTGCGTTGCCCGTAGTTTCACATATATTTACTTCATTCTTTCCACTTTACTTACATTTTTTAATAATTTATTTCGGTAAATAAAGTGGTTACAGCTCCATGTTTTTAATTTAACCTACATTTTTTTTTAATTCTCAGCTTGTTTTTCATTGTAATCTTAATCATAATCTGAACCTCTATCTGATTTCTAATCTTCACCCGTGACCTGGCTCAGAAACTGAATTATGAACCTCCTTCACTTCCTGTTTCTATAAATACTGTCAGATGGAAGACAGACATCCCCCTCCTGCCTTACACAGACACACAAAAAAACAAAAAACAAAAAAAACAAAACAAAAAACCACAGCCCACCTTAAAGTTATTTCTTAAAACCTTAACTCCAGACAGTCGTCTCTTTTCGTTAAATTCCTGCCCTGGGTGAACTCCTTCTTGTCGCCTCCTGGGACACACTACCACCTCCTTTGATACTCTATCTTCATTTTCAGGAAAATACACAAGGGAATAAAAAACAAGCAAACAAATTTTTAGATTATGTAACATACATTTTAAATTCTGACCTAACAGAGACTTTAAAAAGGAGAGAGAAGCAGGAATAATCCTGAATTGAAATCTGAATAATTTTCAGTTTAATTTTGCAAACATTAACTCAAGAAGAAGAAAAAAGCAACTTTGTTATTTATAAATTATTAATTATTAAAATTATTATTTAAAAAATTATTATTAAAAGAAAACAGAAAATGTGGTAGTACATTATCTATTTTTGTATTTTTGTTTGCCCCCCCCCCCCATAAACAGTAAATGAATACAGAACATTTGTTTATTTTAAAACAGTATATAGTCAGAATAATGAGTATTTTTTGATCATTATTATATACTAATAGTAATTTCAATAATATATTTTTATGGATTTATTAATTTATTTTACCTTATGAGTCGAAATCAGCAAACTTTTGTAAAATTAGTATTTAAATGTGATTATTTATTTTACGGAGGTAATTTTACGTTGTGGTGATCACTGAAATGAATGTTAGTTTATACAAAGTGTAACAAACAAACAAGTATTTGGGCAAAGTTCTCAGACTTTCTTCTGCAGGAACTTCTCGTGTCGATGCTTGATGCTGACGTTCAGGACACACACAGACTCACACTGAAGATGAGATGTGAAACCAGCAAGCTGTGAATCTATTGTTGTAATTTGCAGCAATGAGAGGTCAGATTTACTGTGAGCCTCGGGGCTCCATATCACTGAACACTGCATCATCTTCAGTCCATTTGATGTGATTGTGTCCATATGATACGGTCTTTTTGTCAGCGCTATCTGCAGGAAAATTGTTGTTTTGGTTTTTGGTGCTGGATTGATCCATTTTATTCCACGCTAGAGTTGTACTGTTTACCAATATATATATTTTTAAACTTCTAACGCAGTCACTTTAGAAGTTTATAACACAGATATCATAACTTTATTTTCATGTAATGAAACTTACAAGGCACGCAGTTGTGCCAGTTGTCACATTAAGCTTCTTATTTGTCTGATTAAAAATTTGAAAATGATTTTTTTGATGTAGCTACACACACTGGACATTTTATGAGTTGCAGCTTGCTTCTGCTGCCTTCAGAACTACATTAATTCTTCATTCAACAAGGTGCCAGAAACACTCCTCAGAGATTTTGGTCCTTGTTGACATGACAGCATCACACAGTTGCTGCAGATTTGTTGGCTGCGCATCCATGATGAGGATCTCCCGATCCACCATATCTCAAAGGGGCACTACTGGCCTGAGAACCGAAAGAAACCAGTATGAGATGATCTCAGCTTTGTTACATGGTGTGTTATCCTGCTGGAAGCTGCCACAGAAGATGGTGCACTATAAAAGGATGTACATGATCTGCAACAATACTCAGGTAGGCTGTGTGTTTAAATGGCAAGTGTGCCAAGAAAATAAGCCCCTCAAAATTACACCGCCAACAGCTAGAACTGTAGATTCGAGGAAGAATATCTATGCTTTCATGTCATTTACACCAAATTCAGACCGTACTATCTGAATGTTGGAGCACAAATCAAGACTGTTTAGATAAAATTTTACTGATTTTCGGTGGTGTTCTGCAGCTGTAACCTATCTGCTTCAATGTTCAGAGTCCAGAAATGCTCTTCTGCATACCTTGGTTGCAACAGCTGATCATTTGAATTAATCTTGCGCCTGGCATCAACAAGGTAATTTCACAGAGAGAACTGCCACTCTCTGAATATTTTGTCTCTTTTGAATCATTCTCTGCCTGTGTAGGAGTTTCTCAGGCAAACCATACCAAGTTCAAAGCCACTTAAATGACCTTTCTGCTCTATTGCAATGCTCAGAAGTTCTTCTTGGTCACTAATAGCACTAAAAACTAAAACATCCAGTTATTCTTGTGGAAATTCTTGTGCCTGTATGACCGAATTTAACTGAAACATATGTAAAAACAACAATTTCAACACCGTGCAATGAAACTCGATTTCTTTTTGGCCCTCATGATGAAACCAGCTTTGTTAAGATGGAGCAGACAGAGCCTCACTTTTGAAGTAAGTTTGAAAAGTGAAAAAGTAGACAAACAGCACATCAATAGAGCGAGTTCAGCACACTGAAGAAAATACAAACAGAATGAATGTGTAGTTCACAGCAGGTGGTTCGCTGTTTCTCGTCTTTTTTCCTACAGGCATAGGAAAGTGTATAGTTAAGTGTGTGTGTGTGTTCTTTCTCTGCATTACTTTCTCTATGTGTTAGCATCAACGGGCATCCTTGCATGTAAGGCTCTGGTGTGTCTGTGTGTGCATGCTTCATCCTCACAGGTGCTGAGGCATGTGTGTTTGTGTATGTGTGTGTGTGTTTGTGTAGTATGGATTGGGTCAGTGCAACCAGGCATGTTTTCAAACACAAGCTACAAGACAGATCAGGGTTCCTACACAGGTCTGTCAAGTGTGGAAATGTATGAAAAAAAATGGTTCTATCTAAGGCTTGATAGGTTTGGATATTTCACAGAAACGGTTCAAAAACTGGGTGAAAGGACGGCAGCTTGTACTGTGATTTGCTCTTTCAAACATGCTAGTGGTCATCAGGGTTGCTTTCTCTAGGAGTTATTCTTAATTTTGGCGTGATATAAAGAGGATTACTTGGAGCAAACAACACCTCTACATGCAGGTTCTTCAGGTTTGTCTAAGAAGCTGCCAAAACATCACAGGTAGCTTGATATTGAGCCTCTCTCTTTTTTTTTGGGTACCGACCAAAATGTGTTGACAGGAACAAACACTGAAAGCTGGCATCAAATGCTGGCCCAGTTTGGCTTCTTTTCTCAAGTGAGAAAATGGTTTTGTAGTATAAACATCATTCTATTTCTAAGATGTCAAAAAAATATGTTTTTGTATCCTTATTTTGAGAAAAAAAAAACTCGGGGTGGGGTGATGCTAATGATTTGAATTAATTACTTTAACCACTTAAGCATAGACAGTAGAGCTAAGATATACTTTATTTATCCCATAAGACTGGGAATTATTAATTATAGTATTATTATACTGTATATAATATATTGTAAAGTGTATATAAATTACAGCATAGAAATATAATAACGTTTAACATGGTGCTCAGGAGGATTTGTATTTGTGGTTTGTATAAAAAAGTATATACAGTGGGGCAAAAAAGTATTTAGCCAGCCACCGATTGTGCAAGTTCCCCCACCTAAAATGATGACAGAGGTCAGTAATTTGCACCAGAGGTACACTTCAACTGTGAGAGACAGAATGTGAAAAAAAATCCATGAATCCACATGGTAGGATTTGTAAAGAATTTATTCGTAAATTAGGGTGGAAAATAAGTATTTGGTCAATAACAAAAATACAACTCAATACTTTGTAACATAACCTTTGTTGGCAATAACAGAGGTCAAACGTTTACTATAGGTCTTTACCAGGTTTGCACACACAGTAGTTGGTATTTTGGCCCATTCCTCCATGCAGATCTTCTCGAGAGCAGTGATGTTTTGGGGCTGTCGCCGAGCAACACGGACTTTCAACTCCCGCCACAGATTTTCTATGGGGTTGAGGTCTGGAGACTGGCTAGGCCACTCCAGGACTTTCAAATGCTTCTTACGGAGCCACTCCTTTGTTGCCCGGGCGGTGTGTTTTGGATCATTGTCATGTTGGAAGACCCAGCCTCGTTTCCTCTTCAAAGTTCTCACTGATGGAAGGAGGTTTTGGCTCAAAATCTCACGATACATGGCCCCATTCATTCTGTCCTTAACACGGATCAGTCGTCCTGTCCCCTTGGCAGAAAAACAGCCCCATAGCATGATGTTTCCACCCCCATGCTTCACAGTAGGTATGGTGTTCTTGGGATGCAACTCAGTATTCTTCTTCCTCCAAACACGACGAGTTGAGTTTATACCAAAAAGTTCTACTTTGGTTTCATCTGACCACATGACATTCTCCCAATCCTCTGCTGTATCATCCATGTGCTCTCTGGCAAACTTCAGACGGGCCTGGACATGCACTGGCTTCAGCAGCGGAACACGTCTGGCACTGCGGGATTTGATTCCCTGCCGTTGTAGTGTGTTACTGATGGTGACCTTTGTTACTTTGGTCCCAGCTCTCTGCAGGTCATTCACCAGGTCCCCCCGTGTGGTTCTGGGATCTTTGCTCACCGTTCTCATGATCATTTTGACCCCACGGGATGAGATCTTGCGTGGAGCCCCAGATCGAGGGAGATTATCAGTGGTCTTGTATGTCTTCCATTTTCTGATGATTGCTCCCACAGTTGATTTTTTCACACCAAGCTGCTTGCCTATTGTAGATTCACTCTTCCCAGTCTGGTGCAGGTCTACAATACTTTTCCTGGTGTCCTTCGAAAGCTCTTTGGTCTTGGCCATGGCGGAGTTTGGAGTCTGACTGTTTGAGGCTGTGGACAGGTGTCTTTTATACAGATGATGAGTTCAAACAGGTGCCATTCATACAGGTAACGAGTGGGGGACAGAAAAGCTTCTTACAGAAGACGTTACAGGTCTGTGAGAGCCAGAGATTTTCCTTGTTTGAGGTGACCAAATACTTATTTTCCACCCTGATTTACGAATAAATTCTTTACAAATCCTACCATGTGGATTCATGGATTTTTTTTCACATTCTGTCTCTCACAGTTGAAGTGTACCTCTGGTGCAAATTACTGACCTCTGTCATCATTTTAGGTGGGGGAACTTGCACAATCGGTGGCTGACTAAATACTTTTTTGCCCCACTGTACGTCGATGATTTTTAAAATTTTGATGAATGATTGATTAATTTTGATAAAGTTAATTGTATTAAGAATAAGAATAAAAAGACTAAGAAATCATTTATTTACTAATTTAGAAAGTATGTAAAAAACTTTAATTTAAATGCCCCCCTTTGAGTAAGCACTTGGCAACAGTGGGAAGGAAAAACTCCCTTTTAACAGGAAACTGCTGGAAGAACCATGCTCAGGGAGGGGCAGCCATGTACCGTGACGGGTTGGGGTGAGGGGAGGAAGACTAGACAAAAGACCCATACTGGAAACAGCTGCAAAGTTGAGCAATTAAATAAAACACATTTAGTTTGGAGGGATAACTTCCCAACTCAAGAATCTTGATTATCTGAGCTCTTAGGAACACCATGGATAATAAGGTGGACAATAGCAATCGGGGTGGGGGGGCACAAAGGCAAGAAGTTAAATGCAGTAAACCACACAATGAAAATAACCATTAAAAAATATCATTTTATAGCATATTGTGGTAAAAGAAGATGGCATTCCCTTCCTTTTACTATTAAAAGAGAGTTTTTCCTTGCCGTTGTCACCAAGTGGTCACTCATACGGGGTTGTCTGATTGTTGGGGTTTTCTCACTTATATTGTACCTTACAATATAAAACACCTTGAGGTTATTGTTTTAAATTGCTGCTATACTATAAAAATTGAATTGAAAGAAAAAGGACAAGACTGAAATGAAGAAACAGAGAAAGGGTAACCAGGGGGACCCCGAAAAAACCAAGCGGAACAATGGAAGTATAGACGTGTCCAGTATAACTTCCCTGTGCTCAGGATAGTATCTTCAAATTACCTGTTTTGCCAAAGACGTGACTCAAAATGCAAAGATATTTGATTTGATATCACATAATGTAAAGTAAACTAGTAACACTGTTACATTTGGAGGTTCTGTCATCAGAAGGTCTGGCTATTCATTTCAGCTGTGCAGTAAAACAGAAAACAAGGTAAAGCAACTGATTAACATTCGCCTGTGATAAAACTTCTGTGAGTCTGCCTTCTGCACCAGCGAATGAACCACAAAGCGTCCACCTTCAAAGCTGACAGGAAGTGACGGTTTGATTCATGTGCTTTGTCTGAAGTATCACTTCAACACATTTCTCACTAGTTTTGTTGCTTTTGCTCCCTTTTTCCTGAATAGGACAGCCATGTTGGAAGTCTTTCACTCCTTCCACCATCTGCTGTCACCAGAAGCTCAAAAATCTTTGTGTCCGCTCGCTCTGGAAGAACAGCGCCCTCCTCCTGTTTCGTGCCATAAAGCAGTCCAGCAGGTTTCCCTCCAAAACCGAACAGGTGGCTCACAGTGAAAAATGTAGCGTAGAGACTGTTGGACAAGCTGACAGTTTCATCGTAATGTTCTTATTTAAATTCTAATGTACCAAAATGTATTCATAAATGGCTGATTACTATTAAAATATACAGAGCGCAGTTAATGTGGCTTCTAATTTCAGGTAGGGGCAGAGTGGATTTGGCCCCAGTGTAGCAGCTTAAATACTGCAAAAACACTTCAAAGTGTTCCCATAGAGTTGCACTGAGCAATGTGTGTTTGAGAGCAGAGGGGGACTTTAGCACACCAGATGGACTCTGTCACGCTCCGGCTCGAGGCCTATCTGCCGGCCTCAGAATTTCATTAGTAGCTTGGCCCCGGTCGCAAGTTTGAAGAGCATAAGAGGTTCGATCAAAGGATTAGCAGCACATCTGAAGCAACAAATGGTCCACTTTTTTCTTCTTCTTCTTTTTATTTCTCTTTTTGCACCCTCCCACCTCCACAAAGTGCTCAGACCTGGCCAAAATGTAGGAGAGGGGGTAAGAGTGTGTGGCAACAAAGAGAGTTTCTTTGTTTAGAGAAAAATATCTGAATCCAGTCAGAATTCAGTCAGAGTGACAAAGAACAACATAATCTGGGCGCTAATTTGATCTTAAATGATAAAAATACTGTCTTCATAGACAGTACTAGCTGATTCAAATTTAGCTTTATATCAATAATTTGATCTTAAAATGCAATTCAGTGATTTCTAGAGGATTATGTACTTGTGGCAGAAGTGAGGCTTGTGTGTACTTGAAAGGTGGCACACACATATTTCGTAACATATCATATCATATATAAATATATATATGTACATCCATTGTGTTTTACAGATGCTCGTAGAAACTCACTGTTGTACATCTTTCGCTAATTTGAAACTGCATCTGGTGCAGTGCAGAGGTTTGGATCCTTCTGTCAATCTCAACTGATTGATAAACTGGTTCCAACAACATTTATGATGGAGTGATGGATCCAAATTTGAATTTTTCTGCAAATAATCATCAGAAATGTATGGAAGAGGTCAGGAGAGATGTACAACAGTGAATTTCTGCGAGCATCTGTAAAACACGATGGAGGCTCTGTCATGGTTTGCGGCTCCATTTCAGCCAGTGCTGTGGCGATCTTGTCAAAATTGATGGAATTATGAAAGCAGAAATGTACCATCATCAGAGATGGGCAGTAACGCGTTACTTGTAACGTTACTTGTAACTTGTAACGCGTTACTGTAATCCGATTACTTTTTTCAAGTAACGAGTAAAGTAAGGGATTACTATTGCAAAAACGGTAATTAGATTACCGTTACTTTCCCGTAGGAACGCTGCGTTACTGAGTTACTAAAACCGTGATTTTTTGCGAGAATGTCTCATGACAGTGACGTAAGCGAGTGCGACGTTCGTGACAACAGCTGTGTGCAGATCAACAATGGATCGTATATCGAGTGCGGGAGAGAGTATGAGCGTGCAGCGTTTAAAGCGTGGAAGTACTGACCTTACTTTGAGTTTGATTCCATAAAAAGTGACAAAAACATTAGTGTCCATCGTGCGTGGGAAGAAAACTTCTTTTTACAGTGAAAAAAACCCCTAAACTTCCAAGCAAACACCGAGTGCGTAACGACGTAATGGGAAACTCACAGAGAAACTCCCGGATTCTTCCGCTGACCGCTGCGGCACACCTGCACCAGGGTAAACCTCCGCCTACACCACTCCTGCTTTACAGGTGAAAATAGAGCAAAAGGACCGCTAGTCTTTGACTTTATTTATTTTCTGCTGTGTTTTACTTGCATCTATTTGAAAGACTGAGTGTTAACACACACAAAAAAAAAATAAAAAAAAATTATATGCTGGAATGTGCAGAAAATAGGTTTAAATATTAAACAAATTTCTTCCAGTCAGAGAATGTTGCATATAATTAAATTTTTGCTTGATGCATAAAGTTAAAAGATCAAAACTGATAAAACAAGTTAAAAAAAGAGACTTTTCCATTTGATTACTTTTTGTATGATGGATTATGCAGAAAAAGTAGAATTGGGCTGAAAGATCTATCGCTTTATCACCTATTCAGGTTGTAAATCGTGTTTTTAAAAAGTAACTAAGTAACTAAGTAATTAATTACTTTTGAAAATAAGTAATCAGTAAAGTAACGGGATTACTTTTTGGGGGAAGTAATCAGTAATTAGTTACTGATTACTTTTTTCAAGTAACTTGACCAACACTGACCATCATATACTGTCTGGAAGACACATCTGATCCCAAACACACTGCCAATACAGTAAAATCATACCTGGATAGAAGAACGGACAGTGGAACACTATCAGTCATGGATCGGCCTCCCCAGATCTTCGACCTTAACATTATTGAAGCAGTGTGGGATCATGTTGACAGAGAACAGAACAAAAGGCAGAAACATCCAAAGAAGAGCTTTGAATGGCACCAACACCACAAACAGGGGGAAGAGATACAGCTCGGTGTTATGAATCAGCTGAGATGAAGCTTAGCACTCAGCTGACTACATTGGTTACCCTAATTATTCAACAGGTCTTATAAAATTGTTTAATTCTGCTGTAAATTTGGACATTTAAACATGGGAGTACATGGAGATTGACTCGGTTTTGGACCCGGCCTCAGGTAGTGACTAAAGGGAAATGCAGTTGTTGGGCAAAGCCTCGTTTACTTTTCAACCCCAGAAGCTGTCGTTTGATTCAAATCAGCCAGCTTATCTCAGGTCAAACAACACAAGCACACTTCCTTGAGTTTGTTGAGCTGCTTGAATGCACTGTTAGGTAACAGTATGTCCCATATTTATATATTTATTTTTTCTACTTCCCTCCTCCTTCTCTGTTTGATCAATGAACTCAATTACAGCCATGTCCTGAGGTTCCTCTCGCCACGACACTCTCTCGTCTTTTTTTCCTTTCCTACTCTCTCTCTCCTTTCCGATGATGCATCACATGAGCCACACCTGACACCTCCACCACCCCCTCCCTAAAAATCTCTCTAATAAATAAGAGGGGCATGGTCGGAGCACTCAGGCTTTCTGTTCTTCTCTCTCTCTGTCTTCAAACTCTCCCTTCCTAACAGCTCCAGTGCTCAGCCTACGTCTGATTCCTCTCCGCAAGGGTAGCCTCTAATAGATTCCCCCAACTCCCATGTATTATTAATGCTTACTGCTCTCCAAGGTGGCAGTGACAAATAGGGAGCAAAATTCACTGACTAGCGGTGAATGTACTTTTTAGTCATGCTTGAGCTTCCCCTAGTCCATACTGCTGCCAGTTGGAAGATTTCTCTCTTCTCTTCCTCTCCCGCTCGCTCTTCATCTTTCTACCCCTCTAACTTTTCATCCTGGCTGTGAAAGAGCGCAGAGATGCTGACCACAGAACTTAAAAGCACTGGCTTTAAAGAAAAGAAAAAGAAAACTGGTGTAATATAGAAGGGGGTATTTTTTTCCTTCTGTTTTTTGAGATGCCAAGACTTCATGAGCCTACTGATGTCTTTGTTAACAGCATCCTCTTCCTCTTCCTGATTTTCAGCCAAATTCCAGGTAGGACAAGCTCTGAAAAGAAAAACCTTGCCCCCCAAAAACAAGTTGTTTTTTTTATTCATTAAAAAGTCTTCATTGTTCTTTATTATTCTAATTAAAACTCTTAATTGTCTTAGCAAAAACATGAAAATTCAGACCTGCTGAATAATCTTTTTCTTAGGTTGCAACTTAAAGCCTCAAAACAATCTGTAGGATCTATATGTTTATCTATTTTTAATTAGCTTCTGGCATTTATGTCGCATATTAATTAATGTCCCAGGCTAGCTGAACTGCAAGCACGTTTTGTTTTGCAACAACATGGGAAAATACAGTTCTATTGTCACACTAAGTTTTAATATTAGACATTTAAATGGCTTTTTAAATGATGATTTCATTTATTAAGGTATAAGCTTTATCCAAACCTACCTGTGTGAAAAATAATTGCTCCCTAAATTGATTTTGCCACCCCGACAGCAAGAACTGAAATCAAGGACTTTTTTTTTTTTTACATTCAGCCATATTTTGGGTTTCCAGAATAAACACCTGTTTAAGGTCACGTCAAAGCATCTCAGTCTGATGCAAAACCAGACTTTGCAAAAACACTTTCGGTCAAATAGAAGTTTATGGGAAAAACTTGACTGGTTTATGGAAGGTATTCATTTACACTGAATAAGACATTAATATCATTTAGTAAACGATGTTATTCTATGGTGAGGATTGTCAAAGATATGACCATTAGCTCACCACTTATGATTGACAAGCCAATGAGCATGAAGGTTCACAGTCAGATCTTCCCCTTGGCTCATCACATCTGGTTTCAAATACCAAGATGGCGATGGCGAAAAAGCTCATGGAGCCTTCAAAACAGAAGACATTTAGTCGCATACCAATGACTGATGTCACAGTAGTGATGTCCGTCTTTTATACTGTCTATGCTTTTAACTCAAATTATGACCTTTTTTAAATCCAACCAAGCTCATTGTCTATTAAAAATGCAAAAGTAAGTTTGGTACTGAGATAGAATTGTGAGTCATCAGCATAGAAATAGAAGAAGAGACCATGGCAATGATCTGATGAAAAGGGGTCCAACTACAGAACCTGTGGTCAACCACAGCACACTATGGTTGACTGCACACTTTGCACACCACTCAACTGGGGCAGAGGTGGCAGGGCAGCCTCCTATGGTGTGTTTGGTGCTGTACCAGAGAGGCGAAGATAGTTGGACAGATGTGAAAGAAGGATTGTGTGAGAAACGTTGTTAAAGTTTGCAGAAAGGTCCTGGAGGATTAGGATGCTGATGTGGCCAGAGTCAGCAGCAATGAGAAGATCATTAGTGATTTTGATAAAAGCCGACCCAGTGCTCAGTTTTAACCACAGCAGACTATGCACATTTTCAGAAAGTAGAAGATGATCTGTATTATAGAGTCTCGTACATTTTGGTATCACAGTTTTCTTTTTGCTCACCTGCACAAGTAATAATTATATAAAAAGAGTGCACATTACGCCAACCGTAGATTACTACTGTCAACCTGGTGGATTTTAAGAATTCAAAGCAGCAGATATCATTGACCTTTTGCATACAAACCTCCCCCCACATGTAAAATCCACAACCTTCAAGCAGGATGACACATGGCAACAGCCACTTGACATTGTGGTTACTGTTTGTGTCTTTTACCTCATAAATGTTAAACTATGATTTTGGCAGCGTCAAAGCGAATTAGGAATAAAACGTGAGCACATGTTTAGCTTGCATCCCCATTTATGGATTGTTCGTGTCAGTAGCATCACCTAATTCTGTGGTGGATATAAGTACTCATGTGCTATCATTTCTAGTAAAGGGCAGCATGCACAGACTCCATTTACAAGCTCTACAGTTCACATCCAGCCTCGAGGGACAGCATCTACAGAGGTTAACCCAGATTTGTTTGTCTCTCTGGGTCTTCACCCTCTCCCTGATCCCTCTACCTGGATCTGACAGAAATAGGAGCAGCAAAACAACAAAGCATTTGCCCTCTGAGAAACTACTCCGCTCACAACAAATCACACATCACTTAACCTGTCGAGCCTTTTCCAGCGATGAGACTTGCCTACCTGGAAGTGGTTGCCTGAATCGCTTTTTTCGTCTTTTCACCAAAGCATATGTCCTCCTGTCGACACCTTTATACAGTGTGCCTCCAAGTGCTGTGAGTAGTGCATCACCTGTTGAGCTACACAGCAAATATAGCCTATGTGTAATGATACAATGAAGAAATCTAAGCATGCTGTCAAGTCACTGCTGAGACACTTGTATTGATTACCAGACTTTATAAAAACACTTCTCGCCTACAGACAGGTGCTATAGGTAGAAACATACTTACTCCTTCTTGAGCATTCATCTCTTCATTTCTGACACATCTGACAAAACAACTTTTAATGTGTTCATTCAATGCATTAGCAATTCTCCACACCCTTTCTGAAGTCCTCTTAACTTGAAGCTAGACTTCTTTCAGCTCACCATGGTAACCTGATCATATCCTATGATTAGAGAGCTTTCCCAGTCACTTATCCACAGCTTGATTTAATATTTCAACCATTCATCCACAGCTTTTCGTTATGTTTATTGGCCAAGCTTAAATGTTTATGTTTAGCTGTGAACTGTGCTTGTTTATATGTGATAGGGTTAGGCAATTAATTTTCCCAAGGGGCCAGATGAGAAACTGGGACTGTTGTGGAGGGCCACACCAATAAGTGCAGCCCTCCACAACAGTCCCAGTTCTTCATGTGACCCCTTAGGAAGAGCCAACCCCTATCGACAATGTTTATTTTTCAGGTAATAGTTTTTAACTAATTCATTATCCATTGTTAACAGTTTAATGTGTTGATCCAAACTGTTTGCTGACCATTTCAATGCTTATTTATACTTTCAGCAAAGAGTTTCCTTATTTTATACTATTTGCTAGCAGTTTTTACATGTTATCTATCGATTTCAGTTATTTATTCACTACATTTAGCTAACAGTTTAACATTCCCATTTAACATACTGTTGGCTAAGTACATATCCACGTGATTGCCTGTCAATATTACTGTGTTATAGGTGTATAAATCTTTAAAAAAAAAAGACATTTCAGTTCATTGGTAGTTAGATAAAGAGGAGCGTTAGGGACCTAAGATGTACACTGTTGTGCAAAAGTTTTGCACTACCCCACATTTCTTTTTAGTGGCCTTGAACAATTGTTTTCCAGGCTTTCTGGGTGTCTTTCAAAGTTCTTCTTTGAACATTTGCTGCTTTTTCACTCATTTTCATCCAGTCCTTGTACCTGACAATTTTCAAAGGAATGTTTTTATTTGTTAATCCACTTAATACTCACCTATGACTCATTCATGCATAAAAAAAAGAACCAGTGTTTTGTCCACAAGAGACAACAAAGACCCAATTTTAAATTGTACCTTTAGGCACTTTAATACTAGCAGCCTATCATAAAAACACATTGTTTGTTCCAATTTCTTTACTTGAATCTATTTAAAATACCAAAGATAACACAGTTTGACAGACATAAAATAGCGTTTCTGCACTAACAAGGTGATTCTCAGAGAGCTATTAGCCAAAGACACGGTATATCTCAGCATGGTGTGAAGTGTGTCTTTAAAAAAATCAGACAAAAATAGAAATGTCTGGTCTAAAAAGCTAGTCATAGCAGATGAGTAGTATTAGAAAGTCATCCCAGACACACTGCCAATGCAGTAAGAGCGTACCTGGATAGAAAAACACACAGTGGAACACTATCAGTCATGGACTGGCCTCCCCACTACTGAAGCAGTGTGGGATCATGTTGACAGAGAACAGAACAAAAAGCACAAACATCCAAAGAAGAGCTTTGAATGTCTTTCAAGAAGCCCGAAGAACTACTCCTGAAGACTACTTAAAGAAATGACAAGAAAGCTGCCTAAGAGAGTGTGCTGAAGAATAAAGGTGGTCACACCAAATATTGACTTGCTTGATAAGTTGAATTGAATTGTACAAACTCGGTTTTTGGCTTATGTACTGTATTTGCATGCATATTAACATGAAAATGATCTTTAACATTTGACTTTGCCTTTATCTTCACAGTTGGGGTTGTTTTGTTTTCATTTAGCTGGGTTTAGCCGGTTTTGGCCTCTAGCAGGGAATAAGTGGAAAAAAAACTACATTGAAAAATTCAAAAGGAGCTGAATAACAGCAGACCTTTGTTCACAGCATATTATATTAGTGAAAAAGGTCTGTAAATCTAATATGAACCTGCTAATATGCATTTGATCAAAGGTTTAACATGAGTGCACCTCCCCTGACTCTGTCAAGACTTCGCAGGTTGGCACTTCGGTTCAGCTCAAATAAGTAATTGGAGCGGAGGGTCAAACCTTTTCGACGCTCTCTTGTCTCAGAGAAGCCTCACCCCCCCCCCCCAACGCTCTCGCTCCCTCGTCTCCATCTTCATTCACCAGTAGCATGACGCGCGAGAACCCACTCTACAGCTGTTCCCCTGTTGATCAATTAAAAACATGCTTTGGTGAAATAATTAGCTGACATTTGCTCCTACTTAACAGATGTTTCTGCGGATTCTGACTGTAAAAAAAGTACAGAGGTGGAAGATAGGGTGTGTACGTGATGCTCGGTGATGTGTGTGTCACGTTTGGGTGAGGGGAGGAGGGCATTTGCACATTTCCTGCAGACACACACACACACACACACACACACACACAGAAAGAAGGTTCTTCTGCTTGCTTTTCTAACTTGTGTACATCTTTTAATGCAATTATGAGAGGTGGGCCCCTCGCTGAAATGATTTGAATACTAATTTGAGCGCTGATCATCATAGTTAACCATCGTTTACATAATTACCCTGCAATTAGCATCACATTACAGCAATATTATTGGCATTAGGCAATTAATTAAGCTCAAATATGGACCGCTGCATTGCATTGTCGCTGTGTTTGTCTGTACTTCCATGTTTTTCTTTTGTTTTGTTTTTTTTCTTTCCTGTTGTTGTTTTGAACCAAACCAAATCCAATGCTCCTGCGCTTCGATTTCCCAAACAAGTATTTTCACTTGGCTACTTTTGGCTGCCTTTGAAGGCTCTCCTGGAGTTGGAATATTGATTTGGATCCCACTTAGAAAACAAACAGTATATACAGTGTGTGTTTCGTGAGAGGAAGACTCAAGTCCTAATCACAGTATATCCCACACCTTCTCCCTGCCCCCCCCCCCTCTTTTTTTTTATCATCAGCTTTAATCAAATAAATGCACTCACCCCCCCCCCCCCCCCCCCACCTTGTCCTCTGCATGACATCTTCAGCAGTGAGATGAAATTCTCCCTCACGCAGGGGGGGGGTTGAGGTGGAGGAGAGAGGCGCAGCTTCCCTAATGGCGGACGGCTTGTCAGGATTAGGGCAACGGGGGCTGTAAAATCTACGCCTGATGAGGTGACTAGCTCTCCCTCTCAGGTCCAGCGCTTTACAGATTTACCCACCTCTCCGGAACTTTCTCCCCTCACACCGCAGCCACCGCCGTGCTTCGATGCAACTCTCCCTCTTTCGCTCTTTTTCTCTTCCTCTTTTGAAGTCCACATTTCGAGTGCATGCTTCAATGCCATCTATCCGAACTGCCCCCCCCCTCCAACTTTATGTTTCAGGCTAAATTGGCTGATTTCATTACCATTCAGGTGAAGAGTTCTTCTTCTTCTAAAAGCAGCTCTTTAAAAAAAAAAAAAGACAAGAAAAGAAAAAAACAGGCAACAAAAAAAGCAGAAGGATGTCAGCACAGGGTGAAGCAGGTGCAAAAGGTTTAACCGTTGCCAGCCGAAACGCCGGGCCAACTCTGGCAGCTAATCCCCGAGGTATTTAATGAACTTTTTCTCTTTAACCGCCTCCGCTAATACTCAGAGGCCGTGCTCTTACACGTAGCAAGAGCAGTGGAAGCCAACGATGATAAAAAAAAATTTTCATACCTGTAATAGAGGTTTTAAAGGGTTGGTCCTCTTATTTGGAAGAGGAATGATTTAAATTTCTCTTCAACCTCAGGCTTTTCTGCTTGTGTGAGGAAGGTGAGGAAAAAGAAACACTCAAATGTAAAGAGTGTCTAGTTGTTATTATGATTATTGAGAGGTGGATTGCTTAAACCGTTTTGGGAAATCCAACTGCATATGTTAGTTTTAGTGACGCCTCCAGTGCTGGATATATTTGAGCTTCTCCTAACCTTCTTCTTCTTCTTGTTATTTTTCATGATTTTCATCTTTCGCCTTGTCTGATTTATTAGCGCCCTTCCACACACCACAAACGCCAAAAGGAAGAATCTCACGAGCACGGTTGGCTGTCAGAACAATTGGGAGCGCTGGAAAATAAATAAATAAATAAAGCCAAAATTACCTTACTGCCTGTAATTCCAGAGGTTTTACTGAAACATTAAGTGAACAGGCAGGCAGGAAAGAAGGCAAAAAAAAAAAACTACTTGAAATATCCCTGGGCTATTTCTTTTGCTCCAGACATACAGAAACAAAATGAACTCCCCAAGTTCAGGTTGAGGCTCAGCTTTGCCCTCAGGTTCTACCACTGAAAGTACGTGTTCGTGTTTTTGTGTGAGTTTTGAAGAGATTCGGCCTGATTCCCGCCTTCTCCCCCCACCTCCTCTCACCTCTCACAAGCACACATGCCTCCTACTCCATCCGGCATTAAACGAAGTGACAGGACAATTTGCATTACTCCTCCCGACTCGACAAAGACTCAAAATTACACGCGTCCGTCGTAACGAGCGTATGATCAGCGCTTGCTGTCTTCCTCTCACCTTCCACGTGTTTCCCGCCTGACACCATGAATATATAGCGGTCTATGTTTTGTTTTTGTTTTTTTTAAATAATATTCAACACATAAAACGAAAAGAGAAGAAGAGTGGGGGGGAGTGAAATGTTTATGCCCGTTTGTAGCCGTGTGTCACGTTGGGTTTGGATCTGTGCGGTAGAGCCTCGGGGTCAGGTGTTAAGTTCAACACTTGTGCACAAATCAGGATGACCTGTACCGCCTCGGGGCTGCGACACCAAACACAGCAAACCAAGAGAGGCAGGGCTAACACACGAAGGCATTAATAAGCCCTGGATTACAGACGGCTCATCCGACACATAGAAGTCAGATGTTTTTTAACTTCATTTGCGAGCATGGTCACAGATAAAAATTCCAGCAGTGGCTCCGATTTTGTGTTTCTTGTACTCCATACGCTTCAGTTTCAGTGTTTAGATTATCTTTATATTTCTTTGATGAAGTATGCAACAATAATGAACCTTCATAAGTTTCAAAGACTTGGAATTAATGCAACAAGTCAATATTTATAGTACTGATTCTTCTTCTTTGTAGTTTTCTTTGTAAAATTGATCAGATTAACTCAGAAATTTCCTGGCCATGGATCCAGAATATTAATTTCATTATCTTCAAAGCACTTACTGTGCAAGAAGTCTTGAACTAGCCTCATCTTCTTTTTAAAATGTAGCTATAGGTGCAGTGATTTATTGCAACATGAGCAAACATACACGGAAATAAAGTATGTAAGGAGAAAAATAAAGTTTGTATAATTGTAACAAATAACGGAAATATTTGGTATGACCTCTTTTATTCTTCAACACAGCGTGAACTCTCGTCATTTCTTTAAGTCCTCAGCACTACTTAAAATCTTTAAGCATATACTGCATATCATGCTGCAATATGACAACTAATCAGCAGTTTTCGTGGGTTAAACTAAAGAAATGGGAACAATTATGTGTTTTTGTGACTGGCTTCTAATAACAAAATATGTGTGTTTAGACACAACAGTGGTTCCTCCACTGAGTTAGAAGCAGAGGTGGGACCAAGTCATTGTTTTGCAAGTCTCAAGTAAGTCTCAAGTCTTTATCCTCAAGTCTCAAGTCAAGTCTCAAGTAATGTCAGGCAAGTCAGAGTCGAGTCTCAAGTCACTGGTGTAAAAGTCCGAGTCAAGTCACAAGTCTGAAACTTTGAATTTCAAGTCCTTTCGAGTCTTTAAAAAAAAAAAAAAACGAAAAAATAATGTTGCAGTTATATGCTAAATGTAAATATTAGACCATGTAATTTTAAAATCTGTGTTTTTCTCAACACATGACAAAATAGTGAACTTAGAAAATATACACAAATTGTGAAACTGCACCTCTTTAAAATGCAGCTCAATTAAACTTAGCTCCAAGAATAGTTTTCACCGACAGTTCTGAGATAAGCTGCATGTTATTCTTGGATGCGGTTGTAGGACCGGCTTTAAAATCGCATGACAAAAATATCATACACATTAAAAAAAAACTGTATCACCAACGTAGCCTGGACAACATTTGCTAGTTAGATGAAGTCAGCTATCTCATTGTAGCATATTTATATGCATATTTATAATCATACGGTTCTTGGAGTGAGTGCATACACTCATGAAGTTTAGTAACTTCCGGTCACTGCAACAAGCCCAGGTACAGTTTACCGACGGATGGGTGCAGGACCTTGAAATGCACCGTGTAGAAAGTAAAGACCATCGTACATATCATAAGTTTACCAGTCTCACAAATTGTCGTCATAAATACACATTCCTTAACCGTTTATTAATAGGACCTTTGAGCTCAACGGTAATTAATTAGTAGTGGAAATAATTTCTGGTAGCATCACAGAAATGTAGCAGTGACAATAATATTGTATGCTGTAATCGTACTGGGCAATTAGTGATACAAAACAACTGTTTTATCCTGTGAATAAAAGCATATGTTTTTGTCAATGTACCATAATAACAGAAGCGAAACGCAATATTGTGTCAGGACAATTCACTATTTATGCACAATAAATAAAGGAGCATAGCGCGACAATTTCTGTTCAGCGCCAGACTTGCTTGTAACCTATATCACCAATTATGTTATGAAAATGACGCATTAACTACAACAGCAGACTGACCTTCGTGTAAATGCTTGGAGCAGACTAACCTGTGAGCTGGAGTGTTCTGGGACGTTATATTTGATCTTTGAATGGCTGCAATCCAGGCCATCCGTCGCCTCTTTGTTACTTCGGAAACATGGCTTGAACAATTTCTCTTCAACGACGTAATCCGATAACAACCGATCTCTTTACCCGTCGGCTTCCCGTGGCTGTCATGCGACCGGCTATTGCAGTTAATAATACAACGGCTTCTTGACATTTTTGTGTTTCTTTTTATCGCTGTATAACTGATTTTAATTGAAAGCCTGCGTGCGCTAGTACCGCTTGCCACGAGTTCCCAGAATCCTTTGCGGTTCTACCCGTGAATGACGTCACATTTTCAATCTCTATATAATATGCATGTTAAATTTTATATTTGGGGTAAAATATCAAGTCTTTTCAAGTAAACCGGTTCAAGTCCAATTCAAGTCCCAAGTCATTGGTGTAAAAGTCCAAGTCAAGTCACAAGTCTTAGAACATTTTTTCAAGTCAAGTCTAAAGTCATAAAATTAATGACTCGAGTCTGACTCGAGTCCAAGTCATGTGACTCGAGTCCACACCTCTGGTTAGAAGCCTTAAATGATTCATAGGTCAGTGTTAAGTGGCTTAACGAACAAAAAAAACCATTCCTCTGAACATAGTCAGGTACAAGTACTGGACTGAAAAGGAGTGAAAAAGCACCAATTGTCATGGTCCCTGTGCCCCGCTGGTCGATCCTCTATTGGGCAATATGTTTGTGGTTTGTTTGCTCTCTCTCACTCTCTCTCTTGCCGCGGCGACGCTCATTGCGGGCTCCCGCTGCTGGCCCACACACCTGCTCAACACCGCACCGGCCGCTGATCCCAGCTGATTACTGCACTACTTAGATGGCGAGTCTGCACTAGTCTTCGCTGGATCGTTGAGCTATCAGCGTCAGTTAAACTTGTGTATCTGCCAACCTGTATCTTGAGAGCCTTTTGTAATTATCCCGCTAACCCAACATTTTGTGTTTAGATCGTTTTTTTGGAACCGGATTCTGAGAGGAGTGACTGAGGAGGAACTTTTGTACAGAAAGTGTGGAGCACCCTTCCCCCTAACCCTGTTTCCCACGGACCCTGGCGACCCAGACCCGTTTCCCCTGCACGTTGTATATAGCCACTTGGTGATTGTGTTCACTGTGAATAAACGCACTGTTCTTCGCTTAAAGGAATACCCTGGCCTGCGCCTGAGTCTCTTTCGGAAACCTTATCACCAATGGCCAAAGAAAACTGAAATACCTTCAGAAAACCTGGAGAACTATAGCTGTCAAAGGAAAACCCTTTTCCACCTTTTGTATTCACAGTCTCATTCTTTTGGTCACTACCTAGACCTGGCGGTCATAGGTGAAGCTAGGAACAATCAGTAAATCGACAAATTCCCTTTCACATTCAGCTCTATCTTCAGCACAACAGACCAATAGGTCGTCACCCTTACTTCTGAATAAAGTCATTATCACTTCATACAAAACTCAGCTTTCTTAGTTACCAGGATGACTTGTGTAACAGTGAAGACACAAGAATACATTAAAAAAAGTGTATCCATGAATATGAGCAAATTGGTTTTTCATGATTATTTGAGTCCGGGTTGTTAGTGCCATGGAAGTATCGTTGAGTTCGAGTCTATATTACACAAGAGAAAGAGCTTATTGTGTTTGACTTTCAAAAATAAATTGCAAATAAATGAGCTCTTCATTGGCTAAAACTTGACTAAACAAATCAAATAATCGGTTTCAGTTATACAAATGGACAAAAAGACTCACATCTAAATGTCACATCCAACACAACTTGATACACATTTAATTCACACACTGTCACGGTCTTAAACATGGTGACAGATAGTTGCAGCTGTATGACGAGGTCCACGGAAATAAAGTAACCGGCAGAAGAGAACGGCGTCAGCGCCTCTCTGGCTGTCCAGCCGTAGCAGATCAATAGACCCGCCATGCGTCCGACATGCTGCCTCTCCAACTGAGGCTTGCTGGAAAGCGGGGCTGGGAATAAGTCGAGGGGTTCGGGGCGCGCCGGTCCATCATGGCGTGTCACAGCGATGAAATGAGTTGTCTCCAGCCACCAGATCGATGGCTGACATAAGAGCGCCGAGCCACTGAGACAGGCGGGAAGGAGGGAGGAAAAGAGGAAAAGTAAAGGGAGCGTGCTTCCTAAAGTTATTACCTCCACCTCGCTGTCAGAAATCACGGCGTGATGCATTACATGTGTTCCCTGTTGTGTAGTGTGTGTAAGGAGCGCACAAACAGAGGGGAAGGGGATGAAAAATGCACTTTCCGCTCCATTCGTCTCCCATATACCACTGCGTTCCCGCGGACAGGCGCGAGTGTTCCGGCATACTTTTGTTTGTAAATAGGCATCACTCATGAGGATGTTTCCTTTACCACAGCAGCCAAACTGAAAGATTTAAACTGTACATCCTGAGCTCCTGCACGTCACGTTCATTTAGAGCCAACATGACGAAGATCCAACAACTTCAAAACATTATCCCCTTTCATTGCACTTTAAAGTGAAATTTCACTTCGACTGAACACCTCGTGATAAATGCTAGAATTTGAGTTATTTACACCTTTTATTTTTTATAATTTATCAATTTTCCCAACAAAAACTCCCAGATTAAGCCTACATTCTTCCATAAAAACAAGGAAATGACTGATCAGAGCACAGACTCTCACACTCGAGTGGCCAAAAACAAAGAGAGACTGAAATAACTCTTCGGCGCTTAAGACATCTGAATAACAATCCACCACTTCAGCCTATGCACATGTGATGATGAATACCATTTAAATAAGGCCAGGACACGCCCCTTGAATCATTTGATGACGATTGATCGTGACATGCTAATTTTTCAAGGGTAATTTCTAAAATGCGCCTCACACGTAACGTCTGGACTTATTAATACAAACGACGGGGCCCGGTCCCGTCGTCTCCCAACACCAGCACCCCCCCCCCCCCCCCCTTTTGGCATGCAACGTTGTTCGTCTGCTCCTGGCAATAATAAATCACGCCGTGACAAGTGCCGCACTCTTAACCTTGATGGACTGAGAATCAACGACCCCCTTCAAATAAAGCCTGATTACGCGATTGGCATCGATCATTGCTCTTGTCTTCTTCAATAAGGACATGCTTATTCCGGCTGCTTTGACCCCGATGTCCCAACCAGAAATAAATAAATGAAACATCCAGGACTTCTATTTAAAGAATCTTAAATTCCTTTAATGATAGCATGCTGGACAGCTGGAAAAAAAACCTCGCTCTTAGTTTAGATAGTTTAATGGGTTATTTCTTCTAATAACCCATTATTAATTGTCCTTCTAATGTTTTAAATGTTTGCATTGGTTTTGCTGAGCATTAGGTGCTGGAATAAAAATGAACAGGCTGAATGAAAACTTTTCATTCACGTGCATCAAATGGCATCATTGCTATGGATATGAGCATAGGCTGTATATAAAAGATGGACCTAGCCAATGTAAATGGTAAATGGCCTGTATTTGTATAGTGCTTTACTTAGTCCCTATGGACCCCAAAGTGCTTTACACTACATTCAGTCATCCACCCATTCACACACTGGTGATCGCAAGCTACATCGTAGCCACAGCTACCCTGGGACGCACTGACAGAGGCGAGGCTGCTGGACACTGGTGCCACCGGTCCCTCTAACCACCACCAGTAGGCAAAGGGTGAAGTGTTTTGCCCAAGGACACAATGGCCGAGACTGTTGGAGCCGGGGCTCAAATCGGCAACCTTCCAATTACAAGACGAACTGCCAACTCTTGAGCTACGATTGCCCCAACGTATTATCGGTAATATCTTCATCCAAATATGGACCTGTGTTTTAAAGCCTTGACTTGATATTTATGGCCATTATGGTGCAGGTTTTTCTGGAATCGGAAATTATGAAACTTATACTAGAGCGTGGAGTGTTAATTTGTCAGATAATTCTGGCTGACATTGTTAGCAAACTGTAGAAATAAGCAGACAGATAGTTGCTAATGCATTTTATTGGACATATAAATACAGTAGTAGAACTTAATTCACCAAAACTCAATCACAGAGCTTTTAAATGGTCCATTAGTACAATTAACATTAGAGCAAGTTCAATTATTTGCAAACAGGTCCAGTTCAGTGACTCCAATTAGTGACCATTTCCCTTTACAATGCAAGCTTCAACCCTTACTTTATAGCTACTATACCAGGGCTGCCCAATCCCAGTCCTCAAGAGCTACTATCCTGCAGCTTTTAGATGCATCCCTACTCCAACACAGCTGAATCAAATGGTTTGATTACCTCTTCAGCATGCCATGTTTGGCAAAGGCCTGATAACAAGCCATTCATTTGATTCGGGTGTGTGGGAACAAGGATGCATCTAAAAGCTGCAGGACGGTAGCTCTCGAGGACCGGGATTGGGCACCCCTGTACTATACAAATAAATAAAGTCACTGACACACTTGCTACAAATGGATAAAATAGCTATTGAGGTTTCTTGTGTGATGTTCTGACACACATAGTATATGCTAATTAGTGCTACCCAAAGTAACAAACTAAAAAAGGCTAAAATAGGAGCCACATTTACACCGACTGTCATTCCCACACCACCAAAATCTCATAACTTTAAACCTTCATCAAACAGGGTTACACAGAAATTCACCACAGTTTTTATAGAGGCAAAATTAGCAACAGTAATCAAAACCATTATTTGTAGCAGGGTGTAAACACGTTTGTTTATGCTGTAAAGTTAATCTTTTTAATATGGAAGTCTACACGGATCAACTCATTATTTGGGCCAGTCTCTAGTGGCCATTAAAGGAAGTGCAGATGGAAGAAATAAGGGGCTCCAATTAGGAGCTGGAATGGCTTTTCAGGGATTAACTTGCTCATAAAAAATGTAAAATGTTTAAAAACGCTTTTGAAATTAATTTCTAGTTTACAAATGGTCCATAATGCGGATCACATTTGTCTCATATAGCAATGCACAATCATTTTAATGATGTAAAAATGCCTTGTAATTGTTGTTTTTTTTAAGAAATGCGTAGGTGAGATGGTGATGCTGATGACATGCTTCATAACAGTTGGTGAAAATCATGTTTTTGTGTGTGCGGCAACAACAGTGTGTTATTTTTACTTTCATCTCACCCACTCAAGGAGTCCAAGGGGACCCAGAGGTGCTTCCTCAGGTCTGGCGCGCCGACCTGTCTGTCAGTGTTACTCACAGGGGTTTGAATGCGGTGTGACAGGTGCCAATCTGCGGCGCCCGACGATAACGGTGTCTCCCAGCCAGCTCGGCGCTCGGAGGCGACCTCAGCCGCCGCCTGTACAGATGCCAAACATTTGAAGTAGCTCAGGACCAACAATGGAGTTGTTGCTTTTTGGTGAATCCTGAAATGTGACGGCTACATTTTTCATGGTTGATTTATGGGTTCCAGGATGAAGTGATAACACGTTGGTGCTTGGATTGACTGTCTGTGTAATGTCTGTGTGACATTTACCTTTGCTGTCACATGGTTTATGGATGACACTTCATACTGAGGTGGCTGTTTTTTGGATTTGCATTGAAAAATAGCATATGTATAAAAAGCCTTCAGGTAGTAGATACAATATAGAATCACACTATATACTTATAAGTACAATTGCAACTAACCTAGCTAAACATGAGGAAAAAAAGTACTAAGAGTTAAATGTGATGTAGGCCCATGCACGGAAATCATTTCTCAAAGGAGATATTTGGCATTTCTGCTCACATAACTCTCTTCCTGTTTACATGAACGTGTGTGTGTGTGTGTTTTTGGTTGGCTGATTGAGGGAAGGTGGGGGTAGTAACAGGTGTCAGGAGTCTTAAATGGCACATACACTCAGTAGTACACACCTACACACATATTCTGGGAGCGTTCCCACAGTCAGATTACTCACAAAAATATGTAGAAATTAGACACAATTTCAAGCTTTTCATGACCAATTTTGACCACTTTGAATCATAGTGTGGACTATAGTTTCTCTATCAATGATTGATAGTATTTATTCTTAATTCCTTTATTCAAAAGGTTGCCTCAGGAAATGTGGCTCTCCAAGTACAAAAGCAAATATGGAACATTTAGACCACATAGAAGAGGAATGAAACATTAATTCAGGCTGGGAATTTGACTCTATCCAAGGCCACTTTTTTTAACAAACCACCAGGTTGCTAATTTTGTAGCTAACCCTGTGTGTTCATATAAAGGATGCCAGGCTCGATGTAGGCTTTTGTGCTGAGGCAATGTTGGTACTGAGTTTTAAAAGCATCCAGAGGCTGTCGGTGCAAACCTACAAACTCTATACACTGTATAAACATACCAATAAAAGTAAAATGGTATTAATCACATATTTAAATTAGGGCTGAACGATTATGGAAAATAATCTAATTGCGATTTTTTGCCCCAATATTGCGATTGCGATGCGATATGCGATTATTTTTTAAGGTATTTGTCTTCTGTATTATTAAACAAAGACAAGCAATACATCATATAGTATGGCCAATACTATATTACATTAATTTTAAACTGTTCTTTCCTGGAAGACAGACCTCTGTTATGATGACATGAGGTGATGCATGAATTGATGACTGACATTTTTATTTAACTTCTTCAATCACAACAGTATATTTGAACATACACAATAGTTTATTTTTAGCTTACAAACATCTGAGCATAAAGTGCTGACAAGGAACCCTGGTGTAAACATTAAAATGAAAGTCAGTACAATGTGCAGATTGCAGAAATATACATAAAAAAAATCAGTGGCTTTACCACACTCAGTTTTTCGACATCTGTGAACTACTAGACAGTCATTCAATTAAAAAATAATATTAAATAAATAAAACTAATAAATAAAAAATACACACATCTTACTGATCTCTGCAGTCAGTAACATTACACATAAAGTGCAAACATAATAGCAATTGTATAAACACACACACAAACACGCCTTTAAAGTTTAAAGGCGTGAAATTGGACGGTCTAGCCTTCTGATTAGCTAATCAGAAGGCTAGTTCTGATTAGCGTCACCGCTGTCTCGGTGGAGTTTAATAAACTCAGCCGTCTGCTTCTTGCTATCTAAAATATAACCAGACACTGGCGTAAATTCTCGACTGTCTCATACTTCTGTTTAATAAGTTTTCTGTTTGACGTTTAGTCAGCTGTGTGAAAACCAAGGAGGAACCCACCCGGGGGATTAATAAAGTTTTATTTTATCTAATCTAATAACTTTAATCTCAGCCAAACCGATTTACTCACGAACAAACAAAACACTGAAAAAAGCCCAACAATAACATTTTTAGGTTGTCTAAGTGACTTATATATTACGTTTAACCCGAGCAGCGAAACTCCGCGGTGATCTGAAAATGATGTGCCGGGAGTTGTGCCGTTCTCGGCCGCATCAGTAACCCTCGAGCTCCCGGCTAGCTGTCGAGCTGGTGGGTAGCAGACGCCTCTGAAAACGTCGAAGCACTTTTGCAAATATGGGATATCTTGATAAACCGAGCAGATATTTGATGTTTACACAACTACTTTCTCGCCTGAAAATATGTTAAAAGTTTATTTTGTGACCCAGAAAGATTAGTATGAGTAATTTTAAAACTTAGTAGCGGCCGCCATTGCTGGAAACTGGAGTTTGGCTGGGCCGCGCTATGAATTCTGGGATATGGTAGTAATTTGGACAGCCTTCGGCGCGTCGCTGTGACGTAATCGGTCTACAAATGCAGCCTCAGGAGGATGCAGCCCATGAATTGTATAATATAATCGCAGTATAATCGCAGCCTTTGCAGTTAGAAAATTGCACTTGATCATGTCGCGATATTATCGCAAATGCGATATATCGTTCAGCCCTAATTTAAATTCTCATCTTTATTTTGGAAGTTTTTTTTGTCAAGCTTTCAGAAAGTTTATATTCAAACAATACCAGCTATATTTTGAAATCTTTTCTAATATTTAAGCCAATTTAATATAGATATTAATTTCTAATAATAGGTAATGACACTGTTCTTGTAAGTGCGTAATGCTAGTTACAGTCGATATGCATTGAGTCACTAAGGCTCACCTCTGACTGATGACCTCGATAGTGAGGCGAGTTGTTGAGGATATCCTGAGCTTTTCTGTCAGTAATTTTTTGCAGCAGTTAGTTGCTGTTAGCAGTTGTTAGCCTCTGTTAGTTGCTGTTAGCTGATGTTTATCTCTGATAGCTGTTGAACATCGATCTAAAATGAGCGATCACAGTTCAGGTACAGCAAGCAGTTTGGTTACAATGTAACTGATTGTGAGGGTGAGGAGGGAACAAGGAAAGGATTTAATACTAGGGCAGGAAAGGGTCAGAGAGCTTCCTACATCCTGGACAGCGTCTATGTCCTGATAGGAGCCCCTCATGCACAGAATGCAAGATTTGTGAGGGATCTTGGAGATTTCTGTGGGTCGCTTTAAATGATGTAGTTCACATAAGGCTGACAAAGCTCTTTCTTAGGTCTTAGCAATGATGTCTACGTAATGTTTAAACATGTATGGTGTTGCATATTGATGAAATTAGTGAGCACACACTCAATGAAGGAATAATTGAAAATTATGAAAATATCTTTGGTTAAGACCAAAAGAACTCCTGAGTACGACCAAAAGAACTTGAAAACTGTCAAAAAATTGCACACAACTTGTGCTCCCATACTACCTCCAGCCTGGATAGTGCTGGTGCTGCTGACATCCTTTGCCAGCCAAGCTATGGTTTAATACAGGGGTAGAAGGCAAAGAGAACAGCACTGGGTTGTCTGCAAATTTTACCAGATCACAGTCAGGTTATGTAGACCTGCAAACATCAGTGTAAAGTAATAAGTACAGGAGGACTCTATGGATCTAGAGTTACCTTGCAGGGAGGGTTGAATAAAAGTGTCCTGTCCGATGTTTTTAGTGCTTCATTCACTCTAGAGACTGCCTCTATTTCATGTAAGCTCCCTCGTGTCTTAGAAGTACCTCTTTAAGCCCTGCATCTTTACTCCTGAGCGAATCAATGAATTGTACCAGGAGACCTGTGGATTTCTTTTATCACACTAACGTCTACATTGCTAGTTCTGAATAGCTGTGTGAGTGTGTGTTGAACAGTTTCTATTTCCCACACATACACACACAAAAAGCTAAAGTCCAGCTTCTTTTTCTTGTTTTCTAGCGTCCCTCTCAGCACATTTCTCTCCACAAGCCCCTCTGCTCCTCCCACACACCGGAGATCAATTTGTCTTGCAGACAGGAATCCATATTTTTCTCATTGCAGGTACTGCCTCTTCCAGGACACCACCCCCCGCCATCACCTCTCTGCAACTGTCCATCCACCTCCCTCCACCCCAGAGCAGCTGAATCAGCTCCCGGCCCTCCTTGCACGAACTGCAGACCGACACCAGCATTTCTTCCCTGTTCCTTTTCAGTTTACAGTGTCTGACCAGTGGACGCTGCTCCCCGCGGCTGCTTTCCAAAGGTGTTCCATCAAACCTGAGGAAGGGGGAGGTTGGGGGATGAGAGCACTCAGAAGTGGGTAGAAGGAGAGGAAGAGGAAAAAGAAAAGCTTGATATCAACAGGGGAGTGGATGAGGGAGGGAGGCATTTTACACCGCATGTTTCCCTCACCGGTGTCTACCTTGGTTCGAGCAAAGACCGGCGGGCTCCCTAGTGGCAGCGGCCGCGATCAATACTACACAAGAGTTGAATTAGACCTCAAGTGGAGCACACATCTACCTTGGCGGAGGCAGAGGCTGACCTGAAATCCCTTGAACATTTACTTCTTTCCACCGAGTTAACCAATAACTGGATGAAATGAGAGGGAAAAGAGCAGCTGTCTTTCCTGTTTCTTATCTCTGCTTTTTTTCCCCACCCCTCCTCCTCTTCCTCGCCGGCTCTGTCTCTTCCACTCGTTCTCGCCTCTCGCCGTCGCTCCTGGCGCTCAAACTCTCAGTATCTGTTTTGCCTTAAAAGAGTCACTTGAGCAGAAATGAAATGCACAATTAGCAGATATCCAGAAGAAATGGGACACACACACACGAGCACATGTGCAAGGAGTGCATGCATGTGTGAGCATTCCAACTGCATCTTTTCATATATCCTTAATTTAATCATGAAGTCTCAATGACGTGGGCTCATGCTACACACACAGGGGACAAATGTTTTTAAAGCAAGAAAAAGAAGCGAGCTAACGAAGAAATCTTAAATCACCATCGTTATATTTTTGTACTGCTGTTGTTTTATGCACAATGTGAGCAGGCCACCGACTTCTTCTTTGGTATTTCCTGCAGGACGATAGACGTCTGAGGATTTTCTATGTCTAAACATTCACAAATCACATGTTTACATGTGCATTGTTGAAAATGGAGTAGTGCAGTAGCACGTACATTATAATTATTTTTTTTTAAAAGGGTCAACATTTTACAATGTTAACCACAAAAATGATGTTAATTTCAAAATTTGAAAAACAGTTCTAGATATTAATCATAAGCTTACAAATCCGTACAACAGATACTTGATTAAATAATTTAAGAAATATGTTGGATTATGTGTCATACACATACAGACGCAATATTACAAAGATGTGCATTTGTTTTTTTTTATAAAATTAATTTTATGTTTTTTGATTAATTTATATATGTTTGATAAATACACACACACACACACACACACACACACACACACACACACACACATATATATATATATATATATATATATATATATATATATATATATATATATATATATACATATACATACATATACATATACACATATATATATATACATATGTATGTGTGAGGCCGTAGTGATCGATGTAGCGGTTCCGAATGACAGCAATATCAGGAAGAAGGAACACGAGAAGCTGGAGAAATACCAAGGGCTCAGAGAAGAGCTCGAGAGGATGTGGAGGGTGAAGGTAACGGTGGTCCCAGTGGTAATCGGAGCACTAGGTGCGGTGACTCCCAAGCTAGGTGAGTGGCTCCAGCAGATCCCGGGAACAATAGCAGAGATCTCTGTCCAGAAGAGCGCAGTCCTGGGAACAGCTAAGATACTGCGCAGGACCCTCAAGATCCCAGGCCTCTGGTAGAGGACCTGAGTTTGAAGGATAAACCGCCCGCAGGGGCGTGCTGGGTGTTTTTTTTTTTATATATATACATATATATTTAAACAACAAATAATAGTAATAAAGATTTTATATAAACACAAAATAGGAAATATATAGAATTTTGTACTTGAAGTCATTTTATATTAATTTAAAAAAAAATAGTTGTTTTTTTTTTGTCTGCCTTTAATATACGTTACACACGAAAACTAAGATGTATATTATGGATATTTCTAACTGTGCTTTTTTATTTTTAAAATTTTGCTAATGAGAAATACATGAGTACAGATTTTTAAGTAGACATTTTGTTTTAATAATAAATAATATAGGTATATTTTATAGAAACAGACATATACAAGTCTTTTTATTTATTTTTACATTTATTTGAACAAGGTAAATTTATGAAGGAAAAGTACTCATATTTAAAATGAGTTAATTAAATAGATAACATCATCTCAAATACTGATATAAATAAATAAATAAATAATACAATTAGTTGTAATTATTTAGACAGGTGAAACTCTTATATTAAGTTGTGCAGTAAGGTGATATAAACCTTTTATTATAATGTATTTTTCTATAAACAACTTCAACCTCCAAACGTTTCATAATTACATTTAATCCGAGTAATCTTTCGAGTTGTAGATTATTCTGTGCAAAACTGAACAAGCTAAGTGGAAACAGATACCAGCTGTTGTTTTACCTTTCATACGTTGGCAGGATGTGAGTGGCACCTGAGCCTAACTGCTGAGCATCATCATGATCATCATCATCTCCATCGTTCCGTCCACCCTCCTGCACCTGCCTCCCTTCCTCTGCTGGTGGATCAGGTAGGTGCCCGTTCCCCTGCCAGATGCCTCCTGCTGAATTTGGGTCAGTAACACACTCCTCTCCTGGATCAATAGAAGGCACTCAGTGCAGCTGACGCCCTCTCACACCTGATACTTCGCCCAAACACCCGACAACCACTCCCGCCCCTCCCCTCCAACACACACTCCAACCTGGCGAGGGACCAATTACACCTACCAGAGGGAATTACCCTCTTGTCTGGAGTGATATCTCCAAGGATTACAGGTACTTAGCTCCCATTATGTCTGCTCCATTACCTGTGTGCCGCCTCTTAACACACACCGACCTCCTTTGTGTTTGCCTGTTTGCACAACAATCCCTCCCATCGGCTGGCTACCTTTTCCACTTCTCAATGGGCGCTTTGTGGCCTGAAAGAAGTGTGTGTGTAGAGGAGGGGGCGGCTAACACTTTTCCCCTCCAGGTACATGCTGTCTTACTTAAAGCATTTTCACGGTTAGTTTTCCCAAACACACTCTCTCAGTCTCTCACACGCTTTGGTTTTCTCTCTTCACACACACACACACACACACACACACACACACACACACACACACACACACACACACACACACACACACACACACACACACACACACAGTCTTTTTGCATCTGTTTAATGATTCACTTCTTTGTGTATAAACACAGACACATGCATTCCTTTACACATGTCAGCACACCTGTACACATACCCACACTTCCCTCACAGACACTTATACAAATTATCTCCTTGTTGCCAGACTCATTTTACCCCAGCGCGCGCGCGCGCGCGCACACACACACACACACACACACACACACACACACACACACACACACACACACACACACACACACACACACACACACTCTCTCTCTCTCACTTCTAGACAAGAGGTAAACTGATCTCTCTGACAGACAGACGACTGGCAGTTTGGAGAGCCGAGGGCGCTGTGAAGGTAATTACCCGTGACAGACGTACCTGTGTAGGTTTCACCTCCTCCCCGCCTCACTCCAACCTGCACTTATCACAGTTACCATCTCTCCGCCGCCGCTCAAGAGCTTTAATTGGAAGATTAAGGTGTTTTAGGCATCGATTTCATGTCGACTGTTTGTTTTTTCCCCACCTTCCCCAGTGCAGCGGCGCTCTCCCTCCTCTGGAGGCACTGTTCTGTGTGTGAAGTTACACTTGATGCTTATTTTAGTGCCACCAAGCAAAGCTGAAGATTTAACGTCAGTGTTTGCTTTGAGGAAAATCATCTTAGTGGAAAGTCCAGTTGTAGTTGGTTTCCAGTGAGGTTGGGCTGTATTAAAGGGTGGTTTGATGGTGATGTGTAACACTGGCATTATATACACCTTTACCTCTCTGACGCCTAAGTGACGCCTAACTCTGCACCATTAGAATACTTTTAATATTGTTTTATTATTCTTCCAGGTCTTGGCAATCAAAAGGAAAAGCTTAAACCTCACATGGCTAACTGACATCAGGTGAAATAACATTAGAAATTCATCTATAAAAAAGTATTATAATTTAAAATAAATGATGGTTTAAATAAATAAAAAGATACACTTATGAAAAAACAGGAATTTTTCATATTTTGGTAGTTAAACCAAACAATTATATAATTCAAAAACACATTTTATATATCTTTTTTAAAGAAAAATAACACAAATTTTATTCATGTATTTTAATTTTAAATCATGTTATTGTGTTATTTCCTACAGCTTCTCCACTTTTTGGAAGCATTAATGTGATATCTAACTCATGGTATATTTCATGCTGTCACATTTTGACAGACATAAAATAATATTTTGGACCAACAAGGTGACCAAAAGACCTGTTAGCCAAAAACTTGGCATATCACACCATGACATGTGATGTTCCTTAGACTTTGGATCTGTGATTCCACGGTTCTTAGATGATCTGATATTACTGGTAAGTAACACAAGAACCTCAAAAACATATGAAACCCTAAATCCACACACATACATGAAAAGCTTTGAGAACATCTGATATACAGAAAGTTTCAGGTTCACCATTCAGCACTAATTTTGAAAGACCTACACACACTTATTTTGAACTAATTGTCACGGTGTACAAGGTGGACTCACGCGCTGGACTCCGGGGATTGATGCACACAAGAGAATTTATTAATGAACAATGTCCAATGAGTGTATATACAAAAGGTGAGAGGGGCAGGGCTCCCGTGGAAATCCAGGTGAACACTCTCGTCTCTCTTCAAACAATCCAGACATGAATCCACTCGAACACTCGTCACTCAGGGAACACCAGGGAAAACAGTCTAGAGGGTCTGCACACAAAGAAACGCTCGTTAGATTCCAAACACACAACTACATGGAAAAACACTTGCTAGACGCTCGACTTTCACTGACGCGATTCTCACAACGATCCAGCAAAGAACAGCCGTTGCTTCCTGGCTTAAATGCCATCCACACTGATGAGGCACAGGTGTGTCCTCCTCCGAGGGCATGGGCCAAGGGTGTGAACCCATAATGAGAGAGAGAGAGAGAGAGAGAAACAGCTGATCAGCGACCAGCTGAACCTCCAGGCTGTGAAACTAATCCACTATAAATTAAATGGTTACCTTTAGTTTTTTGTGTGTTTTGTCTTTTTTGGGGGGGACAAATTAGATGCAGTCAAAGTAAGCATGTAGGGAGGCAGGGAGAGACTTTAAAACAAAGAAATGTTTACAGAAGTTCACAAAAAGAACAAGTTCACAATTCCTAAATCAGCAACAACAGGACAGGAAAATTTTAAAAACTCTGGCTAATCCTTTTTTTCTTTATGGACCAGATCATAAAACTTCAAGGTTCAAGGTTCTTTATTTGTCACATGCATAGTTATACAAGTATAACACACAGTGAAATGTAGCCTGACACGCTCCTCGACATGTGCAAAAAAATTGGGGGGGGGGGGGGGGGCTGTAGAGGAAGAACATTATATATATATAGTATATACATTGGGTGAATGTGCAGTAGTAGCAGCAAGCAGGTGAATTCTGTACATTAATATGGATAGACATCTGACTATTTTACAGGATAGACAATATAAACATATTTAAAATTAAAGGAATTGAAATGTACATTGTGCCTTGGTTTAGTGTCTGGAAGAGAGTCCTGTCTCAGTCCATTATAGATGATGTGAGAGGGCGGGTGTGTGTGTTTAGGGCACGGATGGCTTGGGGATATAAGCTCCTCTTGAGTCTCTCTGTCCTTGCCCGGATGATGCGGAACCTTCTACCAGATTGCAGAAGTTGGAACAGTTTGTTGCCAGGATGGGACGGGTCCTTCAGTATCTGCGCTGCTCTAGTCCGGCATCTCCTGGTGTAAGTGTCCTGAAGCGGGGGAAGAGCAATCCTGCAGCAGCGTTCTGCTGTACGGATCACTCTCTGGAGAGCTTTTTGGTCCTTCACACAGCTGTTCCCAAACCACGATGTCATGTTCTGTGTGAGGATGCTCTCCACAGCGCCTGTATAGAAAAAAAAACTTCATAATACTCCATATTATCACATGTGATGGCCCATTCAAGCACAGTTTGTAAATGCACTGACCTAAAGTGGTAGTGATGTCAGAGAGAGTGCTTCAGAAACACTGCCAAGTGTTAAGGCAATCTGATAAAATCAAACCCTCATTGCAAAATATTAAAAAAAGAAACAACACTGTCACCTGAAGCTTTAATCTTTGCATCTCCTCCTAAAGCCTCACTCGGACTTGTGCTGGACATTAAACTTTCTTACAGACTTATAAACAGAAAGCTGCAACTTTCATGGAAGTCACACTTGGACCAAACTGATATTTGCACATTGAAACTGTGCGGAAAGCTTGAAAACATACACCTACTGTTTCCCGCACACATTTACATACTGTTAATAATTTCTCTATTAGCCAGGTGTTATGGGGTCCCTGAGGTCGCATTTCATCAGGAATCAACAACCTGTTATAAACACCAACTATCCTTCCTTTCTTTCCCCCACCGTCAGCCACAACCATCTGGCATCAGGCCACAAAAATAGACTCAAAAGCGTTGGTAACAATTAGTAGTTGCTGAACCCAGGGACCTCACAACAACCCACCTGATTTTCATACCCTGCATTTCGTTGCCCCCCTCCCACCCCCGCTCCTCTCCCCCTCCTCATCAGGACGCTATCAATAGCCAGACACCTGTTTCCTGCCAAACGCTAGCTAGGCCCTCTATGGCTGCACCTGTATGTGCTTACACAAGAGCCTCAAGAGGAGTATTTATGTGGATGGGACTGCAGGGCTGATATCAGGCTCTGCTAATGCAATCACAGGAAGGACAGGGAACACTTGACGAGTGTGAAGCAAGCCAACGGTGGGGTGAATTAACTCGAATCAAGTCAGGATGTGGATTTTCAAAAGATGCTCAAATGGGAAAATCTTTTGACCCTAAAATGAGTATTCAAGATGATGAAAATGATTGGTGTGCATGTAGGCTAATCTCAGAGGAAAAGTAGTTCTAAAGGAACAATGAAAAATCACTATGTGTTTTTTTCCCCCCCTCAGGGATGTTAAACTGTCCAGATGCAGAGATTTCTGACTTTATTTTTAAAATGTGCTAGAAGTGAAGCATCTTTTCCAGCCTTCACATTTTAAACTGATGATTGAATCCAATAATAAACTCCCACTCAGAGTCCTCTTAAGGCCACATAACCTTGGAATACAAACTCAAATGTCACCTCAGTTAGGCACCTCTTTGCTACATAGACTATATGTACTGAGAATAGCCATCCATCTACACTCGGTCTGCACCAAAATTAAGCTGGGGTCAGTCGGGAGAGGCCATGGCTCAGGAGCAGTCTTGGTCAAGTTACTTGAAAAAAGTTACCAGTAACTAACTACTGATTACTTCCCCCCAAAAGTAATCCCATTACCTTACTGATTACATATTTTCAAAAGTAATTAGTTACTAGTTACTTTTAAAAAACATGATTTACAACCTGAATAGGTGATAAAGCGATAAATCTTTCAGCCCAATTCTACTTTTTCTGCATAATCCATCATACAAAATGTAATCAAATGGAAAAGTCTCTTTTTAAAACTTGTTTTATTAGTTTTAATCTTTTAACTTTATGCATCAAGCAAATAGAAAAACAGGTTTTTGTGTTTACACTCACTCTTTCAAAAAAATTCAAGTGAAACACAGCAGAAAATAAATAACATCAAAGACTAGCGGTCCTTTTGCTCTATTTTCACCTGTATAGCAGGTGGAGGTTTGCCCTGGTGCAGGTGTGCCGCAGCGGTCAGTGGAAGAATCCGCGAGTTTGTGTGTGAATTACCCATTCTGTGGCAGCGCACTCGGTGATTGCTCGGAAGTTTAGGGGTTTTTTTTCGCTGTAAAAAGAAGTTTTCTTCCCACGCAGTGAACAGCGGACGCTAATGTTTTTGTCACGTTTTATGGAATCCAGCTCAAAGTAAGTTCAGTACTTCCACGCATTAAACGCATACTCTCTCCCACACTCGATATATTATCCATTGTTGATCTGCACACAGCTGTTGCCACGAACGTCGCACTTGCTTACGTCATTGTCAGGAGACACTCGCGCAAAAAAATAACAGCTTTAGTAACGCAGTAATCCAGCGTGCTTGTGGGAAAGTAACAGTAATCTAATTATCTTTTTTGCAATAGTAATCCCTTACTTTACTCATTACTTTAAAAAGTAATCAGATTACTGTAACGCGCTACTGCCCATCTCTGCTCAGAAGGTAGACCAGATGGTGATGGTTCGATCTCTGGGTTTTCTATTCCGCGTGTCATGGTAACAATAGGCAAGATACTGAACTCCAGACTTCCTCCAGTGCATTTAACAGAGAGTGAGGGTGATAGTTATAAAGCTCTTACAAGATACAGTACAAACGTGACTATCTACTAGCTCTCTAACTAGGGATGGGTATCGTTTAGGTTTTATCCGATACCAGTACCAAACCGGTACTTTTGAAATGGTGCCAGTGCTTAAACGGTGCTCGAACCGGTGCTTAAAGAATGAAGAACACAAACTTTATCCAAAAACCTCTCATGTTTAGCTGTTTCTCTCTTTTTCTTTGGTCTTTTTAGCCTTTTTGGCCAGGGTGAAGGGAGTATCTGCCATCAAACAAGAAGACAGCCGCATGTAACTATGACGGTGTTTGCTAGTTCACCTTACATGCATTAATGTAATAATGTGGCCTACTCAACGTAAATTACACACGAACACCATTAAGCCACTCACTCAGAGAAGAACGGCTGCTGCTGCCATCATCACCCGCCATCATTTCTGCTACACTGGCAGGGCTAGGGGCCAGGACTCTACTCTTCGGGTTTTTGGGGGATGTTGCTAACTCCGGGTCCGATAACAGGCACCACACCCGCAGTAGATGTGCTCGGTGTGAGGTCTCGCAGCAATCTATCAAATACGGTGCATTTCTCGGCTTTAAAAAAAACCCGCTTTGCGTTGCCAGGTGTTTCATCAGATTAGAGGTGTTAACTCTTTTGCACAGTATCACCTTAAAGCACTTGCTACTGAGTTTGCATCTTTTGCTGTGAAGTACAGCCAGACTTTTGACCGCTTCGCTTTGGGCATTTTTAATCTGCAGCTCTGCTCTAAAAGAACGTACATACCTGGGCCCGCCTACTACGCTTGAAAAGGTAAAATGATTGGCTAGAATTCAAAGTGTGTGACATCTCAGGGGAAAAAAAGCACCAAAATAAAGCACCGAAATGTGCACTGCTTTTCGGTCTGGTTACTACCGTTTATGTCAGAACCGATACCGGTACCCATCCCTATCTCTAACTGTATGACCCTACTTAGCTCACTTGACTTATGACTTGAGTAAACATCTTCCTGATGACTTTATCGTAACTACTTTCAAATCTTATTGAATGTGACAGGATGCTCATTTTGTAAATTATGACGAGTCAAAGCAAGGAAATCCTTTAAGCCCAATCATACAGGCATAGAGACCGGTCAGTGACCAACAGGCAACCTTTTGTCGCTAGGCAAAAATGTGAATTTCTGATAGCAAGTGGTTCTTGGCACGTCCTGTGAAACTGATTGCTAAAAGGCTAAATTCATGCAGGCCTAGAAGCTGGTCAAAGCACAGTGAGTTGCTGCAGGCAGGGCAGCATCTACATACGACCTACAATTAACCATCACAATCTGTTACCAACCAAATATTTACAACAAGGTTCATGATGTAGCACTGTCTTTGTCATTGATTTCAGATAAAAAAAAGTCAAGAATCACAGGTACCTGCTAATTTATAGGAACTAACAGACAATTAATAGTTTCACACACTTCAACTGTGCCGTTACTACTAATAACTATCCAGAGAACTATATTATTAATTTGAGAATTTTTCAAAAAGGCAGCAACAATCGAGCAATAATTTTTAAGCCTTAACACCATTTAAACATTTGAATTGTAAAAAGAATCACCTCCTGGATGGAAAATATCCACATAGGCGAAATCAGTTTTTTGTAGCAGACTACTGAACGTGTATTTCTGCTGGAAAGTCAGGCACTTTAACACGGGAGTCTATGGGGATTGACTCCAAGTTTTTGACACTTACATCCTGGCTACATTTTTGAGCCCTGGAGATCGGTGCTCAGTTTACCTGCTTCTAATTTTGAGTTCTCTGCTGTACAAACTGTCAAAATCTCCATAACATCAAATGAAGTCCCATAGCATTTTTAGAAGTGACGTTCACATTGAAGAGGTCTCTCCGATCTCTATATCTCATCTGGATAAATGTCTGTGATAGCGGCGATCATATGCTTGCTGCACAGATCAGAAAGCCTTCTGCATCAAAGTTGTGATTTGTGGCTACTTAACTCAGCACTTAACCTCTTAGTTGTTAAGCCTATGATTTGCTCTAAACTAAATGGAGAGCTACTCATGCTCCACAATGTCAACAGCAAGGAGTGACTGGAGAAGAATTGTAGCCAGTTATTCAGCAGGGAAGCAGTCATTCAGTCTCCCACACAGTCAGCCATCCATTACCTCAAAACCAAAGAGAGAGCCAGACATCGAGGAACAAACTGCAGAGTCAAGCATGGAAGGGCAGGTGATTAATGCCAACACAGTGTTTCCCCGTTCGTGGCCAAAGTGTTATTGATTTGATTTTGGAGGGGTGAGAAAAGGTTAGCATTTGCAGGCTATGGTTTGAGGTTAGCCCCGTGTGAAAGGAGGAGTAATGACCCCTCCCTCCACGGCAGGAGCTACTGAAGCAATCAACCAGGAAATGGAGACAATCCCTAGCCAGGGCACGGAGCAACTTTCTGTCCTTTACACCACCGATATGTGTGAAGTGGACATTCAACGGCTATCGAGTGCTATACGTAGCCCTACACCTAACAGCCATTATAAGTTTTAAATGGATGAAACGGCAAGACAGTGTGAGGTGTAGGCCCAGGGTTCAGTCAGGGATTACAGCTGTGTCCCATGACCCAGTGTCACATGAGTACATGCTTCTGTAAACCGGTCCAAATGCTGAGATCACTCAGTGAACCTGAAGCTATAAGCAGGCACTACAGAGTGACATCAGTTGGTGGGTTTGAGCATGGGAGGATGCAAATGAGAGAAATTTGATTTCTTTTTCAGTAACCTTTTAATCTCATAAATGGGCACCTAAAGGTTTAGTTTTTCTGATCCTGATCAAAGTCTGTGCCACACCAAAAGGAACCTCTTCATTTCTGGTACTAATTTCTCCTTCTGATGTGACTCGAGGCTCTGTGCTCACCGCCACATAAATGAAATAGCTGCAAAGCATGAAAAAAACATAAATAAATGAGATTCACCCAAAGCAGGGTAAGACATGTTCCCTCTTACATCAGGTACATGACAAGATCACACTCTCAGAGTGGAGTTAATTTTCATACCCCCTCCTCGCCCTCCATCCGTCCGTACTCTTGTCATTTTCGGGGAGAAAGGTGCTGTAGCCATATGACAGTAATTAACAACTGACAAAAATATCCCCTCCCTTAACATGAGGTGGGAAATCACAAAACCCAGAGTTATTTTCTCATTAATTTACCAGCCATGCTCTCCTTTACGCACCTTAATAAGGCACCGTACTGTTTGTTTGTGCAGCAGAGGGAAGAAGTGCTGCTGTTGACATGTATTATAAAGAGTCAGGTTGGCTTTATCACATTTCACATCTCACTATTTTATCTGTCAGTACACCAAGGCCAGCTCAGATTAAGCTCCTTCATCTCTATGATCACACATGTCAGTGCAGCTTTTTTTTTTTATTATTTCTTTATGATCTTAAACGCTGAAGGGACATTTTTCACATTGCATTTGTTTGGCAACACAGCTTTAAAGCATCTGCGTAGGTAAGTTACCCAAGTGAGGTGACATGTTTTTTAAAAGATTTAAATATGTTCCCTAAAATGTCCAACTTCACAGCAGAATAAACACATTTAAGGCCTGCTGCAAGAAGAGTCTCTGAATGGTGAGTAGTTTCTTTTATTACAACTTGATAAAGACATTTTTTTTATTAGGGTTGCAATGTGACGCTTTCACCCGAACACAAAGCAAAGTTTCACTTCGTAAACCCACAAACTTTCGCCGCTAACAACAATGAGAAGGAATATAATCAACAGCTGCAGTCCCATCAGAGTAACACATTTTCAGGACCAAGGTCCCACAATTTCTTTGCTTTGTCTTTTGCAAATTTGCATTATTCCACCTCACTTAACTTTATATTATCTTAACAACAACAGCTCTTCTTCCAGTTTATGGTGCAATTCTCATCTTTTAGTTGTATGTAACTCTGTGTCCTGTTTTTTTTTTTACCTAAGGCATATACTGTTTTATCTTCCTTAAAGTCATGCAGCTAGCAATTGGGACCATAAACACATCAGATTTAAAACCAGATGAAATTCCTCATGATATCCATTAGATTCAATTTTGACTATGAAGAGGGACATTTGCGATTATAAGTAGAATCTCTAATGTGGTCTTTGTGATGAAAGGTGGTGTGACTAATACACACCGTTTGTATTAGGACAAGAAGCTAGGCTCAGAAAGTCGACTAATCTGAAGGTCGGCAGCCTAGTGTGAAGTTTCTTTACAAATTTCCCCTGGCATGTCACCGTGTCCCTATGGTGGGTAAAAAAGGACTGATAGAATAATAATAATGAATAATAAAGGACAATGTGCCTTAGGAATCTGGATTGTAACTAGAATACTGTTTGCTTCTGACATAAAGATTTGAGGTACGTTTCCTAAACTTTTACGCAAATGAGAGCAAAAATTGAGCAAATTGAAAGTTTTCTTGTGAATTGTCTGTGCCTGACTTGTCTGTGAGGTTTGTAATTTGTGGACTGTGATGCACTCTCAAGGACAAACAGATGGTTTGATATTCACAGATAGCAGACTTCTTTTCCTACCCTCCCTCTGTCTATTTGGCTACCTCTGGTCCCTTTAACTTTCCCTCTTCCTTCTGCCTTGGTCAATAATAAGATTTGACTGATATAGATTTTCAAAGTCCACTTCTTTTAGATTGATGTTGGCAAGAGAATATTAGAGCTGTATTTGGCGGGCATGTTCAGCTGCTCACCTCCATCTAATCTGCGGATGTCTGAGTGCCTGATACCTTTATAGAATATTTTAAACCACCTTTTCTCCGTGGTTTTCTGGCAGTGTCTTTGTAATCACCACAGAGAAAAGCAGAGCCTCATCACACACGGAGACATAAAGAAACACACCTCTTCGATGTTTCACGGATGCCAGAGTTTGTCATCCTCATATTTGGTTTTAAGAAAGGGGGAAAGGAAGACAGACAGCTCAGTGGAAGATGGAAGTCAGGCTTAAGTTCTGGGCTGCATTGCATCAGACCCAGAGGATAGGTGCCATTACGCCTGCATATTTAAAGCCACCTAAATGTGTAGAGCAGGTGGCGGACAATGCACTCTTGTTGTTATTTGGTTTGCGTAGTCAAGATGGCAGATTTCGTAATGCTTTCAAATGGCACATAACAGGGAGAAGCCTCACAGGACTGCCAAGAACAATTTCGCCAGGAGCCAAAGAGGAGCAGCAGGCTGCAGCCCGTACCTTTCTCCACAAAGAAAGAGGAAGGAGGATGTCTCCGAATGAACACAGAGGGGTAGTGAAATCACCTTTTAACTGCTCAAGTTTGTTTGCTGAATTCTAATGAGCTTCTTAGTGAAATGCAAACGGTAAACATCCTGTGCATCAATGCCGATTAGAGGCTTGGACAAACACAAAACAGGTAAAGCCTGTGTAAAGAACGTGGCACCATGTTTTGTTTGTGCTGCCAGGCAAGCAAAGATCTTCTGAAAGAGGTAGCTCTCTTGATAAAGTGTCAAAGAGAGGACCGTGCTTTGGACTTTTTGTGCCTTTTCCTTTGTGTATTTTCAATCTGTAAGGAGAGAAGACTCAAAAAAAAACCCAAAGCAGTGTTCCTAATTGCAACCCAGTGCAATTCTTTTGTTCTTTTTGAATTGAGAGTTTAAGTCTTGGCATCTTGGCAATCAGGGGAAGCAAAAAAGAATAATTCTAATTGGCACATATCAAAAAGTATTTAAGAAAGTCATTTTTGTAAATCTCCTTCTTCACGTCTTAACACAGGGCGGTTTGTTGGTTTCGGGTCGTCATGAAGGTTGACTTCAACCTTGCAGGGTTAACTTTTAGTGGGTGAGCGGCATTTTGAATGGCAAACTGGCAAACTGATCCAAAAATGCCTAAGGTGACTTCAAACTCTCATCAATATTACCTCACACCTATCAAAATAAACAAAAAAACCCCCTGAAAAACAATTTGTTATAAATGATCTCAAACTGACAGTCTCCTCTTGGCCGGTCTCTTGGCGAAGTCTCTCCGCTGCGTGGCGGAACTCGGCAGGGATTCGTGTCTCATCCGCCCATTCAAATAAGCCCACAGATGTCAAGAGAGGACTCCCCCACCAGCACCACCACAAGCACACACACACACACACACACTCGACCCACCTCCAACACTGTTTGTAATGAAATCTAACACTTGGAAGAGGAGAAGTGGACTGACCACCTGTGCATCCAATTGTTCAGTATTCACAGACACACAGGAGAGAAAAGAGAGGAGAAGCGAGAGGGGGAGAATGGGTAGAGAAATCAAAGCTGCTCAAGAAAAGAAAAGAGAGGAATCCAAAGCATTTTGGAAAAAAGAAGAAATAAACAATCAAGTTTGAAACTTCGTGTTAGTGAGCTTTTAAAATTATTACCAATATTTTGCCCTTATTCTGTACTGTGGACATGATATTATGAACACCTTTAAATGTATTGCTGTCAAAAACATCACCACCACCTACCATCACTGTAACAATAAAAAAAAAGTAAAAAAAATCTAGTTTTTTGAAAAAAAATAGAAACTGTTGTATGAGCTTTTAACCGGCTCACCTAATAAAGCATCACTAAGTACCCAGCAGATTACCAGTGAAGATGACGGTGACCTGGACGATAGAATTTATACAGACATGGTTGAAAAACCTGAATTGAACTGATGTCACGGACGTTAGTTCAGCGTCTTTTTGAGGTACTTTCTGAACATCTTCTAGATGCCACTGTTAGAGATTCTCGGAGGAGAAGGTTTGTGTCTAAGAATTGTTTTCTACTGCTGATTAAAAATTAAATTAAAATACAATAAAACAAAAATAGTTGCACCATCTTTATTTATTTTTTTATTTTCTTTTTTAACAGTCATGACCAAAAGAATGCAATTATGAATGCAATCGCTAAAAGTAAATTTCCTCTGCGGGGGCAGGATCAACCTATGGTGAGGAGCTTGGCCATTCAGGAAGAGCTTGGATTAGAGCCCCTCCTGAAAGGAGCCGTTTGAGGTGGCTCTGATATCTGATCAGGATGCCTCCCAGGAACCTCCTAGGTGAGGGTTTCCAGCCATACCCCACTGGGAGGAGGCCCTGGGGTTGAGCCAGGACACGCTAGCTCGGGAATGCCTTGGTGTCCCACCAAAAGATCTATAGGAGGCGGTCAGGGAGAGAGAGAGAGAGAGCGGTCTGGGTGTCTCTGCTTAGACTGCTGCCCCCATGACCCACAGCTCGATAAGGATGGATGAAAGTTATCATAAAATTATATTGATAAACTGTAGATGAGGGATGAGACAGAAACACCTTATCTGAATTAGCATAAATTAATAAAAATTGAAAATTATTTTTTTTAATAAAAATAATAAAATAAAACTTTAACCAAACATTCCAACATACTAAGATTCAGTTTTGGATACACTTTTAGAGTAAGTCTTAACAAGTACATCACCCACATTTAATAATTACATTAGCAGCATTATATTTCTGAAAATGAGGCTTTTCATATCTAAATATATGCCAAAAGAAAAAAAGGTTAGAAATCTGACTGGTTAAAACATGATGGTTTTAACCAGTCAGATTTGTTTTGTTTTTACAGTAATACAATAGAAATTTTAATGTATATAACAGCTGTTGACGTGAGATTTCTGGCTCAGGGTAAAAGCCAGAAAATAAAGTTTAAATCTATGTAGGGTTAAAAAGAAAAAAGAAACCAAAACAAAGTAAGTTAAATACTTTTTGTTGGAATTAAGTATGTATGGGTCAAATTTGCCATAAAACACTGGTTGAGAATTTCAATACTTATTTATTGTATTCCAAATATATTTAAACTATATACACTGTTGAAATTATATATGCACAAATTTACATAAATCTCCTGAAAAGTATCATAAATTTAACACTAAATTTAAAAATTTAACACTAATTACACCAGTGTAATTTTCCTTACACTAAATTAATCATGTTATAGAGGCAAACTGATCCAAAATCTCTCATTTGGGCTGTAGTGACTCAGGCTTAAGGGATGGGAGGCTTAGATCGTCATGGGGATTGTTATACTGCTGTCACTCATTTTCCAACATATCATGCACGTAGAAAATCACTTAAGTCAAATGTGGGAAACTATACATATTCTTTGTAGAGGAAGGAAAGTCCATTTTTAAAAGTACCGAAGAGATTAATGCACGGCGTGTACACCTTGCAAATGCACGGTTACACGCAAGACAGGAACAATAGATTCTTTGAAACAAAAGCTAAAAAGACACAGAGAGGATGAGTATAAAAAGATGCCAGCAAGCACACATGCACATGCAAACACATACTAAAAAAACCGAACGCACTCGCAATCACAGACCCACACAAGTGCACCTACACACACACTCTCTCTCTCACACACAAACAAGAAAGGACCAGCTACTACTTAGAAATCAGCCCTGACATTGCTTGTCACAGTCAGAGGCCTTGATCAGGATTTGCTTACAGGACCTCCTACTCAGCACACACGCAAACACACACAAGATCCTGGAAGGGGGGTAAAAAAAGCTTAGAGCCATGTTGGAGGAAAAGGGGGAACCCGGCAACATCTGCAGTCTCCGTTGTTGATAGCATTGCTGCCAGCTTGGAGTCAGATCACAGGGCTGGAGATGCTGCAGTCTGGGCTCTACCTCTTGGCCAACCTCCCCCCTCCTCAGATCCATACTTCCAAACCTCCTAGCTACCACCTGTTAGTTAATTTGCAGCAACGAAAAAGGACACCGTGGTACTCTGAAGTCAAACTCCTTCTCTCCATCTCCTCTTTCGTCTTTGTCTGCATCTCTATCCCCCTTGGTGTCAAACCCCCCTTTCCACCCTCTCGGAGGTTTGGTACACCCACGACAGAGTTTTTCCGGACTTGGAAGGGTTCAGGGCAATGTTTTTTTCTTTTTTTCTCCCCATCTTCCCCCTGAGTTGAAGCTTTGATGTGAGAAGACTGGAGTCACAAATCCTTGTCCATTTACCATCAGAGAGCATCCCCTAACTCAGGGCTTGGCAGAACCCCACATGGCTAATGATTTGAGATACTTTAATTAGGCCAAAATGTGTCTAAAGATGCAGTTGTGCCCCCAGTCTTCCAACACTCTCCGTGCTAAAGAGATAAATAGAGTAAATTTCTATGTCACAGATATTTCAGAGGAGTATTTTCTATCTTTTCATGTCTTTCAGCGTTTGGTAATTCTCTGCCACAGGGCCTCATGTGGGCGTGGCTGGCCTTTTTTTTTTTTTGCACAATCCAATTGGGCCCAACGCATCACTGTTGATCTGCATAAAAATGCGTTGTTGTTTTTTTCTTTTTCCCCTGAACATTTTGCAAACTCATGTTGATTTTAATTCGCCACATTTACTGCACATTTGGATAACATTTATAATATATAATATGTGTCAAACTATAAATAACGCTCTTAAAATAAAACTAAATGATGAAAAGGCCAGATAAGAATAACAATAAAAATAAACATGATGTGTCCAGCTGGAGGAGCAAGAGGGATAACAGGGTACAAGTGAACTTGGTCAAGACAATAATAACATAGAGAAGCACAAAGTTTTAATAACAGCAACCATTAAAAAGACTACTAGGTAAGGTAAAACTAGATGCCTAGCAAGAAGTGACAGTTATGTCATCGTTTGGGATTTCCCGCCACTTTTCTGCATTGCCTTTTCCCAAATAATCGAGTCCTCCTACAAACATCCTCTATATCACATGACTGCTTTCTATCCCTATCCTAATCAGTTTAGTTGTTGTTTCAAATGATTTCTCGTGAATCACATTTGTAGCATTTACTTGCTGAATTTTGATAAACTGTTTTTTTCTATCTCAAATGCATACACCTGCAGCATGCCAGCTAATTTCAGTGCCTTCTTTTTAATACCGCACTAGCTTACACCCTCCTATTTAAGCCTGCCTAAAGTTGCTGCATGTTTACAAGCTGCTGTGCAACCCAAAGCTTCTTTCATAGCTGTTGTCACTGATGCATAATATAATCTGTTTAGGGACGTCTTACTGCTGCTTTTCCCACCTTAGACTTCTTTTCTTACATATATGTACATGTAAGAGCCCCAGAACAGAGCTATGACATCAAATATACATTTACTACTTAGTAGTAGCGTATTGGAGTGTCTATTGTAATGTGTCTTATATTATCATAACTAGCTAGCTTTCAGTCAAAATATCATATGGAAAAGTGATTAATTTAACAGTTTAAAATGTTAATATTCCAAAAATCTGCAATGAGTCATCTAATTGACTCGACCTCGAAGTTGTTAAAGGTTATTGAAGAAACTGCTATAAACAACTGAAGCAAATTCTTAAGCAAAAGTGACCACACAGTTAAACACAATAAGAGAAACAGCAGAGTGAAAACCTCAGGTCCCCTTTTCCTAACAACAAAGATGAAGTTCACAAAGTTATTTCTACGCTCTGAGTTACAATCTTGCATCCATGTGGATTCACAGCAATAGATAGCACGCTTTTTTGTGTCAACATTGATTTTTCTCTCCCCCTCCACCCCAACTCTCCTTTTAATAGAGGAGTGGATGCTTCAAAGCCCCCCGTTTGCCCAAAGCAAGCTTGAAATTCTCTCCTTTCAAAGCGCCATTCCTTCTTTGTAGTTATGATCCCCTGTCTCATCGGGTAAAGGCAAGGGAGAGACGGAAACGTCTGAAGGTACCAAAGGTAGCACATGAAATCCCTCCCATGTAGGTGTGTGAAGTTTTGATAGTTGTGTCCGACTTGGAATCGATACAATCCCCCCCTTAAGCCTGGAAAAATGTGTTTGTTCAGCCAAAGACAAGGTATCTCCAGACCCTAAATCAAAGGCCTCGTCTTCACAGATTCTGTGCCAGACAACTTTCTCCAAGCCAGGCCAAACAACAGCGCAACAACTTCTGAAAAGTGTTCACAGAAGTCTCGAGTTGTTGTTGTTACATCCAGTCTTCTGCTGTCTGCTCAATTACAAGTTGTTGTTTCTTTCTCTCTGTCTGGCTGTCGCCCTCTCCGTCTCTCTCTCTCATTGTCTCACTCTCCTCTCAGACTACTGTGAGGTGTTAAAAAGGAACCAACGGGGGATCTGTGCTCCATTATGCAGGTCTGTTCCTGTGCTGTCTGTTGCCGCCTCTTCGCACCTCATATTGCATTTTTGCCCGTCGAGACACACACACACACACTTTGACACACACACAGACACACACGTGCACGCATGCACACACAACCACACGTGCGCAGAGGGAATTGAACTTTGGCTGCCTCTGTGTATCTTGTGCCAGGTGTAAGGCTAAGAGGTGCCTAACTTCTTCTCCGCCCCCCTAGGCCATACAGGCATGCTCGAGAAAGAAAAGAAAAGTGGTTGTGTGATCCAGGCATCCATTACACGCTGTGTGGGCGATATGCTGCTGCTTGTTTTTTTTGTTCATCTCAGGCCTGCTTTTGCAGAAAGGATGGAGTCTAACTGCTAGAGTAAAGGTGCTACATTGAGCCTGGCATTTGTAATGATTAATGTCTCATTGTCAGATTAGGTGTGATACCTTGGTGCGATTACACCATCTGAGAAATGAGAGCAAGGTGGAGATGACTTTGAATGATGTATCGCAAAGCATGGCAAGTCCTAGTGTTCGTTCAGGCAGCAGCTGATGACAATGAAAAATAAATCAACTGGAGTTAATTCACAACAGTGATCTCTGTGCATTTTGTACCAAAAGGTAAAGACCCTCCAATACTAGAGAGAAACCCCAACTGTCAGAGAAGTTACCACCTACCAGGCAGATGGTGATGGTTGGGGAGAAGAACTCCCATTTAACGTCTCACTCACACAGGCATAGAAACTAGAAAGCGTCCTCCTGGCAAAGATAGGTTGCTGCAGGAAAATGTGTATTCCTAGACCAGTTGAGAGTGGTTGGTAGAGATTTCTAGCAGGTTCTATAAAACCTGTTGCTAAGACATGCCAACCTAGAGATTAGTGAGTGACCTCTTAGCAAACTGAAAAAAAGGTATATTCCTCAACTAGTTAGCAAAAAGTTGCTGAGGGAAATAATCCACAAAGAAGCATCAAAAGGCACCACATACCACCTTGCAATTGTTCTGCCCACTATCAGATTGCCATGGTTGCCCATGGTTTGCATGGACGTCTCACTGCTGCTTGGCATGTAGTTAGGGTGACATCTTACAAGCAAACTCCCACAGTGTTCATACCTAAATACTACAACCAAAAGCAAGGAGGAAGCACTCTGTTTGCAATCTCCAGCAACCACTTGCCAACTGGTAGTGACCTGTGGTTGGCAGGGGGTTGTTGACTGGTCTTTTTGTCTGCATCACTGAGCCTTATAAAAAATATCCCATGAGAAAGAGAGAATGCTGTGCCTTCTGTTGCCCTTTGATATCAACATGATGAAGATGATGATGAATTGCTCCATATATCACATATACACAAATAGAGTAAAAGGCTGCTCGCTTGGCTCACCCCTAATCAAAGCTGCTGACAAATCAAAGCATTCCCCAAATATCCGAAATACCCACCATCAAGCGCTGACCAAACCTTGATCATTATCTTCAGTTTTTCCTATTCTTAAGTAATCATCAGAAATTTGAGAAAAAACAAGTCACATAAAGCAATTACAAATAAGTATCACTTAGTAAAAGACTGACAAGAAACAAACAACAACAAAAAAACCAAAGAAGACCCAAACAGGTGCCCTGAAGAACTCCCAGCTCTCCCTTTTTTCAAATGGTAAAAACCTACTTTGTTCACTCTTTTCATCCCCATCCCTGATATTTTACAAGGAACAACAAACCATTTTCATTCCCTTATATGGTTATCTCAGGCACAGATGTCCCACCTACCTGCTGTTCATACTTTTGTTAATGGGGGAAGAGGAAAGTTAGCTTTAGCGGAGAAGCACATAAACCACCTTGTTTCAGATTGATGGTTTGAGGGCCTGAACCAAGACCCAGTATAAGATAAATAAAATCAGATTTAAACTTTGAATCATGCAAAGCTTCTCTAGCTGAGTCCAAGAACAAAAAAGTGCAGAATAGGTGCACTTTAATTCTTTATATGTGAAAATGCAGAGAAAAACTTCCCATTGAAAACCAGGGAAACTCTCACCCTTAGCTCGACAACACAAATCCTGTAGATTTGGTGTACTTAGATCTTTCACTACTGCACACTGGGTTCTGTAGCTGCATATCTCACAATAACTTGAGTCTCAGAGCACTCTGGGGGATTCACTGTAAGATGCACTTACAATTTTAAACTCACACTGTGAGCGTACTTCAAGTACACGATCTCCCGTTTTCCCCAAGCTCCACTGCCTGGAAATGAAAGTCGACATTGACCACCCTGCCTACACCCAGACCTACTTGTATGATTCAACAGGAATGCGGTCCTCCTCTGACCCCCCCACCTGATCGCCCCATCCCTCATATGAATAATACATGGCGCCCCCACTACCTGTTTCACTGTGTACATGTGAGGTCGCAAAGGCCGAGCACACATACATGAAAACACACACAGGAAAGCAGCCAGCGAGCCTGGCCTCTGAGGCCTGACCCTGGCTCACACACACACACACACACACACACACTGATGTCTGCTGTAAACCCATAGAAACACGTTCAAACATATTTAGATACCTATATTCACATGCACGCAAATGCACGCGAGAAGCACACAAAGGCAAACAAAGCCCACACACATCCTCTGTGTACCTTGGAGGCAAGGTTGGGGGTTGAAGTGAGCACTGCTGGCAATAAGGTGAGCAGCTGTGCAGTGCTGTGGATGAAAGAGGAGCATCAGGAGGCCTGCACTGTGCGCCTCTGTGTGTTTTTGAATTTGTGAGAGCAGCATCTTTGTGTGTTTAAAGCCAATCTCTGTGAGTTAGAGTCTTTCACAGAGGCTCGAGCAGAGAAGATCTATTTGCGTGTGGCTTTGCAGCTTCATGTAGTTGTCTTAGTGATAGTGCATGCATGTGGGGAGTGATTGTATCTTGTTTTTACATCTATGAGTCTTCCAGCAGTGACAGAACAAAAACTTGACTCAAGTTCTTCACCACCACCAGTTCTTCAATATGAAGGGGATATGAAAGTAGATGACTGAACTGCAAATCAATAGTAGTATGTACTTGCACCACAATCAGCTATAAATCACAGTATATGTAGTGTTCAGTTTGCAATAGTGACCACAAGGTACTTTGCATCAAAACCCAGACCAACTGTCAGACAAACTTTTATCTACCAGGCAGCTGGTGATGGTAGGGAGGAAGGCCTTAGTAAAAGGCGCAGGTACCACGCATAGGTACTGGTCGTCAATCCTTGGTGACCAAAACTATTTATTCCTCAACTGCTTGGTAGTAGTTTTCAAGAGTTTTCACACACATGGTTTACTTCCAAGTAAACTACTGGCAACCAGTACAACTTTCTACCAACCAAAGCAGTCCACCCTTTTGCACTGTATACCTTTCTCCAACCAATTTCTGCCAGCAATCACAAGCAAACACATACTACCCCTCAAGGAATACACATTTTCCCTTGTGACCTCTCTAAGCATGTGTGACTATGGCTTAGCATCAAGAAACCTCGAGCAGAGCCAAGCTCAGAGAGGACAGCCAACTGCTGTGACCAGTTGGGGGTGAGGCCTAATAGAAGACTGAAAAAAGGAGCATTTTCTAACATAGCATCTTTATAGACTGAATTTGAGTGTATAAAAAATCTCTGTACAGAGCATTTATGGGTATTTATTTATTGACAATTCTAGAGCTTAGTAGCATGTTTATCTAGCTTGTTTTGAGATGCTACTATGCAGTAGGTTATTTACACAGGTGTCCAAACAGGGAATAACTGGCACAATGTAGTTTAAAAAATAAATAAGTTTCCTGTACTGAAGATGAAGTGGATGAGGTGGTAGTGGTAGTGAAGTATACTGCTGACTGACATATACTGGCCATGTACATACATTAGAGGGTTATCTGGCACATCAGAACATTTAATGCCAAAGACTATGAAACAATGATATTCAAGTATGTGGAGAGGGCTTGTCAAAAGTCTCTGTTCCTCTGTTGGCTACATGAGTCATTCTCCAAAACTGAATCAATACCCAAAGATGTTTTGGGAGCTGTGGCACAGGAGCCAGAGTGGCTCACCTACCAATCGAAAGGTCGGTGGTCGATCCCTGGCTACTGCACTCTAGATGTTGAAGCGTTCTTGATCAACTGAACCCAGATGCATCCCTTGGAGTGTGAGTGTGTGAATAAATGTTAGACAAGGCACTTCGGTATAACAAAAAACATTTTTATGAATGTGTGTGCGAGACAGAGTCAAGCATGTAGTAAAAAGTGCTTTAGAGTCCTTCAGCAAGTAGAAAAGTGTTATATATGTACCAGTCCATTTACCATGACCATAGATAGATAAATTCTCCCTTCTTAATAACTAATAATAATAATAATAAGGGATTGCATTTATATAGCGCTTTTCAGGGCCCTCAAAGCGCTTTACAATTCCACTATTCATTCACACACTGGTGGAGGCAAGCTACAGTTGTAGCCACAGCTGCCCTGGGGCAGACTGACAGAAGCGAGGCTGCCATATCGCACCATCAGCCCCTCTGGCCATCACCAGTAGGCGGTAGGTGAAGTGTCTTGCCCAAGGACACAACGACTGAGACGAACTGCCAACTCTTTGAGCCACGATCGCCCCTGTACAATAGAAGATAGAACAATCTTTTAATAATTCATTGTTTTAGATCATATTAAAGGGCACTGTAACTGACAGTTAAGCCAACATACCTGTCTGCTAGGCCTCACCTCCACTTTGTGGTGCTGGGGCCTTTTGGAGAATTTTAATGTAATTATCTGGCAAATTACATGACTTGCTCCACCCTGTGATACAAATATGTTGACTTTTGGCCTAAAACGGTCAAATAAACCCCTAAATAAGAGCTTTCATACCCATATTAACCACATAGTCAATTTCACCACAGCTTCACGTTGATCTTCCTCCTTGTGTCAAGAGTTCTGTCAAATATAAAGTAGCAACATATAAAAACAACTCAAAATGCTTAGAAAACTCTATTATGAGCTGCCACCGAGCAGTTTAACATTATCATTAAGCATGCTAAAAAAGGGTACTTGGCAATGTTGTATGCTGTGCAGATGTGGATGTTTGATAGGTTCTGGTTGATCTGATATCCTCGTGTTGGTGTTGTTCCCAGATCATCATGCTAAATGTTGTTCCAGGATCAACATTGCAAGTGACCAATCAGAATGTTGTGACGTCATACTTTTGCGACTTCGGGAAAAAGCGGCGTAAAACAAAAAACTGTTCTAAAGCTGCATGAAACCGCCTCTGTCCGCCGATCAACGGACCATGACCCTAACCCTAAACGTAACCCTTTAATAAACAGTAAGCAGAATTGATATTGTCCTTGCAACATTGGAATTTCATAAATGCACGAATGGCTTGGCGCCCAAAAGAATAACGTCACAACAATGTGATTGGTCACTTGCAATGTTGAACCTGGAACAACATTTTCATGATGGTCTGGGAACAACACCAACACGAGGATATCAGATCATCCGATAGGTTCTAGTGACTGGTCCACAAGTACAACTTGTTGTATGTCTTGACTGGTGTCTTAAAGGATTTAGCAGTTGCACGACTGATGCTTTTTAATGGTTTCATAATAATATTTCTCAGCTGTTTGTACACCTGACATGTGCAACCTATTAAGAATAGATGATAGTACTGCCACTGTTACTGTACTCATGACTTCGCTGACAAAACCTGCCACTTGATGAGTATATCTACATCTTTTCTGTTGGTATTTGAGTATTTTTATTGCATTTGCTTCTGCCTTTTTCACATTTAACTCTAACTTCAGTAAATAGATGAGTAGTCCTTCAAAGATGCATTTCTTTCTTTTAACATATTCATATTTCTGAGAACCCTCTCTGTTTCTATGTGCATATTTCAGTGAAACGCTTGCATCGGTGCCGTTTCTTTCCTTGTTCCATGTCTTCTTCTCTCAATCCCTGCATTTCCTTACGAAAATATGCTTCTCTATAGTATGAGCATGGTGTTGGTGTGCTATGCCTGGAGCTACTCCATCCTCCCATGCAACCTGAATCCCTTTGGAAAGGGAAGCGGAGTGTATACAAGTGAAATGATCAAATAAATCAGCTGGATTTGTCTCCTCTGTATGAAACATGAATATTAAGCACATTAGGATCATGTGAAGAGGTAAATATGTCACGCCGGTAATCCCCAGTGATCTGCCGGTCAGTTCGGGTTTGTGTTTTGCAGAGAGACGGGGAAAATTTACTCGAATGTGTGAGGCGTTTAGGTGACGCTCTCCATCCAGAGTGACTCAGTGATTGTAACAGTAAAAAGAGGCAACAGTGCTCCACCCCCCCCACGCATCTTCTGGCCAGTGATGTAATCTCCCTCTGGGCCAATCAGCAACAAATATGTCAGTCTGTCCTAAGGTGTAATTGTAGTGATCCCCAGTGACAAATAATGTTATTATGAACAAGCCAGAATCTGTCCTTTTCATGGAAATCTAATCAACAGAGTTGAAAATAAAACTAATGAATGTTTAAATTTGTCAGGGGGATGAATGAATGCATGAATGAAAGACACGAAAGTGCTCCGTTAAATCCTTTGTGTTTGTTTTTTGGGTTTTTTCAAGATGACAGCCATGAATCGGCCGCGTGCTTTTTCTCTACTTTCTGTCTTTGCGTACACGTGAGTTGCAACCACACAGATGGGTCAGTGTTGTAGGTGTGAAGTGAAGAGACAGGGAGAGGAGAAAAGTGAGGCCAAGAAGGACAGCGAGCATGTTGGCGTGCAGCACTCATTAGCATGAGTATCCACGTTTCCCTCCTGCCTCCAACTGCTCCCAGTCACTTGTCTCTCCTGGAAAGTAACAGTGAGAAAACTGAGAACAAGGAAGCAGAACGAGAATTAAATTAACAGCATGTTTTTAGTCATATGCATTGGTTTGTTTCTTCGTCATATGGTATATTAAATTAAAGCTTATATTTAAAGCCTACAGTTATTTTTCCGAGGTAGCTGTGTAGACGGATACGTTATGGTCAAAAAGTGAGAAAAATGTGTAAATAGCTGACTATAACTATTTTATATAAGTGAAATAGCTTTGTGCCAACTCCCTTCATTGGATCTGGCACCCATTTCCAACCCTGATTGGTGACTGTACATAACCTTGAGGAGAGGAGACAAGGTGACATCTCTTTCCTCTGTGATGTCTCATTCAAATTGTTGACTTTTGATTATTTTAAGGTATTTTCTTTGGCTACCATGGTGAAACAGGCAAAGTGGCCAGGGTACCACAGGAAGGACAGCCTACATGGATCCTGGGACTGATAAATGCACGCGTACCTGGAGGTTGTTGTTTTGTTTTTTGTTTTTTTGGGTTCAATGTATTAGATCTAGAAAGTTTTCCAAGTAACAGAAGAATGATCTAAGAAACTACAGATGATCAAATGAGTCATTCATTGTATGAAAGGAGTAAATTTTGTTGAGATTTTGGGGTTTTGTCCTTAATATCACTCTCTCTTTAATTTAGTCAACTAGTTAACTCAATTCAGTTTTATACAATTTATACAGCACATAATCACAACAGCAGTTGCCTGAAGGTGCTTTTTAGTGTAAGGTAAAGACCCTAAATTAATACAAAGAAAATAGAGAAAACCCAAACTATCATATGACCCCACCATGAACAAGCTTTGGCGAAAGTGGGAAGGAAAAAGTCTCTTTTAACAGGAGGAAACCACCAGCAAAAGCAGGCCCAACCGGGCTTAAACAGCTTAGCAGTCAACAGCCAATTTTGCAGTCCCTATGTCCTTTTTATTCTTTATTTTCTTTATTTTTATTTAGTATTTTTTAGTCTTTATTTTTTTACATGTTGCTGTCAGGCAAAACTGCCATCAGCATTTTGTTGCAATTACAATAAAGAATATTTTTTTTAATGAGTAGTAATTTGAATAAATTAACCTCTGATTTGATGTATTTCAGTTAAATTTAATTCAGAATTACAGCTTATTGGTTATTATGGCAAAGAATATTCTTTTTTCTTGTTTTTCTTGTGTAATTTAAATGCAGGCAGATTTCCAGCACTTTGCAGTCAATCTGAGTCCGTCTGCAGTGATGAGCACATCACTTATGCAACACGCCATTTCGCCACTGCCACCTTTGCCACTTGTTTCATGTTATCTTGCAGTTAAGTCACCGTCAGGCAGAAACTACGTCACTAGTTATAGTAAGTAGTTATGAATGTAGGCAGTTAATTTAAATTCGTCTGTATGCAGACACAAACAGATTTGTGATTTTTATCTCAGTCCATCGCTTTATTAGATTGCCAGCTTGAGCCCCTTCAGTTGCAGAATGATAGCAGACTCAGTCTTGTTGCTGTTTTATCGTTGCATCGAAGTAGCTTTTAGAAAGCAACTGAATGCAAGTGATCGCAGACTGGGTTGCTGTCTTCAAAGCAACAACTTAAAAGCCAACAATGTCCCAAGTTAATGGCACACGGTGGCAAAAAGGTTGGTCATGCTGCCATCTCCAGCCACTGTTTTCCCTGCTGTGACTGTAGCATATGTGGCTCAGAGTTTTCTACCTACATCTGATTCACAGGCACTTTAATGAAATCACTATGATTAAATGGTAAACTGAGATTAGCGAGTTCAAATGAACACATCTCATGATGACGAGCTTTGGGGTACATCAGATGAAAAAACGGCTGGGAACCGTTGCTTTAAAATATGCCGACAGATCTTCAGAGGGATTTTCTTCATTTAGCATTTGGCACAGATTTCATAATGAAAACAGAATACCTGATTTGAAAGGATAAAGAGGGGCCTCACTCATGTAGCAGGTGGCTAGAGGTTCGTTCTTATTAAAACCACCGTTATTGCCTGCACACTGATTCTCACCTCAGAACAAAGATCAGATGTTCAGACTAAAATAAAGAATCAAGCTTTAAGAAAAAAACCCCAACATTCACTCTGTACTCCTTAGCGTCTGTTTCCTCCCCATGTCTATTTTCTCCCTTTCCCGAGCTGCTCCTGGTTGGCAGGTTCACCGCACAGCACGGCGACCTGTGCAACACCTTCCCCAGGCCAGATGGCGGTGTCGAAGGCGACAGGAGCAGCAGAAATCTGCCAGAGCAATCTGCTGTGAGCAGGTGTCGGCTAATTGTCTCCGAGAGCCGAGGCAGCGGTGGGCACGTGCCAGCGCTACCTGAGTGGAAACAAATATCTTCATTTGCTCCCGTTTTGTCGAGGGAGCACGTTTCCAAGCTCTGAGACATAATAGGCCAAGCCCGGAACAAGAGGAGGGCGGTGTGCTGGAGCAGGCAGCTGAACAAGCGTACCTTTGTCTGACAGAGAAAGAGCCACAATGAATCTCATAGCGACTGGTAGCAAAACACTCTTGACAATCACAATCACGCCTAAGTGGATGCAGAGAAAAAAAGGAAAAATAAACTCTGGCAAAGGGTAAAAGGGCTCATGAGGGGAAGTCGTCCAATATTTATTCAAGTCTATAGTGTTATACGTGTAAAGTGCAAGAAGGAGACAATGCTTTCATTCTGACTGGCAATCAAGCAAATTTATATTGTGTTATATGGTTTTTTTCTTCTTCTTTGTTTGCTGTATTACTGCAATTAGCAAACAGTTGTCTGTGGAGTGATGGTCATGTAGCAGGTCTTCCAAACCTTTAGAAAAGGTTTTCATATTTAGCAGCTGAACATTTCGAATCAAGATGACATAATTTAAGGCAGTTCAACTTTTTTGCCTCCCCCCCCCCCCTTATTATTCCAGCCTGTGTTCACACATGGGTAAGGAGAACGAATTCCACATGCGCTCTGTGATTTATTCAGGTACCGGCTCGCTGCTTCATAGACTCTGACATTCCCATTGTGTATTTAGAGGGGAAGGAGGGGCTCCTGGAAGGGCCCGTTCAGTCTGACAACAGACTTTCTTCTCCTTGTCAAAAGATCTTTCAAACTGAGTCGACCGACCGTAGAAGGGGAAGCAAAATGCCTCTAATTTAAGTGCTTCTCCTTTTCTGTTTCTTTCTCTTAGAGAGAATCTTGTTGGAAAATATCCTCAACAATCTTCACATGTGCAATTAGTCAGGCCGTCACTGAGGCTTTTATTTATAGAGAGGAACTTACTTCGTCGACCCCGTCATCAGCCTCCTCAGGTGTAGATGTTGTGATCTCGTTTTTTTCTGAATGACTTCCAGGAAGAAATATGCAGCAGAGCCTGCAGAAAAAGCTACCGGATAATCCGCTTTGCTTTCTCCAAACTTACAAAACATCATTAAAAAAAACAAAACCACTGCTGAGAGAAAAAAAGTTTGCATGCCTCAAAAATTATGGTGAAGTAGAAGCATGAGGCAGGTTGAAGTAAAGTGGATTCACCACTAAAGTTAATTACAAAAAGTAAATTACAGAGCTTTTACGAAATCCCACCAGGAGTGCATCGAATGCCACAGTTTGATTATATGTAATGGTGCAAGAACATCAGTGAATGGAATTTTTATTTTTTTATTTTTTTGAGCTATGGGACTGTGCTGCCTGCTCATTGCATCAGTTCAGATGCGTCCTACGGAGCACTCCCTGCTATGTGAGAAGCAAGGCTGCCTCTATTTTTAAATCTCAAGTAAGAGTTTTAGTCTCTAAAAGCTTCCCACGATACTGATTGATCCCTCTGACCCAGCTCTCTTCAGGCTTTCCCCTGGTCCATTAAGAGCTGTGTCACCAGAGGAGTTTAGCATTACCATGTGTGGCCTCTGTTGTTTCTAAAGCAGGAAGTGCCCAGTCAGGTTTAAGTGTGCTGCTTCCCCACGAGCCCCTGTTGAGATCTGACTTTAACCCCGCTTCCTGCCGCTTACAGCTTGTAGGCTGAGCATCCCACTTCTGCAGCCTCTTAGCTTCCAGACTCCTCTGCTCTTTTCAGCATTTATTAACTTTGTAGTGCAAGTTGTTGTTTTTGGCAATACATAGCTTTAAAAAGTTAGACTTGATTTTGGAGGACGTGTAAAATTGTTAAACTTAATATTTAAAGCTTTAGAGCTCAGACATTTGTTTTTGTTTAACGCTTTACCCCTTGAACGCCTACTAGTAACCCTTAAAGCTCTTGAACCACAATTTCTGTCATATTTCAGGCCTCCTCACAGAACAAAATGACCAGGCATGCATCAGAGGTTAGTGAGAGTGGTCTCTGTCTATGCATCTACCCTTGGAAAAACACAGTGTCTTTATTCATACATGCTGGGGTGTCAAAACTTGTCAGAGGAGGTCGTTAAAGGTCACAGGTTTGTTTTTTACTGATCAAGTCCCTGCACATCATGAGTGGTATTTTTTTTTAAACCATATTTAGCATTTCATGATAAAGTAACAGAAGAAACATTTTATTGAATTTTAATTTCCGTGTACGACTTTTAACAGGTATTTTCTACATTTGGCATTTAAACAAAATATATTTTGCTTTTTCACGGGTAAAAAAAATAACACTGAAGATGTAGAAATCTCAAAAACTAAAAAAAACCCTGCATGTATCAAATATAATACACTCTGCGTTAAGGGGTTAATACTTACCTGCCGAATCATTTAAAACAATGTGTCTTTAGGATATACAATCATGCATCTAATGCATAATTTAAGCTACAGCAATTGTGTCCGTTTGCATACAGAAAGGGATTTTTGCCCACTGTGAACATGCTTCCACGCAGAACTTCAAAAACCCAAATGCATGCGCTGGACATGGATGACAGTGGTTGAGAAGTGGGCTGAAACAGACAGTGGATTTCACCAGGAACAGAAGAAGAACTCAAAAAATGAAAGCACAGGCAGCATGTTCATTGTTTTTAACACTTTTACTTCAGCTCGTTTCTGCAGCTGGCTGACAGACCAACAACAGCACAAGCAAGAGTTGTACCAGATACACGTCCTGCAAGAGACGAGCTGTCATAGACTGCCAGCGTGCTACCACTGTTGAACCATAAGTTGAGCTTAAAATGCATGAGGCTGCTTAAAAGATGAAGATGAAGGTCTCTTAAACCTAAACTAAACCTGAACAAAACTGTGTTCAACTAAATTTAAAGAAACTTGGTGGAGAACAAAAACCTGTGAAGTTTTGATGCTACAAGATAACTGTGTCTAGACTGTGTCTTTAGTGGAAAAGGTGCAAACTTCATTTCTCAGTGATTTCTTTAAAGGGGAAGTGTGGGATGTCTGAAACATGTCCTCAAGTTGGAAATGACCTGTTTGACTCATTTCCAGTCCAATATATTTGTTCTTGTGCCCTACTAGAGCGGCTTTGCATGATTCACAGTTAAGAATAATCCTTATTTATCACATACTGGGCCTTGGTGCCTCCAAAGCTCCTCCAAAACTTTCTGATACTGAGTATTTAGAGCAGTCTGAACCCCGAGTCTTTGGCTCACGATTGCTGTGAGGTCAGAGCAATGGTTAGTTGCTCTGATCTCAATATTTAAACTTAAGCCATTCTTACTGTGAATAGTGAATATGTGTACCTGTCCTGAATTGTCTAGTACAGTATTCACCTATTGTCCCTCCCTGTTTGCATGCTGTAAATAATTTTGAGTCGTTTAATGACGGGTCAGTGGCGTGAAAACAGCAAAGCACACGTTCTTAGTGAACACGTATAAAACAAGGATTTGGGGAAAACCCATGCATTCATTTACAACACTGTTTTTACTCCTCCTCTTTGCACATTTGAGTGTCATTTTACTGAGAGATCATAAAACGCAGTGTTGATCCAGTTATTTTACACCGTTTTTTATACGACAGGCTTTATTGTGCATAATGTTGTAGCTCATTCCTCAGCTCCTTATATAACAGCTAGCCGGTGTGTAATTACAGCTTGCAGTGAGCAGCCAGACGGAGCGATATGCGGATGAGGATCTACAGAAGCGCTTGATTTATGAAGCCCTGCTGCGCTGTGTGCGGGGAGTCCAAATCTTCCTGTTCACCTTACCTCTGGGGTGTGTGATGTCCCAACATGGTGGTGGAGGGTGATGCTGGGTGCCCAGAATCGAGCATCGGAGTGAGCCAGACAGGGAGGACAGTCTGGCCTTCCTGTCCTGAATATGTGCCAAAAATAGCAATGACTTTTGACCTTAAAGACATTGAAAAAGGCAGAAAATGAACAATTTTCTGCTAAAAATAAATTACTCCAAATTTCATAGATGCCAGTTCACATAGGACTGAATACTTCATGCTGACCTCTGGCTTAGTTAAATATGAATAGGGCTAAGAACACAGATATGCTCTACACCACATAATACAAATAATATACACTCACTGGCCACTTTATTAGGTATACCTTTTCAACTGCTTGTAACACAAATCTCTAATCATCCGACCCAACTGCAGCAACTAAATAGACATGCTCAAGATGATTTAATGATGACGTTGTGGTTTAGATTACTTTGAACGTGGCATGGTTGTTGTTCTGAGTAGTTCAAAAACTGTTGATTTGCTGGGATTTTCCCACACAAGCATTTCTAGAGTTTAGTCAGAGAATGGCCTGAAAGAGAGAAAGTATCCAGTGAGTAGCAGTTCTCTGGATGAAACTGTCCTTTTGATGTCAGAGGCCAGAGGAGAATGACCAGATTGGCCATTAACAGTAACTCAAATAACCGTTCATTGCAAACGAGATATTCAGAAGAGCGTCTCTGTACTTGAAACAGACCACGGGTACAGGAAACTGAAGATGCAATTCACAACAAGTCATGAAAACAGGAAACTAGAAGAAAAATGTTGCGTTGTTTGATCAGCCTTGATTTCTGCTGCAACATTCAGATGGTAGGGTCAGAATTTGGTGTAAACAACATTAAAGCATGGATCCTTGTATGAGCGGTTCTAGCTGTTGTAAGAGTGTTGGGGATAGTCTCTTTGTACACTCTGGGCCGCTTAGTACCAATTGAGGATGATTTAAATCCCACAGCCTACCTGAGTATTGTTACTGACCATGTCCGTCCCTTCATGTACCATCTTCTGATGGCTGCTTCCAGTAGGATAACACACCATTTCACAAGCTGGTTTGATGAGTTCACTGTACTCAAATAGCCTTGTTGATCCCATACCACAAGGAATTAAGGACACTTTGAGGAAAAAAGGGGGTTCAACCTGGTATTAGCAAGGTGTCCCTAATAAAGTGTCCGGTGTGCATGGTAGATAATGGTTATTGTCCTTTAAATATCTCAATCCAACAACCAACTAATACCAGGGAATTTTAGCTATCTTCAGTAAAAAAAACGGTGCTGCCGATGCCCTGGTATGAACATGAAACAGTAATAACACAAATTCTGGTTAAACAGCTGTAAAGTACATGTTAAGACGGAATTTACCAGGTAAAAGTCTGAACAGATTGACTGCAGACCTATGAAAAGAAAAGAGACGCTCCAATTTAACACAATCTACGTTTTCTAATATGTTTCCTTTCATAATTGAAGTATGATGACGATGCCATAAGCTCGTCGGTCGGCACAGCTGTGTGCCAGCGCGCTCGGCTGGAGATGAATCAGTGTGTTTAACTGTTTGTCCTCGCAGTACCTTTCGCCGCATCGGAGCAAGTCATGTGCATCAATCCAATATGGTGTCATCTGCCACGCGCTCGGCACAGGTGCTGCGCAGGAAATGCAACGGAGTTTGGAAATCTGCTTGTTATGTTCAGATATGCTCCTTTAAGTGAGTTTAAATCATGACAAACAACTCCAAGAAGGCTTCTGTGTTTAGCTGAAGGTGCACATTTTTTTTCAAATTAAAGCCATAAATGTGGTTTTTCGAGTCCAGCGAGGATTAAACCACCTGCCTCAAGTGTTCAAGATTTATTCTCATTTCTTAATTTCCTCTAAATAGATGGGTGAGATAATCTGTCATTTAGTTCCTGCCATCACTTTATCTTGAACCACACTTTGTAATTTTCTAAGCACAAATTCCTCTCTGGCCAAAAATGCTTAAATCCACTTCAAAAAGAAAAGATGATGTGGTCGTCCAGTAATCCACAAACTGTGGCTTCCAGTGAAAGTTTATGGGCCGAGTTATCGCGGGGGGAATGAACTTTCTGAAGAATGCTGTTTTCCTTAAGTGCAGGGGTTTGAAGCGGGCAGTAAATTATGATCGAACGACAGTAACCTGGAACACGAAGTTTTCCAAAAGAGACTGCGTGCATAGACTTACCAAATGCTCTTAGATTGTTGGATAACAACACTCAATCTGTCCCGTGTACAGTGGAGTAAATACAGCAGGGGTGGGCATAACTTTATCTCTTTACAAAATGATATTGTTACCAGTAGATGTTATAATTGGGTTTAAATTGTAGCCACTTGGGAAAATGAATTGGCCACCCTCATACATAAATAAGAAATTAATTGTACATTTAATCAAACAGCAACCTCCATCCAACCTGGGATAGAAGAATTAAGCCAATGTCTAAGGGGCTTGGAAAGAAAGCCAATGCTGTTGTGCTTAAAACTGCACTTCCACTTTTGACCACTTGAGGCTGGTGCCAAAAGTGAGTCAATGCCCATAGACTTCCATGTTAAAATGTCCAACTTAACAGCAGAAGTAAACACGTTTACAGTCACCTGTAAGAAATAGGTTTGGTCTCCAAAGCTGACTTCTTCTTTAATGACTACTCTACAAGTGGTGAAGTTTTTATAACTGTGTCATTTAAACTCTGTTAAGGCTTAAAGTTGGTGTCAGTAGAGGCGTGGCCACTTTTGCCCCTAACAATCCCCTAACTGGACAACTCGACTGTGTTTGTGTGTTAGCACATTTTTAAAACAAATAAAATGCAATTATCTGACGAATAATATGGGTTGATATGCAGTTAACTGTATGTTTGTATGTGTTGTTTCCATGCGGTTGTGTTTCAGTTTACTGTGCTAAAGGAAGACAATGCTGCAGAGCAGTCAGTCCCAAATCTAGTCAAAATGGCATGTGATTCACCTGCTCAACCCAGCTAGCTATTCCAGAACACCATTTTTCTTTTCTCTTTATACCCCCAAACAGCTTGAAAGCCTACTACTAGCAACCCTTGAAGCTCTTGAACTGAACTGTTTCTGTCATATTTCAGGCCTTATTAAAGAACAAAATGACTGAGTGTGCTCAGAAATCAGTGAAGGTTGCCTCTACCTATGCAGCTAACTTTGGAAAAACCACAAAACTATTCTAATGGTACTCAAACCACATCTTGATATACTGAGGTGTCAAAGAGAAGTAACCACTGGTGATGAGAAGTGGGCGGAAACCAGAGGTAGACTCTTTTCAACTTCCGGGCAAGAAAGTGAAGCGACCAATGAGAGTGAAGAATACTGATTGACATATGACTTTGGTAGCAACTACATCAGAAGGTTGCCTAGGCAACCGGATACTAGATGTAGATAGTTTGTAAGCTCATGCCACCTCTCATTTATTTAGATTTTTCTTCCAAGGAGCAGGACTTTGGACTTTGGAGCAGAACTTTCTTAATACCTTTCCAGGCTTTCTGAAGGTCTTTCAAAACTACCTTTGCCCTCCACCCTCATTTTCCAAACACTGACTCTTCTGGCTCTAAAACATGGGTGTCAAACATAAGGCCTGGGAGCCGAAAACTGAGTAATACTGTTGAAAGCGCACTTCTTTTTCTTATAGTAGATACCTCAGAGATTAAATGCGCACTTAAGCTACTTTACACCAATGAGGCCCAAGAAGTAAAATGCGTTTGACATCCCTGCTCTAAAATATCAAGATAACTACAAACCAATGCATGAACCTAAGAGTGGCCCAGTCCATCCATCGAATCAGATCTGATAATTGGCTTTCTAACAGACCAAGTGTAAAAAGTCCATACAGTGCAGGTATGGTCTAGGAGGAATTTAAGTAAACTCTAAATTCCTTTCCCGAATTCACTGTCTCGCAACAATTAAGTGAATAGCCCCAACTTAACAAACTTTAACTTAAAGGAAGCTCATAGGTTTTAAATGCCATTAAGCGTGCTGAATCCACACTTGTTAATGTGTGAAATATTAAGATTCATGAGTTATACATTTCATTAAATAAGAAATTAGCAAAGCCTAATGAGCTATCGTGGGCAACTGCGTTTTCTTTTTTTTCTTTTTTTTTGCCTCAATCCACCCATGCACTTTTCAGCGCTGGACTTTCTGGTCACTACCCATCGGAGAGCCACAGCGGCGTGACCGGTGTCGTGCGCAGCGGCCCTCGCTGATGAATTTTCATCTGCTAATTGCAGACGCGTCGTTGTTGCCATTTGCTCTTGTGAAAACAGAGATTAAAATGTATTTGTCACTCATTCGCTCATAAAACGTATTCATGCCGCTCGCTTTGCCCTTTGAGTCGGCCCCGGTTTTACGAATCACTTGTGGCCGCGAGACCTTAACGCACCGCGAGCTGGACATCAAACACAGCCTTTTGGCCTGACCTTTGATTACTCCCCCCCCACGGGCACGGTTTATTTTAAATCAGCATTTCGCACATGGATCGAGTTATCTTCGCTGATATCTCTAACAGTCTAGGCCGGTTTGATACAGGTGGCGTACTGGAGGAGGAGCTGAACTGTAAGTGTCCAGGCTGTGCAGCTTTTATCTGACCTTTTTGGATGAGGATGGATGACTCCCATCTTCATGATGATGACCTGCAGATGGAGGTTGCCTCTTAGCGCTTGTTTGATGCAGGTGGGAAAATGCTAGAAGCTCACACAAACAGCCATCTCGGAAAGCTCTTGGGGACCATTGGTAATTTAGATAATGAAGTTTCCTGGCCATATGTTATGAACTGCATGAGCCACATTTGCTATGAAATGCTGGCTTTTGGATCAGCAGCTTTTCTCACAGATCGTTAATTCCCTGTCACTTTTTCTCTTTAAAACATTAAAACCTACTCTCCTAGCTTTTGTAATCTTCATAAGTTGACCTGCTTGTTCATCTGTGCAGATTCCTCACTATCTTTACATATTTAATCTAATAAATTAAGTATAAAATGTGAGTTCCTCAATTCAGCCCATATTGGTGTTTAACAGATAGCCCTACAGTCCACCTCGGCTCAGTTTGACTCCCACTGAGCCCCCTGAACGTCCACTCACTCTCTGCACTTCCTTCCACAGCGATTTCCTTCCGTGGCCTCTTAGGAGCTACACAGCGATTATACAATACCTCACAGTTGGCTGGGAGTCGCCGCGCTTTGTGTGACTTAAGAGGGAAGGATGGAATAGAGTCAAACAGTCATTTCACTCTCTGCTGACTCTTTGGCCCTCACATGAAATACGCTCGCTCCTTTTTTGCTTTCCAGACCACTTTCCCTGCAGCGCTCACACTCTCGGAAAAAGTTCTGCGGTCCCTCTGTGTTTGGGATAATCAAAGAAAATTGAAAAACTGAGAGTTTCTACACAGAGACATGCCTCCTTCTTGTTCTGCTTGTTTAAATCCTCGTCTAAGTAACAGTGAAAACCCATCTAATTTCCCTGAAAAACGAGTCTAGTTACTCAGGTATAGCTGGAATTTTAACAGGAGCTTAGGAAGTAAGCACCCATATAAAATACACTACCATTCTCAGATTTAATGGCAACTTTAGCTCCATAGTACAAAGCAGTGAAAGAACATATCTCAGCAAAGAAATAAACACTTTATTTTTGTTTCTTTTTCTCACAGAATAATCAGAAGACAACAACAGTTGCTTTTTGTTTTGGGAACCACAAAGGATACCGGGGAACTCTTAATCGCCAGTATGAAGTGACATTTTTGGTTAGGCTTCTACTGAAACATGGGCCTACTCCATTTATTGAAGAGTCAGAACCAGAAGGTCTCATATATAACATATGACAAAAACAACAACTGAACAACTTGTCCGTACACTTTCACTGAAGACTATCAGCTCTTCTAAGCTGTATTTACATACAGTCACAGGCCACTTTATTAGGCACCTTTTCAACAGCTCATTAACATAAATCTCTAATCAGTCAATCACATAGCAGCAACTCAGATGACCTTCTGATGATCTGCTCGTGATGTACGTATTTTAACGTAACTTGTTAGAATTCTTCAGAAACTGCTAATCTACTAATCTGCTGATTTAACCCGCAACCATCTCTAGGGTTTACAGAGAACAGTCTGAAAACAAGAAAACATGTTCTGGGTAAAATGCCCTGTTGATACCAGCTTGACTGCTTTAAGCTGATAAGAAGAAACCAGTAACTCAAATAAACACTTAGCCAAGGCATGCAGAACAGCATCTCAAGAGCAGCAGAAGACCACATCGGGTGCCACTTCTGGATGCTCAGCTGAAAAATCTGCAGAAACTCTGATGCTGTCATGTCAATATAGACAAAAATCTCAGAGGAAGTAGCAAGATCAGAAGATCAATCAGAAGAAAGTAGGCTTTCAGGGAGACTAGCCTTGCACAGAAAGAAACTGATACAGCTAGAGGATAAACTGAGCAGCTGCAGTACAGAATAAATGAACAGAAAAACATAATCAGTAAATTTAAAGATGCATCTGAAATACCTATAAGTTGAGCTGCAGTTGCTGTACTTGTAACTCAAGAACTTCATATTTGCTGTGATGCAATCTTAGTTTTTGAACCTTATTTGCTGCAGCCTGTATAAATACTAAACAGGAAAAAGTTTCCTCAGCCTTGAAAGTACATTATTGTATCTCTGTAGTTTATACTTTCATAGGCACTGACTTCCTTCTATAGCAAACACATCATTGAGCAGTGCTTCAAATACAGATGCTTCATAGATTTCTGAAGCTCTTGCTTTAATGGCAACAATTAAAGTAGCACCTGAGTTACTTCACCTGATGCCACCACTCTTAAAAAAAAAAAAGACTAGCCATTGATTTGCAATGGTCTTTTTTTGTATGAGAGCCATTTAAAACAGGGGCCCCGTTACCCAGCTGACTCACCCATTGACCCTGCAGTGCTACGGGGAATTCCTTGGGCTCGATTGTTTAGACAAAGGTGAAATGTTTATTCCTATTAGCCAACTTCCCCACAAGATACGATATTGACCTGGAGGAACGTCTGATCGGCTATCACAAATTACAGCTGTGGCGTGGACGCAACTCTGCTTCAGTGCTGCCTGGGCATCAGTGAACGGTGCTGGGGACATACAAACACAACCTACTGTAAGAAAGAGAGAAAAAAAATCAATGGAGTCTAGTCAGATGTTAGGTAAGCTGTCCCCAACGTTTGCTTTAGGGACAGTCACAGTTGTTTAATAAGACCCCGAGCATCTCCAATCAATGAGAGCTTTCCATTTCCCCGTTTTGAAATCAATGCGGCTGCTTGATGCAACACTGCTGACTTCTTGAGACGTGTCTTCATTGCTGGACCGCATAGAAATTGTTAGTTGGGTTTTGATTATGTTTCTCCTCTCTTTTTTTGGGAATAATAGATACAAGAAAACAGCCCCAGCCTTTTTGGAGCAAGTGGAGATGAAATTAATGAGTGTGCGTGTCAAAAACTTTGAAGACGTGCAAAAAATGTTTTTTAGAGATGAAAATTTATGCAGGTGGCAAGACGTGCATTCATCTGATTGACGTTTTAAGATTTGGGAAGTTTTAGTGAAACCTGTGGCTTGGCTGAAGACTGGAACACGAGGATGAAGTTTAAAAGCAAATATGAATCTTCTGAAGTGTGTTTCTCACATAATCTTCAGACACGTACAGAAAAGAGGAAAACACACACACACAAGCTGAGCCTAGTGTGCTCCGAATGTCATAAAATCTGCTGTTTACTGTATTTTAATTTGTCCCTGCCACTTCCCTTCATCCTCCTCTTGCCTCTCCTCCCTCCCACCCCTCCGCCTTCCCCTGTCGTATTGATGCGCGCCCCCCTGTAGAGCCCCCTGCGCTACCAGGTATGACTAACTGCTATCTTGCTCCTGCGACTCTTTTGTCATTTATCTTGCTCCGCTATGCCGGCCGGCTGACTGCACAGCACGACAGCAGGCGGTGACAATAATTTGCACTGATCGGACCCCTCTGCCCACCCTGCTGTTACAAATGGCAATCGATTATCATGCGGTAGTACTATCGACTGTCCAGCACTCGTGTGTGTTTGCGTTTGTGTGTGAGTCTGTGGCAAAGGATAGGTTTGTGTTTGTACTTGTACAAGGCACTGCTGCACTTCACCAGCTGCAGATTGTTTTATCTTTTTTTTTCTACTATGACACATCATAAACACACAGTCTAAATTAATCTAATATTTGGAAATATGTTTTCTGAACTCTTAAGAAACAGTCGGCTCTTCATTTTCACCTTTTACCCAAGTTTAATGCTCTTGTGCACTGTTGTGTCTGCATGAGCTGCTAATGCTCGGCTTGGAGGAAGTAGAGGAATCTTGAGGACTGATTGAGTCAGTACAAGTATTATCAGAGCTGTGAAAACAAGAAAAACACCTTGTCTGCTTTCCTGTTTGCAGAAAACAAGCTACTATTATCCTCATGCTAGTCAATTTACTATATTTACATGGCACGTTTGTCCCAAACAGACATGTTGCAGTTATTTAGGCCGCTGTGAGGTGTAGTTACATTTCTGGGAAGACATGATTTGAGATACGTAGGACAGTATAGAGATATTTCAGTGTAGCAGACTTGATCCAGATCCAGATTCAACTTCAACTTAAGTAATTTTTGAAAGGATTCTTTACCAAAATTGAACGGTTTGTGTAGCATCTTCACAAATACGTATCAAACTGTGAAATGACGATGACTGGGAGGCAAACTAATCAGCGTCCAGATATCCCTCTCAATCCCAGAACTCATTTCATGCCTCAAGTTGTGGGAATTTGCAACTTTTCAACAAAATCTATTCTTCTCTTGTAGACAAAGAAGGATTGTTTTCTATAATGTTTTCATGGTAAAATTTGGGATATATCGATGCAAAGACTTAACAGAAGGCAGGCGTGTCCACACGTGTCCAGTGATATTCAACAACTTAAAGTGAAGACAGGTGAACTGAATGCTGGTGGTCTAGATCAAGATTCAACTTTTTGCAGGTTCGAGGCAAGCGATTGAAATAACTATCAGTGAGAGTCAAGGGCCAGAATGATTTGCATATGACAGCATGGTAAAGATTAGAGGGGTGACTAGGAAATGGGAGCCAATCAGAGTCCACTACCATCCGATCACTGGTGACAAAGCATTGCACAAAAGGCAAATGACATCCCTCAAGTCATTACTGGTGATGACCCTGACCCTAACCCTTTTATAGAAAAAAACAAAACAGACTTTTGGGGGAAAACATGGAAATTGAACCTGTGTTTGAAGTAGTGAATTTGAATGGTTGCTATCTTTGCTTAAATACTTGTGAAAAGAATTTTACAAATACACGAGTTGATGGTTGGGAGTCATTGGGACCAAAACCGATGATGACTTGAACGTGATCCCATTTCAAGGAAATCTTAAAACAGAGGAATTGTAAAGCCAAAATGCCTGACAGAGCCTTGGCTTTAAAGGTAACATCTTCAAGTTTATTAAATGATGATTGCTTAGCAAGTGTTTAAAATGCAGTTTAACCCTGGGTGATCTGCCAGTGACCTGATGGATGTTAAGAGGTTAAACTAGTCTTGTTAGCTTGAGTTTTCATGCATTGTGACTGTTCTCCAGTATGTAAATTACAGTAGGAAGGCTGTGTTGGCGGACTAATTTTTGCAGGCCATGCTTGAGAAAGCAGGTTCAGGAAAGTTCATACACTTTTCCACTTGCTGGGTTGATTTATATCATACGAAAAGGAGGGCAAGCTTTTGCATTTACACAACCTTTTCATTAGTTATAACTTGCAAGAGTTGGTGCTGAATTTTTCTGAAGGGTGTTAGGGTTCAGGTCAGCCCAATGAACAGGCTTACTCTACTGTCTGAACTTAACGAAAGTAAGCAACGAGGAAAAGCCAAAAATGAAGAGCGAGTAGTAATGGAAGTCAGAAATCAGCAGATGAGGCTAAAGTTGATTGAATCAACCTCTTCACATACAACAGGTCATTGGTGACCCATCCTGGGTTTGGGTTTGTTAGCATCAACCAACTTCTACATGTTTGGTACACCCAAATGCAAATAATTTTAAACAGAAAAATTACATCTTCAAGTTAAGCTTCTGGTTAAAACAAACCCAAACTCTAGCTGATGGGCTGTTCTTGGGAAGATGTCAACTTCCTAATCGGGATTTGTGTTGCTGTTTAAAGCTGGAAATTCAGAGCATATGGCTTGTGTTCAGCAGAGATGAACAAGAAAGTTTAAGAACGACATCAAAGCTGGTGTTCAAGAAATTAATTGAGCTGAATTAAGCCGAACCAAGACCAGATGTCAAGTATAGTGTGTGAGAAGCCACTCTTCCTCAAGTTTCTCTTACTGAAAGGTTACTGAGGTGCTTTTTTCCTCTAAGATGAAGTAAAAAGACAAATAAAAACATATTTTCTTGGCATGAAACTAACAATTTATACATTTGGATGCAGGAATTTATAATAGAACCAAAAGTTCCTTTAGATCAACATCAGGTACGACTATAGATTTTAAATGGTTTATGTTCAGTCAAAGAATGATGGTGCAGTTTCTTCCTGCTGATTGGATGATGAACTATGAGCACTAAGAGACTGCGGGCTGTTAATTTTGAGCTTTATAGCTTGTGAGACGTCTGCTGTCTCCTGCACAGCTGCACCACACTGTCTACTGTACGTTTCTGCTGTATTTATCTACTTCACCAGACTTGAACATTGGTGTCCTGCAAATAGAGTGTGTATAATATTGATGACCGGGATATGTGCCGTTTAATCAGTGCTATCGATCCGCTCGGCCCCGTTGCCTTGTGCAGCTAGGGTGGAGGAGCGCTTAAAACAAGAGGGAGCGTTTGATTCCCCTGTTGGAGCTACATTAACGGTGCCCGGGCCCTCCCCTGTTGGCGCTCCTCTCTCCACCTCTCCTGTAACTGCATTGTGCTTTCGCTCAATCAATACTTGCAGCAATTGCTCAAATTAAAAGGAAAAAATAGGTTTGCTGAATCCTCACCCGGTGGCTTCCTGTGGACTCCTGGCGGCCGCTGTGGCTCGCAGAGCACTTACAGGAAGTGGGGGGGAAAGGTGTTCGAAGGGTTGATTGATGGGCTGTCTCAGCACGGCGCTCACCCACTCAGACTCCACCAGACTGCCAACTCCGTCTTTGTGCGAGACTCTCATAATTCACAGCTCCTCCATCAGTGGAAACATGCAGCAGCTCCCAATTTACACATGTAAAAAGTGTCCATTTGAATACTGCCAATTTTCTCATGCTTACCTTCATACCTGTCTCTGGTTATCGGCTTTCATAATGAACCCACAACGTTATTGTTGTCCTGTATTTCAGGCAGCAGGGCATGATTCAAAGGGATCAAATTGTCAGTGTGTTTGGATATAGGGGATTGTAGGGATACATTTTCTCTTTTCCTCTTTTCCCTCTTTTTTAAACCCAGTCTGTTACCCGGTAATCACTTGGCGGATACCTTTTGAAGTCAGAGGGAGTTCAAAGCGGGTGTCAGCAGGCTGTGGAAGACGACCCCTTCACGTTCCAGTCATTGTGTGTAATTGGTGCTGTCTACTGTTGAGCGCGAGCCGAAGGAATACAACCTTTATTAGTACAATCGCAGGCAGGTTCGGCTTACCAGCCGTAATATCTTGCAGGCACACGCATATATGTGGATACGCGCACACACACGGTGCATCAAACAGACGGTGTCAAATCACCAATGGGTGGGTGTTTGGCTCAGGAATGCAATTACCGTGGTATGGGGAGAGCTGCATACACAGAGAACACATTGGGTGCAATAAGGTGAGCTAGTTTACTTTTCCAAGGGTCCTTTCTTTTTCCTGTACGCTTAGTCTTCAGGAGACACAAGATGAATGCGAGGAAGAGCAAATGGCCAAGTGAAACTGTATCGGCCCAAACAGACACAAACTGTTTACAGTATAATGTTACAGCACAGTTGAAAATGGCACTGGGAACTCTGCAGACAATAGATTTTTGAATGTGCCCTGGTAGAAGTCAGAAATGTCATTGTGTGCAATTTAGTAAAGCTTGGCTCGCTAAGCTTGATTTGTATCACATCGGAAATGGCACAGAAACTCCTCAGTCTCCTCACAATACACTCGAATAAATCACAGCACTATGATTACACATGAAAGTTTAGCTTTTTTAGTGTTTTCCTTTATGTTTGTCTTTGTTAACTGTTGGACAAGTAAAAAAAATTCCATACTTTATTATTGGAATCATTCTTTCTTTCCCTCTCAGATGTACTTCTTTCTGCTAATTGCACAATGCATCCGTCAAATTAGTCTCTGCCAAGCGAGGATGCAAGTAACACAAATGTTAAATGGACTTCTACAGCACATGTATGCTCTACTTGATTACACAAAGCATTTTCTTCCTGCAAGACTCATTCTCTCACACCGTTATAAGGTGCTTTTTTCTAAACCTCAGCATTTTTAACCTAACATTCACATTCTCGGTGGATGCACTAGGGGCAAATTAAGGTTCAGGTTATTCCAAGAATGCAACGGTGTCCCAGCAATACTTTGGCCAGCAGACAATAAGAGCCAGGGATTGATCCGGTAACCTGCAGATACACTGACAACCAGGTCAGCCTCCTGAACCATACTAAGTGTACTTCTGCAGTGGGCAAGGGGGAATGACACGACCCTCCAAGAAGTGGATGTCCCAGCAAATTCACCCAGATCGTGCAATGCTCAGAGAAAACGCAAAAATCCAAATACTACATCTCAGACTCTACAGGCCTCAGTATGTTAAATGTTAAGTAAAGTAAGTAGTTGTTAAAGTTCATGGCAGAACATGCTAGAATGCCTTAGTTTTCCACAGCTGCATCTGACCCAACCACAAGACTTCTACAACAATGTTCTTTACACAGATGGGATCAAAGTGGAGATTTTTGGTCATAATGCACAAAACTAGACATAGGATACCAGCTCAAACATCTCCTACCAGCTCTCAGCATGTGGCATGATGATTTGGGCTTGTTTTGCAGCCATAGAATCTGGGCACCTTGCAATCATTGAGTCGACCATGAACTCCTCTGTATACCAAAGTATTCTAGAGTCAGATGTTACGCCATCCTTCTGACAGCTAAAGCTTGGCCATCATTGTGTCATGTAACAGGACAATGATCCAAAGCACAGCAGAAAATCTACAGCAGAATGGCTGAAAAGGAAAAGAATCAAGGTGCTGCAATGATCTAGTCAAAAGTCCGGACCTCAATCTGACTGAAATGCTGTGGTGGGAACTTAAGAGAGCTTTTCATAAATGAATGCCTGAAGTTAATGAACTGAAGCAACACTGTAAAGGAAAGTGGGTCAGAATTCCTCTACAATGATATGACGGGCTGATAAAGACATAAATGAAACCACTACTTCAACTTACTGCATTTTGTTTTCATTTTTGTTAAATAGATAATGAAATAGTGTACAATGTTTTGTGCTGTTATTCATCTCAGGTTACATTTGAACTTTAAGATCTGGTGAGGATCAGATAATTTCTTATTATGTCCTGATACATAAAACATTACAAGTGACACATTACATTAACTGTAAATGTCATCAACAATGCCGTCCAGAGCCAGTTTAAAATTAATAAAGGGGAACTTGTGGCGGGAATACATGTGCTGATTTGTCAATTAACAGTAAATCAACGAATGTAGCATCGCCCTCATTTGAAACAACTCAGTGTTTTAGATTTATTGCTTCTTTTTCATACTGAAAGAACCCGCCCCCCAACCCCACACAGAGGAACAAACATACATGTGTGGTTATACGTGTCCTCCTTCAACCCTTGAACAATGCTCACTCTCAGCCCTGCAGACCAGCATCCGGAGGAAAAAAAGCATCACGAGTCAAAAGGCCTATTCCCTAACCCTCATAAATTGCACATAACTTGATTACAATGAGACGATTATACCTTATTAGCAAGGATATTATGGCGTCTTCTTACTGGGGCTCATTATATAGACTTACATCTGTGACTGAACACTGGCGCTTCCTTTTCTTCCAGTGTGCATGTGTGACCTGCCAGCCATTACCGCAGCTGGAGGAAGAGGAAGAGGTATGGGGCCAGGGGGGCGGAGGGTTGGTCAGCATTCATGTGGTGTGGTCTTGAAATTCAGATTCTTAAAACCATTGCTGTGTTTTATGTATTTACAGTGAAAGGACATTGCTTGCAACAAGCAGAGTATCTTACTTGTTACTGAAAACACTATTACATGCATTTTGTGGTGTTATCAGGATGCCTTGGGGAGGGGGGTGCCATAACTGAGAATATACACACACATACACGCACCAGTGTTGAATCTGATGGGGTTTTACTGTAATTACTGCACTTCTGTTGCACCTGCTAGGACTTGGTGGCCAATACAAAAAGGCCCATTGCACTGGGCAGCTTGCACATCTAAATGTGTGTAATCATTTGGGTGCAAAGCAGGACACTGCTGCAGGGAGGATGTGCGAGCTCAGCAAACCTTCCCCCGGATAAATAAAGGTTTAAAAAAGACATCTAGATAATAGCCGTTTGTGATTACAGAGGCGGTTTGCAGCGCGGCACCTTCCGATGGGTGCGTATGTGCTGCGAGGCTGCTACGCCGCCAACAACAACATTTTCTTCCATGTCAGCCGCCAAAATGAGAGCAACTGCCATATAATCTGTTTTTAATGGACGCTAATGCAGGAACACCTGTCATAGCCACGGCAGCATTTTCTCCCCCAATATAATCCTAAGAAGATTACACATGTTGGAAGCAGGTATTCCTGGATTAATTATTGACAGACTGTGAATTGGGTCTTATAGCCAAATGTATTTTGGTAATGTGTTTGTATACACTATTCCTGTGGTTAATTCTACCCTTAATGGGTTGTTTAGGAGATAGCACTCTTTACTTGACTTTAATTTGCGAATACGGAGCCAGTCTTGATAAGAGTGCTCATACCTTATGTGCAGAAAGGTTTTAGCGTTCACTCCGATTTTAAACTTGTAGTGAAATTTACTCGTCTAGGTTTGAGTGTCCACACGATTGTTTTTGTTAATAAACACAAGCGTCACGAAAAGTATTGTCTTTGAGTTAAGGTTTTTAAAACTCATCGTGTACACTACAGTATAAAAATTGTTGCCATACATGTAGATAAACAGTTAAAGTTGCTATTTTTTCAAGCTTCCAGGAAGCCAGACTTTCTTGTCATTTTATTAAGTGCTCTTGAGCAATAGTTCTCCAGGGTTTCTGAAGGTGTTGCAAAGTTTTTCTTTTGACACTGGCTGCTTTTTCACGTATTTTCAGTCCAGTTCTTGTACCTGACCAGTTTCAGAGGAATGTATTGTTGTTTTGTATGTTGCACAAAAACACATCATTTGTTCCTATTTCTTTAAATCCATGAAAAATACCAAATATAACACATTTTGAAAGACATTAAGTTGTATTTTTACACCAACAATGTGATTCCCAAAGAGCTATTATCAGAAAGCTTGACATGTCTCAGCGTGGTGTGCAGTGTGTTCTTAATAAAGTTGAGGAAAATGGACAAGTGGAGGACAAAAGAAGTCACAGGCCTAAAAAAACTATCTACAGCAGATGAATGGTAAATGAAAGTCATGTCCTCAAGAAACAGGAACAAATCCAGCAAAGACCTGACAAAGGAGTTCAGAGATGCAACTTTCAGTTGATCATCTACTGTTCACTCAAGCTTCATCAGAAATGGTCTCAGTGGAAGGGTGGCAGTCAGGGCGGAAAACATTGAGAAAAGGCTGATTTTGGCTCTCAACTGTTTGACCTGTTGCCCTCTGGCAGGTCCCTCAAATCACAAACAGATTCAGAAAAACCAACACCGACCCTCAATATACACCAACTCCCCCCACCCCCGACCCTACATTTGTCATAACTGTCACGCTTCCAAAATGGCAAACAAGTTAGTCACATGGTTAGGGATCAAATGTGTGCAAAACCTCAAGTAATAGTTAGTGAAATTGTGAATTATTTGCACCATCATGCCACGCCATTGCACTGCTGCTGTTTTTTACCATACCTTGTGTATACCTTATTTATTTAGCAGTTTTAAAATCTTGAACTTCTTATATTCACTTACTCATCTTTATGCCTGTTCTTTGTTTCTCTTTGCATCTGAAGGTGTAGCCGTTCTGCATACACTCCATAACAACGATTCTTATAAACTCAATGGAGAGTTCTCGAGTACATGAGAGGGTTCATAAACAGCACTGAGTTTAAGCATTGCTTCTTTTGCATTAGTTACAAAACTGGCTTATTTATTTGCCCAGTGCAAAATAGTGTTCATTGATTAATACTTAGCTCCCTCAGCTCCAGGTTTGGGCCATGACAAACACGTAACGGAAGAGAGCTTTCATCTTTTTACCAAGTCTTAAGTGTGTTCTGAGGAGTCTGGCATACTTATGTTCACTCTAATTTAAAATCTAAACTTTCCTCCACCGCCGCCACCATCTTCACTCTCCTTCACCACCTCTCTCCTCACTTCCCCCCGTCTCCCCCCGCCCACCCCCTTGGATGACAGCCGGAGCCGCAAATGAGTGAGGCTCCACCTGACAAGCCACCGCAGGAGTGGGGTGGGGTGAGGAGATGGGTATAGGTACATTAGAATTGGGGGAGGCAATGAGAAGATGAGGGTGGAGGATCTGCTATTTTAGACCTTCTAAGGAGCTCATTAAGCAAAGGTGTGATCAGCACGCCTCCGCTTAGGTGATGCTACCGGCTTCCGCACCTTTGCTTGCCACACCACAAGCGAGTCAATTTTATTCACTGTTAAAGGAAGAGGAGGAGGAGGGGGAGTGTGTGTGTGTGTGTTTGGCAGGTGGGAGGGAGTACACTTAGCCAACAGGCCCTTTTCTCTTCCCCCTCTCCCAAATCTCCCAGAAGGCTCACCTCGACTTTCAATTGTCAGACTTGTTAGTGAGCCTGTCTGACATCGGGGCCGTCAAGTTATCGGCTGGATTGCACTTTATGACGTGTGGTATGATAATATTTTTACCTTTCACTGAGCGAAGAGGGGGCTGTTCTTCTGTCTCTAATTCCCCTCAGCCCCTCAGCCCCCCTCCCCATTCCCACGGCTTCTTTACCTCTACTGGAGATTTTATTATTTGACTTGAGAATTTACTCTCGCCTCGCAGCAGCTTCCTTATTCCCAGCAGCGCAGGAATCACGCGCCAAGGAGACGTTGACGGATGTCTTCTTCCATCCGCCGGAGAGCTGTCGCCCCGGACAACGCAGACGATGACGAGGAGCTTTTGACATGCTCTACTCCAGCTCGTGTCTCCTGACACGAGCCTCCTGCCGCCATTGCCAGCCAGGGCCGCCACCAGGGAGGATGCTGGGATACGCTGCAGTGATTCACCTATTACAACTGGCTTTGGAAATCTGTCACACACACACACACCTTGACTGCGTAGCGCACGCACACATACACACACCTCCTGGATAAGCTGCTGCCAGGAGCGGCAGAGGGGGCAGGCCTCGTGTGCACAGAGCAGATGTACGAGACAGGAGGAAAGAAATGAAAAAGAGAGGAAAAAAGGAGACAGCAAGTGTGTGTTGTTCCTCAGACAGCAGAGAAATACACACACGATGTCTAAATCTACCTTCCTCCCACAAGCACAATGGAAAGATTACTTGCAAACTGCCAGGTAGACAACAAGACGTGAGCCGTCAAGCCCCTGGCAGCTCACTGCCGCAAGAGCTAATCAGGTTTGAAGCACACCCAGGTACACTATCTTTTGCTTTTGAGTGCACACGTTTCTCGACATTAATCCCCACTAAGCCTTTGCAGCTAATGTAATCTAATTAATGACTTTTTTCCTGAGCCTGCTGCAAACTTGAACTTCAGACTATGTATCCATGTTTTTCTGTACATTTTACTGAACTGTTAGCCTGCTAGGAGAAAGAAAAGGTTCTTTCAAAACAGTCGCTCCGACTTCTTGCAAATAAAATTGGTATATTCAACAACAAATGTCCTAAAAAATGAAGATATGTGTCTTAAAGGGAAAATTTCAAGCATTTACATATTTTATGTCCTATCGGTCCATCTTGATATGACAGCATGACACAGTTGCTGCAGATTTTTTCTGCTGCACATCAGTATCACATGACGTGAATCTTTTGTTCCACCATGTCCGGATCCATACCATTCTGCCCCTACCCACTGAATGTTGCAGCAGAAATAGAGACTCATCAGAGTGACCAACATTTTTCCAATCGTCTATTGTCCAGTTTCAGTGAGTCAGTATTAACTGTAGCCTCAGTTTCCTGTTCTTAGCTGAGAGGGAGTGGCAGCCACTGCAGTCCTATGCTGGTACAGCTCATTTCCTTCGAAATTTGACATGTTGTTGATTCAGAGAGACTCTCATGCATACCTTGGTTGTAACAAATTCTTATTGGAGTTACTGTTACCTTCCTATCAGTTCAAAGCAGTCTTGCCACACAGTATTTTGTCTTAGAACAGTTGCTCACTGGATATTTTCTCTTTTTCTGACCATTTTTGTAAAACCTAAAGATGGTTATATAGGATCAGCATGTTTTATAAAATGCTACAATTTTTGATTTTATTTTCACTTTTCATTTTCCCTCAGCTTCCTAAGTTCCGTAGTAGTCTTTCTTCTGCATTTCCTGTTTCAGTTATTTCCCGTTTTATTTAGTTTACATGACTTCCTGTCCTTGTCCTTCTGACTCCTCTGTGATTCTCTCACCCATTTTCCGTGGTTTCACCTGTTTCTCATTTTCATGTCTGGTCTTTCTGTGTATGTACTGAGATGTTTTTGTTTTTTTCCTGTAATGCTTCCTAAAATTGAACCACAATTTTAGGAAACAAAAAGAAAAGGAAAGAAAATGTTCTATATTTTTCTGCCAGTTCATTGTAATTATTGTTTTCAAAAATGTGTTTATTTTATGTGATAATTCATTTTATTTTTCCATGTTTTCTTTTACAGTGTGCACAGTAAAAACATCTGTAAAAGTACACATGTTCCACATGTTTTTTTCTGTATTTTTAGCCACAGTTTGAACTTTACAATTTTCCATTTGCATAAATTTCCATTTAAAAAAAACAGCAGATAATACACTGTCAGAAAATGAAAGGTATATTTTATGTGTTTTTTACAGTGTAGGCTCTTCACAGTGTTCTCGTATAAATTCCCATCTGAGATACTTCAGAAGCATGCTAAACTTCAAGGATTTAATGTTTGCATCATGCTGTTGGCACATGCTCTGCCCTTCCATGAAACAGCCCATACGGGTGGTCCTGATATCTGATTAGAAATGAGTTTGTAGCACTTACATGCTTTATGCAGAGCGTTCTCACTCCCGAGGCGTAACATGTCGACGTTTTGTCACGTCCCGCGGCGTTCCTGAGGAACGCGAAAGGAGACCTTCGGCGTTCTTATGGTACGCGGTGGGTTATGGCTGGAATCCAGTGCAATGACGCTCCCGCGGTAATAGACGTTCCAGCCCTGTATTCCAGCCCTAAACCTAACCTTATCCCTAGCCCTAACCATAACCTTATTCCAGACCGTAACCAGGACTTTAATGATGTTAAATAGCGTGTTTCTAAGCGATTTGAAGAAAAAGAGCGAACATGTGTAGGTTCAGTCCAGACGGTTCTCATATTTCCTCTTTTTCCGAGGTCGTCATTTAGGAACGTGGTGGGTAGCCGAAAACGTAATATGGTGACGATTTGTCACCTAGCGTAAAATGTTACGCTTTGGGAGTGAGAACGGGTTGGCTTTATGTTACCTGCTCTATCATGATGCATGTGAGCACCTCTCTGTACCAAAGGGATTTCCTTGTTAAAAAAAACAAAACAATCCAACCTGGTTATTTCCAGCGTATTTGGAAGATTATATGTAGTCTTCATTTGGAGCCACAGGGCCAGAGGGGATATTCGAGCTGCAAGTACTGGGCATCATTTGTGCTGTAAATATAAATAATTTAACACATTCAGATTATGCGCTGTACCTTAAACATGAGGTCTCTGAATATTTTATTAAACATGCATTTTGCAAAATTAGCTTGAGCTTTCATATATGTCAGCCTACTACCATATTTACATTATTTTGCTCCACTAGTTTTTTCGTTGGATCGGTTTGTTCCCAAGACTTTTTCCTCAAGGTTTGCTTTGGTCAAAATTTTATCTGTCATATCAGTTGCTCTAATAATCTTTTATAATATTCTTGGTGTCTCTTACATTTGCCAGGGTTTTGGTACTTGAGATAATTAGTCCTCCATTATTTATGCAAGTTAACATTGACCTCAGCAGCCATAAAGGAATATCTCCAGCAGCAACAAGAACGTGCAACAGATGGTATATCCGCTGGTCTCCAGAGCTCCTGATCTCAACACTGAGTCTGGATTACATGCAGTGACAGAAGCAAAAAGGGGCCAATTTCCAGAAAAAATTTGTTTCAGGTAGTCCAAGTTGTTCATAGAACAACACATCTACCAAATACTAAATATGGGCTTATTTTGGTTTATATAAAGTTAATTGACCATTATGTCATTAGTTTTTAAAGTAATACAAGCTTTTATGAAATACTTGTGAATCTGTTAATGTTAAGCTTTGATTGTCAGGGTCCTGGGTCTGAGCGACCCAGGATCCCTGAGCAGTTATGAATTATATTATTAGTATTATTATATGTATTTTGGTGTTGCTTCCCTTCTCTGTGCTTGTGTGTGTGTATATATATATATATGTGTGTGTGGCTGAGCACCTATTTATAGGCGGCGTCAGGCCTGGAGGGTGTGGTCCTGCAAGGGGACTGGCCACACCCGAAGCCACACACCTGCTGCTGATCAGGCCTCGTCGGGGGAGCTACTTAAGAGAGTCTTGGAGCTCCCACCGACGCGGGATCATTCCATGAGACTCCACGTTAGGCTTCTGCTTAGTTAAAGTCTGAGTGTATGCCTACTGGAATTAAGTGTCTTGACGGCTGCCTCTGTCATTTTCCCCTCAGGAGGAGCGTGGAACATCGGAGGGCAGCAGGCACGGGGTGTGTGTGGACACACGAGAGTGGAGAACACGGAGCACGGACTTTTTGGGAAGACACGACACGGGAGAGCACGGGGATTTACTGTTATTGTTTCCATCACTGTAAATAAACGCACTGTTTATACACAGAGTACCGCGCCTGGGTCCTCCTTCCCCACTCCTTCCACGGTGTGCCATGCTGCACCGTGACATTGATATCTTGATGCCCAGTTAGAGTTAGTGGATTCAAAGGTGCAGACAGGATGAGGAAGGTGTCAGGTGTGGGAACCTTAAAGAATAGTTCTTTAAGCTTTGTCAGTGACCTTAATGCTTACCTTTGAAAGTCTACTAGGAGTAAACCTTGTTTCTCTTTTCTGAACTGAGCGGTCTCTACCTGTGCAGATACCACTAGAAAAACCATGAAACTATTCTAATGGTCATCAAACAGCATCTAAACCACAAAAACTCAAAATTAATGGTACAGGGGAGTTAATCAAATGTTGTCTTTATGGGGGGGAAAGTTAGGGTCTTGATTTTCGTCATTGGGGGCACAGACACAGACAACTGGAGACTAGATGGCCGATTAATCATTCCTGTGTTAGTTCACATGATGTCTACCACCAGGGCTATTTGGTTCTTTGTAATGTAAATTCTCCATCACGCATGGACCCAAGTGGTCTAGTGCACTGGAATAGTGTGCATTAACCATTTGCACTGACTCTTGAGGTGTACCTAGCTTACTAAATTGGTCCTGAACACAGCTGAGGAAATAAAATAAAAACACCCCACATCAGCACTGATGAACGAGTATAAGAAAAGTTTTGTTTTCCAGAAAGTTCCATTTTCTCAAGCTGTTGAAGCATCTTCATCTCTGCAATCTGAGACTCTCTGAGCTCCTGTGCTGACTTATCAATGAAATGGCAATCCGTTTTTACACTCTCATCTCCAACCTGGCCCTGGGGGCAGGAACGGTAACATAAATGGACTTCGAGGGAGCTCGGAGTACAGATGCTGTTTCTTTGTAGGGAAAGAGCTGCTAAAGGTGGTTCAGGCACCTAATCAGGATGCCTCCTGGGTGCTTTCCTTTGGAGTTTTTTCATGCACATCTAGCTAGGAGGTGACCCCACGGATAGACCCAGAAATCGCTCGAGGGATTATACTGTGTATTTCATCTGGTCTGAGTAAATGGCGGGATAACCCAGCAGCAACTGGAAAATACTGCTGGGGAAAAAGTTGCCTGGAATACTGTGCGTGGGCTGCTTGCTACTCTGACCCAACTTCATATAAGTGGACAAAGTTGGGATGAAATGACAACAAACTTTAAGCTCCACAAATCAAAATGTTTTAGTTTCTCAAATGAACCATCAGAAACCATGAACCACATTGATGAGTGTCACTTCCCGCTGTCACTGGAACATTTTCCCATATCCAGGCCATGTTTTGCGTGCACGTGTGATACTGTTTTGGGAAAACTGAGTTGCCCTTTGACTCTGTCTTTGATCTGAAGTGTCCAATTTCTTAAGGTGAAATAAAACCTCCACATGTTCTTGTTCCTGGCTTCTTCAGGAATTACTTTCCATCCTTAGACCTTTTGTAAGGGAAGATACTTTTCTTTTTTTTTGATGCCATGACAGGAACTGTCACAATGGATTGAAGTGGTACACTGCTGTGGAGCAAAATAGATTTTCAATTCGCACAAATACCATTATCCATTGCAGGTTTCTCTTCCTTGGCTCATCCTGTGAGCCCCTTTCCCCTCCCTTAGCAATTTCCACAAACAAACATTTTCCCCCTCCCACTCTGTACAAGAAAACATACAATTATCTCTAAAAACTGGAACAGATTTTTTATTAAATTAACCTTATTAGTGCATTACGGTAAGCAAATGCCAAAAAAAGGAGCTCCTCATTTGCATTAAGATAGATTTTTCAGGTTGGCTGCACAATTTAATTAAAGAAAAGATTAAGAATCATTAACCAAGCTGCTCTACCTTGCAGTAGCGACAGGCTCACATCTGACTCAGGTTAACAGAAACCCAGATGGTGGCTCTCTAACTGTTGAATCTCCGTAACCGAATCAGAATGATCCTATTAGTTTCCACGGGTGGGGCGGGTGAAGTAAAGTGAGGGAATTCTGGAAATTTGCAACACTTGCACACGGTGCAGCCGGGGGCCGAGTTTCATCCGAGATCCCTGGCTGACTTTTTGATTTTTAGTGTTGTGGAGGGGAAAGGAGGAGGGAGTCAAGGGTGACTCAGGTGGCCAAGGTTCATTTCAGGGTGTGAAATCCAAATGGAAGCGGTGTACAAATGGAAACCTAATTTGCTATGCTTTGCATCCATTTGGGAAAGTAATAACATTACCTGAAGTTCATGGAGCAGTATTTCCAACACAAATGATCCTGCATGCAAATGTGTCATCTACAGACATATTGCCCTGATTTTCTTGAAATTAGATTTTGCTTTCACTCAATGTTTTTAGTTTGGCTTTTTAGTGTGTATTTGGTTACATATTTGAACATTAAAACTAATTTGTAATTGTGCAAAACAAGATCATGGTTTGGGTGAAAACAGACCATTTTAAAATCTATAAAACATGCTAGAAATTTCCATTGCCAAATTCAGCCTCATCTAAAGGCAACAATATAGCATGCACAACTTAACTTTCAAACATATTTAGACTGTAATAATAGCTTGCAATGTTGTTCATATAATGACTTATTAACCAAATAATGTTTGAATTTTTCTGATTCATATTTATTATTTTGAAATAATTTTACTAAATTTTAGCTCAAACTTTTTATTCTTGGACTCTGCTTGAGTAGCTTTGCATTATTTACGGTGCCAAAATATCGCTTACTTATCTCATACTGGCCATTGATTAAAGCTCCTCCCACTTGTGGCCATTTTTGCCCTGATTGGCTGCCCCTCACATACAGAAGCTCTAAACAGCCAATGAATGCAGCTTCTGTGGCTACACAAGTTGAAGATGGTCTCAGCTACCAGGCAATCACTGAGGCCTTCACTTGGGCCTGCTAACCTTGATTCAGGTGAGGTGGCATCTTCTCCCTAAAGGTCTTTTGAATAACTCTTAGTCTGGCCCCCCACCTCAGGGCGTGCCCAAAGTGTGGGGCATTGGGTGCAATGACCAACACTAAAATCCAACATTACAATACATTATTAGATAAGAGCATGGATAGGAGAAGTAGGAATATAACTAAATACATTTACTCAAGTAATTCACTCAGGTTTAACATACTTCTACTTTAAGTATAAAAAAGTCAAGGAGCTGCTTTTACCCCATACTAGATGGACTTATAGAACTTTGTACTACATGCAGTGTTAGGGAGTAACGGAATACATGTACCGCCGTTACGTATTTAAAATATGTTATGTATAACAAAATATGAGTAACTGTATTCCGTTACAGTTACCGTTTAAAAAGGTGGTATTTAGAATACAGTTACTTTGTTGAAATAAATGAATTACACGGCGGTACTTTCCTGTTTCATATTGTGGCGGGTCAGGACTGTTTAGGTTTTGTTTGACAGCTATGTTCTGTTGCTCCAAGCAGCAGCGTTACCTTTGCCATGGTTACAGGGTGATGCTCTCTCTCTGCGCCTTTTTGTTGTTGTTGTTGTGCTAAGCTAATAGGTAGAATGCTACAGGCATAGCTCTAAAGAATGTAGCATCATAGGCAGTGTAGTCCGTGGTGCAGGTAGAATGAACTGCCATACACGTTATGTGTCTGTGAGCAAGAGGAGGGAGAAAAAGGAGAGTGGAAAAAGTATGAGTTGTTATTGAGAGCGGGAGCTGGAAGCATGTAAATATAATAATAACCACTGCAGCCAAGAAGAGTGCCTGACGAGCCCAGTTGTAAGTACGCTATTAAGACTCGACTGTACACTGTGTTCGTGTTTTCCTCCGAAACACTAAGTTCAGTTGGAGCAGCCTTTCAACGCCTCTCTCTGTCTCTCACCTCTCTCTGTCTCTCGCAAGCAAAGTTGACCCAGACAACAAAGTAAAGCTATTTTTCGGCTACGAGCCCAACACGGAACCTGGCGTATTAGTCAGAGGTCCCTTTACTACAGTTCGGAGCCGCGGACCTTCAGTAATAGTAATAAATCACACAGCAATAGTACATTCACGTAGTTGTAAAAAGCATGATAATGTATTAACTCATTCACTGCCAGCCATTGGCAGTGAATGAGTTAAACCCATTGACTCATTCACTGCCATTGACGGCTATAGACGTCAATGGCAGTGAATGAGTTAAGTATTCCAAAGTATTCAGAATACGTTACTGTCATTGAGTAACGTAACGGAATACGTTACAGAATACATTTTGGGGCATGTATTCTGTATTCTGTAATGGAATACATTTTAAAAGTACCTTCCCAACACTGACTACATGCTATTTATTTTAAAGGTTTTGTCACTTATTATTTTGCAGACTAACTGGGTTATTGCAGATAAAGCTGGTTATCTAAAATAAAGTAATATACACATAAATAAATCAGTAACTACGATTTAAAAATATTGTATATGTTTATGAAAAGTGTCATTCCACATCATGTGAACTTTTACTTTAAGAACTCTAAACATAGTAGATTTTTTTTAAAACCTGTGTGCTATTAAGGTATAGAGATAGAAATTTTACTTGAGCAAAAATAATTTTTTTTCTTTTTTTTTACTTTGCAAAACAATTGTCTAATGCAAGATTATGTTAAAACTTGTGTGCAGTTCTGCTTATCACATAATAAATCTGCAGCAGGAACCTGACTGAAACTGAGATCTTCTAAGTCAGTTTTCTAAAGGAGTTGTTTTTTCTGATTAAATTTTCCGATGTCCTTTGCCACCCATCTGTACAGTCAGCATGCTAACATGAAGCCAGCCAAGAACTGAGAGTGATGTCAAAGATGAGTGTATGCAGACCCCAGCCTAGCAGCCAGAGCCTGATCTTGAACAGGTAACAAAGGCAGTAGCATGTTTCTACAATAGAATCACTGTGGCAATTTAATGAGTCTTTGGACTGTTTTTCATCTTTGCTTTGTGTTGTTGGTTTTGTGTTAGCATATAAAATTTAAAAGAGGGATCATGTGTATTAGTTGGGTATCTGTGTTAGTGTGTGGGTCTGTAGCCTACAGTTTATATTGCCATCTGTTAATTCTTTGACAGTTCATTTCAGCTCATGCTACAGTAATGAATTAAGGTACTGCATCACTTTTCTTAAAAGAGAGCAATATGCACTTTTTTTGAGTGATGACCCCAACATCACTTTTAAGCTGAAGGCAGGTCACTTGCAGACATTCCAGGCTCCGGTTGCCTAGGTAACCTTCGAATGTATTCACAAGAAGTTTACATGTCAATCAGCAGTTTCATCACTGTCATTGGTAGTCACTTCAGTCACCGCCCACTCCCCCTCACCTGCAGTTATTTCGTCCCTTAGTTACTTTAGGTCACAGAACGGCCTTCTGTTTCTACAGTCTCCAGTCACCACACTGCTTCCAGCATGGATGCAAAAGTGCCATACTATACAAATAAAGTTTGACTGATTGATATAATCTTGGCTTCTCAGTCAAATCCATATTTTGCTTTTGCAAAAATCAAGATGGTTTGCTTGACTAAGGTGCACAGTGGCCATGTTTTTGTACAGTGTATACTTCTACTGCTGCTGCTGCTTGAGACCAGAACACAGAAATGTATGTGAGACGTACACTGTGACGTTGCATTGAGCAATAGGACAGTTATAATTGCTAATTTTGTTTGTTTTTGAAGGTTTTTATAGACTTGACTGAACAGACTATTACTCATAAAAAGAATAAAGGGGTTACCACCAGTAAATCCTGCTGCCACTAACAAATATTTTTGTCCCTGTAAAGCATTACACTTTGTGTGTGTGGGAAAAATAGATGTGATAGAATAACAGGAAACAGAGACAACCTCTTTCATGTTGGACTTTTTTTTAATATATGAACTGTGATGGAACTAAGTCAACGGTCACAGGTCTGATGCACACACAGAGCAAGCCAAGTGGAGAGGATTTGACAGTTCTTTCTGACCACCGTAGGGTTAAAGAATTTGGTATGCAAATTATTCGGGAAGGATGTTGTTAAAAGTGCGAGAGAGAAATAGACAGAGACGGGCAGAGAGAGAGAGAGAGGGAGGGAAAAAAAGGGAGGTACACATCCAAGCCCCTAATCCTCTTGCTTTCGCCAAAATGACAAATGCAGGAACTGAGGCATAAAAGAATCATTCATGTATGGCGCACTTGAGTATTACTGCGAGGCACCTGCATTGGAATGAACAGATACAAATAAATACAAAATAATGCAGGGGAGGGGGCGGTGGGACAGAGGAGAAAGGATGGGGCGTGAGGGGGAGTGGGGGTGGGGGGGATCACTAAGAAGCTTAAAAGAGTCTTCGGCGTTTGAATGCAATCAAGCGCCATTGAAACGATACCAGGTGCCTGGCAGGTGGAGGGAAACAGATGCGCCGGGGTTGGCAGCCTCGGCGGCGTACAGGTGTGAAAAAACGTGCCTGCTCCCTAATTACCGATTTAAATGCTTAATTTCTGTGTTTCAATATTGATTGCTACCTTTCTGCTCCTATTTCCCCACGGAGCGGACCGAGTATTTGTAGGGAGGCCCCGTCAGTGTGTTTTCTCTCCTTTTCTTCCAGCTCTTTTTCTTTCTCTTTTTCTCTTTTTAATAACCCCAAACAAATCTCAGCTTTTCTTCCCCGAGCGCCGCTCTCTCTCCGCTCTGTGTTCATGTTTGGATTCCTTCCCAAATCATTCCTGAGTGATTAAAGGGGGGATGTCTTCGTTATTTGATGGCAGGGCAGCAGAAAGGCCCGTTCGCGGTGTCGCTCCTCTTCTCTCTTTTTAGATTGGATCATATACTGGTAATGGGACACACAATCAATGGCCGCACATTGATGCCAAAAGCTGCCCCCCCCCCCCCAACACCCCCCTTCCACCTCTCCCCTCTCCTCCTCTTCCTCCCCCCTCTTTTCAGTGGATCCAGATGGATCTTTATCTGGCGATGTATTGATGAAAATCACTCCTTTCATTTGCTGGCCCTCCTTCCTTCCTCCACAGGCAAATGATAGACTCGTGTACCTGCAGTAATTTGTACTTCAGTCTGAGATTTATAACCTGCTGTGCTGCAGATTGGGGGCGAGCAAAGGGAGGATTTAAAAAATAAAAAATAAAAAAGCAGTGACACTAATAGTGGCTGATGAATCTGATTAATCAGATCCGGTAAAGAAAGACGTAAAGTTTAATCCCAAAATGCACATTTCACCATTATTAGTTGAATTTGAAGGAACTGTTTTATTTCCTGAAGGTAGCGTTGCATGCTGGGACCAGTCCAGGCCCACCATGGCAGCTCCCGTTGCAGGCCAACAGCTGCCTTTCCCAGGTGGCCTGACATTTGAGTCGCAGCCGGCCAGATTAGATGGAAGGTGTACGAAGAGGGACAGACGGCGGGAGGATGATGAAGGAAGGGAGGGAGGAAGGCAGGACGATTAACTTAGTGCCAGGTCCTTGTGCGCACGCTGTTAGAAGGCGGGAGAGCCCAGGGGACAACCTGAGCCCCTGGATTTCAGTCCAGATGGCTGGCCAGGGCACCCCAGAGGACCCCCTCTTATTGATTTAGGAGGGAAAACAGAGAACCTGGCTTTGCTTTGGGCCAACTGTACCGAACAAGACCTGCATCGCTGCTCCTTCCTTTTTTCTTTTCTTTTTTTTATCCTCATCTCAGGTTATCTGTGGCGACCCAAAGGGGAGAAGCAAGCGCAGAGAAGTGGGGAAACGAAGGCAAGATATGAATATAAGTCGACTGATTTAGCAGGTCAGATGTAAAACGGGTCACACTTTTGCAGGTCTAATCCCCTTTTCTTTGCGGTCAAATTGTGTGCTGATATGAGACGGTATCGGCTCCCTGGAACCAAATAGAGCCTGAATGGTGCAGGTCTCTGTTAATACAAAGAGCTTCTCAGCTAGTGAGCAGGCGAGAGGAGATGTGCAAGATAAGATTTGTAGAAACACATGAAAGGGGACATGGGTATAAATATGTATGCACCCCTTGGAGTGGAGCCCTCTTTGTATGCCCATTAGTACAGCTTTTTTTTTTATCCATTGTCAATGTGGTAATACATATAAGTTCGCCACCCAGTCAGTTATATCCCCCACATGACAATAGCAGAGATATGTGACCAAACATAGAGTCAGTGTGGTGTATAATGAATAATTCAATCATCAGATTGGACACTGGAAAACAAACATATTGGAGTAGATCTAAGTAGGTTGACACTGAATCTGGTACTGACAAAATAATTGACAGCACATAAACTTTCATAATTAAATGGAAAAAAGAAAAAAAGTGTTTGAAGTAGTTTTCCTTTCCATAAATATCCATATCCATCAGTAAAATTTACATTTTACCTTTTAGATGGATTCAAGAAACCCTTCATAAACAATCTATCAATGTAATTCGCAATGACTGTTAGCAATATTATTCATCTTATGATTTATCAGTTATGGATGGCAAATTGAATCATTTAGCCAAAACTGGTTTACGCCTTTAACCAATTGCCCACTACTTTTTTCTCCTACTCTGTTTAATGTAAAAAATAAATAACTTGTCTTGTATGTGGTTAACTAGGTGAACCAGTTTATCCAATAACTATGTATGTTTATTAATAATGTTTTAGATAACAGTTTCTACCTTTTAATATTTTTTTAGCTAGGTGTGTTTAGCTAATAATTTACCATATTAATTTGCAATGTTAGCTAATTTTTTTTTAACATTTTATCAATACTTTAAAGCTACAATATACTTTTTATAATAACTAACTTTTCATTTGTGTTGTTTGTTTTATTTGGCTGTTTTAACAGTTAGATATTATATTCAGTTGACTCCATGATAATAAACATTAACTAACAACTTCTTATTCACTCTTTTCCCTAGATGTCTCTACAGCTAGTAACACTTTTAGCTAATAGTTTCTACATTTACATTTTTATTTTTTATTCATTACTTCATTTTAAGTTTATCTATCAGTTTAATTTGTTAAACCATAATGTTAATTCAGTTCATTGTTTCAATAGCTATACTTTAATTTGATAAGTTCAAATTTATTTTTTTAGTAGATTTTACTTTATTTTCTTTTTTAGCTAATTATTTTAACACTTATTGCTTTATTTATTGCTAAATGTTTTCCAAAAACCCTGCCTTTTGGCTAACAAATTCATCTCCTTGCCATATCTATAAGTATTCATTATTCTTGGCTAACAAATTCCACCTAGTTGTGCATACTTTTTAACAGCCATGCTATTTGCAATAGCAATAGTTATTCTAATAGTATTTTTAAAAATTTTACTTTTTGATAACTGCTTATCTGTCTGTGAAGGTTCTCAGTCATCCAGGTCATCGTAGTCAAGCTTCTTCAGTTCTAAGGTCAAATGGTGGAGAGTCCCAGATATATCTGGGACTCTCCACCATTTGACCTTAGAACTGAAGAAGCTTCTCGGATGAGAGTTGAAACATCTTCAAGTAACTTAAAGAAGTCCAGACGCTTTTCTTTGCAAGCTCCTTTGATAACGGCTTATCGATCATTTATAATCATTTATACATTTCTTCCCGCTTTCTATTTGAACCACTTGTCTATTATTAACTGTGAAATTTTGTTGGTGTTTTTGGTGTTTTTTCTTTGTGTACATTAAGAAGATAGTAGATAAGTGGGCATTCATTACTAAAGTGACTTTAAGTATAATAAATGTACTAAAAATCCTGTATGAATGTGAATAATCAACCCTTCACAAAGACCATACAAAGAGTTAAGCGCAGTTCAGGGTTTTAGGATCTCGTAGCATATGATATTTGTCAATATTGTCGATTAGCTATGAAACAGATCCCCTTCAGCGAGGGACCAGAGCAGGGAGGTATCTGTAACTGGACGCCCACGCACCACAAAGGCTATTGACTGACAAGGTGGACCTCTTTGTGTTGCTGGGAAGACGACTACATCCACATTATTGTTGTTGTTGTTGTGCGCCGACTCCTGTGTTTCACTAATGAGCTTAATGAGCTTCTGTTTACTTGTTTGTGCTTCTGAGATGCAGACACCTTAGGCATGAAGGGATTTTTTTTTGTGTTAGTTGTGTAGGCACGTATATGGATTGTAGTAAACATGTGTTTCTAACTATGGATGAAGTCAACTCAGAGCCTACAGATGTATGGCACGTATCAGATGATTATGGCTTATGCTCAGAAAGACCATCGTGGAACAATATGTGTCAATCAGGCACATATCAGATCTTTTTAATGGTGTAACCCACATCAAAGACATCATCAGTTTGAGGCTGCAGTAATACTAAATCACCACACATCTGTATTTGTATGAGAGAAGCCGTTTGCTCAGATCAGACTATGCCACACGATGTCTGTGATCATCATAAACCTGTATAAAGTGGTGAGATTTTGCCATTTTCTGTCCTTCTGATCAAAGAATAAAGATGTATTTTGTTTCTGATACATTTTTTTATTATGTTTTTTCTACCATCAGCTGCAGTGTGTTTCTTCAGGATTTTCCCAAATCGAGGGATCTCCCTAAATGCCCTTAGAAACAGCAATTTGGCTTCCTTTCTTTTTGTTGTCTACTGTTTTCCTGCATGCTAACACAGACTCGGGATGCCAACATTTCTAACAACTGTCTCTAGCAAAGGACTCACTCAGATTCAAGTCACACACGGCGAGATGCATGCCACGGGATCCAGTTTTGTTCCAAATATTCACATGGTCCAGATATTTACTGAAAAATGTGACTGTTCCTTCTGATTAGAATTGGGGGTGGGGGGGAGTCATGTGAGAGAAGAAAAAAACACATTTGAAAACACACCCGCACTGGTGTCAGTATCTACATAAGAGGTATGTTGTGTGCATTTCAGTGTGTGTTTGTGTGTGTGGTGATAATTGAAGCCCTCTTGCTCCTGTGGGAGTTTGCTGATGTGAACTTCTGGCTGCAGTGTGGTTTGAGGATGAAAGGTGTGTATTGTTTTATCACTCACAAGTGCTGCAGTGGAAAAAGGTGCAACATTACTGCTAAAACCTGAACCGAGTTTAGACCTGCCTGTGGACCCTCTGAGGAAAACTCACGAGAGTCGGCAGTTCAGTCCCCCCTACACCTCCCCCAAACCCATGGAAGAGTTTGCTGATCAAGTAGAGTTGTAGATACGCGTGCTGCAGAAAAGACCCAAGTTTACTAGTTAAAGCCTTTAAATTAGCAGCCACTGGTGTAAAACAAGTTATGCTTAGTACAAAAGGAGTATTAAATAGAAGGGGTGTTTTTGTATTGAAGTACAATAAAACCACTTGGTATCCTTTGACTCAGTGGCGTGCACAGACATTTTGGGGGGCAAGTGCTCCAGGGGGAAAAAAGGGCACTTTTTGCATATGTGGAAAACCTTTTCTTTGTATAATAAAAAAATCGCACAGGTTAAATGCAATTTGACTTTTATTTTCTCCTTTCTCAGCCTCTCTTTCCTAGGCATTATGCTTGCTGAAATTAGTAAATAAATAGACCAAAATGTATGAGAACGAATAAGACTGACTGTGGTCATTACAAGAACAGGGCAGAATGGTCGTTTTCACAGGCAATTGGGAACTGCCTATTTTTCCTTTAGCAAATTAATGTGTTAATGTTGCCAATATGTTACACCAAAAAAAATTAACATGTCTAACCAGTGCTTCTCAAAACTTTTAACATGCACCACCCCCAACACCGTACCCTTCAAACTACCAATAACAACGTCACTGTTCTGTCACAATCAGGTCACAACACAGTGCGTAAATGTCTGCGAGCATCGCTGAGTCAGTAACAACCAGTTAGGCTAAAGACTGCATCTTTAGACAGTTGGACGGTGTTCTAACTTTCTCACAGGAGACACCTACTAAAGACAGTCAAAGACATTAATTTCAATCTTACCAAAGTAGGACAGTAGTTGACGTTAGTTATGGAAAGGCTAATCCACAAAAACGGAGAAACGTCCATAATTCTATTATTCATAATCATGTCAAGGTTTTAGGTTTTTCTGCAGTTCCATCTCTAAAAAGTGTGATGTCTTCCCGTCACTGACTTCAGTTTGAAAACTTTGTATTTATTCACAGATTTCCGTGAGATCATCCTAAAATTTGTAACGAAAAATGGGCTCAAAAGAGCCCTCTGCCTAACGGCATGTAGCCTTAGCCTATAGCATAACGTGATATTTTCAATAGTGTATGCAAAAAGGTCGGAATTGATGGAGAGTGGGGTTGCCTAAATGGTTTAGGTTACATTTTAAATGTGTCGTTTTTTTGTTTATCCATATGGATGGATGGAGGGGTAAGCTGGCAAAGTTTGTCATGTGCAGTTTCTGACAGGCTACTTCACAACAAAACAATTGCAGGTTGGTCTTAGAGGGCAAACAGAATAATTTCACTCGATTCATGGGTTACCCGACTGGTTGGGAAGGGAAAGAGCTGCCGTGTTGTCCGCCGTGGCTCCCAGTCGCTATAGTTAGCCTACTATGCCTACTCCAAGTAGTCCTGTGTCATGCCGCTGCTACACGCCTCACAACAAATGAACTGCAAGCGTGTTCACGTGACACGGTGACAGTGAAAAAGCGACAGGGTTCGGGTGTCTTTGAAGAAGGGGCACAAATCAAGCCATTATTTTCACACCTTTTTAAATCGCGCAGCTTTAAAAAAAAAAAAAAATCACGTCTTTCAAAAGGGCACTTTTTTGGACTGAGGGCAAAAGGGCAAGTGCTTCAGCACCACCTCGTCTCTATCTGTGCACGCCAGTGCTTTGACTAGTTGGTAGTAGTTGCTCACTCTCAATAAGTGAATTCAGTTGCAAAGAAGGCTGTGCATCAAAAACATGTTGGTGACTTCTTTGGTTGCTACCAGATTGCCTGTAGTTTAGTTACTAACACCTAGCTGAGCAGTTGGTAACACAAATGAGAAATGGAGAAAGTGGAGAAAGAGCCAACGTGTTTCAAGAGGTGCAACTTTTACTTTTAAGGCAAACGGTCTCCATTTCTGGTTTGTGTCACACTTTTCAGTTTCACTACAGCTCAGAGAGTCGCTAAACAGTGTTTGTCCATCACTTCCATCCAAGCTAGGACTGCAGCAACATCAAGTGCACCAAAAAGTGAAAATAAAGTAAAAACAAAACTAAGAAGAGAGCAAAACTAGACACAAAGGTTCACAGTCACATCACTTTGTCTGTCTGTTATATGGTCTTTAAAACAGGCATCTAGGAGCACTATCTAGATGGTTATTTTGAAGTTGCAACTGGTTTACAAACCAACAATTTTACAATTAGTACCAATTCACTATTTTAACTTATAACTAAAGTTAATTTAGCATTTAATAAAGGACCTCAATCCTATGTGGCAGATACCTCTACCTGTTCCTAAGCCTGGTTTTGTTGCATGTTTTCATCCAAGCATTTTTGACTACTTCAAAGGGTACCACCCAATTTACCTACTTCTGAACCTGCACAGCCCCTTCTGTGGGTCGAGGGCCCAATGTGAGGCCAGGCAATCCAACCCTCTCCCACGCTGGGCCTGGCTCCAGAGTCAGAGCCTGGTAACCCTGTCTCTTGATTGTCTTCTTCAAAAGGTCTTTTTTTCCCCTGAATTGCTCTTCATCTTGATCCTCTACTAGAATCAGTTTGACTTGGGAGTTCCTGCCTGGGGAAAATTGCTCCTGACAAGATACTTCCTGGGATCACTGTAGCACACAAACCCCACAACAAGGTGGCGATTCACAGAGGGGTCTGTTAGAGGTTTCTTCCTTTTAAAAGGGAGTTCTTATCCCCAAGGATCATTGCACAGACCTGATGAGAATCAATTCAAAAGACCTTGTGTAGGCTACCTGCTGAACCAAAATGCAATTCCAAGCGAGTTCTGACCAAGGGTCTAAAGTTTTATTTATATTTCCTGTATAATAGTTCTTTCAAAGACTTAATTCTAAAGTCTAAAGAAAACCTTCAGATGTGAAGTTTGTGAAATAAAGGAAATTTTGCTGAAAGCCAATAGAAAAACCATTTAAACATAAAAAAGCAAGCTGTATTGCCAAATCAAGTAATTTTAAATGCTTGAAACACTGATACCAAAGCCCTGTGAATACAGCATTCAAATAGTCCTCCCTTTTCTTCACCCATCAGCAATTACATTTACCTAAAAATGTGTTTAGCAAGGCAGTTAAGCAGTGTAGTTCATAAGTGAAAGGTCTGGTCTGTATACATGTTAACACGTTTCCAAATGATAAGCTACAAGGTAATTTTACATTGTGAAACACTGGGTTTGTTCCAGAGTCTTTTATCCCGTTTCTTCATTCCTTGGTGAGTATTTTGTGCTACAGGGTTATAAAATCGCTGCTTATTGCCTTTGTAATGTGCCCTCCCTGTGCACTGTAAAGCTTATGTCTACATGGCAAAATGCTCAGATATGGGATTTATAGGTCACAGCTGCAAACACAGCTAAGGGCAGAATACCATTGTTCGCTTTGCCTCAGTACAAGGTGTATTAAACACACATATGCTCCTAAATGAATATTTAGATTACCCTTTATTATTAGTCTGTCCTGGAAACATTTGAATATCACCTCAAGCATTGTTTTGCTTATCTACCCCACCACCACAACCCGCCTATATCCCTCTTTTTTCAGGAAGGGGCGGGGGACACCGCAGCATGCTCAGTGATGTATAATCACCTTGAAATTAATTAATTGTAACACAACAACGCCGGTGATAGCATCAGTGCCCGTGCAGTTCTCTCTTTTGTCTGCCCACCCGCTCTTTCTTCAGGTTGCTGAGGTTGCTGTCCTGGACGCCATCAAGCTAAAATGGCTGCTATCTCAGAGCTGTGTGTGGGGGGTCTTGGTGAGTAATTAATCTCAATGAAGCCCGTAGCCGAGGTAGGTATGACGGCCCAGAATTGAATTACCCCCACCACCCACCCCTCCGCCGCCAACGCCATCGCTTGCGTGCACCGTCGGTTAAACGGGAAGAAATATGCCGCCTCTATTTTCCCAGGTTAATATGAGCCACCTGAGCCTTATCATCATTGAACCAGCATGGAGATATTGTCATAACACATGCAGGCTCCTGGTTTTACTTGAGTTTTTGTCATTAGTGGCTCTCGACACGTTTTCAATTAGAGCTCAAATAACACTTCTGCATCTACTTTTCCACAGCATGGAATATGAATGTTTGCACACTTCTTAGGAACATGTAATGTGATCGAGAGTAATATGCATAGTTTACTCTGCAAATGTATGTTTTATAGTGTTTGTGTGGTCTGTGATATCCTGCTTTTTTTCCACCAGTGTAGTTTTACACTCTGTATGCCCACAGAGTCTTTCAGGCTGTGAAAGAACAGAATACAGTGGATCTGAAACCAAACTTGGTATTTCTCTTTGATATGCAAGCCATAAAGACAGTGTACTGACAACAGTAATTACAAATCGCTTTGCTAATATGGAGTGGGTGTCTCCAGTGCAGTCTCATCCTGAAACTTTGTATAATGCAGCTTTGTCAGGTACCTACTGCGTTATCCCCTTTACATGGCAATGTGTCCTTTAGCATTAGCACTTTGAAAGTTTACATCAGGATGTTGGAGGGGTGATTTAACCAGGATTAAAGGCCAGAAGCCCTAGTTTTTGTCTCATTCAGGCCTTAGGTTCCCCTCGAACATATTTAGTTTTGCTTCTACTGTTTGGTCCGTTGTGGCTTAGGAGGCAGTGTGGGTCATTCACCAACTGGAAGGATTCCTCGCGTCACTACTAAAGTTTAGGTACTAAAACTACTCGGTTATGTCTAGGTAATAAACTAGTGTTATAAAACACCCTGGGTAAGTTTAGTCAAGTTTTACTTGGTTAAGTACTTGGTTGAGTTTAGATACTAAACTCTACTTGGTTATGTTTTGTCACTAAAAACTACTCGTTAGCACCTCCAAAAGTTGATTCTGTTCATCTGGACGTAGCGTTTTGTGGGAGAAACATTTCGACACTTATCCAAGTTGATAGGTTTGTAGCTTGAACCCATCCGCTGGAACGTTGAAGACAATATAATTACACTGCAAAGCAAGACACAAGTAGGCAAGCTTCATGTTACTCGTGCACGGGAGAGAACCGGACAAAGCGCCGTCCCTTCGCTTGACCCCAGTTGCTCTCGTCCGTTCTCCCGTACCACTGTTCTTTTATTGAGGGATCAAAACCTCTACCAATCTACAACTAATTACAAAACTCTAAGCATATATAAGTAAATATTTCTAAGCATAAATGACAATCAACAATACAAATCTAACACAAGTGACTTCTTCAGTCTCAGCTGACTGCAGGTTTCCCCAATCTTATAAACAGTACATTTGCATAATGACTGAAACCAGCCCACTGAAGGGACAATGGGCTGGGACAATGCTGTGATGGCAGCCATTCCCCAACTCTCTGTGAATGGTACTCATGATCAGTGGCCTTGATCAGTGGGTTTTGGTCGGTGGTTGTTGATCAATGGCCATGAGAATTTGCATAATTAAGATTAGGGAACCGACCTACCAGCCCATTGTCCCTTCAGTTGGCTAGTTTCAGTCATGAGAATGGGCTAGTTTCTTTCACTCTATCAAAACAGCTTTGATTTATTAGGGCAGGTTTACTGGATTGACGTTAGCTTGATAGCATAATTGCCTAAGTCATTTTTTTGTGTTTTCGGAAAACAAGAAAAAACTAATTTTCTAAATATCACATGCATATTTTTAATTGATATTTTCACAGAACATTTAAGTATATGTGAGGAAAAGTATGGAAAAAGAACAAAACCCAACATCATTTCTTTTGTCTAATAAAAGTGACTTAGGCAGATTATGCCTATGACTTTTTCTTCAAACTATAAAATGAACATGACATACTATAATGCAACCATAACACACTGTAACTTTTCAATTTTAATCACAAAATGGCAGCTAGAGTAAGGAGACTTACTCACTTCACCTCACCCACCCATTAATTTGCAGAGGAGGCCTGTAGGCTCATAAAAGAGGTGTGCGTGTGTCTATGTGTGTTTGTATCTGTCTGTGTGTGTTTGTCTCTCTCTTCTCTCTCTTTCTCTTCGTGTGCGGGTGTGTGTGTGTGCGTGTGTGTGTGTGTGTGTGTGTGTGTGTGTGTGCGTGCGTGTGTGTGTGTACTATTTGGTAGGCTATGTATACTACTGATGAGGAAGATCATCATAGTACTTGTGGGCCACTCTTGGTAGTACATTTTTCATTGACTGTAAGTCACTGTATTTCCTCAGGGTGATGGGCAACTGAGCAGGAAAGAGTGGGATCCACTTGAATGGCTTGTTGTCGGGTATGCTGATGCGCCGAGGCAGGTCTTCCCGGTCAGATTCAAAATCCAGCTTGTACCTGATCCGTCCATCAGTCAAGTACTGCAAAGCCCGGAGGTCATGGACTGTGGGGTCCCCAACTTTTTTGCCGGGTCGAATATTGGTGACATAGGTGCCAGATAACTTCATGAAGTCATTGTGGTATAGTTGAGTCACCCTGTATGGGGATGGATTAATGCGTGCAGCCTCAAAGATGACAACGTAATCTCGTGGAGTGTAAACGTCTTGCACAATGCGCCGTTCAATTAGACTGTGCATGGAGTCACACTCCATCTGTGTGTGGCCTGCAACTAGAAATTTCTGCTCAATGCTGACACCATGCTTCATGGCCAGGTAAAGGTAGGCGTTGCTGATGGTAGCACACCGGTTCTGATACCCGCAGCCATCACTCCAGACAATGACTTTCTCAATGTTTCTGTTGGCCTGTAGGACAGACTCAAAGTGGTTGGACTGCAGATGTGCAAAAACCTCACTGCTGAGGGAGCCTTCATGTTCTTCCCAAGCATAACAGTACCCATCTCTGTTGTTCATGTTGAAGCAGGTAAAGTTGTGCATCTGTAATTTAGTTTTGTAGTACATTGTACTTGCTTTTGTCTGGGGGCAAAGAAGAACGCGTTGAAGGTCCATTGTCCACACTGAAAGTGTGTCACTGGATTCATTTTTGTCTGCAGCCTTTTCAGCTTGAGCCTGACTCTTCAATCTCAAGTGTGTAGCAAGAGCATCCTCATCTGTATTTCCTACCTTGGCGCTTACACAGATGTCACATTGGTCTTTTTTTGGAATGAACACAGAGTAATCCTGTTCTCCAAAAACCTTCCGAAAGTATGTCTCACTCACAGCACGCTTTCCATTCTCATTGGCAGCATTCTGGTATTCCTTGTGAAGCTCTCTCAAAACTGTTCCTGGCTCCAGGAACTTCTTGTTCTGATAAGAGGGAACCTGGCGGCAGTAATGGGATGGGACTGTAGGTATTCCAGAGAGCCACTCTTTCAGGAAGGCCTGGTCTCCATCTGATATTGGCATATGAGGACCAGTCTTGTTGATCTTGGGGTTGGGCTGGGTATGAGTGTTGGGTTTCATGCCTGCAGTTAACCATGATCCAATGGTTCTCAGGGCAATACCAAGTGTGGAACAGAAAAGATTTTTGCACACAGGTATTTTGCATCTATCTGAGAGTTGCAGGTGGTATAGCAGAGATGTTGTTCTCCTTGAATCAACACCACCTTTCTTCTGTTTTATGGGCACATTTTCAACAACAGTCTGGATATACACCTTGCGTGTCTCCCAGGAAGGCATGGACCAGAAATTGTTGAAGATTCCTCTTCTCTCAACTTCAGTCAGTAGCTCACAGCTTCTTTTCGTTGACTTGAAGCAGTGCTGTGATGTGCATGGTGGGCCCATGGCCTTTGGTGGTCTCTCCTGTCCCATTGTATTCTTGTAATTCTCTCCCTTCAGACGCTTTTCTTTGATGACATTTTTCTTCCACGTATGGGGCAGTGGACGCTTGTGACGAACAGCAGAAGTGCTGGGGGTTGGACTGGCTTCCTCTTCCTCTGCTTCCACCTCCCCTCCTTCCTCTTCCTCCCCTTCATCTTCGTCTCCTTCCCCTTTCTTTTCCTCTCCTTCATCTTCCTCTCCTTCTCCTTCCTTTTCCTCTCCTTCCCCTTCCTTTTCTTCTCCTTCATCTTCGTCTCCTTCCCCTTTCTTTTCCTCTCCTTCATCTTCCTCTCCTTCTCCTTCCTTTTCCTCTCCTTCCCCTTCCTTTTCTTCTCCTTCATCTTCCTCTCCTTCCCCTTTCTTTTCCTCTCCTTCATCTTCCTCTCCTTCCTCTGGCTGCTTATCAGTCTGTTGCCCCATATCGACATAATTTCCTCCTTCTCCCTCATCTATATCCACCAACTCCTCTAAGTTCACATCAACTTCCTTTCCTGATGATACAACAGAAAATAAAATGCTGTTGGAGTATCTTAAAATGGTAAATCAAGATGACATCTAAATCTACTTGTGTAGTCAAAATGTCTGCTATGTAAAAAAAAAAAAAAATCAATTTGTACTATTAATATCAAATCAAATCAATTTATTTTTGTATAGCCCAAAATCACAACAACAGTCGCCTCAAAGGGCTACATGAATATTACTGGCAATAGAGTTCAACCAGTATCAGTCATTTGAACACAGTCAATATAAAGTCCAATTTAACAATTAACAATGAACCCAGGGCGTCCCCCGTCCTTAGACTCTCCTCCTAATAAAAAGCAAATGTTTGAAACATAATATAATTTGCAAACTTGCTGAAAATGCTCAAATTGCCTTTGAAATTGCCAAAGATTTACTCTGGTAGCATGCTGCTGTTAGCTAGCTGCTAGCTTGTACTACATTACTATGCTAATGCTACACTACTAACGCTAATGTTAGCTAGCCATCATACTTTGTTTGCAACAAAAAAGTAATCTTTTAACATGGTCATAACCTCTTTGATTGAATGAAAATACATTTAGTGACCAAAAAACTAAAAAAATATGAACTTTTACCAGATGTAAATGAATCAAAAAGAAGAGCAAGGGCTTCACTTGCGGCCAACCTCTTCTTCTTATCAGCCATTTTGCATACATCAAAACTGCCTAAGTCAAATTGATTGTAGCAAAACTGCCTAAGTCCAATGGTAAAACTGCCTAAGTCAAATGAATGACTTAGGCAAGTATGTTTTTTGACTCTTATGAGTGTTGTGATTGGCCAATGACATAGGCAGACGGACAGGATGATGCAGCAGTGGTAGGGGAGTAAAGTTAGGCAAAAATCTCAATTTGACCAAAAAATGACTTAGGCACTTATGCTATGAAGCTAACGCTATAACACACTCACACCAAATGTGAAGCCAGATTTGTGTGCTGCATGAATTCATTTTAAAAAAAATTTAAAAATTAAAAAGGTGAATTTGCTGAAATTTGCCATGGGTATTGATACTGTTTCAGCTGGAGTTGTCTGGCCCAGCATCACTTATATATACGTATAGGAAGCAAAAGGATCATAAGACTTCTTAGTAAGTTCTGAATAGCTGCAGTTACCAGTTGTGCTCCTCCTCATCCTATTGGCTGAAAGGGGAGAATATTTGTGGGTTTCTAATGTGACTATATATTTACATTATTATACCTTCCTGCAGTTGTTTCAGTCTTTACTTTTTATCTATTAGTAACACAAGGTTAGACTGCTTAAATCCATTGTAACCATAAACTTAAGAAAATTATTTACACAGAACTTACCCACAGAAAAGGTGGTAAAAAGTGACGATAAGAGCAGAGCATATGGCGCTGCTTTAAATGAAATGCTTTGGTCCTTTGGAAATGATGGCTCTTCAGTCAGTTTTCCCAGCACAATGAGCTGACTCTGTCTTTTGGAATGAGCACCATTGGCTATTGACCAATATTCTCATCTATATTGATTTCTGTTCAAAAAAATACACTGTATTTCCACTTTAATTATTTGCATGGCTGCTTTTCGCAGAGATGGACATCAATATCACAGAAACTGGTGAATCACACCAAACCCACAGTCATTAAAAAGTAGCTCCTGTACCAGTGGTCTCAAGAGACTCATAAGAATGATCAGTAGGGGATTTTAACTGTTAAATTAGGGATAATTTCTTAATGTCCAAACAACCATTTTGGGGAAGAATCACATGAGCGTTATTTGTGTAAAGACGACTTTATGTTAGCAGTTTAGTGCTTGTCAGTCATGTGCTTAACAATTACACTTTTTGTCTTATCTTTTTAAATAAAGCCATTTAAATATAGTTCTTCCATGGCCTTTGTTGGCTCCTACCTTGCAGTTACCAGCCTCTTATCTAACCACATTTTTTTTTCAAAGCCAGTAGTTGACATTTTCAGCTTTTAATTGATATTTTCCAAGTTATGTCCAAGTCCAAGCCTTTATATTTAAGTCCAAGTAAATTAAACTAGTGCCAGCATTGCAAACCAGTAAAAGTGAAAAGAAAAAGTTAACAGAAACCCCTAAATAATAGAAAAAGCTCATAATAAGTAATAGCATTGGTGTAATTTCTATAGCAATATGGCTGCCACGTGCACATGTATCAGCGTATTAGCAGGTGAGTGCAGTAAGGGGCATCAAAACAGGCAAATGATCAATCCTAATAACCAGCATGGTGAATTATTTACAGTAGACACCAGTGAACCATTATAGCCAATACAACATACGTATAATAAACATACCGAGCATGAAAAAATAGTGAGCAATAGTTTATTAAATATCTGAAGATACACCTACAGGATCCAACTGAGTGTCTCCAAAGTGAGAAAGCTCATTCATAACTATTATTTGCTCCACACAGGGATGGGATAACAATATATCGTATAATGTCTATTTATCCCCACTTCAGACTAGTGAACCTGATAGACTCCATCACAGCTGTGGGGTCACTACATATCCCACTAGCACTGAAATACTATTTCAGTTTACTGAAGTCTTAAATACACTTTCTACTTTTATACTTAACTGTCTTCTCTATAAGACCAAACTGTATTAAACTGTAAAAAAAACCACAACAACCTGTAAGATTGTAGGTCAGTGAGTTGCTACCATAAGGATATGAAGTTTTCATCCTAGGATACCTTTTAAGATATTTTAAGATTCACTTTATTTATCCAAACAGTTGTGAAAAGATTGACTTTGTTTATTCCTGATTTGAAAACTTATTTTTATTACAGTAGTTAAAAATCAAATTAAGCACAGCAAACAAAATCATCACTGATCATTATATAAGATACACCTTGCTGGTACTGGGTTGCGCCAATTTTTTACTGTTTTATTATAAAGCGCGGCTTTAATTCTTCTTGGCACAGATTCAACACATTGCTGGTAACATCCCTCAGATTTTGGTAAATATTGACATGACAGCATCACACAGTTGCTGCAGAGTTGTTGTTTGCACATTATCATCATATGATGTGAATCTCCGTTTGCACGAAATCCATCACCAGATCTCAATCCAATAGAGCACCTATTGGATTGATATCTGGTGACTGTGGAAGCCATTTGAGTACAGCTTTGTCACATGGTGTGTTATCCTGCCTCTTCTATTGTTCCATTTTCATAATCTTGTGTGAACTATAGCCTTCATTTCCTGTTCTTAGCTCACAAGAATAACACCCAGTGTGGTCTTCTGCTGCTGTTGAGATGCTCTTCTGCATACCTTGGTTGTAACGAGTTACTGTTGCCTTCCTATCAGCTCCTACCATTCTCCTCTGACCTCTTACTTCAACAAGGCATTTTCTCCAAGAGAACTGTGGCTCACTGGATATTTTCTTCTTTTTTAACCATTCTCTCTGTAAACCTTAAAAATGGTTGTGTGAGATTAGCAGTTTCTTAAACACTCAGACCAACAGCCGTGCCACATTCAAAGTCACCTTTCCTTCTAATAATGCTCAGTTTTAACTTCAGCAGGTCGAATTGACCATGTCTACACACATAAATGCATTGAGTTGCTGCTTTTTACAATAACGTGCAGATGGCCCATACTTAATGAAGTTTCCTGTGAGTCAGTTAACAAAGCAAAATCTAAATTTATTTTGATGGTAGCATATGTAGCAAAACAAAATCAGCTAAAGTGTTTAGTGGAGCACTTAAATGTGTATAAATCCTGTAACTGTCTCATCTTACTGGTGTGGTTTTATTTGCCTGACAGTAGCCACAGACACTGGGAGAATTTCAGGATAACAAAGGAAATAAACATGGCTTAAATTCAAAGCCAGCATTTGCCCTTAATCATTAATGTATCAAAAAATGGCACTCAAAATAAATAAGCAAATGAAATGATTGAATGGTCACAGAATTCACTACACGTCGTTCCCACAGTAGCTTGCATCTGCACCTAAGGTCCATGCATTAGAGTCAAAGGCCAGTCAAGTTTTAGCGTTGAGGAAACAGTGAATTTAACCTCTACAGCGGGTGTTGCATTAATGAGATAAATGAAAGTGTGTGCGTGTTCATATGTGGGTGGGATGTGGGGGTTACATGTCTCCAAATGACTTCTATGCAAAACAAAAACGTTAATACACGCAGTGAGCGTGACAGCGGGCAGCACACCTTCCCATAAATCACTGTGGTTTTAATCACACCTGTCTCGCCGTCGCTTTGCCGACATCCCCGGAGAAAGAGTTTCGCCTGCCTGCCTCTCTCTCTCTTGGTTTCTCTGTTTCTCACTCGTGCTCAATTATCTAGCAGCTCTTTCTGTGTTTATTTATTTATCCAAAGTTCATGTACAGTATGCATGCACAAATTTTCTCCTGGGGGAAGCAGGAGCGGCTCAGCGGAGCGTGGCGGCTAACCACACCAGCAGCAGGCAAAGAGGTAGAAGAGGAGGTGAAGAAGAAGATTAAAGGTTTAGCTGATTTTTTTCTTCTTACAGGCAGACTTAAAGGTTGCTGGTTTGTTTCCCAGTACCCGCTGGGAAACGACAGTCCTGTTAAAACAATCGCTGATTAGCTGCTTTTGAGCAAGGCACAATTTTCCATCTACTTTAGCTCCAAGCTGGGCGTTTCTCATTAAAGGCAAAGCTCATGCTGCGAGGTGGCTGCTTGCACAGTTTGACATTAAAACAAAGGAGAAGCTGATCATTGCATTGTTATACATGAATGATTGTGGCACAGAAGGAATCACAGTTAGGAGATGATCCTGGCATCAAAATGTAGGTCCAAAGGAGACCTTTCATAGGCTGCAAGTTGCTTTGATCAGCCACCTATCCCACATAGTGATATGAGCCTTAAAAATATAAGTAAAATGCACTTTAAGTTTTCCTCCAGTGAAATATTAAAAAAAAAGATCAAGCATCCAAGGTACTGATGCCTTCTTCTCTTCGACAACCTCATCGATAATAGATTGCTGCAGCTTTTTTGTTAAAACTTTGATATATCCTATGATACAAAGTTCAAAGACAGTTATAGAAAATGATTTTTGCTCATATTTGAAGCACGTTTAAAACTGAATTGTGTTTGGGGGGATCAAAGATGCCATTTTGACCCATTGCTGTGTACTTTAAAGGTTCGTAACTCAGAAAGTGTTCATAGTAGGAGGGTAAACTTTTCAGTGTTTCACTAAATATACTAAAGTTATTGTACAAATAAAGAGCTCATTCTGATGATGACAAGTGGGATCTTTTTTTGTAAGGGACAATCTAACCAGCTAGGTTAAAAAAAACTAAACAAAAACAGGACACGAGGTGCAGTCTCTGGGGCTGTTTCCCAGTGCCATTAAAAGCTCATTAAAATGAATCTTTTTTTTTAAGCAGTAAGTATGTAGGTGTGTCAGAAGGTCCATCTCGAACATCTTCTTTTTCTCGAGTAATGATAAAAATGTTCACCTGTCAGAAAAGTGAGAGCTGTTGTACGTTTTAATAGAGAATGACAGGAAGGATCTCTGGAATAGTCCTTTATGGCAGCATGGCTGAATAAGTATGAGCCAGAATGAACTCTGCTGCCTCTGCAGTGTGGAGTGGAGCCCATGATGAAGAGGAGTTTTTTCAGTGACCTCCTGTCCCTCACTGACTCAAACGCCTCTATTCTGTCCTAAATCTGCTGGAGATTTCTTCGTGTTAAAAGGGAATTTTTCCTTCCCACTGTCATCCCTTTATTTCAGTCTTCATTCTGCCCTCCTTCATAGACTGCAAACTGTTCAAAACGCGGCGGTACGCCTGCTGACCGGAACGGGGAGGTTTGCCGCTATTACCCCTGTTCTACCTGACCTGCACTGACTACCCATTAAATATCGCATCCAATTTAAAATACTGCTGCTTACTTTTAAAATTATCAACAACACAGCCCCGAGCTACCTTATCGAACTCCTTAGACCCTACATTCCCGCTAGAGCACTAAGATCATCTACTCAGTTTGGTGCAGCCAAGATCTCGGCTGAAGTCTAGAGGTGACCGTTTGCCTTGGCTGCACCAGATTTATGGAATAACCTTCCCGCTGCTATCCGCGCGTCCGATTCTATCCAATCATTTAAATCACGGTTAAAAACTTATTTATTTAGCCTTGCATTTCCTGCTCGTTAATGCCTGAATCTGATCCCTAGACTTACTCTATTTTACCTTTTATACATATCTTTTATGGTTTTGTGCTTTTAACATGTTTTACTTGATATGCATTCTAAGCTATTCCTGTGTAACAGTGACACTGACCTGTTAGCATACTTGGAACTTTGTTATGGTCCTATAATATTTATAATATTTATTTTCTGTCTTTTATGTGAAGCTCTTTGGTATACCGTTGGTTTTTAAATGTGCTCTATAAATAAAGTTGTATTGTACTGTATCAAGTACTTGCTAATAGGGGGTCGCCTTATTGTTGGGGTTTCTGTTTTTTCTCTGTATTATTGTTACGGTCGTCACCTTACAAAATAAAGCATCTGCTGTATAAATAAAATGGAACTGAATTGATGGTTCCAGTCTTGTGGATGAGTTTCCTGATTCTGTTAGCATCTCTGACACTGCTGATGCTCACCCCACCCAACAGCAGAGTAAACAGCTCTCGCTATGAAACACTGGTAGAAGATCTCCAGCATTCTGATGCACACATTGAAAGTTCATCTACTTCTTGCACACAGGATCATTGTCAGTCCTCCAATCCAGCCTGTCGTTCAGGAGAACGTCCAAGTACCTGTAGCTGTCTGCTATTTCCAAAAAGATGTTGAATTTTAAAAAAACGTGTTTAATATTTTCATTGCAGTAATCAGATTTATTGCCTTTTTCCATCTGGATTCCTCATCTACGTGGTAATTTCAGCATCTGTCCATCGACGGTTCGGTTTTTGCCCTCAAACCACGACCAGCTTTGACCCTGGACATAACATTTTAACCACACGCTGTCCACTTCTCATCTTTTCCTTGTGTTTGCTTACAAATCAAGCACATCACACACATATTTCCCCCCCTGTATCTGAGACAAAAAAAAGTTCAGAAGAACGACTGTAAAGGCTTTCACGAGCATGGCGGCCGTGTGATCAGAATTTACATTAACAAACAGGCTTTGTGTTTACACGAAAACGCCAGGCGCTGACACATGAGCCGAATCCTCCACAAAACAATGGAGAGAGAGCATTCAGGAGGACGTGAAGAGGGGGGGAAGCGGTGGGCTTCGGTAAAGATAAAGAGGGAGTACCAAAGGAACTAACTGCATTTTTTCCTGTCTTTTTTTTTTTTTAAACAGACATTAAAAAACACAAGGGAGTTGACGGGTTTACACCGAGGGAGAGGCAGGTAAAGGCTGCCTGGAAACTAATTAGAGGCCATATCACAGCAGCAGCAGGGTCTGAGCCACTTTCACTCAGCGCCGAGGTAAACAAAGTGCTCGGCTGCTTGTTGCTGTGACAGGCCAGATAAAGTGGTATTTACCTTTCAGTTGTTGGTTTCTTTTACAGCCGGTGCTGCACGTATGTACAGTGTGTTTGCCGGCGTTTATTTTGCAACACAGTGTCAACAGAGAGAGAGAGAGAGAGAGAGAGCGAGGGGAAGAAACAGAGAGGAAAAGTGGAGGCGCAGTGCAATTATAGACTTAGCTGGAATGGAAATGAGGTAGACGGAGACCGAGGCGGCAAAGGAGTGTCAGCAGAGCAGGACATTACAGAGTAAAGCCTTATTTACGCAGGACTAATACTACCTGGGGATGTTCAGTGATTTGTAAAGAAAAAAAAAGTGCAGGAATTGCAGGGGAACCCATCAAAATCTGCCTAAAGTAAAAATGTGCTGTTTTTGTTTGTCCTTATATGAACCCCCCATTTCCATTTATTCCTCTTGTTTAAATGATTTCTGTGACTTTATAAAACTGGTAGCAGTAAAATCCAGTAGACGAGACATTTTGCTTCGATAAACTTTCAGCAAACAAGCATCTGGCAAACTTGTGTTGGGAGACTTACACCCTCCACATAATGCAATACGTAAGGTTTAAACTTGGAGTTATACATAAAAACCTGATTGAATTTGTTACTAGTTGAATTTTCAATTTTTAGGTTTATTTTTCAGGGTTACCTTCCTACTAGTGACTGTGTATGAACGGTGGGACAAAGCCATTGTGGCATCCACTCTTACAGCTTCAACGTTGTCCTGTTGAGGTTTTGTTTGGAGCCAGAAGTGACCAAATCTCACCAAAAATATAGCCTTTTTGAATCGACTGTGACTCAGTATTGATTAGTCATATTATGTGTCAGATAATTGCATTAAAATACTAACAATGACCACAAACAAAGTAAACAGGTCCAGTCGTATATCTGGTTCTGTTGACCTGCTGAACTGTTGTCCAACACATGGATAAAATCCTAGTCAGCAACTATCTGTTGGTTGCACGGTGACTGCATTGACTTTTATTGCTCTTGGAGATCTGCAAGTTATTGCGGGGACCAAATAGTTGCCCAAAAGTTGAGCATCTCTCACCCTCAACATCTGGGAAATCACTTTTGACCACAAGTCAGTTGCATAGATCACCTGCAAGACAGCAATCTGTCTCCAAACAACTGCAGTCCGACTTGGAAAACGTAGCAAAAGTTTTCAAATAGGTGTCATAGCGACTTTAGGAACAAACTGAAAGTGAACATTATCCGTTATCTCATCTTATCATATATTAAGTACTCTGATATTTAGTTAAAAATGACTTTATGTTAAATTCTAAACAAATTTCTTGACAGGCTGATGGAGGGAGAATCTAATTTATTTATTTATTTTTAAATTGTAGTGAGTTTCTGATGTGGGGCTGACAGGTCACACAGCCCTAGTCCTCCACATATTTTATCCTCTACCTGTTAAAGGTGATCTCACTTACTGATGATCAGTTAATTAAGTGCTATTTAACTTTTTAATGATAGAAGCAGTGAGGGTGTACTTAGTTTTCATGCACTGCATTTGCATTTTGGAGTATTTCTTGCTAAGTAACTAAGTGTGGCGAGACGAGGTTGGGATATAAAGTAAATACTCTTCAGTTTTAAAGAACGACAACGCCACCCTGGGAATTTCACCCAGAGAATACTGGAAATGACATTAAATCACCAAAAAGGCACTTAGGTTCGCTACACTCAATCCAGAGACGAGGTTCAATAATAAACAAATTGACAATTTATTGGTAATTATTTAAAACACCGAATAAAAACATAATCATAAATATTCAAATACAAATATGCTTAAAAAGGAATTCAGAGCTGAGGCTTACCAGTGGAGGGGCAGGGATGCCACACACAACTAAAGAAAGAAGACACACCAAAACACAAGTGCAACACACTATCACCCACTCACACTAATAAACTAGACAAGGCAGGTGTGTACACTCAAGGGATCCCACCACCAAGGCACCCTAGTCTCCTCCACGTCGGCACTCCGCATCTGAATAAAAGAAACAAAGAAAATGTTTAATATATTACAACAAACTAATGTGTAGCACCGGGGGATAACCCAACTGCAGGACCACACTGGTGATCTACAGCTAGAAAAAGGGCCTCCCACCAGTGGTGTAACAGAAAATCCAAACTACAAATCAAAAAGCCATAAAACAACATACAATCTGAATAAAGCTCTAAAATCTGGAGCAAACGGAATCGCCGTACTGCTCCAACTTGCCGTCCACACGACGATAAGTTAACAGTCAATCAATATGCACGCCAGCTGACTCCTATAACCGGCATGCATATGGCCGTTGTCCACGCCGACGTCCACTGTAAAAGCTGACAGCAGCAGGGAAAGAATTCTCACAACGGGAACAGACGGTAAAAGCACAGCAAGGCAAAACAGCAGCACTTCAGTTCGCGTAGCTTGGCGCAAAACTAAGGCCCACACTTCCTGCGAAACATAATAAATAATTACTATAAAAGAACAATAGAAGGCAGAGAGCGTAACAAAAGTTGATTACGTACCAAATAAGCCGGGTCACAGAACGTAAGCAGAATAGCTCAGAAGAATAACCCGCAAATGATCTCCACCACACCGAGGGGAAGTCAGGTGACCAAAAAGGAGATCACAGGCAAGCGACGCAGAGACACTCAAATGGCCACTATTTATACCAGCGCCCCCTAATGGGCCAGGCTGAAAGTGGGTTGGACCGAAGGATAACATTCATCCTGCCACATTCGGATACAGTGCAACACATCATGTTTTGTAGCTCATCTGAGGTTTTATTTATCTTATTGTAAGGCATGCTAATGACCAGAAGATTCTTATTATCTCTGGGTATATTAAACTACATAATTTAAGCAAGGTGACAATATATTGGGGTGATTCTTAAAAGAAATCCACACTATTTACATATATTTACCTACTATGTACTTTTATTTCTTCCTTCTAGTGATTTCCATATATGATTGTCATAATTTTAATGATTTCTCTGTCAAATTGTTGCAGAATATACAACCTTCATTTTAAAGAATCTTTGGGAATTTCTCTTCTTCGTCTTGGTTATGTGTTTTTGTCACTACAGTGGTCCCTTGCTATAACGTGGTTCACGCGGTCTTGCTATTTTGCGGATTTTGTTTGTGCGATTTTACATGTTTTTATTTTTATTTTTTTATTTTTTTACAGCGCATTGTGTTCTGCATCCTGATTGGCTGTAGACCATGGTCAATCAACCTCCTCCATGCCGTGTCTCCTGTACAGTAGAGAATGCATTCAGCTTGTCAAATATACATAAATCTTTGATCGCTAACAGTGTGACTCTGAAGTGCTGTACTGTATGTTTGTACGTTTTCTCCCCAACAAACACAACAATGTTGACGAAACATTGTAAATAGAAAAAATGTTGGTGCTGAAGCATTTATTGAAGCTTCTGAGCTACTTGTGTTATCTTCTCTTCAAGTTCTCCAGTAGATTTGGCCTTCAGATCTGAAATTTAACATATCCTACAAAATTAAATTCTTCTATTTAAATTAGGCAGAATTCTGTTTTGAAGAAAACCAAGATTCTCTGCTAATTTGACTCCCTTTGCTCTCTGATGCAAATGCCAGATGGAAGGAAACTGAGTGATGATATCTCCTCAGACGTCTATAAAGAGGACTCCAGTGTGCTCTCAGTATGTCTCAGACCTGTGCAACTGTGAAGGAACACACCACAAGCCAGCTTAAAAAAAAACAAAAAACTTCTGAAACGTTCACTGTACGCAACAAAACACAAACCCAAACCCTGATCCTGTAGAAGAAACTTCACTGGACATTGCAAGACCAAAAACAAGAAAAATGCAACATTTGCAGCAAAACCCTGATCGTGAGGAAGGGCCTTCATCGGCCGCTGTCAATGAATACTTCCACTGCTACTGCTGCTACTTATAAAAAAAAATCATATTTTACTATTGTCGTTTGGTTATTATTTACAGTTTTCCAAAACACCAGAAGCCACAAAATGCTCAGAATTACAATTCAAAAAGGCATGTAAAGAAAATAAAATATTAAATAGAATTTGTAGGTTTTGATCTTTTTTTTATTTAAACATACCTCTTTTTATTTTAAATGTTCTTATCTGTCCTTAAAATGACTTTATCTTGTCGTTCTGAATGTCGTTACTTACAGTATAATTTCTTGACACTATCCCATTTGGTTTTTTTGTGCAGTGTGAGAATATTTTCACAGAAATATTAGTAAATGAAGCCCATTGTTCTGCAGTTATGTTTCGCCGACACAAACTTGCGCCCGTCCTCATTCCTTGGATGTGTTTCCTTTGATCTTTTCCAGTTTCTTAATGGCACCTGGAGGAGATGAGGGACGAGAGAAGCGTCTGAATGAGCTCGGAGCAAGGACGCAAGTTTGGCTTTCTTCCTTGCAGAGAAGGAAGAGGAGGAAGTGAGGATACACGTGAGTATAACAAAGAGCGCCCCTTATTTTCACCCCCTCTCCTGTGTTTTTGCAGGTCCCCTGTCTGTCCTTCTGCGAGGATGTGTGTCTGGGCTCAGCCCTCCTTTTCCACTCCTGGTGCCAATCAACCTCCACACCTGATGCCCTCTGCTAATCAACCTCTGCAGTATATCTACCCTGGCTACTCGCCACCAGTCTGTTGGTTCAACCTGTATTCAGCCATTTCCTATAATAGTAAATTCTATCCATTCGTCCTGACATCATTTAGAGTCAGGAGTAAAAAAAACAATATATCTGAAAACACTGAAATTATTAGATTCCATGCACAATTTTTCTTTTCACTTTAGAAAAAGATAAATGGTTTGGTTTAAAGAGTTTGTCAAATCATAATATTCATAAATATTAACAACATGACTGAAATGTTGAGAATTTTTGAATTTAAAGGTTTGCAGATACTCTTACAGGAGACCTGTTATACTCAAGGTTTCATCCTTGGACCCTTCTAGAGTAGCTTAGCATGATTCACAGTTCAAAATAATCCCCTTCCCCTTTAAGCTAGTTTTCTTCACCGACAGACAGGTGGGTTACACTTCTGTGCCCGAAATGAATATATTAGGGATATCCTCTGTCTCTGGCATCATAAAGAACCAAGAGTAGAAAGACTATCTGGATCCTGAGGAATTACTTGTATAGTCGTTGACTCCATTATTTGTAGTTATAAACAATATGCACATAACAGAAAATCAGGAAGAGGAGAATGTGTTCAGGTTAAAGTAGGGTAAGGTAAGAGCACCTGCACATCTCACCTGCCTGACTCTATTTCTGGCATTTGTTTTTGCTCAGATTTCATGACTTTAAACATTCAAGATTTTCCTTGCAGAAAAGTCAGAATCTATACATTTTACCTCTCAGCTTTGTCAATGTGTTAATTACCATCTAATTGCCCTTCCCCTTTCTGGTCTAGAAAGGGCTCTCAAGCCTCTTTGTGGAGCTTCTCTGTGACATCTGTCTCCCATGTTTTGAATTTGAGAGAATAGCACTGTCAAGCGTTCACATAAACCACGTCAGGGCCGCCTGTGGTACCTATCTCCTCCACAAAACAAAGCTCTCCTGCAATTAGGGAGGCCTTTTCTCACCGCCGACAGCTCCCCTCGTTTATTTTTCCTTTCCCTCCCCCTATTTTTTCTTTTTCCTTTTTTTGCTTTATTCCGACAATTTCCAGCAACTCTAGCAGACACCTTAAGTGGCGCTAAGTGATCAAAGAGGGGAGTGCATATTGGATAACGCAATTAGGCTACCACTGAGTGAGGAGAGTAACAAAGAGAGAGACAAGAGAGGGACTCTGAACAGATAATGGCTTGTAAACAGAGGACATTACTTTACACAGAGATTATTCAGATCCAGACCTGACACCGGATGCACCAGGGTCTATTAGCAGAGTCATACCCAGTGGGAGAAATAAGACTGGATCACTTTAGTTAGGAAATGGGAGAAAATGGCAGTGTGTGGATTTGTTCTCAGGCTGAAAAGATGATTCTTGGGCTTCTCTAATTGCCAATATTCAAAACAAAACAGCAGCAGTTGAAAGGAGGAAGGGATGTGAGAATATCTCGTCAAAGAGAAATTCTCTTTCCTTTCCCTCCCCGATTGTCATTGGTGTGCTTAACAAGACGACATAAGTGGCTCCTCTCATCATAATGGAGATCCGAGAATATAAAGGGTGTGCGTGTGTGGTCACAGCGGTGAGGGCCAAGTGTTGTGGCTAAGAAAGGAAGTCGCAGTCCCCCCCCCCCAGTGCTAAATGACTCAGGTCAAACGGTCAAAACATAATTATCACAGAGGACGGCGGCGATCGCCAGTCAGACTGCTTACCTGACATTAACCCCAGTCTGAACTAACAGGAGGCCCGAGTCGCCCCGGGGAGCCAGATGCTAATTTGAAGCAGAGTTTTCAGTTGGAGGAGCTCGGGTGGGGTAATTGTGGAGATCTAATAGGGATCAGTGCTCTGGAGCCCTCTATACATCTGCCGTCTGGCTAAGACCAACCACACCTGAGACTCACAGACTTGGCTGCGGTCGCGCTCCCCCGTAGGCTTTGATGCTCAACGGGTGCAGCATGGCGCCACTGCTGGCACACGTGAAGCAAATGTGTGCGTGTGTTTATGTTTGTGTGTGTGTTTTGTGGTTTGAATTCCAAGTGTTGCTAAGTGGGAAGGCTGTTTTGCTAGAAGTCTGATCACAATGAAACTGAAAGTCGTATTAGTGAGAGAGTTCCTACATCAGGCTTTTCCGAGTATATCCTCTTCAAGCTTGATTCTTATTACCAGACGATTTCAGGAAAAAGATCAATGTTAATGTTTCGATGTTAATTTAAGTGACATCATCAAGCAAAGAAATGGTGACCTTTGTTTCGATACCTTCTTCTGTACTGCATAATTAATAAGGATAATATGAATGGAATTAAATGAGGTGGCTTCATGGAAAACAGTTTAATTAGGTCAGTCTCAGATGAAGGTGTTTAGCAACTTTGGTGATATTTTGACTTTTAATTTTTAAGTTAATACCAGTACTGTGCAAAAGTCTTGAGCCACCTCTAATTTCTTCTTTTTTGCTTCCAAAGAGACAGACTTTCTTATAATATATTTACATCAATAATTCTCCAAGCTTTGTGAAGGTCTTTCAGGTTTTTCTTTCTCTTTGGACACTGGCTGCTTTTTCATTCATTTTGAGTCCAGTCTACTGACCTATGAATAAACCAAGCATAAACAAGGCACCTAACTCAAGGGATGAACCACTCATGGTCACACAAAACTGACAACTTAGCAAGGAACCAATTTTAAATTAGCACTTTGTTACTAGCAGGCTCTCACAAAAGCACATCATTGGTTCCCTTTTTTTTTTTTTTTTTTTTTGCCTATATCTATAAAGAAAATGCAGACAAAGACAGACAAAATATAGAATTTTTGTACCAACAAGGTGATTCCCAAAGCGCTATTAGCTAAAAACTGGCATATTTCAGCATGGTGTGCAGTGTGACCTTAAGAAATGTGAGGACACTGGGCAAGTGGAGAGCAATAAGAAGAATTGTCAGACCTAAAAAAAATGTATCTGAAAGTCATGACTCTCTAATAGGATGAAAAGATGACACTTTAAAGAGAAAAAGTTTTGTCCAGTTTTGACTTCCTCTACTCACCACAGCAGTGCTGAAGCAGATATGTTTGCTGGTACTCAGTGTAAACTGTGGCGATGCTATAGGGACATCACAGTTGGCAGCACTGAAAAGATTCTAGGTATAACTCCTGGAAGTAACATCTGGCTTTTCTTTGCAGAAGAAATTAACAAAATTAGCAAGTACTAATACTGGGCTTTGTAATAGGAAAATACAATTTTAAAATTCAATGTTCAACAACAGTCCATGCTTAAACATCAAAAAAGAAAAAAATCTCTCTCTCTCTCTCGCTCTATCTATCTATCCATCTATCCATCTATATATATATATATATATATATATATATATATATATATATATATATATATATATATATATATATATATATATAACACCCAGCACGCCCCTGCGGGCGGTTTATCCTTCAAGCTCGGGTCCTCTACCAGAGGCCTGGGAGCTTGAGGGTCCTGCGCAGTATCTTAGCTGTTCCCAGGACTGCGCTCTTCTGGACAGAGATCTCCGATGTTGTTCCCGGGATCTGCTGGAGCCACTCGCCTAGCTTGGGAGTCACCGCACCTAGTGCTCCGATTACCACGGGGACCACCGTTACCTTCACCCTCCACATCCTCTCGAGCTCTTCTCTGAGCCCTTGGTATTTCTCCAGCTTCTCGTGTTCCTTCTTCCTGATATTGCTGTCATTCGGAACCGCTACATCGATCACTACAGCCGTCTTCTTCTGTTTGTCTACCACCACTATGTCCGGTTGGTTAGCCACCACCATTTTGTCCGTCTGTATCTGGAAGTCCCACAGGATCTTAGCTCGGTCATTCTCCACCACCCTTGGGGGCATCTCCCATTTTGACCTCGGGACTTCCAGGTTATACTCGGCACAGATGTTCCTGTACACTATCCCGGCCACTTGGTTATGGCGTTCCATGTATGCCTTGCCTGCTAGCATCTTGCACCCTTGCTGTTATGTGCTGGATTGTCTCTGGGGCATCTTTACACAGCCTGCACCTGGGGTCTTGCCTGGTGTGATAGACCCCAGCCTCTATGGATCTTGTGCTCAGAGCTTGTTCTTGTGCTGCCATGATTAGTGCCTCTGTGCTGTCTTTCAGTCCAGCTTTGTCCAGCCACTGGTAGGATTTCTGGATATCAGCCACCTCCTCTATCTGCCGGTGGTACATACCGTGCAGGGGCCTGTCCTTCCATGATGGTTCCTCGTCTCCCTCCTCTTTCTTGGGTTTCTGCTGCCTGAGGTATTCACTGAGCACTCGGTCAGTTGGGGCCATCTTCCCAATGTATTCTTGGATGTTCGTTGTCTCATCCTGGACTGTGGTGCTGACACTCACCAGTCCCCGGCCCCCTTCCTTCCGCTTAGCGTACAGCCTCAGGGTGCTGGACTTGGGGTGAAACCCTCCATGCATGGTAAGGAGCTTTCTTGTCTTTATGTCAGTGGCTTCTATCTCCTCCTTTGGCCAGCCTATTACCCCAGCAGGGTACCTGATCACGGGCAGGGCGTACGTGTTGATGGCCCGGATCTTGTTCTTACCATTCAGCTGACTCCTCAGGACTTGCCTGACCCTCTGCAGGTACTTGGTGGTTGCAGCTTTTCTAGCGGCCTCTTCATGGTTCCCATTCGCCTGCGGGATCCCCAGGTACTTGTAACTGTCCTCTATGTCTGCAATGTTGCCTTCTGGTAGTTCAATCCCCTCAGTTCTGACTACCTTCCCTCTCTTTGTTACCATCCGACTACACTTCTCCAGTCCGAACGACAATCCTCAGGCACCGCTTCCCAAGACATCTACAGGAAGCGGTGCCTGAGGAAAGCGGGGAGGATCATCAAGGACTCCAGTCACCCCAGCCATAAACTGTTCAGACTACTTCCATCAGGAAGGAGGTTCTGCAGCATCCGGTCCCGTACCAGCAGACTGAGAGACAGCTTCTTCCATCAGGCCATCAGACTGCTGAACACTTCATAGACACCTCAGCTTCACTACTGGAACTTTAACATTATGCACTCCCTACTGTACAGTAACGCCACTGTTTTGCACATGTCTCACTCTGTATATTTTATTTTATATATTTTATTTATTGTTTACTCTATTTAATTTGTAAAATATGTGTACACACACACACACACACACACACACACACACACACACGTAGAAAAATATTTAGTATACACATCCAGAAATGCATATACTATTATATATTGTACATATATTTATTAGTTTCAGATGTAGCCATTCTTGTATTTTGCTTGTTTACATTATTGTATTTTGCACAACTCTGTTGCTTGTGAAGCTCACACACAAGAATTTCACTCACATGTACCAATGTACCTGCACATGTGATGTGACAATAAAAGTGATTTGATTTGATTTGATTTGACATTCCAATGTCATTGCTGTATAGCCTGGTAGTGTGGATCAGTGAATCGATGTCTCATTCACTCTTGGCATACAGCTTGATGTCATCCATGTACAGGAGGTGGCTGACAACTGCTCCGTTCCGTAGTCGGTATCCGTAGCCAGCCTTGTTAATGATCTCACTGAGGGGGTTCAGGCCTATGCAGAACAGCAGTGGGGACAGAGCATCTCCTTGGTAGATCCCGCACTTGATGGTGACTTGTGCTATGGGCTTGGAGTTGGCCTCTAGTGTTGTACGCCACATCCCCATTGAGTTCCTGATGAAGGCTCTTAGGGTCCCATTGATCTTGTACAATTCTAGGCATTCCAGTATCCAGCTGTGGGGCATTGAGTCATAGGCCTTCTTGTAATCAATCCAGGCAGTGCACAGGTTGGTCAGTCTGGTCTTGCAGTCTCGGCTGACTGTTCTGTCTACCAGTAGCTGGTGTTTTGCGCCTCTGGTATTCTTGCCAATTCCTTTCTGTGTCCCGCTCATGTATTGACCCATGTGCCTGTTCATCTTAGCCGATATGATGCCTGACAGGAGCTTCCATGTAGTACTGAGGCAGGTTATTGCTCGGTAGTTGGAGGGGACTGGTCCCTTCTTGGGGTCCTTGGGGATCAGGACCGTCCGACCTTCGGTTAGCCATTCCGGGTGTCTCTCGTTAACTAACAGCTGGTTCATTTGTGCTGCCAGGCGCTCGTGGAGTGCAGTCAGCTTCTTTAGCCAGTAGGCGTGAACCATGTCGGGCCCTGGTGCTGTCCAACTCTTCATACTGGAGACCCTTTCTTGGATATCTGCCACTATGATGGTTACTGGACCCTGTTCAGGGAGGTCGCTGTGGTCTGCCCTCAGATCCACTAGCCACTGAGCATTGCCATTGTGGGTTGCGTCCTTCTCCCATATGCCCTTCCAGTATTGCTCCGTCTCCAGCCTTGGTGGTGCTGTTCTCTTATTGTTCCCTTGCCACTGAGAGTACACCTTTGCTGGTTCTGTGGAGAACAGCTGGTTTATTCTCCTGCCTGCTATCTCTCTGTACCTCCTCAAGCGGCTGGCCAAGGCTGTGAGTCTTTGCTCAGGTATGGACAGCTTGCTGTATTTCTTATGCACCTTCCTGCAACTCCGTTAGTTGGCTAACCTCCCTCCGTGCTACTTTGATCTTGCCCTCTAGTTCCTTCCAAAGACTACCTAAAAACCAAAATCAAGAACTTCTCTTACCGCAAATCAGAAAGCAGAAGGCAATTTAAATTCAACCAATCCTCCCCCCCAGCAGTCTGCACTGCTAGATCACTCGCCAAAAGTCCGATTTTGACACATCTGCATCTTTAGTTTCACTGCAGACATCAAAATTGAAAGTAAACATAAATTTTGATTTTAAAATGATCACAAAATGCTAAAATTTACAGTTATAGGTGTAAATCTGTCCAACTTGTAGTGCAGGCTCCGCCTTCTCCAAGCCTGATGGACTGATATCCTTTCAGGAACGTGAACGTATTTTTTTCCCCCTGTTTTTGTTATTTTACAGTCATGGGATTGAGCATCATCATGATCGTTACTCATCATCCACTCTCCCAGATTTGGCTCCTTGTGCCCTCATCCTCAAAGTTAATTCCAAATTGATAGACTCTGTTTTGGCATGAGCATTGGAAGAACTCCATCTAGCCATAACAAAACAACCTTACAGGGAATCAGGTTTCATGGTTGTAATCAAGCTCAAAATAAACCGTGTCTTAGTCTAAAAGACCAGAAACTTAACATTTATTGTAGTTAGACACAGATGAACAAAATCAACATCAGACTATTAGTTTTCTTTGTGAAAATATACTGCCAATTTAAAGTGTATTCTTGAGTTTAATGGATTTATTTGTGTCTTTGGTGTTCGAGGTTATTAAAAAGTGCTCAAGTAATCCTTTTCCTGTGGCCTCACTGTAAAAATTTTGACTCCAGAGGCTCACAGTCCTGCAAATAGTCGTGCACATTGTCATTCCCACCCAATATAGACAAGAGTAGATTACATAAATTGATGTGAGGGGCAGCAGAAGGCCTCGACCCTCTTGTAACACAGATCACCTCTGCACTTGACTCTAGCTTACTCATTGTGTCAGTGCACTGAGAAGAAAGGTCTGGGCAGGCAGCCTCCTGGTCATCTTTAATTCATGCGATTAAATATGCAGGAGGAGCCCTCCTTGTACCAGCTGTTAGACACCGTTAGTAAGCCATAATTCAAGAGTTCAAATCCGAGCAAATTGAGGGCGAGGTCGGAGAGAGCGCCGGCCAGAGAGGCATTATCCTCCAGCTGAGAGGCGAGAGGCAGGTTCAGTCAGGTGCAGCGCGAAGCCGAGGCTTGTTAATCCTCACGGCTGGAGGAAGATAAAGCAATGCGCTGCCCTTATAAATGCAGGCAGCAGCTCAGAGGTGGACATACTGGCACACAGAGACACAGACTAGTGCTTTACTTAAAACTCAATTTTGTGCAGTGATACAGACACACTTGCAACTTTGACCTCTACTGTCATCCCTCTAGTTTTTGGTTAATGAGCAAAACCTTTATCTCTTAAGCCTAAACTTGCCAGACATCGTGAAAAGGGTAACTGAACTTCATACACATCACAGTACACTTGACTGAAAATTTATTGAGGCTTGAAAGACTTCATTACCATTTACCGAACAGAAGTCCGACTCTATACTTGAACCAATAAACAGAACCTGAATTTCCTTCCAGTTGGATAAAAACTATGCAATTTCCTGCTTCATCTTCTTTCACCTACTCCCTTTAGTCACCACAGTGGGTCATCTGCATCTATCCCACCCTATCCCTAACATCCTTCTCTGTCACACAACCCTCTGTATGTCCTCCTTCACTACATCCATGAACCATGAAACAAAATTGTTCCAACCTTGTTTAATGGACTTTGAAGACAGGGGTCTGCAACCACTCCCAATCAGATGCCACCTTCAAAGAGATTCTGGTGTAGCAAGACGGTAATAAAACGGCAATAAGACAGAGTCAGTCTGGTATCAGTTTGGGATTGATTGGGTTCAATTTGGCAATTACATGCGATCTGTTTGTGATAGACAGACAGTGTTCTCTCCTGTGTCAAAATAACTACTGTTTAATATTTAGCAACTCCAAGACTATTAGCATGCCAGCGCACAAGCACAATCAACAACATTGGGGTGAGGATGCATTTAAGTTACTAACTTCGAAGAGTCCAATTCACCAATGCCATCTATCTATAAGAAATCATGTCTGCATATTTAAATGATTTGGCCTTATAATTGATGAAAAGCCTAACCCTGAAAAAGAAGGACTTTCTGCGTGAGTAAAATATGTTTTAAAGTGCTATTTTAGCATCCCTTGAGTGCTAAACCTTGAGGAAACAACTTCTACAAAATCAAGATCTATGCAGGGTTAATATTTGGGATCCTTGGATGGCATGATATGATAGTATTTCATATATCATATATCATGCTACCTTCTTTTTGACAACCTGGCTCATGCCTTTATCTTTGCTGCAACATTTCATCACTCTATCATTTTAACAGTTTATCTAAGAAAGCAAATTCCATGCTGTGATGTCGATTTGAGTATCTGTAAGTAAACAATTCAAATTTCTTGAATTTTTCAAATGCATTAAACTTCTACTTAAGTTTCTAAGTCTCTCTTCCAAAAGAGTTTTCAATCTGAATGAGACTTCTACCTACCTGAGCCTTCTATAAAGGATATATACGCTTACACTAAGTGTGCATATGTGCCTTTCTTCATGTGTATCTTCCCTGATTCCTAGCTGTGCAAAATCCCCCCATTGAGACAGTGCACCTACACAAATAAAGCACGTGTGTGGCGTTATATAATATGTGGATCAGCGTGTGTTCGAGCGCACACACGCGTGTCCGCAGAGGAAATCACCATTTCAATAAAGCTCTGATTAAACTTCCCATTTACCGTTGTAAAAGTACACAGGAACCTTCTCTTGGCAGGTTGCCTCCTGCAGCAGGCTGGTGCCAAGCTCTTTGAAACCCAATCAGTTTTTGGTTCTCAGATCACTATCCGCTTCTTAGTCTCTCCTCGCCTCTCTCCTCCTGGATCAGCAGCTCGTGTTGCAGGCTTGAAAGAGAAAAAAAAGGGAAGAAAGAAAGAGGCCGGTGGTTGGTCATCCATCAACACAGCCAGCTGGCGTTGGATCAACACCCACCAAGTCCAGCAGGCACCTGTTGGCAGTCTGCAAGGTGCAGCACACTGCAAAAAATAGACAACATCACAAGGCGTAGTTTCAAATGGAAGCTCGCAGGCATGTTTTCCTGAGAACAAATGAAAAGTGTGCCAAGTGCAGGAGATAATTACATTTCCTTGCAACACAATTTAATTTGTTTCAAGGATTTTGCATGATAATAACTTCACCGTTTTGTACTAATTGCATATGTGCTGACAGACATACTAAATACTAATTATGGAGTGCCGCTGCCTATTTCAAATGTACCTAAGATAATACCTTTCATTTTCTTGTTTTCTCCTGTTCTTCATATTTGAAGCAAAGGTTGTGTCTTTAAAGTTGGAAAGGTTTGAAGCAGAGTAAGAACATTTTATTCTTTTAACATCCTCCAGATCACTGACCCACTCCTTAGGGTTAGCTTGCATTTTAACACAAGCTAGACAAGCATAGTTTCATAAATTGGAAGATGTTACCTTTCAATTATGATAATGATCATTTTTGGTTTCTATTTTGGACAAAGACAAATTGGTCCTGGATGAAGTGCAAGATGGAGCATGACTAGGGTTGCCAACCGTCCCTTAAAAAACGGAATCGTCCCGTATTTAGAAACAAAAGCACACGTCCCGTATTGAGCTAATAAGGGACGCACTTTGTCCCGTAATACAGTGAGAATCAAAAGTAGTCTATAAATGTTAATGGAATTAACGCTTTGTTTGAAAACATAATTCCCAGCCCTTCTCCTGCTTTGTGACCAATGAGCTGACAGCACAGTTATGACAATTCGAGTATGACAATTCAGATTATCTCATTGGTCAAGGAAAGGTCGCTTGCGGAGAAAATACCGGAAGATAACAGATGACCACAACAAGAAGCATGGCCAACAGGGGAACAAACGCCGACACTGCGGTGCAAGTCTCGGATGACAGTACACCTAAAGCTGGGCAGACACTGTGCGATTTTTTCAGTCACGTTATTCAGCTCTTGCTCAAACTGCACGATTGACTCGCAGGGGTTAGAAGTTGGTAGGTCACGATGCAGGTCTCACACTATACCGCCCGATGCTCTGATGCGACCTGAGTGCTCACACTGTGCCTCCATAACATGAAGGTTATAACAGAAAATCTGTCGCTCTCTCTCTCTGTCTTTCACTCACACAGACACACCACCACCATCAACTTTGCTAAATTGCTAATGAAAGACATTGATCAGGCAGCTGTGATTAAGCAGCAATGTAAATCCAACTATTTTCACGGTTGTTGTGGTCGTGATAATTTTGTGATGCCACATCGAAAAGGCTCGGATGAGCTTTCCAAAGTTCTACAAGTTGTGCCTCCATCGCTTGTGTCCAGATCACACGCTGCACAGCCGTGCTGCGCCGTCTTTTTCACCGACGTTTACGTGTTTGCGCGTGAGCAGTGTGAGCGGCTGTGGTGACACCCTCACGAGCGATTGATGATCGGGAGCTGGTCGTGAGGTGTTAATCGCTTCTCGTTACCCCACGTATACTACACGATGCACGATGAAGGCCAAAATCGGGCCGATCACCAAATCGGCCGCACGACTCAAAAATCGGCTCAAAATGGGCCAAAAATCGCACAGTGTAAGCCCAGCATTAGAGCAGCAATGTTTGCTCCCCTCAGAGAAAGAAAAAAAAGGCTGCAAAAGTACAGGGAGGAATGGGAAAAGGGAAACACCTGGCTGGAAAAGTGCACGATAACACCTTTAAAGCGCACTGCACTGTGTGCCGGCGCACTTTTTCCATAGGCATGCTTCTAATGGTGGGCACAAGAAGAACATGAGGGGCGTGAAAGCTCGGGGAACCCTTAACCAATTTCTTGTCCACCAGGCCATGGCAGAAGCAGATATGGTATGTAAACACTGATTCGTTTTTTTAAACCCTCTGGTTAAGGTTAATATGGGCATGTGCGGTGAATATCAGCGCTATGTGGCCAGAAGTGTAATAATATAATTTATTTTGTGTAATAAACAACTGCAAGGATAGATGATTACAACAAATAGATGACTAATACATAAAAGTAATACATAGATGAATAATGATGATGAGTTATGATGCGTAATCATGGGAACAAGCGGGTTTACAAACAGGAGCAGCTGATTAGCATTAGAAAAGCTGAAATAACCTCAACTGAAGCCAATTGTACTAAATGCACTATATGTGCACTGTTACAAGAATATTTTTCGTTCTATTGCTTTCTATTAATTTATATAATTTTAAGTTAAGCAGGACAGAGCTCTTTTAAAGAAAGATTTACTTATATTCTCAAAAGCTAAGCATTACAGGATTCTGTTTAAGAAAGAGACCTGTTTTACTGTGTTAATGTTGTCATTTTGACCTAAAAATAAATCGCTAAATGATCATTTGTTTCCCATATGGTCATATCACAAAGAATATGCATCTGCTTAAATCAAATTCAAGTCAAATGGTTAAAAAATAATTTCACACACAAAAAAAAAGAGCTACCACACTGGGAAGGGTGAAGACAACTGGGTTGCCCGGCCCTGGCCACGAGGTGTCCCTTATTTATTTTTCAGGGAGTTGGCAACCCTAAGCATGACTCAAAGACTCACATGTAGAAGAGACCAATGGACCTCAATGGGATAAGGGTTCCTGAGGCCTCACCTTTAAGCTGGGGCCTGACTGGGCTCAGCCTGAAGGAGTAACCCTAACCCACCCACAGAGTGGACTGGAGGGTTCCTGGACAATGTCTATCCGATTGTTCAGTCTGACGTCACTAGTCGTGTCTGGGTCTAAACTCCGCTGCAGGTCCATATATCAAATGATCACTGTGGCATTACTGAGAGTTGAAAAACTGTCTAAAGTCTTTCATCTGTAATAAAATGATCAGCGTTCTGCTCTACCAGGTGTAACAATTGAGTTTAACATCCAGGCATCCATGAAAACGGAATTTATGACATTTAACGGAGTTAGAAGTTAGCAGGGAGTTAGCTCGCTAGCTTCTATCTAAATACAATATAGCATGTCCTGACTGCGGGGTTTTGGAAACAAATTAAAACGTACAGCTCTGTTATCACTTACAGCATAAATGAAGACAGAAAACTAAACAGCAGTGACGTTTGTAGGGTTACTGAAGTTTGGCTAGCTGGTATATAATGATGTGCTACGTGACCGCTAGCGACACAGCTATGTTAGCATAATATAAACAAGCTAACTTTTTTTCCACTCGATAAAAGTTAACGTGAGTGTTCTCGGTGGTCAGGAACAAATGTAATCGCATGGCAGGATGCTGTAAAAGGACCAAACTTCAGCCAGGAGAACAACTGAGATAATCCATCCACAATACGAGGTTAGTCATTCATATACTGCTGCATGGGCTGGGCTGTAGTTACATCCTAAGGTTTTAAAAACTGAGCTTAAATAAATGATTAGTGGTAATAAAAGCCGAGGGGGGTCAACAGGGATCACTGACTGTTTTAGGAGCTTTTTGAGATCAAATAGAAGAAAATACATAACATTAAACATGTTAACAACACAAAAGCCATATTAAACGCAGACTACTTTAGACCCGGAAGTAGGATTCGTCACGTCATCACTGAACAACCGGATTACTGCTGCTGGATTCACAGCGTTTTTGAAACTGGTTCTCAGATGGTTCTCCGACTAGAATGCCACCTGGATGCCTCCTAAGTGAGGTGTTTTAAGCATATCCAACTAGTAGTAGACACACTGGTAGGACAGACACAGGATAGAGATTATGTCTCATTTTGGTTGGTAACACCTCAGAGTCCCCTCAGAAGAGCTGGAGACGGTGGATGTGGAGAGGAAGATTTAGCCATCTCTGCTTAGACTGCTGACCCCTCAATCTGGATCTTGATAAGATGCAAAAGATGGATTGATGGGTGGATAGTGAACTACAAATAAATATTTGTGCTACAGTTATAAGATTTCCATTTTCATATGCCACACAGATAAAAATTTAAAGGGTTAGTTTCAACCCTTACTGTAACCCTAAAGAAGTGACTGGTGGATACATAGAGGTGAAAACCTTAACATGAGAATTGCTTGCAACATGGCAAAAAGCACATTAGCTGTGCAGGCTGTAGAGAGACTGAGAAAAAGAGATGCAGGGAGTGAGAGTTTGACCGCAGTGACCAGTGGAATTAGAGGCAGAGCTTATCCCTACTCCGGTATCAACACATATAAGCCCAATGTTCCAACTCCACAAACCTGCCGTCCAATCCATCAAAACTCGACTCCCATCGACATAAAAACCTCCCTCTCTGCCTGTATTTGTCTTCCTAATTAATTACTTCACATGCCACAGTATGTTTCTCAAATGATAGATGATGGAAAATTATAGCTGTGGTGTCCTAAGCACAGCCGGCGGTAGATTTGTGCAGTCAGCTTCCAGCTTGCATTACCTGAGTAGATCTGGCGGCGTGCCCGAGCACTCAGACAGGACAGGACGGATTTGATGTTTGGTGTGTAAGAGGCTTTTTTCCCTTTTTTTTTTTTTTGGGGGGGGGGGGGTAATGTTTCTAATGCCGGATTTAGTAGGTAAGCACAATCTGCCGTGTTCACCTATGTGATATTATCCAGCAAGGACGGAGGAAAGTCAGTCTGTTCAGTCTTTGTGGACCTAAAGGCTTTAAATGTTTGGTCTTCTGCTGCTGCATCTGGAGAAAAGCAGCTACATAACATTTTTATTTGGTTTTTGGTTCTTATTTTCTTCAAGTAACATGTGATTTCTTTTCCTTTTTTTATGTGGAGAATAAAAGAGCCATGTCATTTCTACTTTACAAAACTCTGCTTTTAAAAAAGCAAATACACGACTTTGTTTAACACATTTAAGCTCTGTAAAAGCCCCAAAAGACCTCCAACTAAACAATAATCATTACTGCTTCAGTAATCCTGAAGCAACATGTAGGGCAGCCGTATCTAAACACTCCTACAATTGCATTAAAGTCAGATTAACATTCCTTACATTAAACATTTTATGTGGACATTTAGGTAATTAACAACCTTCCAAAACCTACAGCAGGGTTACACCACAAAAATGCACATGAAAGCAAAAAGTAGGACATGAATGAAATGAGAAGAACACAAACTGTTAACCAAAAAGGCAAGGGCTGAAGCTCTATCAGAGCATGCTTAACTGAATAAATCAAGATATTTTTTTTCACAAAAAGTAATAATCATACTTATATGATTACAATATTATATTCTATGTAATATACATGATTATATGTTCTGATTATATATGTATGTAAACCATCAAAATTTCTCATGTAAGTTAATCAGTTGGTGTGTGTGTGTGTGTGTGTGTGTGTGTGTGTGAGATAATATCAATATAAATGCATAATCGTACGCCCTGTACATTCAGGTCTGTAACATTTTGGACCAGTGACAGATTTTTGTAACCATGTCCTGCTCCTGTTGAAAATGTTATACTGTGTATAAAAATAACTGCAATTCCTAAACAGGTAATGCAGTACTTCTGAAAGTCTGCTGTTCAATATTTTAATTTAAAATCCACTATGGAGGTGTACAGAGGCAAAACTACTAAAAATGTCTTTGTTTGTCTAAAAAAGTATTCCCATAAATGTAGATTAATGAATAGTCCCTTAATTGTTTCCTAATATTCCATCCATTTACAATATTTGCACATTGATATAGCTTGCTTCTGTGATATACAGTATAGCCTTCCCCGTGGACAATGACAAGATTTAACTTGCCTTTTTTTTAGATATTGTTTTCCAAATGTCCTAATTTTCTTTTTAATTACTTTTTTATGTTCATAAGGTGCATCCATACTCATCAACAGAGATGGGCAGTAACGTGTTACTTGTAACGCGTTACTGTAATTCGATTACTTTTTTCAAGTGTGTGAATGGGTGAATGACTGAATGTAGTGTGAAGCGCTTTGGGGTCCTTAGGGACTAGAAAAAGCGCTATACAAATGCAGGCCATTTACCATTTACCATTCAAGTAACAAGTAAAGTAAGGGATTACTATTGCAAAAACGGTAATTAGATTACCGTTACTTTCCCATAGGAACGCTGCGTTACTGCATTACTAAAACCGTGATTTTTTTGCAAGAATGTCTCATGACAGTGACGTAAGCAAGTGCGATGTTCATGACAAGAGCTGTGTGCAGATCAACAATGGATAATATATCGAGTGCAGGAGAGAGTATGAGCGTGCAGCGTTTAAAGCGTGGAAGTACTGACCTTATTTTAAGTTTGATTCCATAAAAAGTGACAAAAACATTGTGCGTGGGAAGAAAACTTCTTTTTACAGCAAAAAAACCCCCCTAAACTTCCAAGCAAGCACCGAGTGCGCTACGACGTAATGGGAAACTCACAGAGACACTCGCGGATTCTTCCACTGACCGCTGTGGCACACCTGCACCAGGGTAAACCTCTGCCTACCCTACTCCTGCTATACAGGTGAAAATAGAGCAACAGGACCGCTGAGTCTTTGACTTCATTTATTTTCTGCTGTGTTTTACTTGCATCTATTTGAAAGAGTGAGTGTAAACACAAAAAAAATATTTTATTTTATGTGCTGGAATGTGTAGAAAATAGGTTTAAGTTTTAAACAAATTTCTTCCAGTCAGAGAATGTTGCATATAATAAAATTTTTGCTTGATGCATAAAGTTAAAAGATTAAAACTAATAAAACAAGTTTTAAAAAGGGACTTTTCCATTTGATTACATTTTGTATGATGGATTATGTAGAAAAAGTAGAATTGGGCTGAAAGATCTATCGCTTTATCACCTATTCAGGTTGTAAATCGTGTTTTTAAAAAGTAACTAAGTAACTAAGTAACTAAGTAATTATTTACTTTTGAAAATAAGTAATCAGTAAAGTAACGGGATTACTTTTTTAGGGAAGTAATCAGTAATTAGTTACTGATTACTTTTTTCAAGTAACTTGACCAACACTGCGCATCAACCTGGACATGTGTAAAACAGAATTTTAATGCAATTTGATTTTCACTGCATGTAACCAACAGTTTCGTTTATTTATGCAATCATATGATTCACCGTCTAGTTTTATCTTCATGTGCTTTCTTAAATGAAAACTTGTGTTAAATGAATCAATGTAAAATCTTTTTTTCCCAAGAAGACAAAGACTGTTTTATTTTGTATGTATAATTTGGTTATATAATATAATAATAACTTATAATATCATAGGTGGTGATTAAAATATTTAGAGCCAGCAAGAGAAAGAGTCTCAGTGTATTTCTAAATTTAACTTCAAGTCACTGTTTCTGTTTTTGTTTTCACTCTACTTGTTTATTTCTTTAAAAACACAGACTGTTAGATCTTGCAGCACTACAACTACTTTTTGCCATGAAAAATACTTAAAATTTCTGCATGAGTAAGTTCAAAATCCTCCTTTATCTTACATTGGACCACAGTGTTCCAAGCTCCGTATACTGCTTTAGCGCTTCCCGCATTAAATTAGCTTTCTTCTGATTGGCTGCCCCTGGTAAACAGGTTTGAACAGCGAGTGTGCACAACCTCTGTGTTGGAGAGGACCATATTAGGGATGGTCACTCTCTGTGACATCATACAGATCCAAAACAAGAAAAAAACAATCCTCCTTACATGACCATTTCAGCCCTAAGCCTTTTGCAGCAAATGGCTATATTCTATATTCTCTGAAACAGCTACTGGAGGTTTCTTCCTGTTAAAAGAGATTTTCTTTTCCCCACTTTTGCCAACTGCTTTCTCGTAGGAGCCTGTCGGGTTTCTACTCATTATGCTGTAGGATCTTTACCTTAAAAATGATTTAAAAAAAGAAATGAAAGTTGTTTATTTGTTAAGAAAATTCAGCGTTTCTGTGTCTGAAAAGTGAACTTCTTCTTCTCCTGTATCTGTGATACATGCTGTCCACTTTGCAGCAAAGACTTCAAGACTTACTTTTTTACAAGAGTAGTTCTCAGCGCAGGAGTATTACAGGAGTAATAAACAAACAAATCGACAGGAGCCCTCCTATCGCTCCCTTTATGGAAAAAATATTTTTGATCAGTCGTACTGCCTAAGGCCAGGTCTTTAATACAAATTCCAGGCCTTTGATTCACTGTGCTGTCCGGTTTTAATAATGCAGGCATGTTCGCGGGTGGTTTGTGCCGTCTCCCCTGCCCCTCCTCCTGAAGAAGGCCGCTTCCTCAAGGCAATGTCAAAAAAAAAAAAAAAAGACCAGCGCTGGACAGGAAACGCTCACCGTGAGAGAAAGTTAGGATGGGAGCAGTGGGGGTGTGAGAGAGAGAGAGAGGAAATGAAAAGTAGGGGGGAGAAAAGTTTCTCTTTTTTTGTACTGGGAGCACAAAAGAGCATATTAAACAGTAAAGTTTATCAGTCTAAATTAAGTCTTGAATTCACAGCTTCTTTAATCTTCACATCTGAAACCATTTCCTCTCTCCCCTCCACTCCCGCCTTCACATTTCCTCCTGTTAAAACAGTGGAATGAAATGCAGCCCGTGCCGTTGACTCTCCCCATGTCGAAAACACCGAGACACATAAAAAATTAATTACTCCTCCGAACCCCCCCCCCCCACCCCCACCCTTTGCTCATTTCCATAAGATTCCTTTAAAAAAAATGTAAAATTCATTTAAAGTAAGTGGTGACGTTGTCTTTGAAGATCAAGACAACTAACACGGATCAAAGCGGAGGTTCTGTACGGATGAGGGCCTGATTAGCATAATGAAATTAACTTGGAGACAAGAATCTCTAATAGGTGCAACAAAAAAAACGCATTAACAATATTTAAGGAAAGTGCTGTTTGTGCTTGTAATACAACAATTATGGAACTTGTGTTCAATTAACACTTTGTTGATTAACTTCTTTCTTCGTACGCGGCGTATACCGAGGCCTCTTTTCATTTTAAAAGCGTCACTTTTGCTCTTTTCTCCCCTCCTTTTTCGCCTTTCGCTTCCCAACTTGACACACATGATGATTCTTTGCTGTATTGTTTTCCTTAAATCGGGCCATGAAATCAGTCTGAATTTGCATATTCACAGTGATAATTGCAAAGCTGGCAGATAGTTGTGCTATAATTGCAAACTAATGACTGCAAAATTATTTGTGAACTCGCTGGATATTGAGGTTTTTCTTTTTTCATTTTTTTGTCTCGCTCTCTCTCTTTCCCGACAGCACCTCATTTGAGTGACAGCTCCAGCAGGTTAAAAAAAAAGCCTTCATCTGGAAATTTTCCTTTGAAATTAACCAGAGTCACGGTATCTTTGCCGTCACAGCGTGTGATCTGTGTACTACAACATCCTGCACAAGCTCTCAGCTTGTAGTTTCTGTCTGAGGGGCTTTAAGACATCCTCCTTTTCCTGAAAGAGAAACACACGCAGGCATGCGGTTATTAAATGCAGCTGCGAAAATACCTGCGAATACCAACATCCCAGCTTTGATAACAGGAAGGTGAGACTTAACCAATTAAGAATGATTTAGCTAAACACCTACAGCTAAACTCGCACTGCAACTCCAAAGGAGCAAATACACAAAAGACCGAATAAGATCAATCCAAATGAATCTTACTTTTCTGTATTTCTGATGATTGCATCCGGTCAATTCAAAAGTTTTCCACAGGCTCATCCACCCAGAGATTCAAATGACACGATGGGTTTGAAGCCCTCACCGTTATCTCTTCAAGTCTGCAAAGAAGGGGAGGCACATGAGGATGAGCCGTGACTAAGAGAAATAGGCTGTATTACAATAACTTTAATATTAACTTGATTTATAGAACACTTTCTGAACATAGAGTTTACACATTAAACATCCAGTACATCGTCAAATTCTTGAGCCACCCCTCAATCCTTTATAAGTTGCTTGGAAAATGGGAAATAGGTGCAGCAATTCATGGAAACGTGCATGAATTGTTGCATGGAAATATAGGATATGAGCTCCAAAGTCATTTGGGCTCTGAGGAGGCCAATCCATGGCTGATAGTGTTCCACTGTGTGCTTTTTTTTTCTATCCAGGTACCATTTTACTACATTGGCAGTGTGTTTGGGATCATTATCTTCATGGAAAATGAAGCCGTTGCCAATCAGATGTTTTCCAGATGGTATTACATGGTGGGTCAAAATCTGATGGTGCTTTTCTCTGTTCATTTCCGTTTTAAAAAGATCTTCAACACCACTGGCTAAAAATGCAGCTCAAGCCATGACAGAGCCTCCACTGTGGCTCTGACCTCCTCCGTACAAATTGATGATGGTTTTAAGGACATGACGTGTTTGTAGGCCTTCTTTTTAGTCCTCCACTTGTTTAGTTTCCTTAAATGTTTAAGAAAACACCGCACATCATGCTAAGATATGTCAGGTTTCAGGTAATAGCTCTTTGATGAAATGGTAGTTTTGTGCCAACAATGTGATTCCCACTGTTACAATTTTACTATTTTTCATAGATTCAGCTGAAGAAACGGGAACAAATGATATGTCTTTTTCTGACAGGCTGCAAGTAACAAAGTCATTAAAGATACAATTTAAAAATGTTCTTTAATAAGTTGCCTGTTTTATGTAGACACAACACTGGTTCATCCTTTGAGTTCAGTTCCTTTTAAAAAACTGAATGATTCATCGGTCAGTGTGAAGAGGCCTCACAAACAAAAAACACATTCCTGTGAAAATGATCCGGTACAAGGACTGGTTTATTGATAGGTAATTTCATATGTGGCCTTGTAAATGGCGATACATTGGGGGTCTTGGTGAGAGAACACTGGAGGCCACCTCTTCCAGAAAAAAGAGAGGAGTTAGTCTGTGTGATCTGAAGAGAGGAAGCCTTAATGTACAGACTGAACTGGATTCTTACTTGTACTTTTCAAAAGAAGAGGTGTAGAGGTAGCGATGAAATACGCTGGATACTGATGTTTTGGCACTGTGTCAACCCTCTAAAGAGCAGATGTCTCCAAACACTTCTCCGAAGTGTTGGTTCAAAACACTGAGGTCATGTGACCACAGCTCATAGATATTTTTGTGCATTTCACCACAGTTTCAACAAGTAGCTTACCTGCTGCTTCTAGGCAGGCGAAGCACCATGATTCCCATTGTGGACAGACCAGAATCACTTGGATGGCGCCTTATAATTACTGAAGTGTTTTTTACACTGCTGTTTCTATTTATGTGCGTACACCCGCACATGTAAAATAAAACAATACCTGATCTATGGTTATTATTTTAGCTGCAGGTTATCCATTCCTTTAAACACAGAGATCCAAAGTGTTATTAAAAACTTAATGATTTGAATGATTTCTGTCATATAGATGAGAGACTGCAGGCTGAGCTTATATCAGCAGAGAGAGAGAGCGGCACACTGAGCTGCAAATTCATTAAATTATCTCAATAGAAAGTGTATCTACATTCAAGGAGAAAAATAAAACTGCTCTAACTTCTGTCTGTTCTCCACTCTTTGGATGCATGACTGTGAGTCAGCTGCCTTCAAAAAGTTCCATGTTTTTATTGTATTACATATGCGGATTTTCCTCATTCTTGCCTTCCATACAAAATTAATTAAAAAGGCTAAAACTAATAAAAACTCAGTTAAAACAAAACATTTTCAAGCACTGGAAGCAAACTGAAACTGAACTGAATTGAAAACAAAAAGTAAAAACGAAATAAAAATGAAAAACTTGTTAGAAACATCAACACTATAATAACTCTGCTCACGAGGGAGCAAAAGGCCACTGACGTTAAGATTGATCATTCAATGCCCCCCCTGGCCAAACTTGTCCAGAAGATGAACCTCATGAATCAGAATTTATGCAAAAAGGATGATCTGATGATATAGCCCTCAAAACTTTACCCAGAATGCATTTTGTGAAGAGTTCTCCAGTGAATTAACCATTAACCATCCAGGTTACCAGCGCTTTTTTCTCTTACCCTATACATGTCAGATTTGCAGTTTAAATTGTGACACCTGGAGTGAGTGCACATAAAATGAAATTAACAGAACTTAAAAAACACTAATTGTTCATCTTTTTCACAGAATAACTGAGCATTGTCATTTTCCTGTTGATGAAATGAGCTTCACCTACAAAAAAAAGCAAGAATAAAAGAGAAAGAAGTGGCTAAGGATGGAGGTTGGTTAAATCAGAAAGTAACAAAAGAGTCCCAGATTACTATTTGAGCCCGCTGTGTAAAAGCCAAGTGTGATGAGACATTTATCAGCAAGTTTGTTCAGATGTTTGGTCGCCTGACTCTTTGTGTTGTTTACTTTCTAATCTGACCAGCACTCCTCTCAGTGGGAGTCGGGTGCATCTCCCCCCAACTTCTTTCTGACAGAGAAAGGAGCACCGTCCTCTTTGGACCTAGCAGTAATTGAAATAAATTACAAGAGTGCAGCGTTGTTTTTGTTATCTGTGGTTAGTTAACAGCACCTCCCCTCCTGCTCAGGGAACAGAGGGATTTAGGGAGGAGAAGAACGACGACAACGAGGTTCCAGTGACCCAGATTTAGTCTCAAAACATAAATAAATTATCACCACCACCACCCCCCCACCCCAACTGCCCCCACCCACACTTCCCATATTCAGACTCTACCTTCAAAGTTGCAAATGGAATTTAATCATGGTAAAATGGAGATTTACTCGCATTCCTGCATGGATTTATGCACACAAACTCATGCATATATACATTATCTAAATATAAACATGCACACTGACCAGGAGGTAATACAGATATTCTTTTGTTCCAGCTTTTCTGCATCAACACAAATGAAATATATTTGTTTGTTTGGATATTGGAATTCTCAAGACTACAGTAGTGTGAGAGACCTACACCTGTGATTTTGGACATTAGGGATCCGTTAATAGCTGCTTTTAGGTTAGCAACTACATTTGAGTTATCTGTGATTTGGTTACATTTGAAAGAGTTTATATAACATTAGGTATGTTTCTAGAAAAAAACTTACACGAACTGTGATGAACTTAAAAGTGAAATGCTTTTTGCTTAACTTGTCAACAAATATAATTGTAATAAATGAATAAATACATAACGACAAATGTCAGCTTAGTATGATTAAACATTATACCTACTACACATAATATAAATACACTGAGCCTGGAGCTGTGGTCTTAGTCACTGGTTGCTAGGGAAACGTGTATTCTGCAATCAGTTGGCAAGTGGTTGTTGGAGGTTGCTGGCTATCACTGTGTGAAACTGGTCACAAAAGGGGTGCTGCATCAAAAACCTCCTTACGCTCACTAGTAGGATCCCCAATTGCCAAAATTTGCAAAGTAGACGTCAACTTATTGTAAAAACTCTGCAATTGCTTGCTAGGCTGTAGTGAAACAGAAAACATTTACCTTCAAAATAAAAGTTTTACCTTTTGAAATGTATCAGTTTCAGTAATAGGGCACAACTTTTACTTCGACATGTTCTCTGTGTCCGTTGAAATAGTTAATCAAACGTAATCACCCGAATTAACAAAAAAAAGGACAAGAAAATAATTTTTAGTATTCAGAATTAGTGCACATGAAGCTACTACTGGATACTAATAGTAGGTTGATGGTGTAGTAGTACTAGCATTAGTAGTAATACATGAGTAACACTCAAGGTATTGTTATGATTTTTGTTGGAGATCATATATTATTATTAGTATTTTCACAGGTTTGTAGTGGCTAATTCTACAGTCAGAAGTACATTTTAATATAAATAAAATTAGAAGTAAAGCCACACAAACAAAACAATAAATGGAAGAGCCCAAAAATCTATACTAACAAAATCTGCAGATAAATCAATATTAGATAACTGGCACACGGCTATTGGGAGTGATTAGTCGTTTTGGTGCTTCTTGTTAGTATGTCTCTGTCCAGAAAAATAAATGAATAAGTGATCTTATATTACATTGCTTGATAAAATAAAGCCACTAGCAATCGTCCAGAAAAGGTAACGCAGATGGTCCATGTCCTTATCTCCCCTAAAGAAAGAATTTCCAAAATCAAAGTCTAAACTGTCACCAGTAAACAATCCTCTTTATTCACACTTCATTTGTTTGGAGAACATCTTGAGAAAACAGGGTTCTTGTCCTCAGAAAACAAAGTCATAAAATCGAGGAATCTGAGCCTGTGCAGGAGTGACAGTGTTTTTAAGCAGGCCTGTCTGTCGTGGCGGCGTTTTAAGAGCGTTCTCTGGCGACTGCCGTGACACTGCCATTCCCATGCCCTGTTGAATTCTTTCCTCAGATCCCAGGCATTTAAACTGCTCCCTCCCTCCCCTGCGCCACTCAGGATGCAGCCAAAAGTCCACTGACCTATGTGGGAGTGGATATTTTGGAAGACGGCCCTGGCTCTTTCACTCTCTATTCCTGTCCTCGCACGTTCATTAGCCCTGGCCTCGAGAGTCAGAGTGTTTAGATGTTGTTATCATTCCTCTCCTATCATTTTTCTTCCCTGTTTTTTCTCTCTTTTCCCCTCCAGAGACACATTTTTTTTTTTATCTAGGTTGGGTCAACTGCTGTAATAAATACATTTATGTCACATTACAATTACTATAATCACCAAGTAAATATATATGTGTTTTTCCTGGTGATGGTTGGTTGGTAAGGCTCTTTTAAAAACCTCTAAAGCAGAATGCACTGAAGCAGTTTAAGGCTGTTTCTTTAGCACTGGTTCCCAACATTTCTAATCTGACGTCCACCTAAAGTCCTGACAGAGTGACTCAAGATCCGCTTTATCACCAGTACTGCTCATTTTCAAATGTTTATTTCTTTTATCTAGATCTCTGTTTACCATTTATTTTGAGCAATTAACTCAGTAGTTATCAGTCGTTGTTTGAAACAGTAAGGCAATAGGTATTGGCAATCACTCATTCGTTACTTTTAGCTATGACTTCATTTACATTAAACAGTCATTGTTTTTTGGCCACTGTTAATTTACCATCTGTAGCCAAAGAATGTACTTGTTTATTTACATTTTTAGCTAAAAACACTTTTTATTATTAATATTTTTAGCTAAAAATTTCAGGTATTATCCTATTGAGTTTAAGCTAATCATTTTAACTGCTAATCCTTTTAGCTAACCATTTCAAGTGTTAGTCTCAAGTGTTACTTTTAGTTAACCAGTTCAACAATTGATCTGTACTTTAACAAACAGGGTTAGCTTGTTTTAATAATTTTAGCTAGCTTCTATTTATCAGTTGTGCTTGTATACTAATATTGTTTGCTAACAATTTATTATAGAAAGTTGTATGTAGCTAACAATTACAATTTTAGTCATACTTTTAGCAAACAATTTTACTTGCAAGACATAAATTTGACTAATATTTTCTCTCCATAGTGAGTAAAAGTTCGCTCTCACCTCAAGTCTCACTAATACTTGACAAATGGTGTCTTCCATGTCTGTATAACTGCTGCCTTCTTAAAACAACACAGCATTGTTACAATGATTGTGACACACCTGAAGTGGCAGACAAGTCAATGTTTTGTGGATAGAGGTCACATGGTTAGGAGTCAAATGATTGCAAGACCTGATGTATATGAATTCATTTCAAATGCCTGAGGCAATATTGCTCTATATAATTGACACTTGTAACTACTAAAGTCAAAGGCAAAAAGAAAAATCCAGCAGAAAATATAAAAGATGTACACATACGGAGAATGTAAAAAATAAAGGAAAAAAATTTGAAATGAAAAAAAAAAACCCTACTTTTCAAAGTTAGCTGTAAAATCGGTGGTGTGACTTCTTGATTTTGGTTTTATTCTCAGCTGGCTGTGTTTTGTCCTTGACTGTATGATTATGATCTTTAACACATCACCAGAGACCTTGCAGTAACAAAAAAGTGTGAATTCTTACAATATGACACTTTCATGTTTGTCTGAATGACTCTATTGAACATGTGGAGAAAAAAGGAGATAAAATAACACCAGTAATGATAGCCAGCTTAATTCTTATGGCTACTGCGACACATCTGACCAAACGCATTCGTATAATTGACTTTATGGGAGAAGCCTGTCGTGATCAAAAGTCTCTGTTTACAGACTGCCGTTGCCTTAATGCTAGAGGTCAAGGTAGGGGAATAAGTCTGTTTCTGACCAAGTCATTATTTACTGTTGATTCGACAGAGGGAAGTTTTCTCGACCAGGGCTCAGGACTTTTACATTACAGGCCAGCAGAGGAAATAATGACCTGTAGGTGCTCAGCTGTTGGAAGGAAATTGGTGTTTCTTTCTTTTTATTAATATACTCCAAAGCTGCTGCGCTCTCCTCCAACATCCCTCCTTCCATCCTTCAGCCTCGTCTCCCACAGTGAACACCACAGCCCTGTTACATCACTGGAAAAAGTTTGCTTTCTTTCTTTCTGGAAGTTATGAGCTTTTTCTCACCTTTATTTTGTCTCTCCGCAAGCCGTTGCTGTTTTGGAGAAACCACATCACTGCAATTATTGCAGCATTCTAGTTTTCTTTTTTTTTCATGTTACATATTTCTGCCCCTAAGGGTGGAGGAGGTTCTTATTATGGTGACTTAAATTTAGACCTTTGTTCAGCTTGTACACATTATGTTGCAGCCCAGTCTCAAGACATTTTGGGAATGAGCTTAGAGTGAAAAGAAGAAAAAAAGAAAATTGAGAATTGCCTCATTCTTTCTAATTTTGTAATGTACTTAGATGCTTATTGATCTCGAGCATTGTTTGGACAAATTTTCTCATTTATAATGAAAAAAAAAGTGTTTTGCTGGAGTGTTAACAATTTTGTTCTAGGCACATAAATTCAGATAAACAGGAAGTGTCACTTTGATTTAGTCTTTTTATTTCCTGTAGTCTGAGTATTTAATTCAAACTGGCTACAGAGTAGCTTCAGACATGTCACTTTTGCATCAACAAGCCCCTTTGCAACCCAACTCAACCCTGTTCCTCCTTTTCATGCTGTGTCTGACTAAATAATGTCATATCTTTTATCAGTTCTTTGTATTCTGCTATGTTTGTAGCCTTTTGCATTGGGCGGCATTTCTATATACAAATGTCATTTCTCATCTGTGTTAAAACCAAACTCACGCTGGCCTGCTCTTTGAAAATACTTTACAAATGTTTGCCTTCCAAGTGAAAACAGAATTAAGCAAAACAGCTTCCACATAGGCTTTCCTTCTCTGTTGGTGTAATCTGTCAAAAGACCTGAAAATGCCAGAACTTTCTGCTTAAATTAGTTTTATAGGTCTGAGAAAATAGTTGAGGTAGTGAAGTTACTGCCATTTTAATTGAAATACATATTCCAAAAAGGACTGAAGAAAATCCAATGTTTCACTTTTTCATTATATTAATTTAAATTTCTAACTAATTGGACATGTTGGTTTAATTGCTTGGTTAATCCACAGCAAAATATTTTGTTAATTATTTGTATTACTATTAATTTAAGGCTGGTGTTATCTATAATGTCTACTGAGTTTATGGAGTTAAACATAATCCAGCCCTATTTTGTTCCAGTGCTTGGCGATTCACTTACTTTATCTTTGACAGTTTGGCCCTTGGGAAAAGACGGTTGCTACGTTCTTGGCCAGGTCAGTCTGAAATAAATGACATTTATAATCTCAGCAAGGCTTTTACCTGGTTAAATAAAAGATATCCTTTAGATTAATGGGAAGATTTTAACCTGACAGCAGTCAGATTTCATTGCTCCTTCCCCTTTTTTCCCCCCATGTATCCCTCCAGTGGCCGGTAGATTCAGAGAGGAGGCTTGAGAGAAGAAAGAAGTGGAGTAGTTGTTAGAAGTGAAGAGGATTCAGGGCCCAAGGCAACTAATCAACGTGTTTCTCGTGTCACACAAGCTCAAATCAACTTTTCTCGAGGACTGTAGATATCTTTGAATGTCGTCCTGCGAGACCTGTAAAATATTCACACAGCTTTAGTTACCTGCTGTTTTTAGTAGGTATGAAGAAGAAGAAAAAGAAGAAGAGGAGGAGGAGTGGGGCTTTCATGCACTTCTGATGGCTTGTCACTTTGCTCAGTGGCACAAACGTTCTTATGCGAGGCTCGTGGCGGACACGACTTTTCATCGTTGTTAATCAAAATGAATAAACATGCATAATTGCAGAGAGTGGGGAGAAGTTAGGGAAATTCAGAGAGAATTTTCAATGCCCTATGAAGTATTAAAATGAAGCTTGGCCTCATTTTTTTTTTCTTCACCTAAGTGTACTTCCCCACCTAGCTTTCTGCCGACTGCACCGACATGTATATCTCTGGTTTTCATCACATGCGCTTTTCTCAAACACACAAACCATTAGGACAAAATATTTACTTTCTCACAGACGTATTCCCGTACTTCTCCCAACTTTGATATTCCCTTTGATTTCCAGCACCCCCTCCTCGCCTGCCCTTTTCAGACATGTAGAAGTTTAAGAAATCTGCGGGTTTGATGTGATTTTTCCCGCCTTTGTACATCATAGGCAAACACGGAGAGAAAAAAAAATTCGTTAACAGACAGGCAACGAGCTCAGGCAACAGTGGGGAGCTAAGATTGACATGTTTTTTTATTTTGACAGCGCTCACCCTCCCTGCCCTTGGTTTATGATCATAAATAGTGCATGCTGCTTATTAGGAGGCTGCCGCCACGTTCCCATCTAGTGTTGCTTGCCGGTGTTAGCAGACAATTTGCCAGTACACATGTGAGACATTATTAGTGTTTCCCTTTCATCCTGCAGCTCCCCTCTCCGTCTCCTTCTCCCAGTCCTGTGCCATCCATGCAAAGCACTCTGGGATAGGTTGCACTCACTCACTGATTCACGCCGCTCGTCATGCAGCTAAATTTGATGGGAAAAGCGCATAATTTGCCTCTTCTTAGATTAAATCTAACTAATGTGATTATGTGGCACAGACGCAGGAGTGTACGCGAGCGCAAAGGCGCACAAAAGCCGGTATGATGACAGAATTTCAAGATGTTTCAGGGAAGAGGAAAGGGGTGGAAAAAAAATAAAAAGAAAGGCCGGTGCTTTTTAATGCTGCATGGAGCAACATCTGGCTCCAATTACCCACTGTGAGGTAGGTGCTCTATTATAAAAGGAAACTCAAAGGATTTCCTCTCTTGAAATACACGTTATCCCTTAATTCCTGCCTAAATTACCACTTAAGCAAGGCCTGTAATTCATAAACCCCTGGTAGTCCAGGTCTGTGTCCATGCTGGCTGCAGGAAAAACTAAACTCTGTGTCACCTTGACTGTGGAGGTAGCCGTCCTTGGAGAGCCGTGGAGGAGAGTGACATGGCCAGGGCAACTCACAGCGAGAGATTAGTGGCGTGGTCGCACCTCTCCTCCCCTCAGATAGCGCCCCGCTGGTGTGGCGAAAGAGGTGAGGAGGGACATAATGGCCGCTGGACCCCCTCTAAAAGGATGTTTTGCAAGCGGTGGGAGAGGAGGTGGGGATGGTGCGAGGGCTCCAGGGTCCCGGGGGATAGATTTGCAAGTGGAGATAGTTCGATTCACCTCTCCCTGACACTGACGCCCGGGGCCCGGGGCGAGCAGTCAGCCTTTGGTCAAGGCGAGTACGACCCCAGCCTCCAAACACATACTGTCTCGTGGAGAAAGTACAGGTCCAGGCAGAGAGGTAGTTTGAAGCTAGGTTCTCCCTCGAGGCCACGCTGTTGTGGTGTGCCAGTGTCAGAGCTGAAGTTCTCCACTGAAGCTTTCAGAGTCTATTAGCAGGGAACGGTGGCCCGCTTGGCACACCACTGTCACAGGCAGTAGACTTGTCACAAGTACAGGAATAAAAGCTCCAGCTGCACAACCGCTCTCATATCTTATGATTTTTAAAACAATAAACTCTGTCAAACTGCCTTAAACACAACATATTTTAAACACATGTTGTACAAACACTGCTGCTTAAACTGTCAAAATATGAATTAAAGGCTCAAATATTCTGTTCAGAGTTTGATTTTACTTGATTGCAAATGTTTTGGCAGTCACTGGATTCAGTAATGGAAACTCAGTGTTAAGATCTGGGAATATAGCAAACTGAAAAAATATCTGTTTACAGATCAAATTCCTGAACATCAGGGGAATATTACCAACATTTAAGGTGTGCTTACTTTCAGCTTTTCTTCCATATTAAGTGGTTTAGATGACCAGGCTAAACCTTTGGCCTGTTTCCAACCCATATTTGTCTCGGTGCTCATGTTTTCTGCACTATTTGAAGGCAGTGTAGCAGTGTTGCCATGCTCCTTGATCACAACAGGCTCTTTGGTGAGAACGATGTTATCGTAACTGAGAAGTAATGGCCCATATTGCACTCAAATTGTGATAAGTGCGAGTTTTTTTTTTCTTTCTTAATGGTTAAATTTATCAAAGCAGCTCAGAGGCCTTCCCATTACACCAAAGATGGCCAGGCAGTATATTTAGAACTGTCCTACATGTTATAGCTACGAATAAAAAATTACATCATTCCACTTTTTAATAAGTAAAATGTACTATTAATATATTTTGGAGATATTTAACAGCTTAAAATGAAATCTAAATCCATCAAATGGAATTTAGTTCCAGATGTCATCTCTAGTAGCATAAGGCAACATTAGCCAGATGAAAAACACCTGGGTTAGGATTCTTTTAGCTAAATCAAATACAGATTGTTACCTCTGTTTAGGCCTGAAATCACCCATGTTGCCATAAAAGGCTTCTATTAGATAAAATAACTTTTTTTTTCTTTTTTATGTTAGCATATCTAACAATGTAGCTGAGTAGTTAGCTACCCAACATAGTGAGTGAGTTTAACTTTCTTGCTTTCCTTTTTATTTAATTTTTTTGTTTCTATGTGGTATTTTTACTGGACAATCATGTAATATTCACAATTAAGATATAATTTATTAATATTTTTTAGGTAAACTAACACACTTTTTCCAATCAAATCTTGCTTTAGCAATTATCCGCCTTAGCAAGCATGCTAGTCTTAGCTATCATTAGCTTTGGAGATTTATTGTTGTTGTTTTTTTTACTACAAAACTAAAAAGAAAGTCTCTCAATGAGTTAAATCCCTTGCAGATGTCGTCCTTTTTTCCTGGTTAATGTTGGCTAAAATTAGATAATGTGCTAAAGCTGATACATTTGTAGCCAGAGGAACCCTCCTATTCACTAAAGACTTTTTCACAAATTGTCTGGCAGAGAATCAGGCTTGGACTGGGACAAAAAACTCGGCATTGTCATTTTGGTCTATAAATATATAACCACGTATATCCTGTATACATATACTATGTGTATATATTCCATTTTGTTTGATTATTTATATTGAAACAAATTTTAATCAGGTTGATACGGTTGTCGTTGGCTTAGTTCTTAGGTGCAGCGTGTGACAATAACTAAAAGCTACAATTTAGCTATTAACAGTGCTTCATGGTCAAAGTAGCCATGTATTTTAACCCAACCCCTCTCTTCCCAATTATATTCCTCCGTCTATTTACCACGTGAATTTCCCCTTTATTCATCTCTTCCTCACTTCTCTACAGCTTATGCTAGCAGTAGCCTCCAGTCACTATGAGGCCTGGTTATTAGTTGTTGCTGGTACTACTTGCTTTCCAGGGGCGATTGTAGGTACAAACTTTTAGGGGGGCTCAGCTTCCAATCATAATGTCATGCATATAGTGCCTTGTAATTAATATTAATGGAATATGCTGCTTCCAAACATCCTTAACCCTTTCCAAACACATTTCCAAACCTCAATTCAACTGGATAAACATTACAATGTTACCTTCAAAAGAAACCAAATTAGTTGGATGAACTATTGTAGTGACTAAGAATAATTCAGAGAGAATAATCAGATAAGATCAGAGATTTCAGTCAAATCACGCTGCCATTACACAGACCTGTACAAAAAGCAAACTGGTAATAGAGTTGTTATATATTAAAGTTTTTGAATTCCTACAGTACAAACCCTTCTTTTATTATGCAGACATAGCATCATGTGCCCCAATTTCATGAGTGGAGAATCGATTTGTAGTCAGTCACATCAATGTAGTGGCAGCCATCCCGTTTGAGCCATGTTTAGAGTGGTATGGATCCTGTAAAATGCTACCATTTAATCATGCTCTGTTTAGAATGTCCACTGGCATTTCTTAAGAGCGCTACTGGAAAGCACGCAAAACAGCCATGAAAAACTACTTTGTGAAAAATAACTTTTGTTTTTCCAGCTAACTTCACATTCCTCCTGAAAACGGACCAAACTTCAGTGAGGAGAACAACTGAGATAATCCTTCCCCAGCACAAGGTTAGTCATTAATATACTACTGCATGGTTTGGATTGCTCACTGTGAAAAATTTCTGCTCCTCATCTTCATGCACTCATTTAAATCTTTGTTAGTCTCAGAGTGATTCTTTTGTGACTCGTTCAAATATTTGGTGTTTGGCAAACGGTGAGCCGATGGGCTGTAGTTACATCGTAAGGTTTCAAAAACTGAGCTTTAAAACGTGCTGCAGATTAATAGTGATATGAAAAAAGCCAACCAAACTAGCCAGCTATGGATAGCTTGCTTGTTAATGTGTGCTAAAGCTAAGTTAACTTTAGCTCATGTTTTGTTGTGTTGGCTTTGTAGGTGAGCAGAATGGAGGCTTTGAGGCAAATTAAACAAATTTCTTATTTCTATTAGAGACAGCTGACAGTTAAGGATGGTAGCATTTTGCATTTCATTACATTTCATTCATAACACTTTAGCAGTACAAAAGCTTCTAAGTATTGCATATACACTTTAAAGACATGTCTCAGGATCACAAATTAAGAAAGACACTATTTAAGTAAACGTTTTATCTTTACACACTGACCAAATGAGCTATGGTTTCTTTGGCATATTGTTCAGTTATCTGTCTCTGATTGACACAGACAGCGGGTGAAATAACGTACTTTCCTTGAGTTTCTCAGAGGTAGGAAAATAAACCGTAACCCTCAAATGCTTCTCCTGGACTCCCTTCATTTTCTAAAACCAGAAAGTGTCGAAGGCTCTGTTAACATTTTTCCAACCTGGAATTTTACTGACCCAGGAGTCCTGACTGAGCAGGTATTGGCACACCACAGGCTGATTTCACAAGGGTTGGGTGGATTTTTAATTTGTGGAAACATCAGTCTAAACCTATAGTCCAGCGACCACAGGGGAACCTCGTCTCCAGAAATCTGCTCTAACCCTGTTATTAAGTGGTAATTCAAACAACTCATTTATTTCATCAGGAACTGCCCAGAAAACACCAGAATTATGAAGTGTCTGTTTTTTGAAGGAGGATCTCTTTCAGGGTTACATGACCTGCATTTCATCTAAGAGCACATTTTGTGAAAAACAAGTTATTTTCCTGATATTACAGACGATTCACTGCAGGTTTGGCAGAATAACTTTGCATTAAAATTATAACTAATCCAAAAGAAACCTAAGACATTGCCAAAATTGATTTTAGTTAGATTCTTTGTACTTTTGTACCTTCATGTGGCAATTTTGTTTGATGTATTTTCCAAAAGACAGTTGACTGTAATTGTGGGGCTTTTGTACCCCACAGTGGTCTGGGGCAGTTGTTGCCTTTGCCCAGATGTTAATCATCCCTGACCATATTCTTGATGTCACAGATTACAGAAAGGATTATAGGTTCAAGTCCGGTTTTCTGGTTCTTGCAACTCTTGACACTGATGTCATGCAGTTTTACCAGCCCAAAATAAACCTGCTGGCCAGTGAATCTGAGGCTAAATCAGTTTGCAATAATGCTTTCTGTTTAATGCAACTTTTTTTGGAAAGACAAAAGCCTGATCATTCACTATTGCCATCTAAAAGCCCAATGTGGAAGAGTTCCTTTGCTTTAGTCCAACCTGAACAGCGTTTAGCTAACTCACGATCATCTTTTAAAGTCTCTTCTGAAACTCACTTTCATAGACTTGCTCCTATGTGTTATGTTTTATTAATTTTTCCTGATGCCAGTCTTTTTATGTGATCTTTTTATGTTTGTTGCTTTGCTTCCATTACTCTTTAATAGGCTCCTCTTTTTTTACAGCTTGTTTGGAATTTGTTTTGATAAATCATGGCTGGTACTTTTTTGTGAAGACAGCTAATAAAACCAGAGTGTGCTCAATCTCTGCCTTGTTGGATTGAAGAACATATTTGTCTACCAAAAACATGCATGATGTGATCATGCCAGATATTTAGGTTAAAAATAAAAATTGGATTAAATCTTTTATAACAAACAGGTAATAATTTGATATATTTGTGTACCTTTGTCTTTCTTCTGGCTAATAATACCTTAGGTCCTCTTGCTGGGGCAAAATTTGCCTTTCAGGACTGGTTGTGCGACTCCACAGTTCCCTATTCATTCTGAACTACGTTGAGTCGCGTTCCCTACAAAACAGGAAGTTCTGGGGCTGCATATTTGCCCATGTTTACAGAAATTCTCTGTTACAAGTCATAATTGCATTCACCTCCTGGCTGCAATGATTATGCCAGGAGCAAAGTGGTATAGCTGTACAGCAACAAAGTTGACAAAGTTGAGTCAACAAAACACTGAACTTCAGTATGGGGGAAAAAAGGTAATTTGCTGTTTTAAGGCAAAGGTAAATTGTGGCTGGATTTAAAGGACTAGTTTTAAAATAACCAAAAGATATAAAGAGAAACTAAACTGCATCTTACTCAGTTTTCTACAGTTCTACACAAGTTGAAACAGAAGATCTTTAAGATTGGATTCAGCGTAAAATTTAAAAACCGATTGTCTTTAATCTTAACACTGGCTGCATGTGGTAAGAATACAGAAATAAGCCTTTACAGCATTCCAATTGTGGCACTTGTAGTCACCTCTAAAATTTGACTCAGGCAGCATTAAAGTTGCAACATAAACTGAATTTTCCAAATGACTGTATGGTCAAGCATTACCGCCTGAGCTGATAAATCTTTGTGTTCACCTTTAGTAGTAAACACAGCATGTTGCTGCGTCTGTGAAACACCACAAATGTGAGGATATCCTTCTTTAACAAGGAGGAAAGACAGCGCGGGTCTCTGGGAGTCTTTTGGGGTAATTTAACACTAACATGGCGAAGGAAACAGACTATTTCTGAAGGTAGTCATCCATCAAACACTGAGGAGAATGTCCAGTTGGTGGCTCCAGCAGGCTTAGAATAGCCTTTTGTTCAAACACCTTTAATAATTAAACACCTACTCAGCCCCTCAGGCTTCACAAGATTGAAGACTTTCGCAGGGGGGGAAGAAAAAAAAATCCCCTTCCCCTCCCTGTGCTGTTGTAACCTGGAGAGCTTGCCGGAGATGAGGTGCGCCGTATCACCTAATGCCTTTTCCTTGCACTGAACAAATCCCCTCTGACTCCTTTAGTACACTCATAAAACAAGCATGCTTGGAATATGTTGCCATTTTAGAGGCAGTTTATGCACTAATATTACAGTTAGACTGATTTTTACCTTCTGAGTGGAGTTTCTGCCAATTAGTCAGTATCAGGACATCATAAAGTTAGCCAAGCAAACTGATACAAGTGGAAAAGAAAAGATCAGAAAGTATGTGGTCTGCACTCCAAAGGTGCTTCATTATCTGTTACATCACAACGTTATCACACAGTCACTTCTAGATAGCTGCTGAAGTATTCTCCCAAACGATAGTTGTTGCCACTTCGCTTTTCAGTAGCAGAGACATAGTCATAACTTTTATCTTTATTGCACAAAAGGACAACAGCGTTATGGTAACGTGGAGGCCGCATCCAGGACAGATACCACATTACTGCTAACACGACTTTGGTTCTTTGTGGACATCTGCACAGACAGCATGCTGACATGCAGCAACAAACCCAGCAGCCAGAGCCAAAACTTTTAAAGGTAACAAAGGCAGTGATGAAGAGTCGGTGTTGGAGCCTCCGCTTCTTCCTGTACATCTTCCTGCAGTAGAATCACTGTGGCAATCGCTTCTTTGGGCCCTGTGATTTTTTTCAACATAGTTTTAATGTGTGAATGCAAAGCTGACAACACAGCAAAACAAAAGAGCCTACCTGTGTCCTCATCAGGATAGCAATTTGTGTCAGTGTGTGGGTCTGTAAGCTATAGTTAATATATTTAACTGGTAACTATGTGACAATGTGTTTCAGGGCATTGTACAGGGTAACGCAAATGTAATCAGTAGTGTAAAAAATTAAGTAATTCAATAACAACCCCAACAATCGGCACAACAGCAGTATTGGACGCCCTGGGAATAAGTGCAGGCTGCCGGATCTTAGACTGTTAGACTGCTACTGTGCTGGATAGAACTGCTGGTCCGAGTCCAGCAGAGGGACTTTTTTCTGCGTGTCTTTCTTTGGATAAAATGCTTCCAAAACAGATAAAAGACAAAAGGATACAGATCCATGCATATTTAGAGCTATATTAAGAGAGAAAAGTGTTGATATTATTGTGTTACACATTCACCGAGCTTGTGTCTCAGCTGTGTGCTCTCCTGAAGGGGGTCACAAGCATTTGTAAGAGTGTAGTTTTTGCTTCCTGCCACATTAAACACTCCTTCCTATTCTCCATCCCGTGGGACCAAATAATGACTAATGTAAAAAAGGGGGGTTTAAAAAAAAGGGCTGCAGATATGCTGAGAACAAGCACCTGAGAGAGAACAGCTGTCTTGTAAAAGGTCAGTCTCCCACTGCTCCTTGGTCTTTCCTCTCCATTTCCGGCCTCTCAGGCCCCCCTCCTGTTTCCCACCCCCACCCATTGGACTCCAAAGTCACGTAGTTTGGCTTTTTTCTCACACACATTGCTCTCACTCCCTTTGCGCTGCACCTAGAGGATTCTTGGCAGAGCCTGACCACCTTGTAATCCCGTGCAGAGAAGGGGGGGGGGGGGGAGAAAAAGAAAAGGAGTGGGCGTATAAATGTACTGCGCTCTGGTTTATAAAACTTCCCTGCAAGTGGATATATATGGGTCTCTTGAGGTGTTTGTTTTTCCCCGTGTAGTGTAGCTATCATCGTTACGCACATGTGTAACCCACCCCCCGCCCCCCCTCCCCGTCCCCGCACACACTTCCACACAAGCTCTTCTAAACATTGACAAACAGTCTCGAAAAGGCAAAAAACAAACACGGATCGAATTGGTTACATTTGGGCTGCTTTGGAGAGAAATTTCTCATAACCCGGCTGACGAAAAGAGGCCGCTGCAATTTTGCAGACAAACAAACAATGTTTGGAGTGATCACTTTCAATAAATGCCCTACTCACATATTTGAGCTCTAATATTTATCATGAAATCGGCATGGCCGCCAGACCGACTAAACAAATACAGAGCTCCCACGTCTCTTATATCAACATACATGCAAAAACCAACAGTAAACACACGGAAAGCGACGCTGCCGTGTCACTGAGAGCGGCCTCAAACCCAAACTGTCAATAAGGCGTGAGTTGTTGTTTTACAGAATCACACTTGAAGCTGCGAGATGCAACTTTTCTTTTCACATTGTCATTACAAATAAACTCAGCATACAGTGATCACTCTGTGCGCATTTAGGATACTTCCTGTCTCCTTGAAATGCTCTCTTTAATGTTACCAGGGACATTTTGAGGCGTTTAACATTTCCTGTGGGTGGATTGTGTGAGCGTTTCTGGCAGTGAGTGTATCAAGGTGACTGGCTCAGTTCTGAGGCAATTGGAGATAAGAGAAAAAGGGAGAAAGAGAAGCTGTGCAATGAGTGCAAATAAGTTTGTATGTGCAAATGATGGATTTTGCATGCGAGGTTATCGAATATCTCCTTTCCTAGAGCGCTAAAAGGAGATGCTGTCATTAAGATTCCCATAACGTGAACCCAAGGATCTCACACAAACAATTTGTGCACTCATTTTCATGGTGTACTATTCTGTTATGTCCTAGGTATGCTCCAAAAGGAAAGGAGTCAAAGTCAGTAGAAAAAGACAGTACAAACAGGGTCTTTGTCTTTTATGTTTGCATATGTACTGTGAAAGCCATGTGACCTACAGGTTATATCATTAAGCATGCCATTCAAACTTCATGCAAACTTCTTACGAATCTTCCTTTGCCAGTATATCAAAAGCAGACTTGCAAGGGCCCCTTAGTGGCTGAGAGCAGGTCTCAGAGCTCTGACTTGATGAGGGACTTCTTCTTCCTTTTTCTTATCATCTGCATGCAGAAACAGGAGTGGATATTTGGGGGTGGGGGAAGGTTGAGATGGTGGGATCACGTATGGACACCACCAGGGACGGCCGGGGTTACGTTGTGGTCAGCACTGCTATCTGGGTCAAAGCCTTTTAATTGTATTTTTAGGCATTTCGGAGTAACAAGGCTCCCATCTCGAGCTCTGGGAAAAGTTTGAAAGAGAACAGGGAGTCAGGAAAAGACGGTGATATGAAATAAATCAGCATATAAAATAAGGAGGTAATGATGCCAGAGGAGGGGAGGGGGAGCGGGGCGGCAGGTCTCGGCGGGTATTTCAGCCAACCGCTTGTCAAGACTGAGGCGGCGGGAGAGTGCGTGACAGCTCTGACAAGAGTTAGCGGAGGTCCTTCAGCGTTTCTCTTTTGTGTGACAAGGGGAGGCGGGCAGGGAGGGCTGCTGAGCAGCTCTAGACAGCCGAGGTCGCGGGAGCGGTTTCCGGTGGGTCGCATTAAGACCAACCTGCCTGTCATGACTCATGAAGTTTGCTGGGAAGAAGACAAGAGAAGAAGACGAAAAGCATATTTCAAACAGTTACGCAGGGTGCAAGCAGGTGAGAGGTGAAGCGTCTCTACATGTGATCCAACGTGTACTTAAACCTTTGAACAACATGAATGTTAATATTGCATGCAGTTCAGAGCTGCCATGTGAAAGATGTTTGCATCCATCTTGACAAATTTATCAGCCATTTAGTAGAAGACAGTGTGTTCCTCTACCTTGAATGTGACACTGGATGCAACCAAGGTAGCTTGATATTAAAAGGACTGATGCATCTATCTATTTCCTTAAAAACGTATGCAGATTCGTGTCGAAACTGGAGTCAACAGATTTATACTTTTACATTCATGCCTACTGCCAATTCAAATTCACCTTTTCGATCCAAGTCTTTGTACTGTGGAAGGAAGACGGAGTACCCTGAGAAAACTGTCTATCTGTCAAGTTCATCTCGGGGTCACCAGATTCACACATACCACTCTATATGTGGAATTTCCACTCTCTGTGGCAGACCATAGATGATATGAAGCATAAACATGCCCTCCAATGTCTCAGAGCTGCATTCATTTTAATGGCCACTAGGGGATGACACCTATGGTCGCAAAAAGTCTTTCAGGCCTGCAGAAGTCTATGGAAAAATGGCCCTCAGCCCTCATCTATGTAAACGCTTTCGTGATGAGTTTATGGGGACTTATTTAGTAAGTCATAGTTATCTTAAGCTTGATGTAGACTCCTGCACTGAATCAATGTAGAGCACACAACGTAGCCTACACAAGTGACCAATGATGTTGACAACATTATAACTGTGCATGATGTACTTGAGTCAATCTGAAATCTCATGGCCAAAACTGTAGTTTTCAGTGGAGTTTCTATCTTTCAGTTGATCCATTTTCTTCCAGTTGTTTTGAAAACTTAAGTAAGCAACTGGGCATAGGAGGCTAATCAGTCTTTGTGGCTCACAAGAAGGTGCACATCGAGCAAACCGACTGGCACACACACATTCATAGAGGGATTTTCCATTACAAGCCGAAGCGCCTTGTCTGAAATTCACACACACCCTCATTCTATGGTGAATGCATAGGGGGAAACTTGGGTTTCTGTATCATGCAGATTGCAGAAGCTCGGGATCAAACCACTGACCTGCTGATTAATAGGTGACCCGCTCTACCTTCTGAGCCTCCTAAGTAAGTTACGGCGTAGGGTTTCAGAGGGGTTTGGCGTGCCTACAGCATAGATTTAAAAGAGAGGTATAATTCCACTGTAAGAGATTATGCAGTGTCCCCACTCGTCTCATCTTGATTCAAAACAGCAAAATATAATGTTCAACTTCGAAAGTGATGGTACATCAATAGTGTCTGTGTCACATGACCAACTGGAAATCTTGAGATAGAAGACCTCATGCGCAAAAGAGAGGTAATTTGGAAGGTATGATCTAGTTTAAAGACCCATTTTTGACTTCTGTTGAATAAAAGTCTAAAATTCACCTTTAATCTCATCACAAGAAAACTCTGCTATAATCAGAATTATGACTTAACTTGGGAGAGATCTACGGCTCCAGGTCCAAAAAATTTTAAGACACAGTGTAAAATGTAAAGGGGAAGCAAAGCGAGGTTATTGGGAAGCAAGTTTATACGATTTGCAACAAGTTGCATCCAGACAATGTCTTTTTCAGGGAAGGACATGCACAAAGGTATCACACCTCAAAACCCTAATATAACACAATGCTAGGCTGCAGATAGCAGCTATTACCACAGCTTCACATTACTGTGAACTGCTACGAGCTAGAGTCCACATTCTGGATGCTGAACTGGCCTGTCTACCACTGGGACATTTGGCATATTAACTGAGGACTGGATGGGACAGCATTACTATACAAAAAGTCCAGCAGCTGATCTCCTCAGTTTGAGTTGTGTTGCTGTCTTTGAATTTTTGTTTTCAATACAATGGTACATTGTCTCAGTTTAAACTTTGGATATGTTTTCCATATTCCACTGTTAATAAAATATGAATTTATGAGATTTGCAGATCATTGCATTCTGTTTGTATTGTCATTTTACGCAACATCGTTGTTTCGGTTCGGGTCGCTGCTCATGTGGTCGACCGGCCAGTGCTACCTAGCCTGACCTGTCTCCCCAATGTGATGTTTGTGTATTGTATGTATGGTCGGCAAGGTATCATCTATCTTAATTGCCCCTTGGGGATAAATAAAGTCTTTTTGACTTTGACTTGACTTTGACTTGATCCCAGCTTTTTTGGAATTGCGCTTGTATTACTTTTGGCATCTGTGGGATTCTCTACTCTCTCCGGTTTTTCTACCTTATCAAACGGATGCAAGAGCAAGTAAATCGAAACAGTACAAAGGCTATGCGGGCACAAACGATTAAAAAAGAAAATGGCCACCAAACACGTGAAGCATGCACAATTGCCCCGTTTCTCCTGTTTGCTCAAAAAGCCATTGTTTTAAATTTTTTCATTTTGCCTCGGCGCTCACTGAAACACGTGCTTCTCTCGATCCTCCCCAGTTCTCTATTGTCTTCGCTCAGCCTTTCAACCCGGCCTCACAAACAGATTCTCTAAACCAATTGTCAGTAATAAGAGTTCAGCAGATTCAACCATGAATATGCATATTAATCTCTCAGCACATTGCTAGAACAGTCCACCAAGACAAAAAAAAGTTTTCATCCAATTATACTTCTAAATCAGCAATAATTACAACCCTATACATCATCTGCATATTTCAATTAATATTCAAATCTTGTATAGGGTTTCGCATGCTAATTTATACTATATTCAGGATTAGGTACATTACAGTTAAATCTGTCTCTATCCAGTCTCTACCTTGCCTCTCCTTAATAAGCTGTGTTCCCTGCTAATGTTACTGAACTTATTATAATACAATATGCTCAGGCATAAGAATCACACATCCTTAATATTATTTCTTGCAATTAACATGGAGCCGAAAAAATACAGAGGGCCTCCTTCATTAATTTGCTCAGACACTCACATATAATGCAAAACAGAGGGGGAATAAACAGGTCTCTGTCTGACTCGTGCGCACGCTCACGCGCACGAGTCAGTCAAGTGTTGCAAATCTAATTTAAATATATGAATGTTTTGTTTTGTCCATTTCCCCGGACTTGACTCGGCCGTGCCGCGTCCTCTCAAATGGGAAATGATGCTGCTTAGTATTGCTGCCTAGCTTTCAGAGGGTGGGCAAAAAAACAAAAAAGGAAGAAAAAAAAATAAAAGGCACACTAAGACATTTGTCAATACTTTCTGCATTCTCTATCTGTCCAATTTATATGTTCTATACTCTCAAAGCTCAGGGGACTTCAATTAGACAAGTACCTGTATCCGGCGCTCTGCTCTACAGCTCCCAGGAGCCCTTTGTGCTTTCATATTGAATCATGGAGAGACAGTTAATATTCCAGCGGAAGGGAGGATCTATAAAGTCGCCACCATAAACCAGATAGGGGCCTTTGTAACATCCAAATAATAGCAGTAAATAAAGAGCTTACACCTGTATGGCAAAGGCCAGGTCCAGCGGCGGTGCCCTGATAGGATGCACACGGCTGGCCTGCAGACAGCAGTAAACGCTCGGGGTAAAGAACAGTGAGTGGCATTAATGGATAGGTTTATTTTAAAGCGTGCCATCTGCCATCAGTCACCTAGAAGTATTGGACAGCGGAGAAACAAGTTAGCTTAACGTCCCCTCTTTGTTGCTCTTCTCTTCCTCCTTCGCCAGGAGCCCGATAAAGATGGCGGGGAGGTGGGGAAGAAATGTCGGCGAGGGCGGCCGTGCGGGTACACAGGGATCCCTGAGAGAATAAAGCATCAAACCCACTCAGCAGCACCACTAACAATAATAAAAATGCCTCGGCTTAAAGGTGACATTCCCAATTTACGATTATTTGTGTCTATAAAGTGTATTCCTCGGCTCTGACTCATTCGCGCCCCTCCCTTACAAGAACAATGCATTAAGGAGGGGGTGCCGAGGGTAAATGGAAATTCTATCCATTTTATTAAACCGACAGGCCCCACTATACCTGAGACTTTCAATTTTGCCAGTGTGACCTCCAAGGAGACATTTCTGTCTCCTTTCTGTCTACCTTCGCCTCATTCAATTCCCTGTTTGCTCTGACCGGCCCTCCGAGCACCCGGGGGCCCGCAAAGCCGTTATGGATGAGCTCCGAGGCAATTCTGAAATGGAGAGAGGAAAGGAGCATAGATCTCCGCTCCCTGAGAAAGATTTACTTCAGGGTGCAAGATGGATGAAATCAGCCTTTGTATCTCTCTTAGTGATTGTTTTTCCTTGCGCTCTTTCTGCTTTTTTGTGTAACAGGAGGACGTTCGATGGGATGGGGAATGTGATGGATTGGGAGGCCGAGATCGGAGCAAATCTAGCAGCAGAGGTGGAGATGCAGCGTTGACCTGAGTAATGTCGTGATCAGGGCCAGCTGATACGACCGCCGTGTCTTTTCCAAACACCTAAACTGTACCAAGACTGACTTGATTTGTCTCGTGTGTCATAGGCGCAGAGAGTTATGGACAACGGCGGTAGAGACTAGCAGTTTGATGTTGTGTAAGAAGGCATCTCTGGTTTATCACTTGCCCAAAACTGTATGTTTCTCCATTTGAAGTTTTTAGTTTTCTTTGCCTGACGTGGACCAGCTTTCGTTTAAGTTTGTGTTATGACTGTCAACATTAGATCAAAATGGGGGTTAGTTAATAATTTAATTACTGTTAATTCATAAGAGTAAAATACCATAAAACAACTTCTAGCCTGTAAAGTGTTATTCCCGCAGCTAAATGTTAGCATTTCCTTTCACTGGAGAGTCAAAAAGCAGCGCAGATGTTGGCCGTTTTAGAGACCACAGCTCATAGTCAGACCATCAGAGCAAGATTACAGATCACAGCCTTCTAAGGAGGTTGGTGGATTAGTGCCCTCATTTCATGCGTTAACAGCAAGAAGATCCTGCTTCTTCTCCAATGTGGACCTTTGTTTTGCTCGCAGTTCTTTATTTTTGCCTCACTTTTGAATTTCACGTCCAGTCCAAGCTTAAATTTATGCACTGAAATAACTTGGTTGGGTTTAGGTGCTAAAAAGACACTTTCAGGTTTAGACACTGCCAACAATTTGTGATCTAAAAAGTACTTTATTAGGTTTCAGAAAAGATTGTGGTTCAGTTTCAAGTCATTCCTCCACAAGAGTAACCCTGCTTGAAGACAAATGAGTTGGGAGTCACTTTTCACTCGTACTTTTGTCATAACCAAGTTCTTAACGGCATAGTTGCCATAGAACACCATGTACATAAATAAGCCACAGCAGCAGCGCTGACAAAGTGGTACTAATGAACATATGCCAACCATCCCCTGTCCATCCCCTTTTCCAGTGCGCATGCGCCAACCAGCGTGCAGCCTGTTACAGTCGCTCCTGCTTTTCTCTTAGTTTAGCTCTTTTTTCTTACGTATTCTTTTTTTTCTGACTTGTATTTTCCTCCGTTTTCTATCTCTTACTCAATCATGTGGATTGAGAGAGTTTTTGTTCTTCTGGTGGCCGTGGAACTGTTACTTTTATCATGGAACGGGACCGCGGCACATCTCCTACACGCACGGACTGTTTACTCCAGAGATCAGCTGATCGCCCTGATGCCGGCCGGCTCGCTGGCCAGGCCCGCAGAAGTGCCCGCAGAAGTACCAGCTGAAATTTGGAGGAAAACACATCGGGGATGCAGAGGTCAAGGACAGAAGAGAAGAAAAAAGGTGACGGTGAGACAGCGGAGGCTCGAAGCGAGGAGGAGGTTTAAACCATGTCTGCCGTCTATCGTGATGGGAAATGTGCGATCGTTGGCAAGTAAAATCGACGAGCTCTCAGCACTGGTACGGAGTCAGAGGGAATACCGAGAGTGTAGCCTGATGTGTTTCACCGAATCATGGCTGCACCAGGTCATTCCCGATGAGAATGCTTCTGTGGAAGGCTTCCACACTGTTCGGGCGGACAGGGACAGCATCGCTAGCGGTAAGCGTAAAGGAGGTGGGCTTGCTGTTTTAGTTAACAACCGGTGGTGTAACCCTGCCAACATAACAATCAAAGAAAGGATTTGTTGCCCGGACACTGAACTGTGTGCTGTTGGACTCAGGCCGTATTATTTACCCAGGGAATTCTCTCACGTCATCTTGGTGGCTGTTTATGTTCCCCCCTCTGCTAACCCCACAGCTGCATGTGACACTATCCACTCTGCCATAGCTCGGTTACAGACTCAGCACCCGAGTGCCTTTATTGTGATCTCGGGTGACTTCAACCATGTATCACTGGACAATACACTACCAACATTCAAACAATATGTGGACTGTCCCACCAGGGGAGAGAAAACTTTAGACTTACTGTATGCTAACGTCAAGGATGCATACAGCTCCTCCTCCCTCCCCCCACTTGGTAGGTCAGATCATAACCTGATTCACCTCACCCCCCGCTATGTGCCAATTGTGAGGAGGGAACCTGTGACCACCAGGACTGTTAGGAGGTGGTCAGAGGAGGCAATAGCGGAACTACAGGGCTGTTTCGAGGTGACCGACTGGGAAACACTCTGTGAGCCTCACGCCGAGGACATCAATGGGCTTACTGAGTGTATCACAGACTACATAACTTTCTGCACCGACTCCATTGTTCCAGCTCAGACTGTTCATTGTTACCCAAATAACAAGCCGTGGGTGACTAAGGACATCAAAGCCCTCCTCAACAACAAGAAGAGGGCTTTCAGAGGGGGCAACAAAGAGGAGGTGAGGAAGGTCCAGGTGTTACTAAAGGACAAGATCAGAGAGGCTAAGGACAATTACAGGAGGAAGCTGGAGTGGAAACTCCAGCAGAACAGCATGAGAGAGGTGTGGAGGGGCATAAAGACCATCACTGGATTCAGGCCAACCAACAGCAGGGGAGCTGAGGGAGGTGAGAATAGAGCCGACGAGTTGAATCTGTTTTTCAATAGATTCGACACCACAGTGTCTGCTCCCACCCCCACAACCTCACCTGCAGTCAGCCTGGAATCCAGAGCCACACCACTGTGCCAGCCTCTCTCTTCACATGTTGCCTCCTGTGAGATTCCTGACACCCCTCCCCCACCCATCACCTTCACTCAATACCAGGTTGAGATGCAAATGAGGAGACTTCACTCAGGCAAGTCTGCTGGACCAGACGGAGTGAGTCCCCTCGTCCTCAAGACCTGTGCCCCCCAGCTGTGTGGAGTCTTTCATAAACTGTTTATGCTGAGTCTGAGTCTGCAGAGGGTCCCGGTGATGTGGAAGACATCATGCCTCGTCCCTGTACCAAAGACGCCTCGTCCCAGTGGCCCCCAGGATTATAGGCCCGTGGCACTGACCTCCCACATCATGAAGACCCTGGAAAGGCTCATCCTGGACCAGCTGCGACCCATAGTAAGACCACATCTGGATCCCCTTCAGTTCGCTTATCAGCCTCGTCTCGGAACAGAGGACGCCATCATCTACCTGCTCAATCGTGTCTACACCCACTGTGAGGGTCATGTTTTTTGACTTTTCCAGTGCTTTCAACACCATCAGGCCGACCCTCCTGGGTGATAAGTTAGCAGCGATGCAGGTGGATGCTTCTCTGGTGTCCTGGATTGTTGATTACCTGACAGGAAGACCACAATATGTACGTCTCCCACAGTGTGTGTCTGACAAGGTGATTAGCAACACAGGGGCACCACAGGGGACTGTCCTCTCCCCCTTCCTCTTCACCCTCTACACCACAGACTTCAGCCACTGCACAGAGACCTGCCATCTTCAGAAGTTTTCTGATGACTCTGCGGTGGTTGGATGCATCAGCAGGGATGATGAGACAGAGTACCGGGCTGTGGTCGACTCCTTTGTCACGTGGTGTGAGCAGAATCATCTGCAGCTCAACGTGGCAAAGACCAAGGAACTGATCGTGGACTTCAGGAAGACCAGGAAACACTTGACCCCTGTTTCAATCCAGGGGGTCAGTGTTGACATTGTGGAGGACTATAAATACCTTGGAGTACACATTGACAATAAACTGGACTGGGCTAAAAACACCACAGCACTTTACAGGAAGGGCCAGAGTCGTCTCTATTTTTTGAGGCGACTGAGGTCCTTCAACATCTGCCAGAAAATGCTGAGGATTTTCTATGAGTCTGTGGTGGCCAGTGCGATCCTCTATGCTGTTGCATGCTGGGGGAGCAGGCTGAGGGTCGCAGATGCCAACAGACTTAATAAACTGATCCGTAAGGCCAGCAATGTTGTGGGGATGGAGCTGGACTCCCTCAAGGTGGTGTCGGAGAGGCGGATGCTGTCCAAGATAAAGACAATGTTGGATAACACCTCCCACCCACTCCATGACATGTTGGTCAGTCACAGGAGCTTGTTCAGTGAGAGACTGAGATTACCGAAAAGCACCACTGAACGACACAGGAAATCATTCCTGCCTGTGGCCATCTCCCTGTACAACGCATCCACTTAACACACTGTTTGCTGCTACAGCTACACATGTTTCTTTTCCAAATATTTATTTATAAGTGACTTATGTATGTATGTATGTATGTATATATATGTATATATTGTACTATTCTTAGTTAGCGTATTGTCTGTCTTGTCTTAATGTTGGTTTAAAATGGAGCACTGTAACAAAAAATAATTTCCCCCAGGGATCAATAAAGTATTCTGATTCTGATTCTGATTCTGATTATACTGCATCTATAATGGAAAACAACTGATGGACTCCCAAAATTTTCTGGACTCAAGCATCTTTAGTCTACTTATAGTTGTTGTGCTTCTGCAAGCTGCTTTGCGACCCACTCACCACCAACCTCAGTAATAATGTGCGTGATAACTTTCGTGCATTGTTCTTCGCCGTTGCTGACTCTAACTATGATGTATGTTTTGGAGAGAACTGACTTTTTTGGGATACCGCATGAACAGTTTTGACGTGTGTCTGTTGCAAAATACAAAGTTTGACAGGTATGAATATAAGAAAAGACGATGAGCAGGTCTAGAAATTTCAGTATTACAAATGACTTGCAGAAAACATTTCAGCCATAAGTCAGCATCAAATCTCAGAGACAGGAAACTGAGTCGAGAACAGTTAGTTCTTTTGAAAGGAGCCATTATTGCCCGAAGAGCCGGTTGTGGCTGCTTTCTGTGACAAGCGTAATTGATAAAAGCTATTAAGGTCTACCACGCTATCCATCATTACATCTGTCAAGCAAATCAGCACAAGCTCGAACGGTTTAGATTCAATGTTCTGCCAATAATGCAGCCTGGCAAAGTTACAAAAACAACGTCCAGAGAGAGCAAACCGAGCCCATCATCAACAGCAGCAGCAGCAGAGCTTTTATCAGTACACAGATCCACTGCTGCAGAAAACTCTCGGCTGCTGAGGGGGGAAATCTCCTGGACAGGAAACAGACATCACTTTCCCTTCAGTCTCTATCGTAGGGAGGTGATGGCACATAAAGTATTCCCGTGAAGGATGGCGGGAGAGAGGAAGCAGCCTGAGACACAGCCAAGTTTCTATTGAGTTATGGATGTTTTCAGCAAAGAGCCTTCAAGAGCGGCACTGCTCAATGTGACTGAGCTCACACTTAGCATGGACAATATAAATGGAATAGTCGACATTAGTATTTCTTCATCCAAACCCACCTCCCACCCACCTCCCCTTTATGTTAAATGCCTTTTTTATGCCTCTGAGGCTGGTGAGGAATGGATGAAAAGCATATGTAGAGTATCAGATATGTCCACTGTGTGGCAAGGGTGCAAAGTGTAAGGTTATTTAACCGTCTGTCATGATTGGAGTGCTGGGATTGTAAGTGCATTTCTGTGACAAGCGTGACATGATGTAGCAGATGAATTATTAAGTAAAGTCACAACACATGAGGGGATTGAAAATAATATTTTATTTTGAGAAAAAGTTTCCTTTATCCCCTTTCATATTTAGAGATGAAGTAATATTACAGAGATGCTAATCTGCGCTCACTAACCGCCGCCATCGGCGATGGTGCTATAACCGTGGCTAATTGTATGTCTAAACCCTCTTTGGGATGAGCGGCGCGTCGGGAATACAGCAGCTCTGGGTTTGACAGTGATGGTTCACGGGATGACAAACAAACGCCACAGAGGATCAATGTGAGGAGGTCCATCTTCAAAACACAAGAGAGACGGGAAAATGACAAAACTGATCTTCCATGACAAGTGTCCGTGTCTTATCAGAGAATTCAGCAGGGTGCTGGCGTGTTTGGGGGATACTGTTTGCACTTCGTGGGATAGTGTGAAGAGTTTTTGCTCTAAAATGAAGCCAACTATTTTTTTTAAGTGCTCATGACTAACTTTTGACAAGATATGGCGCTTTATTAGATAATAGGATAAAGTCTTTGGGGCCTAGAATCAAACTTTCTTTTGGTATTTTATGAGTAATGGATACTGAACTGGAAACGGCGTGAAGCTTGAATTGAAAATGAATCTAGAAGTTGGTGGACAGCCTGAGCTAAATCATATAAAGAAAAAAGAACCCATAAAAAGATGGGATTGTGGTACATATCCCATTATGTCTAAGTAGCCCTATGAAAAACATAATAAATAAAAAAGTAAATGAAATAAAAGTTGTTGTAGTGACCATTAACATAAGGTCTATTTAGATGCTCTGATTGGACACTACACTGAGGTGACTGGATCTCATGAGCATGGATGGATAAGAGGATAGCGTTGCTACATGCATTATGCCGAGAACAACTATATTACATTATGAAAGATTGGGAGCATAAAAATAGAGTATCTCACATATGAGGTAAAGTTTTGACAAATAGGATTTTTTAAAAGTTCAAAGTCCTTTTGAACTCTCCCTGTGAGCCAGGACCTGGGACAGCTGACCCAGTGTTTGTGCAGTATTATCTTCCATTGAATAACCATATAAACTTAGCATGTGTGCCTCTTCTTCTTCCTCCACATTACATGAATCATCGTGCAATAAGAACAGTGCTGAGATATTTTACAGAAATATGAGAGACTAACTGCTATCGCCAGTGTGACAAATCACAGCCAAATTGTCTGATTTCAGTGCTTTAGTCCTAATACTTAAACACATACTTTACATATGGTTCTAAAAATAAAAATGCATCAATTCAAAACATCTTTTGATCCGTTTCCTTCCTTTCAACATCTAGTCTCCCCGAGGCCCGCACAATCTGCATGAACCTGTTGGATGTGTTTGTGGGTCTTAAAAACGCAGGGTTTTTTGTCATTTTTTTTCAGTTACAATTACTTTAAACAAAGACTAATTACTGGACAAATGAGCGACTGTACCACCAAGTCCAATTACTGGAAAAAATAGCTGCTTTGTGCCATTCGCTGATTACATCAATAAGATTCTCCTCGGCATGGGGCCATCATTACATCGGTTCAAACAGTAATTTTACTCATTTATATGGATTTCATAACGTAATATTCCCAGCAAAGTAAACATTTAGATGTGCGGGGAGGAAAAAAATAAACAAACGTATGCATATGAAAGTACAGAAAATATGAAGTTTCTCCCAGAACCAAATTGGCAATCACCAGCCTTCTACCCCATGGTCATAATGAAATTGCGCCAGCAGTGGTTGAAATAAATGACATAATTCTATGTACACACAATTAAAGGAGAAAGCTACAATCGTGCATTCAGCTCAGAGTTAGTTTATGATAGCACAAAGCAAAAGCAAACCTATAAATAATGAATACGTCCATAATTATTCCGTCTGAGATTTGCATAATTATTGTTTTTTTTCCTTTCATGGAAGCATCTGTTAACATTGCAGTCCATTCTTTGTTTCGCACAGCAGCAAGCATACCTTCCTGCAAAAGTACACACATGAATAGTAATAAATTGGCATTATAAGGAAATGCTGTTCATTTATAATTAATAGGTTGGTCACATTTACACTGTAATATTGCTGCAAATGCACCACTATTGCTCTAAATGAGAGTTCCTGTTGCATCTGTAATGCGCAGCAGCACTAGAAATGAGGCTTTCTATTGTTTAGCTAAAAAAGATTTTAATTCTTTTCCTTGCTTTGAAAAATTAATGATGATGAAGGCAAGGTGTGTGACTGATCCGTGAGCACGTTTGCTCTTTTTAATTTCAGATGGATACTTACGTTTTTTTCTGCACTGGATCTGAAAGATGCCCTTCACACCTGTGTATGTCGGGCATTTTTACTTTTTCAACATGGGAAATTTTCAAGGTTATAAACAGACAGTCTTCAGCAATTTAATTATCTTCTTTTATAAGCTCTGGATACAAATTAGTCTTCCTACTACATGCAGGATCTAGTATGGGCTGTCCTACCAGTCAATGATGGCCTGTAACCACAGACTGTATGTAAAGGATGGACATGGAAACCATGTGAGAATGCTCAGTCTCCTTACTGGCCAGATATTTCTGGGGGTAGGATTTACTCCATGTTTGTAGCAGGCTATAAACATGTTTATTTATCCTTTAAAGTTGGGCATTTTAACATGGGAGTCTATGAAGATGGAGTCAGCCTCAAGTGGACATTACAGGAACTGCAGTTTCTGGCCCGTTTGCATTGCCATCACTTTTCAGCCTTGGAGTTAACGGGTAATAAAAGTTCATCATAAGTTCCCAACACAGAAAATTATATTTTCAAGAGGCTCTCTTTGTCTAACCAACAGTCCAAAACTTAAAGACTGCATTTCAAATGATATAAACCAGACAAAAAGAATCAGATTCTTTCGACTAACCAGGAAATATTTGGGATTTTTGTGTTTACTGCTCTCTTGAAACCATGTCCAACATTCACATCTCATCCAGATCAAACATTCCCTTTTCTTTTGTACCTGGTACTTAACCAGTGTTTGGTGATTGAGCTTGGCTCAGAGCCAAAGTGGCCTCTCAGCTGCTTTCCGCCGACCCTTGAGCTGTGTATAACCAAAGAAAACATTAACCAGGTGACTTATCATGGAAGTCTGTGGCTGACCTTTTAATGCGCCTGTCATTGATTGCATAGCATGGTATACTCTGTCCATCCCAAGGTGATAGATTATTCAATTAACTATTGACCTTTCCCGCAGACTCATTTGTCGATGGAAATGCTTTTATGACAGCAGTGCATTTAGAAAGCAAAGGATGCTGAGTTTTGATTTTAGGATTTACTGTGCACATTATGCTTCTCTCGCCTGCTCTTCTTTCTCCTGTTTACTTTTTGATTTACATTGTAAAATGATGAAGTTTGGCTCTGATGCTGGCGTTTGGCTCTCCTGGGGTGGATGACGACTGTACCGGGATAAGTTTTTCTGCCCTCTGGATTTATCCCGCGTACTTCTCCTTTATTCGCACATATTTTATGGCCAAACGCAGCTTGTTAGCGTAGCCCTGAGCTGTTTCTTGAGACTGAGAGAGGTGCATTTGGATTTGCAAAGCAGAGCCGTGATTCAGCACCTACTATGTGCCCATTTGGCATGACTGCAGTCGTCTTCATATCAGTTATCTGCTGTGGCTGAGATTACTCACTCTGATGATAGCATTCAGGGTTTTTTTGCATTCGTCTACATAAAAAAACCCAACATTTCTTAATGTTTTCAGACCCTTTAAGAATCACTAAAGAGCAATGGAAAATCTTAACAAAAATGTGGCCACTAGTTTTGGACCAGTTTTCTGATGTCTGCTCAGTACTTTTACCCGACTACTCTGCTCAGAAAACAAACCACCTGCTTTTCTTTTGGGCGGATAGACCAGCAATGCAAAAGGCAACTTTCTGGGCAACAGTCCAGGCCAAAGCATCCCCTGAGTTATCGGACCTGAAGTGAGAAAGTGTAAAGCAGCAGTCTGGGGTTTTTTTTTTTTTTTTTTTTTTTTAAGTGTTGTCTTATTTTCATTTCAGCATTTCTGCCATGAAGGTACGACACTTGTTTTCAAACTTCCTGCGACTCTTAGCGATAAATTAAGCACAGCATGACAGGTCAGTATCTTCTGCCAGCATCAACAACAAATGGCAAAATATAGAGCAGAAATGATCTGAGCGTGAGGTTTCCATGGAATCACTGTGTTGGGACATCTGCTGTGGTAATGCTACCCCACAGTGATGTCCAAAAAGTTGTTCAGTTAGTCGCCGCCCTTTGATCCAGTCCTGACACTAAACTTTTACTACTTTCATATCTCATGCAACTTGAGCAGGAATATAGGAGGGGTTGTTGGTTCCAAATGAATCACAGCATAAATAAATGTAGCACCAAGAAAGACATACAAAGAACAAACATGTGACTTTCTTTTATTTAAAACTTTGTTAATGGTCCAGCTGTGATGTCAGGTTCATTTGGGGATGTATGTAAGGTGCTCAGATCTAGAAACTGTATGATACAAAATCAAGAAAAAAAGAAAGAAAGAAAGAAAACAGCACTCAGAAAAATGTTGCACATCTATGAACACACAAATTTTTAAAACAGGCCTCAGTCACACAGGCCTGACAACCACCGGTTGCTAGGAAAAAATGTGCTTTCCCTCATGGTTGATGAGTGGTTGCTGAAGGTTACTGACAATTGCTGTGAAGTCAGTTGCCCCCTTTGAAACCACCAGCTGCTAGGAGAAAATGTGTAACAGACCTTTACAAACCCAAGTCATTATGTCACAGTGGCTACATTTATGCTAGGTGCCACAGCAAACATGGTCGAAACCCTGGTGCTAACTTCAAGGTCGAAACAAGTCTGATAGCAAACTCTGAAGCATAAATGGACATGGGATAAAACTCAGAGAAAGCAAGCACTATCAGTCAGATTAATGCAGTGAAGGAATTAAAGATTTTATTTGAATAATTGTTTGTAATCCAGTGACAACTTGATCAACAGCTTATTTTGTTACTCAATGGTTGTGAGCCAACACAATGTCTTCCCCATTACCAGAGCCTATTTCGCTTCTGTTTCATGCCTGGACTCTTACAACCATCACGTCTCTGCCCCTGATATCATCACTTTGAACCAGTGGTGCGATCAGTTTATTGTGCGATCAGTCGGAAGGAAAATAGACCCCAATGCGGAAGGACCGGGATTTCAGATCAAGAACTTGATTGAGAATATCTCATTTAATTTTGTTGTCATCACTAAAAGGATATGAAAAAAGTTCTTAAAGTCAAACTTTCTTTTGCTGGAAAGTCAAGTTTGGTACAACATTCATTTTGCATTTTAACCAAGGCTGAGACCACCAGTTGATGGTTATGTCATGTGAAACCAATAAAGGCAGGGTAGATAATTACAGAGGAGGGAAAAAAGCAAAGGCAGGAAGTAATAACAAATTAAAAATGAAAGGAAAAATTCATCAGGAAGCTACTCAAATGGAGGCATCCATCCAATTTGCAAGAACAATTACAAGGTTTTGGCTCAAAATGAAAGAAATATCTAAGAAAAGGTATGCAGTCTCTAAACTCTACCTTCGTGCTTTCCTGTAAATGTATGCCAGCATTTCTCAAGCCACTGAGTTCAGATTTCCATCTGCCCCAAAAGGCTTAAAGCGTCTGATTTCCCTGATTAGCTCTTCCTCTGGATGAAGGTGTGCTAATCAGTGAAATCAGCCGCTGTCGTGTTTCGTTGGACTGAAAAGCTCCAGACTCATGCGTTCGCTCCCGCTCCACCCCTCTGCCATCACACACAGGTTAAAACAAACGGTAAGCTGCAGATCCTCCTCGCCTCAGGTTAAATATCCTGTTGTGACTTGATGCTGCATGACACGTCTAGCCAACGCCAGTTTAAGGACCCTCCTCCTCCTCCTGCTCTGCCCGTCCTCATTGTTGTTAAAGAGGATGTGACAAAGAGCGATATCGGGAGAATGAATATTTAATATCCCCCTCCCCACCCTGACTTATTCATGTTCCTCAGGCATATCTGCCTCGCACGTTCCTGCTCTCTACCTGTCACATTCCCTCTCACCGAAGAAGCATGGAGTCATCATGGTGGCGTAATAACTTTACTTTCAGCCAGAGAAGTAGCAGGGACAAAGGCAGCAGGCAAAGACATCTTGATCAAGCAATCCTCCAGAAATGATGTAGGCCTGTGGAGAGGTGATGGATATCTGTTATCCAGTGCACCTCTTAAATATCATCCTCCCCTTTAACAGTTTTGACAGGAACTGCTTCCCCCCTTGTCAGAGCCAATTGGTTGAGGGATCGAGGGATTGAACATCTACAGGAGGACAGGAATATCGCAATTACCGACAAAGGAGGGAAGGTGGTGTGGGGGGTATCTGTTAGTGATGTTTGATGTGATTTATCCGACAGCGCCGGGAGTGCATTTAAACGGGGGCCCTGTGACGCCGTGACATTGACGGAGTTGTGTAATCAATTGGACTCGTCCGAGCACGAGCGTTTGAGAAAGCTGCTGTCAGTATCTGAGTGACGGTTCATCATAACTACCTCATTCGACTTTCCCCTCACCCACCACCTCCCCCTTGCTCCTTTATGTGGTGGGAAACGAGAGGAGGAGAAGAAGAAGCAGAAGGAGAGAGACCTGAACAGGGAGAAACTGATAAATCACTTCTGCTTGGAGGAGAAAAAACGGAAAAACAGGCTTCTGCTCAACTGGATCTCTTTTCTGGACTCGTTTCAGTCGCCAAATCTATGGCTGTTCTAAACTCCCACAGTCAGAGAACCTGTAAAACCCTCCCCTCCAATGTAAAACCTGTCACGGCTGTACTTTAATGGACATGTTTGCCTCTTAAACAAATGTTAGTCTGTTAAAAGACATAAATCTAAAGCTGCTGAGGACTACTGTCTGAGGCCTCTAAAACTTTTTGTATGAATATGTAGATCTTCACGGAGGGCTTTGTTCTCACTAGAAAGTACTACATGGACTTCGTTTAGTAACTTGGCCCAATGCCACGCTCAGACTAAAGGACCTATGTATGGCGTTATTTTTGTGCCACTATTCTGAGCGCATGTAAAAACAATTTGAGCGCACGTAAAAAAACGTTTGCAGGTGCAAGTGTTGTATTTTGAAGAGAAATTTATTTTGAGCGAAGAAAAGCTAAATTTGAGTGAACAAAATTCATTTCTGTGTGCAGAAAATATATTTCGGTGTTTGCTATTATCCACACACACATTTCTGCCCGTGCGCGCTCAACTCTTTCTGCACACCGTTATATTTGTGCCACAAAACCAGACTGGATGCAAAAAAATCTGATTGGCTCTTCTGGTCTCCAATCAGCTCGAAATGACGAAATGCAATATCCCAGAATCCATTTCGTCCAAAACTCAAACGAGGCAGTGGCGGAGGAACACAGAGTGGCGGAGTTTGAAATATTTCTCTTTCTGGGTCACAAAATAAACTTTTAAGATATTTTCATGCGAGAATGTTGCTGTGTAAACTTCTAATATCTGCTCGATTTATCAAGACGATTTATTTGCATAAGTGTTCTAACGTTTTCGGAGATGCCTGTTACCCACCAGCTGACCGCATAGCTGGATACCAGACATTTGCCCGGTGGGCTGATGATGATTTTTCATTTTTATGTTTGTTTGTTTTTGTAACGTTATAAACAATGAAAGGTGGTGTATTAGCCAATTGGTCATGATCAACTCTGGGCTGGACCAATTACAATACATCCATATTGAGAGGAAAAGGAACGCGATTAGTCCCGGACTTCAGCTAGAATGAAAAAAAGACACAAACCTGGAGTTATTCTGTCTTTACGTTGCACAGCTGCCTCTTCTCCCCTCATTCTCTCTCCCTCCCTCTCCTGTTGCTACTTCAATCATGAAACTGATCAATGATCAGCTGATCGTCTCTCTTGTTTGTTTATCTTCCACTTTGCGCCAGAAACAGGAAACCAGCGGATGTTGCGCTAAACAACAGCAGCAGGTTTAAGCTTGATCAGCTGTTGTTATAATTTATTTAAAATAAATTTCTAGTATCAGCTGATGTTTGCTGGAGCCACAGCTGTAAAAAAATGCTGCTCATGATATTGGTTTGGAAACAAATCATACGTACAAACAAGACAGTGTACATTACTGTCACAACAGCGTTTGTTTTAGTTCAAAGGCTTCATGGTTTTTCCTATAATACCTGGTGGGGTAGTGGTGTTTTTTTTGTCAGTTCAGCCTTGTATATTATGTTTAACCCGAGTGAAAACCCAGTCAGCTGGTGGGTAACAGGCATCTCCAAAAACGTTAGAGCACTTATGCAAATATGTGATGTCTTGATAAATCGAGCAGGTATTTGAAGTTTACACAGCACCATTCTCGCATGAAAATATGTTAAAAGGTTATTTTGTGACCCAGAAAGAGTAATATTTCAAACTCCGCCACTCTGTGTTCCTCCGCCACTGCCTCGTTTGAGTTTTGGACAAATTGGATTCTGGGATATTGCATTTCGTCGTTTCGAGCTGATTGGAGACCAAAACAGCCAATGAAACACTGAAATACATTTTTTGCACGCAGGAATAAATTTTGTTCACTCAAATTCAGCTTTTCTTCACCCAAAATAAATTTCCCCTCAAAATACAACACTTGCACCTGCAAACGTTTTTTACGTGCGCTCAAATTTTTTTTACATGCGCTCAGAATAGTGGCACAAAAATAACGCCATACCTATGGACCAATTTATTCCCATATACACACAGGCAGGAAGTAACAGGTGGGTGGAAGACAAATAACTTTAATACTGGTAACAAGGATAACACAAACATGCTGTGTGAGGCAGGTTAGTCCAGCTGAGAGCAGCTGACAGTGAAGAAATCTTTAAATTAAAGCCTATCTCATCAGCCTGAGCACTGACTGTCAAGCTTACAAAACTTGAAGTACTGCTGCTGATTTTAAATAAGAAAATCACATTAGAACAAAATAAAGAATATAAATGGCACAACTATATTCTGATGGCTTTGTTGGGTTGTATCACTGGAGAGTAAATAAGTTGTAAAATGAAGCAAATAGCAAGGTTAAATTTGTAGATTTGTCATAAGGAGAAGTAACATATTAACCTTTTTTACACTGCACACTGCCATATAATCAGTGGCTCAGGCTGCTGGCGGTTTAAACATGGAGTCCTTAGTCATTGTGCTAAAAAAAATTTAAAAACTCAGGACAGGACAATAAACATCAGGCAACATCTGTGTGCTTGTCAATAATTCACAAATCTGAGACAGTGTTTCAGGGTAAATTTTGAAAACAAGGATAGCTTGCACTTATTCCGACCTGGAGTCATGAGAAGGGTTATGGAGCCTTGTCAATAATGCATGAGAGGCACATTTTGAATCCCCACCAATGTTCATACATTTTTTAAGGAAAAATACTTTGCACAGAGAGAGAGAGAGAGAAAGAGGGAGAGAGATAGACGGAGCAAGAGGTGGCTAACTGTGTTTTGTCTAAAAATAACCCCTGTATATCTCTTTACTGCTGATCTGGTGTAGCCTCGTAAAGCTGACACCGACGTGGGTGAGCTGGGAGTGAGGTGGAGCGAGTAAAAACTTCACAATGGACGCCATTATGACTTTTCCTCTTCCTTCTCTGCCTGAACTCGCACAATCAGTCTAAAGATGCGTAAAAATGTGTATTCGTATGTTTATATTTGAATATTTCACGCCTGTCAATTGAGTGCTCGAACGTTGACCCTGGATGATCTTTACGGGTCTGATTCTTGTAATGTTGCCAACGCATGAATTTAAGTTTTTGCACATATGTGGTCAGAGGAGGTCTCATAAACTAATGCCTAAAATGGAAATTAAATATATGACTTATGCATTGAAGTTTTATTTATGCATACATTTGCTGCAGATATGACCCACACATACAGATATTGCATGCAGCGCAGGAGGTCCAGATGAAGTAAAAAGTAGGTTGTATTCAAAGTTCTGCACATGTGATCATCCATAATACTTCCAGTCTTTTTGAGCTTATTGATTTTATATGTAAATATAGTAAATATGATGCTGATCAGGAAGCACCTTCTGCTTTCTTTGTGTCACCGGTCACCCCCTTGAGGCTTGTGCCTGGCGGGCCAATCCGGCTTGAAAGCCAAGCTGACCATACTACAGCTGCAACGCATGACCATGTCAAGCTGTGGGAAAAAAACTTCTCTATATTTCTGCATAAATATGATCTAAAACTTCATCAGATTTTCATACAAGTCCTAAGTGTGAAGCAATGGAGACAAAAATATTCAACTGGGTCATTCACTCATTGAAGAAGAAGAAGAATTGAAATTGCATATGATGAGAAAACTAATCGAGTTTAGGACCATTTGTGGAAATCAGGTGTAAGTGGATGTTCTGTTTTATTTAAAGAACAGTTATTGATTGAAGTCTAATCTTCATAACATGTATGAGTAATTTAATCCTTCTGTGTGAAGAAGAAAGCTTCTAGGGACTTAAGCATGAAACCAAATACTTGAAACCTTCAGAAGAGAATCGCTCTTCAATGTCGACATAACACTTGGGATTGGTTTGTTTTCATTAGCGAGCAATTCAAACCACACAGCAACTTGTTAATGCATAAATTTGGGGGCGGGGGGTTGACCAGTTAGTGACCCACTGACTAGTTTTTAGGTCTGGTTGATCAATTTCAAACTGTGACTAGTGTTTGCCTGTAGTTTACATGGAAGCTACTTGCATATGAGAATATATATCTTCAAAGTAAAAGTAATTTCCTTTGAAACTGGTTGGTTCCAGCTGTAAGGCCCAACTTTTATTTTGAAGGCAACAGTCTTTTGCTTTGAACTTTTTTAGGTTTCTCTACAGCTCTACAAGTAATTTTCAAGTGTTTGCAGACAAAATAACATCTTCTAAGAAAACTACAGGTGACTATGGCAATCTGCTGGAGACCAGTGCAATCACAAATAGGTTTTTTGGTGCAGAACCCTCATCCAACTAATTTCACTCAGGGACTCCCACCAACCTGCAGCAACCACTCCTCAAACACACATCTTTTCTAGGAACCAGAGGTTGCCAGGGGGTTGCCAACCAGTCTCTAGGCCTGTGTTACTGACGACTTAATTAGCTGGGTCTGTCTGTAGATTGTGGCAATCTACAAATGCCAAACAGTTGCTATTTACTGTCCAAGCTGTTGTGAAACATGAAAAAGTGCAACTAAAATTAAAAAAGAGATGGTTCACTTTCAAAGTAAAGTAGCAGCTTTTGAAACATCTTGGTTGTAGCTGTAAGGCTCAACCTTTACTTTGAAGGCAAACATTCTCCACGAGTATTGTTGCTGTGAGTGGTTATCACACATGTAAACTGTGGCAATCTGGTAGCAACCAAGGCAACAACAAGGAGGCTTTTGGTGCAGCGCTTCCTTTTTGACTAATTTTACCCAGCAGCCTCCAACACTTGCTAGCAAACCAGTCAAGGAAAACACATTTTTCGATGGTGACTAGATGTTACCAGATGGTTGCTGGCCACTCTCTAGACCTGTGTGACTGAAGCCATAGGGATAGTTAGGCATGTCACCTTTGAGTTAACCATCTGGGGGAATGACCTCCATCCGCCCCGCCCAATGAATTCCTGACACCATTGAAAAGTGCTGTCAGTGTTTTCTCTAAAGTTCACCCCTATCTCTCTTATGCTGGAGTCTTTTTATTATTCCATTTTTATTCAGGTTCTCTTGATGTCTGAAAATCTGAAAATTGAAGATTTTTCGTCATATTTATGCAGATATACGGACAATTCTGAAGGTCTGCCCAACTTTTCCCTGCAGCCGTACATCATACAAAACTGCCTCACAAGCAGTGAACTGAGGTTTTGCGAAGCCCATCCAAAGTCAGTGTTGAGTTTGGCAAATCACTTGGTAATATAACTTAATATGTTGATAATTCTGGCACTTTAGGAGAGTTACAGGGGTAAAAATGACATGAAATAGAATACAAAAGTAAGGTATTGTGCTGGTTGGGGAATGTATTACCTGTGAAGCAGGAGAAATAGAAGGCAGTAACATGCATGCCCCAGTTTAAAGTCAATATTGCATGTGGTTCTCCACCTGAAATCTTTCCAAAACCAACCTTGGGTACGTCGGGTGTAAGAAGAGCTCTTCTTCTTTGTTTTTTTAAAGTCCTGCGACAAACCTTCAAACTGAAATTGATCATTTAAAGAGACTAATGTTACAGAAAATGCAACAAAAGTTATGATCTCCCCTTAATGCGCTCTTCCTTCTCTTATTCAGATTTATTAAACAATTTCTCATGACTGTTTGACTTTGTGTCAGCACTCCAGACTCTTTGTTGGCGCTCAAACTGTTGCTGTTGTCGTTGCTGGTTTTAATGATTTTTGGCCCGTTTCCACTTCCTGCCTGAAAAGTGAAACAGCTTAGGAATGTCATTCTTTGAAAAGAAAACAGAGAGGATCCACAGAGGAAGTCCTCCCACAGTCCTCTGGTCTCCATGCACGACTAAAACACACACATACACACACTTCTACTGGGATGTACTCACACACACGCATATTCTCACACCCACACAAAAAACTCTCCCACACGTGTGCACTCACCAACACACCCCGCCACATGCACGCAGAGGGCTTGCAGCAGGGCTTGCAGCAGGGCTTGCTGGGAAACATCAGACACCCGGGGAGGAAGGAGGACAGGCTTTTCCCACATTTAGACTCCATGGATACTTCAGATGTCAGGCTAAAAATAGAGCCAATGTTAACCAAACCAACGCTGAATCAACTGCAGCAAATGACCTGGCCTGCCCTGTGTTGGATTTGGATTCCTGCAGCCTGTGACCATCTGACAAAATGCCACACAAATGTAAAAGCACAGGGAAGGTGATGAAACTCAACGGATACTCTGGGTTATGTTATTCAAGGCAACCTGTGATTTAAACTGGTGCACATCCATAATTATAATGGTGCATTAGGGCAAAGGCCAAGGTTTTCTCACAGGTGAAGTTTGACGTTTCTCTTCTTCCCTCTTTTTTTAATATAAAAAAATAATCTTTTATGGGCATTAAGTTTCCCAAACCCAACACAAATATGCATATTTGTGTTTTTACTCTGCACTCCTTGCAACGCTGTAGCCCACACATGCTCCACGCTTGCCTCAGAGAAGTTAAAAATATTAGTCCTGGCTTATAATTTGTGATACGTTTTCACTTGATGACACGAAATAAGAGTTGGCGCATAATTAGAGTTCACAAAAGCAACACTGCAGGGTAGCAGCTGACTTTTTATATCTGCAAATTAGCTGTAATTATTTACAGACATGGACACGGAGCACCTATAGGTTTCTCAGTCATTAGTGTGTACTGTGAACAGTTTTGAGGCATTTTAAAAGATTAAGTATCCACATTTGATGATTTGCTTACCTTTGGTGGTATGTGAAAGCTCAACATTGCCTTTGTAAGCATTGTTTAGGGAAGACTTGAGTAGAGCCTTTTAATATCTTTGTGACATTCATAGACTAGGCGCAGATACCTGCTAATTAGCAATACGTAATCTTCTTGTACAATCTGTTAGTACTATTAACTGCACAGAAGTTCATATTATTTGTCAGGTAATTGTATAAAAAAGTTAACTGGTGACTCTAAACTGGCGTAAAGTGTGAGTATGAGATCCCTGTGACATATTGGAAGTTGGGTAGGGTCAGCTGCTTCATTACTTAGCTAAAAGAATATATTTACACAGGGGTAACTTCATTACTGTCATTATATTAATGCTGCTATCCTGTATATATTGTACTTACTATTGTTTGAGTACTTGCGATTATTTTATTGTACTTTTTATATTTTACATTTATATTTATTATTTATCTTGCACCAGGGGAGTGGCACTCCAATTTCGTTGTACTCTGTACAATGACAATAAAGGCTATTCTATTCTATTCTATTCTATATTACTGTTGTATAAACGATACACTCAAAGAATTTCATCACATTCTATTGATTGCTGTTTCCTTGTTGGCTGTCTCCCAGCTGGTACTGGCAAACGTTTGCTCTAGCAACCAACATATAGGCCATTTAAAAAGTCTCCTTTACCTGAGGTACTGAAAGCCTTTCAAAAGGTTCCAGGTACCACCAAGGGAAAAGCCTCAATTACACTTGGTGAAAAACCAAATCATTTATTTTTAGATCGTCGATTTTAGGTGAAGGACTATTTAATTCAATTCAGTTCCATTTTATTTATATAGCGAAATTGCAACAACAAGGTGCTTTATATTTTAAACTAAAGACCCTCCAATAATACAGAGACAACCTCAACAATCAGATGACCCCCTTTGAGCAAGTACTTGGCAACAGTGGGAAGGAAAAAATCCCTTTTGACAGGAAGAAACCTCCAGCAGAGGTAATGTCAGCATATTCAATGAAAAAAAAAGTTGGAAGTGTGGAAATGAGAGTTTGTGGGGACTCGTTTGCTTTTGGAGTGGTCATGAGATTATTTGCAGTACTGGAGTTTTTATAACGTCAGTATTACTTACATATTTTAATCATGAAGTCATTTTATTCAATTCTGTTCATTTTTTTCTTCATTTATTCATCACCAGTCAACACTTTTTCCTAATCTAAACCATTTCCTTTTTTAAAAATGTTGTGGCATTTTGTCTTTTAATATTTTTTCTTTGCTTGTCAAGAAGCTCCTTCTGGTGTGATTCTTGATGGTTTGCAGACGCTGACTCATCACACACTAACTAAAGTTGACAGTTTTAACAAATTTTATTTCAGGGAGTTTGTGGGTCCTGGCTCACTTTTGGAGACAGCTGTAAGCAGCCAGTTACGTACTGCAGGTTTTATCACTTCAGAGTTACCTACGTTTTCTTTTTAAATACTCGAGTCCTCTTTATTTTTTACATTATAGTTACCATCAGTTGCCACCTTTTTAATCAATATATTTACTGGCTTGACAAGATGCTGGTTGTAAGATGTATGCTTTTTCGTGGACAGGCTGTAGACAGCCACTCATCTCAGAGACTTTAAGCCTTAATGTAATTCAAATATGTGGATCATATAAAGGGCCTCCTTTGGATAGTTTTTTTTTAAAGAAGGAAACTGTCATAGAGAACAGAACTGTTTTTTGTAGCAGGCTTTAGGCATGTTTATTTCTGCTGTAAAGCTGGCCATTTTAACATGACAGTCTATGGGGATTGACTCGCTTTTAAAGAGAAAGTCTCAAGTGGCCACTAGAGGTACTGCAAGCGTTAGCACTTTTGCAATAGCTCTGCTGTTTGCAGCATTATTTGTTCCTCATCTAACCCTTATTAAGATGTTGGTTGCAAACATCATAAAGTATAAAGAGCAAACGTATCTTCATTGTTGTGTTTTTTCCCTTTAATGTCAGTATATTTGTCAGTTTGACGAGAGGCTCCTTCTGGTGTATTTTTCCCTGACAGGTTGCAGACAGTGACTCATTTCACAGTTTTTTTAAAACCATGTTGTTTCCTAAGCATAAAGACTTTTTTTTTTCTATCAACACCATGCTTCATATTCATATCGTGTTTTCATATTCTTACCAGTGACCTGTTTGCCACACCCTTTATCCTTTGCTCCAGGGTACAACGACAGTAAAGTTTGCTTGTTTTTTTAAAAAAAAGACGAGAACTTTGTCATTTTTCTCAGGAGGCATTTCAAACCACTGACCTTCCACTTGCAGGCCTGTCTCTCCAACTTTTAGGCAGCCACTGCTGCCATTATGCTAAATAATCTCGTTTCACATTTGCTCACTTCTCCAACTAGCACCGATTGTCCCACCAAGTCACCATCTCCACATAAAAACCCGTCTGGCCTTTTTACATGTTCTCCCTGTTGCCTGACTCGCCCCTGTTCTTGGCACCCAGTCGCGTTTAATTTAGTTCAAATCCTTGCCATCCCATAAGGCTGAAATCCTGTTAAAAGGCATACATGGCAACCACATATTCACAACAAAGCCAAACACATGCAGCGAGCGGACAAGATGATTAAAAGAACCGATCCTTGTTCGAGAGGAATGATGCCGCTGCGTTAGAGCAGCAACATCAATATCGCCTGGAACGAGCCAAAGCAGCGAGGGAAGCTGTATAAATTCATCAGCGTCATCATTTAGAGCCGTGTCTGGACTTTGGTAGAGAAGTGATGTAGTGATGTGCTCCCAACAACTTACATTCAAAGCTGTGACAATTTGGTCTGATGATGTCAGGTTCGAGTGGTGTTTACATGTAGAAAGCAACACAACAAAAAACGGCACTCTAATCACATTCAGTACTCACCGCTGAGCTCAGCTGCTCAGAGGATTTCTGTGTTTCTGTCTCTTGAAATTTAGCAGGCTGAGAGGTTTTTAGTGACACCTTTTAATTGTCAACAGTGATCTTGGATGATTTAACAAATGGATAATCACACTCTTGGGTTCCACAGCTGGCAGTCTGCTGCTTTTTATTGTTTCCTGCCATTGTCCATCAATTTTTTTTTAGGTCAGACAAAATGAGCTATTTAAATATGTGAGTCTGACCTCAGGGGTACTTAAACAGTTCTTCTCTGCTCTTTCTTACTACAAACCTCATTCACTCATTCACACAGGCACCTTTTTCTTTTCCTAAAGACCTAATGTTCACACTCTGATGTATGGATCAGGGGCAACTCTAAAGGCAAACGTCCACATCTACAAGTTAATGACATTTAGTGTCACAGTATAGGGATACAACCTACACTATGACTTGACCTCAAATTTGATAGTTGGCCAACTTTATGTTTTTAAATCTAGAAATCCCTCATCACCAAACCAAGAACTGAGGTTTTGCAAACATGTGACCACTAACAAAGTGACTTTACTTTCATGTTGACAATGCAGGGTGAATAAAGTCTTGGTCACACAGGCTTTGAGACTGGTCTGCAACCATCTAGCAACCACAGGGTACCAGGAACAGTATGTATTCCCCAACAGGTTTGCAAGAACCTCCTGTTTTTGCTTTGATTGCTAGCATATTTGTGGCTGTGGTCCGCAAACGTGGTTCAACTACTCTCTGAGCTGTGGTGAAGCTGAAAATTGAAACAGAAACCGGAAATGAAGACTGTTTGCTTTTGTACTACTTCTCGTAGTTACCATAAATATGCAAAATTAAAGGCCACCGTGGCAATCTGCTAATACCCAATCTAATCACTGGGGAGGTTATTGGTGCAGCACCTTCTTTGAAACCAATTTCAGTCAGTGAGAGCCAAAAACGTCGAGGACCCACAACCAACCAGTCAGGCAATACAGATTTTATTCGGAGTAACTGGTGATTGTATCATGTCCAGTGTTTCTTGATTCCCATTCACCAGTCTGCAAATATCATTGGGCAAGATACGAACCCCAAGTTGCTCTCTGATAGATTATGTTAGATAGAAAAGCACTTACATAGGAAAAGCATGAATGAATGGGTGAATGAGGCAAGTTGTATAAAATACTATATAAGAACCATTTGCCATTTCCAAACTTTATAAAGCTGTGCAGTGGGCTAAACCTGGACCCTTTAGTTCTGATTCCTGGGCTTCATGTCTGAGACCCCTACTATTTAAAAAGATGTTTTATAGTGTTTAATTTACATGTTTCAGAGTGAATACTGTAAAGCGAGTTGTTTAATGTAACCTAAGATTATGAACCCCCCCCCCAGAAAATTTGCATTAAAAAAGCTTTTAATCAGTTTATTGGTGCTAAACACATGAAGAAATGTAGCAGGAGGAGGTTCACAAGTGGACACTTTAACAGTATTATATTTATATAACATTCATTGTAACTCCATGTCGCGTTCTCTCAGTTTTCACAACTGTAACCAGCTCATTGTACATAAGATCTGCATTTTTCCAATAACCACTTTCCTCCTGGTATGAACCACCTTCCTTCTCATCCTCCCTGCCCTGATGCGAGGTGATGCTGTGCTCTTGTATTTGCTTATTCAGTGTGCAAACCCTCTAAATCAGATTTATGTAGTTGCGGATGTCACCTCAGTGCACCGAGCAAAGAGACACCAGAGCACATTAAGACTCGCCCGGGGGAAAGATGCGCCGCCCTCACGGGTCACTGAGGATTATTGCAGGAATGATCATTTACGTTTTATTCTATTTTGGGGTCTAAATATATTAGCACTCTGGTCGCGGTAATGGCTTCATACTTCCTGTTTTGCCCTCAGTTGCAGAGATGTAGAAAGGCTATCAAAAAAATGCAAATTCAATCCTGGGAAGTGATCACGGATTAAATTGTTTTGAAGGCTGAATCAGAAAAAAAAAAGTTTAGAAAGTGAAAGTAATCTTTTAAAAAACCCACAAATCAGTGAGAATCACATGATGTTATTGCTGTTTTAATTTGAGTTTCCATAAAACATAATCACCACCTTTATCTTCTCACGTGTCAGGGGCCCCGAATTGATGGTACGACAGTACGATGTGAAATTGAAAACGAAGACGCCGCTACTCTTAAAAAAAACAGATGATAAATTTAGCTTCCCATATGGCACCGGCATCTGGCATTATCTGAGCGCTCGAGTACACGGCGGCCGACTCAGCAGAGAGGCCTACTGCTGCACGATGACGTGATTGTGCCTCTGTGTTTGAAATGCCAAAGATTATCTGCGGCTCCGTGTTGAGATATGTACCTCATTGATGTAACGTTTTGCAGATGGTGTAGTAGCTGCGGAGAGAGCGCGAGAGAGAGACACAGAGCAAAGCGCCATAATCTCCTGATGTGTGATGACAGGTAGTCTCAAAGCAAAGCCTTTACACGCCGTACCTGCAGCGCTGCTCGGTTTGATGGGAGATCAGTGGGCTGTCGACTCTGTTAACAGCCGGGGTGCGCAACAAATCCATAGAAAGGCACGGGAGACAAACACATACCTCACACGCAGGCACATGAAAGCCTGCCGAGTACGTGGAAGCACAATGTCAAGCTCAGAAAAAATAAAACTGCCTGACACAGGTACGCGGGCCTCGCAGACAGACGTACAAAAGCTGCGGCTCAGGTTTCACTTTGTATTCTCAGTGTACAGAATTAAATCCACTTATTCGATCCAAATCCCTCAGAATCACCTTTAAAATCTATTTAGGTTCAGCTTCGGAGGCTTCTGGAAGCCACTGTGCGGAATCGGCTGCCTTCTTAGAAATTCCACGTTTTTCACGGCATTTGTGACATTGTTACATAATCAAAGAGAAAAAGACACATTTGAAAGCAAAACAAGGCATTCCAAATGTTCATTGTGCAAAATCCATAAAAGTTGTCCCAAACGGTTGATTGTGTTCATCTGGACGCAACATTTTCAGTGGGAGAACTGACCTCACAGCCCTTTCTCCATTCAGTGAGCTAGTTTCAGTTATTGTGCAAATGTACTGTTTATAAGGTTGGGGAAACTGCAGTCAGCTCAGACTGAAGAAATCACTTGGATGACTGACGAAACATCCAGATCCATCCAGATGAGCAGAATCAACCTGGATGATTTGAGCATGCATCAACACATCCATAAAGTTGTGTTTGTGGATATCATATTGGTCATTTGGACGGGCACTTTTAGTATGAATCGCCACTTCTCCAAGTCTACTGGTCAGATTTTAGTGAAGCTGGAATAATTTCTGCTTTCTGCTTGCCTTCTTGACGTCTCTGAGGATTTCAGTTCTCAGTCATTAGTGCAATACAGCCAATAAATGACAATAAAACATCACTTTCTAACACACCTCGTGAAGTGTGATGGTTCATGAGACGGATGAGCTGATAGGTCACCGCCGTTCTGGTATTAACTTTGCTTTTGTGTGTGTCTGTGTGTGTGTGTTTGGGAAAATCCAAAAGTTTATTTTGCTAAACTTTTCTTTGAAAATCAGGTGGTTGTGGTCGTCAATTTTTATTTGTTGGTTTGTAAGTCTAACTTTGTTCTTTTGTTTGTTTGTTTTTAATCTTCTCTGTCAATCTGAGAGTTGTTGTTTATGTTTTTTTTCTTTTAGTTTGTTTTGAAAACCCAAGATGATGTTTACCTCTCAGGCACGGGACCTCTGCTGGAAGATTTAACACTGTTCAACATTCACAGTTAGCAAACAATAGAGGGAAAAGTACGAAAATCAATGCAGCGGTATGTTTACGCATGTTTGTTGATAGGCTGAATTGGTTACTGGTTTTAAACCAGTAGGTGACGTCACATCTTATCCAACCCTGTACAGATTTTGGGATATATGCATGAGGTCAGGGGATTTCCTCCAACAGATTAGATTCTTCTGTTTAAATGTCACTCTGGATTTAATCAATAGTTAGTATTAATCTCTGACACTCCCTCACCTCATCCCCAACCGGTCACAGCAGATGGCTAATCCTCCCTGAGCCTGGTTCTGCTGGAGGGCTCTTCCTGTTAAAAGGGAGTTTTTCCTTCCCACTGTCGCCAAGCACTTGCTTGTATGGGGTCATCTGATTGTTGGGGTTTTCTCTGTATTATTGTAGGGTCTTTACCTGACAATATAAAATGCCTTTTGTTATGTTTTGGCTCAACAAAAAAAAGCATTGCATTAAATAACTCCTCTGCAACCAGTACTGACTTTGACTGATAGCTTAATGCTGGTTTGTGGCTTAACACATCACACTAGTTTGTGGCATGACCCCTTGAAGCGGATAGCTTAGCATTAGCATTAAGAACTACCACAGAAAAAATAGATTATGAGTACTAACAATTAAGCATAGTACAGCTAATGTATCTGAACTTTTTTTTTTTGGAGGGTTTTAATTTGGTCAGTATTATTTTTGGTGTGTGAATATTTATAAAGTGTTTGCTGTTCCGTAACCTTGATATGTTGACACTTCTCAGTGGGATAATCCAGTATCCCAAATTCCTATCCTAAAGCTTCAAAATGTTAGCATGCTATCAGGACCTGAACCGCAATACACATGAATGCATACTAATAAATATTAAAGCAGTGTCAGGAGCATGCAAACATGTGCCAAGACATGAACGTGAGTTAGGATGATTTCTGCCTCTCTGTTTTCATTTCACACACACACTAAGCAGCCGCACAAACTCCACACACACTCCACCGCACAAAAAAAAAAAAAAAAAAAAAAATACCGGTATCACTCCTTCAGCGCTCTGAATGATTTTGCTCTCAGCTGAGCCACATCACAGGCGAGGAAAGAGTGCACCACTCCGTCAAAGAGCTCTTTAATGTCCTCTGATGATTCAAAGCAAATATTTCCCTGGCACACTCCTACTGAACATGCTCCTCTGAAGAGCAGGCCCTCGACTGAGTGAGGATGCTACTTTTACGCTTTAAGCAATGCTCAGTGGGGGCGACACGTCAGAAAGAGGGGGGGCGGATAGCGAGCAGTGTTGAAATGGAAATGGATCGCGGCTGCTTGTAGATTAATCTGACCGTGGAGAACACAGAGGATTGTTAACAATGTGACAGCCTCACTAAAGGACTCACAGCAAGGAAACAATGCTTTGTCATACAAATGTGTGCACTTAGATTTGATCTTTAAAGATAACTACCTAAAGTCGGGCAGCTTCAGTTCCCATTTTAAGGTTTTTTAGGAAATGATTAGACTTTTCTGCTCATAAGGAGTCAGGTTTGATGTGTACACTGAAACAAAACAGAAACATGCAAGACAAAAGGAGAAAAAGGATGATTCTTCACTTTTAATATTAGACATCCTCTTCCTAATATATGATATTGATTGACCTGCAGCAGAATAAGTGACTTTTTACCACAAACGACCAAAGCTATGTGTTCACAGGCATATTGCTGCTGATAGGTGTATCAGTTCCTAAGAATTTCTAGTTTCCTACTTGAAATGGGAGAAAAAACACTAATAGGTTCATTTACAAGTCAGAAAAAGCTTAGAAAACATCCAAATTGATCACAATCTAATGGACATGTTTAAACATTGGGCATTCAAATGTCTCATAAAGACACATTAAATATTTGTAACCTTTAAATACTATCTGGAGTATCCAAATGAAGTCTAAGTGTCACATCTTAGACTTAAATTTGCGACTTAATAAAATATGAATAGTTAGTGTAACTCAACCAGTATTTTTGTTATGGACAAGGGCAGCAATTTTTAAACGTAGACTAACATAAAAGCAGATATCATTATGAAACTTTTGAAGCACGCTTGTCTTTTTACACTGCATTGCATATTTCACCAAAATGTGCACTGGTGCTACTACTGATCACTCTGTAGGATTTTTCAAACTGTAGTTTGAGCCACACCAGCTATAGCTGCATGTTTTTAAATGTAAGATGGGTGAAGATCTTCATCTTTACCCTCTTGACTTTTTTTTTCAAATCCCTGAGTTCAGCCCGTTTCTTCCCCAACAGCAAACCAAAGTGTCACATCATTTCCATCAGCTAAGTCTGTTGTGACACTTTTATCTCCCCAATTTGCGACAAAAACGTCGCAACAACGCCTTCTCCATCAGTGTACCAATCTGCTAATAATTTCATTTTCTGCTTGGAAATGTGTTCAAATTAAATCAATCCGGTGTCGAGGTGCAGTATCCACCTTACACCTCCTGGTTTTCAAGGACACCCCCACCCATGCCGCCCCACACCTCCTTTTCGTTTTTCTCCTTCTAGCAACAGATTGTAAAATCTGTTGACAGCCTTGACAGATTCGCTAAGAAAACGGAGTTCATTATCGAAGTCACTGCCTGGTCCTTAAAGGTTATTCACTCCCTTTCTCAGAGACAGAGCCACGTCCACAAAGTGACACGTTAATGGTTAATGTTGCACGCCATACCGTGAAGAAGAGGAGGAGGAGGAGGGGGGGCAGAGTTGCAAAAGATGCGGTGTGAAATAATTCCGGACATGTTTGGGGAATCTTGTCACCTAATGACACCAGCAGGAGAGGAGGAGATGGGAGTGGATGGCGGGGTGGATAGATAACATCGGCTGCCTCCTGTCAGATGTGTCGCTCACGCCTTTGTGTGTCGTGTGATTGGATTTTCCTTTTGACCCCCGCATACACATCAGTGTTTCCTTCTTATTAGATCAGGCATAGAGGAAAATAGAAGCTGCATGCTGACATGAGCGAGAAATATCACAAAGTACCACATTGCCCTGTGTGGATTGGATAAAGCCTTTTGTGGGAGCACCTTTGGCTTTCTTTTTCTGTTTTTGCACACAACAGAGTACATTTAAGATGAGAAAAAGGCCACTTTTCATGCTCAGTGAGTCTCCAACTTTCACATGAGAAAAGTGAGAGGACGCTAAACTTCCTCGTAATGAATGAATGCCTCGCATCCACTTTAGAGGAACATCCTTTTCTCATTATATAGCAATAAATTTTACTGGATGTGGCCTATATTTAGTGCGCTCCTGATCTCGGCCCAGAGATATGCGCCTCCTAGCTCATGATTCCTCCTTGTCGTCACTTTGGCACGGCACCACATTCGCCCTAAGACAAATCTTTTCCTAAGTGAAAATGAAAAAAAAATTCTTCTTGTCCAAATCATGGTATCAGACAGCGGGGGTTGTTGGCGTATGCTTTCAGATAAGCTTTGGTGAAAGAATGGACAATCTGACTCACAGTTTTGGAGTTGGATTTGATACAGTGAGGCATTTTGGGATGATTTCTGAAACGATGGCAGCTGCAATTAACTGTGGCCAATGTACAGAAACCCAGAAATGATGCCTGGGCCTGCTGGTTGGTGTGCAGCGGCTGTTTAAAAGTGTGGAGAGTCAAAACACAGGTTTTGGATGCTGAGAAGACACAAAAGTGGAGGGGGATCCTGAAGCACAGAGAGATAAGGGGAGACAAACAAAAAGAAAATTAAAAAGACAAAACCCCCTGTCTTTTTTTTTTTTGTGCACAAATTTTCACTTTGGTGTTGAAGTTTCTCTAAGATGTGTTTGTAGATCAGTGTGGTGCAGCTGAAGTAACTCAGCCTCCCCAGATCTTCCCAGGAAACCAGTGACATCTACGTCCTCCTCCACTCAAGGTTACTCTGACCAATGTTGCTTTATGTTGTTAATGCACCGTCATTTGCCCTATGATGTCCGGATGGGAATCAGCATCAACTTCCTTCTGATGCTTGGTTTTCAGTCTGATGGCTCACTGCCACTCTTTGTCTTTTAACTTCTGATCTTTCGCCTTCAGGGAGAGCTTAAAAAGCCTTAATTTTATTTGATTACACTGTTTACAAGGTGACTTAATGTGCTTAACCTTTTACTTCTGGATCTTTCTGTGCCAATTATATTATTAAAATGGAGCCAGTTGTTTAGAAAAAATATGATACTGGTTGCAAAAGACAGACATGTTTAGCTAGACGCTGAACCCCTAAGAGAAGTACAGTACTTTGTGTGCACATGATAGACAGAAAAGCTGGGACAGAAGCAAGACCCAAGCAGTATTCATCCAGGTGAGAAAAGTCTGAAGCTCCAGGAAGATAAGCTGATACACCAAGCTATGTTTGTTCAAGTCAAACATTAAGAAGAACTACAAAAGTTGCCATTAGTCTAAATTAAATCCTCTCATTCAAATGGTCAAAAAGCAGAGATGTAAAAGTAGCAGAGATATTGAGAAGGAGGTGGTAACCATAACACATACACCATCAACCTGGGTCCAGCAGATATCCTTAACATTTGTCATGTGCAGTTATGCACTCTACTCAGATTAGCTGTTTGTTTGTGGTGATCCAAACACGTGTTGCCAACAGATAAGTTGCAGAGTGCCTTTTCATGAAAAAATACATCAACACTCATAACATCGATCGTTGAAGGGTGTTTCTGGCCACTGTAGAGTTCAGATTAGCACACCACCCAGGAACTCAAAGCTGGAACTTGATTTGAGATGCAGGGATAGTTTCATTGATTGAATGATTTGATGAAAAATTTTCAGCACTGGAGTTTTGGGGGCTTTATTTGTGATCGTGTGTGAATGTGTGTGTGAATGGGTGGATGACTGGATGTGTAAAGTGCTTTGGGGTCTTTAGGGACTAGTAAAGCGCTATAGAAATACAGGCCATTTACCATTTTACCATCGTTGGCATGAGAAAGGATCCAAAAACCTGAGATGGGTAACAGTCAAAAGACAAAAATGTTATTACTAGGGAACGGATGAGTCACAGGAAGTCAGTCAGAAGACAAATGTGAGACAAAAAAAAACAGGCAAAAGGATACGAGAAGCATGGAGAATGACAAAACTAAAAGGAAGCAGGTAAGTGTATGTTATGTTCGTGGAGCAGAAACAGAACTAGCAGCAAAATAAAACTGAAGAATAAACTTAACATTGCCTTTGTCGTTGTGAGGATTTCTTTTATGGCAGCAGGAATGTGTGAAATGAACTAGTGTGTTCATGGTAATGAAGGAATGTGTCCCTCAGAGCAAAGACATGGCTCATGGATGAGCTTTTAATATCTTTTGAACTATAGTGGAGCAGTAGAGTAATCGATATCTGTTTGGTACACTATCAGGAAAATATAGCAAACAGAGAGATGTGCCATTTAAATAAAAATAGATTAATTAAGTAGTTTAAGTACATGGCCTTGTTGCCGAGCTACATCTTTGATTTCTTAAAAGTAATCCTTGAGATCATTGGGATACGTCTGCTTTGGTTGCCTGACTGAAAACTAAAGGGTACAAAGTGTTTGAGGTCAGAGCCTCAAGGCTCTGCTGGAGGAAGTCAGGTTGGTGGAGATGGTCACTTCTTTAAAGTCGCATCTTAAAACCTATAATTCGATTTGAATTGTCCTTTTATTTCCTGCAATTCTCACTTTTTTGTTTTGTTTCTTCGCTCCTGTAAAGCACTTTGTAGTAATGATTTCAGAAAAGTACAACATAAATGAAATGATTATTATTACTGCTGAAGTGGAATTATTCTCTTTATTTACAGGCCCAGAATTTTATTCTTGGACTTTGGCTGCATGATTCACAGTTCAAAATTAAGATGTTCTGGTCCCAAGACAGAAAATAATGTTGTTTTGTCTCCCATTTAAGTACAAAGTGTCTTTTGGCATCCAATCTAACAGTCCCATTTTAGAGACATGAAAGCCTGTGTTAGGAGGTTGTAGTGTTGTCAAATGCAGATTTATCTGCTGCAGGAAACTGTGCAACATTTTATTTTTTCCACTCTATTTACTTTTAGCTTGCTTTTTACTTTTTCTTTAGTCACTGTTTTGGTTTAAGTACTAAAGTGCTTATTTTGGTTTGGGAAGGCTGGTTGCTTTGAGCTCCACAGGATTATTCGACAGCCTAACCCTCAGTTCATCCTGTTTGAAAGAAGCTGTTTTAGCTCCACCCCCATTTAAAGCTGGCTTTTCTGATTGGCTGCTCTCCATAAACGCAAGGTTTGAACAGCAGGTGGGCATGGCTTCTCCATTTGATGTCACACAGCTCCAAGAGCAGAAATAATTGCCCTAAGTTTGAGGTTTTGGCTCACAGGGGTAGCTTGCAAAAACACCGACCTCATTATTTGAAACTTTGGCCATCCTTCATATGAATAGTATCCACTGGAACAGTATAGATACAACAGAAAATAAGGAAAAGCAGAACTGGTCTACTTTAAAGCCTGTTATACACCAGCGTCTTTCCAAAATGTAACCCTTTCCACAGTGGAAAAGCCTCCGCTCCGCTGCTTCTATTCTAGGTTGTTATGAAACTAATGAACTTCTTTTATGGGTAGGAACTCCTTAAATCAGGGTGTTGCACTGACAGCCATGACGTTATTGGAGTGAAATCACTTAATCACCTCCATCATATCAGCGGTGAACATGATTCACTGGCAAATATTTGATTTTGATTAAAAAAAGCCAATGAAGGCGAAAGGGGAGAACAGAGAGTGATGTCCCTGCTGAGACACAAACAATCTTTCCATATGCAGCTCCACAAAAGAAGACCAAAACAATATTTGGTTCCCACAGCATTTATTCATCCTGTTATACATCACAAAGTTGTCATCAACATTTCCTAGATATAAATCAGTGCCAGGATCAGAGAGGAGAGGAGGAGGAGAGGCTTACAGTCAGAGTGCTCTTAAATCTAACAAAATCTAACACTTGAATCGTGGTCGTTCTGGCAGCCTGGGGGCACAGCGGCGGGCTCCAGGCGTCAAGGCGCCACCTCAAATTCTCTGCTGTGGTCGGGTACAGTCTCTCCCCACATGGCACTCATTTCTGGCTGCTGAGCTCCAGCGTGAGAGCCTTCTGCCTTTCCAGCGGTGAGGAGATGCCTGAACAATTACGCTGGTAATTAGGGGAGGGTGGATCTCCGCTCTGGCACGGCCAGACCGAACGAGGGCCCGCGCCAGTGATCAAATGACGTACTTCTCGGGGCTGCGAGGACAGAGCCCTGCCACGGATGAAATAAATAATTTACGGCCGGGGCAGAATTTGTGTTAACTCCAGCACACTTCTGTAGAATAGCTGGGCAAAAAGAGGCAGACAAAACAACTTGAAAGCAAGGAAGAAGAAAAGAAAAGCGTGGCGCCAAAGATCATCAAAAGCTCAGATAGAAGTGACACGACTCACACCCACTCCCATTGTGGGGTTCAAAAAGATTTTTGTCTTCTCCGAGCCCTTTTCTTCTTCTTTTATTTGTTTCTTATTTGGGGAGGCAGAAAAAAGAAAAAAGAAAATCTTGTCATTAAAGCAATTTTTCTGTGGCTTTGGCTGAAGCGTCTGTGTCACACAGACAAAAAGCTTTGGTGATAAGCTAGCATAAATGACAGATTGCGTCTTTATTGTGCACATTTCATTATTAGCTCATGTTTTTCCTGCAGTTGCATGAAGAAGAAGAAGAAGAAGAAGAATCATAAACCTTAACCCAGACTGGCTGACGGCCTTTTATGTAGCAAAGAAAAAAAAAAAAACACAAAATAAAAAATGAGACTCTTTTGACCTCCCTGCTGCCTGTCTAACATCGCAAACACAAATCAGGCAGTTTACACTTCCTGTTTCCCACACCTCCCCTCTTATAGTTGTTTCTATTCTTCTTTTCTTAGACATCACAAATCTGCGAGGTGGGGAAGAGGAGGGGGGAAATCAAGCCCGAAAGATGTCATTTTAAGGAGGTTTCTCTGTTGCCTTTAATTCCAACTCTTGTGTTTACGTCTCCCCCTCTCCCCACCGCGCCACTTCCAGTTGCTTCTAATACAATTTCCAGTTGTAATGGAGCTGATCTGGAAGCTCATTCTCGTGTTTCTTTCAGGGTTATCGGGCACTGGAAGTGTCAGCTGAATGCGTGACATGTAAAATGCTGAAACGAGACAGTTTTGCTTCTCTTTTTCACCCCTCGTCTCTTTGATCCCCCTTTGCAACTTAGGAGACGAGCAACTTTGATCTTGACCCATTTCCTTCCTAACAGCTTCTTTGTGTGAACGCTCGCGCCGCCGCAGCGAGACGTGTCACCGTGCAGACATTTACAGCCATTTCAGAAATTCACTGGACAATGCAATGTGGGTTGCGTGACCGCGGAAGCCGGGAAGTGCCCAATTATTTCGGCCCAGCTCGCGGTTGCACCTAGAGTAAACAAGACACTGACGCCCGACCTGCATTAGAGCGATGTTTCTCTAATGCTCCCTTTGTCAAACCTCGATTTTATCTGCTCTGGTTGACAGAATAAGAGGTGAGAGGTTCTTCCAGAACATGACTTATCTTGTTGCTTGATATTTTCCTCAACATAAGCACACGAGGACAGATTTTCTTTTTTGTTTTTTGTGACCTTAAACAACTTCAAGAAATCGTTTTAGATCGCGGTTTGCTAAACTGGCACCCTGCGTATGGCACCTGTGACCTGCAGTGTGTCACCCTGTTATTTTTCACATTCCTCTTTTGAGCAGATGAAGAGGGAATTGTGGCCTATTTCTTTGGAGAATAACCTCTTTATTTGCAATTAATCCACACTCCTCTGAGCTCTGCCTTCAATTTAGTCGAAGAAGACATAGAAGGCTAGAGTTACTTAACCTCCGGGCCTTTGGAGGGGAGGGAGGGAAAAAACGCTGCAGAAACATGAACTCAACCTAGATTTCTTTAAACTGACATCGCTGTTATGCAGAGAGCAATTTTCCAAGTTTGATGTAATAAAATGGCACAATTAAGTCATTTATGGGATACGGTAAAGTGATGTCTTCGCTAATGATTCTGTTGACATGTGGATGTTTAAACAGAAACCAGGAGGATGCACAGGCTTTACTCACAATCATATGTCATGCAGAGCGGTGGCACGTAAAGCAGTGGAAGTTCGGTGTGTGTCAGAAAATGTGAGAATTTGATGTAAGATGCTGCTTCACGTCAACTCACATCTACTGATAAATCAAACGTGGTTCAATTTAGCACCTTGTCGGTGACCTGAACGGAATTCTAATCTAATTTAGACAAAAATATGAATGGGTGACTAATCCGGAGATAAGAGGTGATGGCTCAGTTTCCCGGACAGGAAAGAGATCTTTTAATTTTTCTTGTAGTTTATGACTATGCTTAATCCATGACTGGGTAATTTACTTAAAGAGATTAAGATAGAAATTACAATTGCTAATTAAATACAAATGAATTTAATTTACAGCTAATGAAAGGTCCTCACTGCTTTATTGGCTGGATAACTACTTCTGTTTGCATGTGAATGTGGTCATTGTCTTTTTCTGCCTCTGCAAGAATGAGACATTTAGCCCAACACCAGGAGTGCCAAACTTAGTTTAGTTCTCATGCAGCTCAATTTGTGCTTAAGTGACCCAGACCAGTAAAACTGTTCGATAATAATGCATCTGAAAAGAAACTACTCAAAAAATATTAACATTCCCTTTTTTCATTGAATTTGGTCCTATAAAATAGTCACATTTCTTGAAACATTTGTTTGCTATAAACAGCCTTAGATGTCCTAAAAAGAAAAAGAACGACCATTGGCATCTACTTAGCTGTGTTTCTACAATTTACAGATCACAGTGACGCTACACACACATACATATGTGCTTAAACAGATATATATTAGAGATGGCACAATACCACTTTCTTATGTCCGATACCGATATCATAAATTTGGATATCGGGCGATATGAATCCGATATGGTGTGTTTTTAATCAATAAAACTGTTTTTTTTTTTATATTTTGCTGCTTTTTGTATAAGTTCATACTCAAGTTAAAAAAAAAACAAAAACACTAAAGCTATTCTGTTATACCTGTATGCAAAAAATACACTGCACCCAAAATATTTTATAGTTAAGCAATACTGATCAATCTAATAAACTTAAACCTGCTCCATCCTCCCTATTCTGGTATTTTAAAGAGTAAGCAACCTAACTAATAGGGCTCTAAAACTCCCAGCAAAAAAAAAAAAAAAAAAATAGGGAACCACCCCCCACCTCATGATGCTTAATTGACGTAATCAACTTCAATTTGATGCAGTGTGAAAAAAAAATGCCCAGAAATCAATTATTTTTGAAGAATAATTAAATAGATTCAACATCTTTCTTCAACAGAATTGCAGACTGCACAGATGGTACCTTCCCAAAGGAAAAAGTACTATAGCTTCAAATCAAATCAAATCAAATCAAATCACTTTTATTGTCACATCACATGTGCAGGTACATTGGTACAGCACATGCGAGTGAAATTCTTGTGTGCGAGCTTCACAAGCAACAGAGTTGTGCAAAATACAATAATGTAAACAAGCAAAATACAAGAATGGCTACATCTGAAACTAATAAATATATGTACAATATATAATAGTATATGCAAAAAAGAAAAAAAAATTCTGGATGTGTATACTAAATGTTTTTCTACGTGTGTGTGTGTGTGTGTGTGTGTGTATACACATATTTTACAAATTAAATAGAGTAAAAAATAAATAAAATATATAAAAATATACAGAGTTGAATATGTGCAAAACAGTGGCGTTACTGTACAGTATGGAGTGCATAATGTTAAAGTTCCAGTAGTGAAGCTGAGGTGTCTATGACGTGTTCATCAGTCTGATGGCCTGATGGAAAAAGCTGTCTCTCAGTCTGCTGGTACGGGACCGGATGCTGCAGAACCTCCTTCCTGATGGAAGCAGTCTGAACAGTTTATGGCTGGGGTGACTGGAGTCCTTGATGATCCTCCCCGCTTTCCTCAGGCACCGCTTCCTGTAGATGTCTTGGAGGGAGGGAAGCTCACCTCCAATTATCCGTTCAGAGCACCGCACTATTCGCTGGAGAGCTTTGCGGTTGTAGGCGGTGCTGTTGCCATACCAGGTGGTGATGCATCCAGTGAGGATGCTCTCAATGGCACAGTGATAGAAGGTCCTGAGGATGCGGGGGCTCATGCCGAATCTTTTCAGTCTCCTGAGAAAGAAGAGGCGCTGCTGCGCCTTCTTCACTGTTTTGTTTGTGTGTACTGACCACGTAAGATCCTCAGCCAGATGTACACCAAGGAACCGGAAGCTGCTCACTCTCTCCACAGCAGCGCCGTTGATGGTGATGGGGGTGTGTACTTCTCTGCACCTCCGGAAGTCCACTATCAATTCCTTTGTCTTTGCGACGTTGAGGGTGAGATGGTTGTCTTGACACCAGTGGGTCAGGGCGCTGACCTCCTCCCTGTAAGCCGTCTCATCACCATTGGTGATAAGACCCACCACTGTAGTGTCGTCCGCAAACTTCACAATGATGTTGGAGTTGCTGCAGTTTCCTGTCCAGCTTCGAGGGAACGATGGTATTGAATGCTGAGCTGTAATCTACAAACAGCATTCTGACATACGTGTCTCTCTTCTCCAGGTGTGACAGGGCAGTATGTAGTGTCAGGGCTATGGCATCATCAGTGGAACTGTTGTGGCGGTATGCGAACTGTAGAGGGTCCAGTGAGTCGGGTAGTGCAGAGCAGATGAAGTTCCTGACCAGCTTCTCGAAGCATTTGCTTACGATGGGGGTCAGGGCTACAGGTCGCCAGTTGTTCAGTGAGGAGATGGTGGAGGATTTGGGCACAGGGATGACGGTGGCCATTTTGAAGCAGGCTAGGACTACAGACAGAGAGAGGGAAAGGTTGAAGATGTGCGTGAACACTCCAGCCAGCTGAGCCGCGCATGACTTGAGGACACGGCCAGGAATCCCGTCCGGACCTGTAGGTTTGCGTGCGTTCACCTTCCTGAAGCACTTCCGCACATCCTCCTCAGACACAGTGTGCGCACTGACGTCATCCGCGGTGCGCACACTGTCCGGTCTCATGGTGTTCGCTGCGTCGAATCTAGCGTAGAATACGTTTAGATCCTCACACAGAGAGGCCGTGGTCTGCGGTGTGCTGGTTTTCCCTCTAAAGTCTGCGATCGTGTTTAGTCCCTGCCACATACTCCGAGGGTTGTCAAACTGTTGTTCCACCCTGTCCCTGTACTCACGTTTGGCTGCTTTGATCGTCTTCCGGAGTTGGTAATGTGCGTGTTTGTAGTCCGATGTGTTCGCGGAGGCAAAGGCGGTGTTCCGTGCCGCGCGAACATCTCCGTTAATCCAGGGTTTTTGATTTGGGAAGGATTTAACTGTTCTGGATGGGACGACATCTTCCACGCATTTCCTGAAAAATCCGCAGACTGAGTCTGTGTATTCATCAATGTCCCTAGCAGCCACGTGAAACATTTCCCAGTCCACGTGATCAAAACAGTCCCGCAGCGTAGACTCCGATTGGTCCATCCAACAGTGCACCGCCCTCCGGGTTGGAGCTTCCTGTTTCAGCTTCTGCCTGTAGGCGGGCAGGAGCAGGATGGAGCGGTGATCTGATTGGCCGAATGGGGCGCGGGGGAGGGCTTTGTACGCATCCCGGAAAGAGGTGTAGCAGTGGTCGAGTAGCCGGTCTCCACGAGTGTTAAAATGGATGTGTTGGTGGAGTTTGGGTGAGACTTTCTTCAGGTTTCCCTTATTAAAGTCTCCGGCTGTGATAAACGCTGCCTCTGGGTGTGCGGTTTCCTCACTGCTGATCGCGCTGTACAGTTCCCTGAGTGCTCGGTCAGTGTCGGCTTGTGGGGGAATGTAAACAGCCGTAATAATCACTGCTGTAAATTCCCTCGGTAGCCAGAATGGCCGGCACTTAATCATCAGGTACTCCAGGTCCGGTGAGCAGAGGGATTTGACCGGGTGCACGTTCGCATAATCACACCAGCTGTTGTTGATCATGAAACACACACCACCGCCTCTGCTTTTCCCAGTAAGATCCTGTGACCTGTCCGCGCGGTGCACAGAGAACCCCGGTAGTTGTATTGCGGAGTCCGGTACTTTGTCCGATAGCCAGGTTTCTTTGAGGCAGATCACACAGCAGTCTCGCATCTCTCGCCGGAATGAGATCCGTGCCCGAAGCTCGCATACCTTGTTCTCCAGAGACTGCACATTAGCCAGTAATAAACTGGGTAACGGTGGTCTGTTAGTGCGCCGTCTCAGTCGAACCAGAACGCCAGATCTTCTCCCTCTGCGTCGGCGTTTGCGGCCTCCAGGGCCAGAGAACAAAGGCGTCTCAGGTGAGATGAATGGGGGGTCTGCGAACGGAGGGTCCGTGTTGCAAAACTTGAACTCCGGAAAGTTATAAGAAAGACCGTCTTTTATGTCCAGCAAGGTTTGTCAGTCGTACACAAGGAGACATGTGCTAGTCGTGAAAAAATAAAGGAAAAGTAAAATTAAACACAGAAAACAGCTGTTGCTTGGGGGGAGCTCGCGATGAGACTGCCATACTCGGCGCCATCTTGTAACCTCGGCGCCATCTTGCTTACTAGGATATATTAGACTTATTAGTTACTATATACAGTAATGGACTTCTATACATTTTACATCAGATTAAAACTTTGGGTGTAAGATTCGGATAATTATTTATTAAAAGCTAGACATTTTAAATGAGAATAAGAAAGAAAAGTATGTCTTTGTGCCCCCTTTTCCCTGTTCATGCCCTATCGGCCCCCCTGGCTAAACTTTGCTAGATCCGCCCCTGCACAGTTACCAGCCGTCAGCTACGTAGAAAAAGATCCTGGTGTAGAAAGTAATATTAAATAAATTCTAACAACAGCTTATCAAACTTAAACGTGCTGCTGTTGTTCAGCCGCTGGTTTCCTCTTTCTGGTGCAAAGTGGGCCAAAAACAAAGAAGAGAGACGGACTCGCGACAGAAAAGCCGATCAGCTGATCATTGATCAGTTTCATGATTGAAGTAGCAACAGGAGAGAGAGGGAGAGAGAGGCATCCGCTCCATATATCGCTTGTTAAGCTTAACGCGGGAATGCTTTACAAACATTCAGAGATGAACTTACACATTTGCTTTACTTCTCTCTGGGATAACTTCCTCGGAGATGAAATGCCGGACTGCTAGTGAGGCTACAAATACACGCAGCCGCTCTATCACGTGATGCATACTGCTGAGTTACGCCATGTCACAGGTTTTGTGAGGTTTTTAACTGTCAAACTCTCAAAATATTGATGATTTTTATTTCCACACACTTACATCATTTATTCTCATCAATTACACAATGCTTAAAAGTATTCCTTTATTTTTTTATTTGTAGATGTAAAAGAAAATATATTACATAAAAATATTTTATTAATAATATATGAATCAGTCAACATGTCAAGATCTTCTATTTCAAGCATTTGAATCACCACACCAGGATTAGCAGGGTTTTTTTTTAAATTAAAGTTTATTATTAACTGTAGAAAGCTAACTGACTTTGCTCTACACAGCATGGCTGTACTCACACTAGCCTTGTACCGTGCTTGAGTACCTATGGCTGTCTCTACCACCCTGCAGTTCTGCATTCCAGCTATGTTTCACAGTCTACATTGAGTTTCTGTTCTCTCATATATTTGTTAATATGATGGTTTTTACAGAGGCAGCTGCCGTTAAGAAAGCACAGGAGATCTGTGTTGGAGTGTGATTAGTGATAAAACTACATGCCTATCTGAACCACGGGTGGACCTCATCAAGTAGCATCAGTTAGCATAACTGCACCTCTGAACAGCTCAGTCGCCAAATAAGCGCTGTATTGTTAGCCTAAATTGTTGTTAATGTCTACATTTAGCACAAATCTAAGCAGACTGACGAAAAGTCATGTTCAGGAATGTGCCTGAACATGTTTTTACTTTATGAAAAAGAAGACTTTAAAATTCATGTCCAAAGTATGAGTATTAATAGATTAAAGGTCATGACTATTTCACAAATTTCATGGAACTCTGGGACTGTTGTGGAGGGCCACACCTATAAGCTCATAGAGAGATATTAACACTTACCATAATTTACCAAATTATCATGTTTTATGAAGCAACAAAAGACAATATGAGTTTACAGAGGTTATAAATGAAGTGAGAAATAAACTAAATGGGCAAGTAAAATACATTCATTAAAAGAATATATGTCATATATGTAATATATATTGTATAATGTACTGTATGTAATATAAAACAATGTAATGTAAACTATGGTCCCATTTAGAGCGCATATATGTGGATAAAGCAGAGAATGCTTTAGGGCAATGGTGGGTGATTGATCTTCCCAATGGCTCACATGAGAAACTGGGGCTGTTGTGGAGGGCCACACAAATAATGTGAACTCAGTTTTTCTCAATGATAATTTTATCTCCATGAGCTTATTGGTGCAATCCTCCACAACAGTCCCAGTTTCTCATGTGGACCATTGGGAAGATACGCTGACAAGTCAATGTGTGGACAACACCCTGAGTTAAGTGTTAGCACGCCAGGTAACGCACTGAAAAGGGCGATACTTTAAATTACCGGCTTAGGTTTAGAAAAAGTTCACGGTTAGGTTGGTATATATTTTAGAGCTCAGTGTTGTCCTCACTGAAGAGTCCCAAAAACATATGTGTTTCTGCTTCGAGTCATGATACCAAAAAACATGACAACTAATAAAAACAAAGTAACGTATTCGGTACTAATTTATCTGAATGTAATCATTAAGTAGAGGATTTCACTTCCAGTATGAGTGTGGTCAGAGCTGTATTTGTGCTTGTGTGTGTCTGTTGATGTGTTAGAATAACGCCTCACCCCAGAGATATTCAAATTCCTACGAGACTGCAGTCGACTGATGGGTGGTGATGACAGTTTAAACAATCCGGGCTCTTCTCCAAATTGATTAACATCAGTCTTGTGCGTCTTTGTTTGTGTATGTGAGCTGGTATTGAGAGGGTGGAGTAATATAAACAGCTACTAAAGTAATAAACCACCAATTGTACTTCCGTGTGAGCAGTGATAATTACAATAACCTATAAATTAAATTTAATTGACTTGGTGTTTCTTAAAAAATGCAGCTGATTGGACACAGTTGTGGAAACCTGCTGGACAGATAGACGGCAGCAAGAAGTTACACAGCTTCAGGCAAAACAGGCAGAGGTTTTTTTTTTGCCAGCTATAAACACACTGTTTTCATATAATCTGTGAGGGACCAGCGTGCTGCTTTTGGCATATAATCACAAACATGATTTCCAAGCCTGAAAAGATAAATGAGGCAGTTTTCCTCTTAGATTTCTTGAAGGAACCCTTACATATGCATCTCACTTTGCCACATTTTTCTGCCGGCCCCCTCCTTTTCTTTCTTTTTCTTCACCCTCAGAAATTCCACTAAAATATTCAGGAGGATCCTCTAGTCACCATATTTTCACTTTTATTGTGTGCGATATAAAGATGGGCAATTATTTGATTTCAGAGTTATGAAAACATGTATGTTATGAGAAAACAAGCAAGTTAAGCTTTAATTGGTGCTATTTTTCACCGCGGTGGCAAGGTACTTACCTCTTTGGCACCTTTTTTCTCCTCATAGAATTACACATTCATATTCCTGAATGGAGATGGAAATTTCATTTTGCTTTATTCTGCCATAATTGGGATGCATGGTGTGTACCTGCAAACTGGAAGACATCCCATAAACACACGCGACGCATTTATTCGAATCTAATGCAACTATATTGCTCTCAGTAATAGCGCTCATAATGTGGAAAAATCCTTTCAATTAATACAGTAAATTCTGAAGTTAATACAGTTTGTTTCGCGTTGGCTTTTTTTCAGACTTCAGCCTGCATATAAAGGCGCAATATACTGTGGGATTTGGTTCATCTGCTGCCAATAAGAAGACGTAAACGCTCAGGCCTTCTGGTAAATATCACATCTCACATAATTGTTCGGTTTCTGGTGTAAGAAAATCATCATCTTCTCTTTTTATGTCTTTATCATCAAAGCAGGGGGTGGTCAAGCGAACCGAAGAATCTAGGCCATGTATAACCAATTTGAAACGCAAATCGAACCCAAGTTTGGCCATACACGTGTTTTCCAAGTTAAATTAAGTCTCATTTGTCTGTGGTGTTGTGAAAAAACGCTACATTGACCAGTCATTTGGGGGAAACTGATGTGGGATCTATGAATCAAACTTTATTGATGCTTTGAAGGCTCTAATAACACACTAGACTTGATTAGATGTCCAATTTATTGACCCTGGAATTCAGATAAACACGTTCTTTAAGAACCACAATGAACTCATTTTCACTGTCTTGTATACAGCTCCTTCAGCTGGAAACCTCAGTAATATTTAATTCAGCGTCAAATGAATTACATCTATAATAGCTGTCGTCATTACAGTTCTAAATATTTACCCAAGACTGAAATTAAAGGAAGATTTAATTACAAATGACTCCTAAGTGTGGCAAGAGAAAATATTTCACATAATGTTTTGATATACTTTTTCTTTTTCCTTTCAATCAAACATATGGTCTCAAAAATAATTATTAAATAAAAACAGGAAATTTACTGTGTCTATTTCACATCTTTCTCAATGTGAACCATGAAATAAAAATGGCCTTAACACTTGTAATTAAAAAGCTAATTTTCAATGCGGTTTCAGTGTTATCCTGTGTCTCTCGGAGATGAATGATCTTACTGGTTCTGTTTATTTACTTTTTTAAGTATTTTGCACACTGTTGAGCACACATCTCCATGACAGCTGATTATGATGCTGCAATATGTGGTAGTTTTTAAGTAAATATTATGTTTTGGGGCTTATTGGCAGTTCTTTTAAAGAGGGATTTGGGTTCAATTTTAATATGAAGAAAAGCGAGGTAAAAATGCCTTAGGCCATTTTAAAAATCTTTAAAACTCTACTGGTGGTCATTTTAGCTTTCTTTTTTTATTTGTCAGACATCTACTACTAGATTTTAAACTGTCTTAAGTTCAGATTTATAATCAGCAAAAATTTTAAAGAACTTGGTCCAAAAATTTGGAGGGCAATAACTGCCAAATTTTCAAAAAGAAAATAAAAAGGGTGTCATTCAATGCATCATAATAATGTAAAAAAAAAGTGTAAGATGTAATTAAAATGTAAATTTAAGTGATTTGTTTTTTTGAATTTGTATTTATGTGCCTTAAATAACTGCTGCTAGTCAGCCAGAGCAGCGTGTTTAGTATGCACTAACAAGCAAAAAGTTTGGCGTTTTCAAAAAATGAAAATAAATAGTGACACTAATACATAGCATTAAAGCAAATACATATAATTTAAAGACACTTTTTTAGTTTTATATTTTGGATTTTTTTTTTTTTTGCATTTAATAGTAATTCTTGTATGGATTTATTTATGTTTAGTTTTTAGCTAATCTTTTTGAAGGGTCAGTGAGCTTGTGTGATGGCCTGACATCCAGCTACTTCTGGGACATTAGATTTTAATCGTTTTGGTTGGGGAAAGTAAATATTTATTTGTCTCCAAATGTTCAAATATAACAAATGGTTTCAGCCCTGGGATGGGAAAGAAAATAAGGGCAAATGGGTAAATAATACATTGGGAATACAGAGAAAACAGATAAATACATTTAAAAAAGAATTTTGTATATAAATTGAAAATTGAATTGCAAGACACAGCAAAATTGATCAAAGGTGTTTTTGTTAAATATTTATTTATGTTTGAGGTTGTTTTTTTTGTTTTTTTTGACAGGTTTGGTCCTCCATATACACACACACACACAAATCCCCTGCTGTATTTGTGCTGCAGATTTTTCAGTATATTATTATTTTGACCTAAAAACCTTCTGAACAAATGACTGCTGAGCTACACAGAGAGCAGCACAGATGTGCTTTTAGAGAAACGAATAGTACTGCATTCTGATGTATTTCCACAGAGAATTCCCTAAGAGGCGGTGGCTTCATTCTTGCGGGAACTCCGAACATTCCTCTGGGATTTGTTGGGTGAAATGCAAGCGCTCCGTCCTGACGTTCCCTCTGGACTCCAACTCCAATTCCGACCAGGAAGTCTGTGTGTACATGGAGAGATGCTGGTTGTTTGCATGTGTTTAGGCGTGCAAACAGACACACATTTGCAGTCAATCATATTGGATACTGTAAAAGTGCAAACACAAATGTGGATGAGTTCAGCAGACGCCATCTTTTTCACCCTGATATGAAGATGTAATCTATCTCAGGTGAATGGTCACCTCAGATTAGAAATGTAAAAATCTGTCTTACGTATGAGTGGAAAAACAATTTGCAGTCCCGTGAAGTGGCTGCAACAAACACGAGGTGTGTGATGTCACAATCGCAGAAAGCCCCCCCGAGCAGCAAAGTAAACCATTTAGGGTAAAAGATCTCTGTGCTCTTTCCTTTGATTAGCGATTCTTTGAAATGGTATAATGCTGTGATTATGTGAAAAGCTCTGTGAGCATGTGGTTGGAGCTGAATATTTTCACTGAGACACTGGGGGAAAGGAAGAAAATGGGAGCGAGAATGAGAGAGAGATAAAGTCAGGGAAAGAGAAGGAGGAGGACTATTACAAGAAGAGAGCAAGCCCTCTTTGTACAGACATTGCGACGCCAGATGGCTTCTTCTAATAAATATTCAACCTTAACTCAGTTCCCATGTAACTTCTCTTTCTCTCTGCCTCTCGTTTTTTTGTACCACTGCCAGCACACCCACACGTTTCTGGGCCAGCAAAATGATTACAGTAAAGCAAACAAAAAGGAAAAAAAAGGAGGGGAGACCGGGGGTGTTTGACAGAGGAAACGGGCCGACAGGGTCCTGTATACAGAGAGATAGGGTGGTAGAGTGTGCTGAAAGCTGGTGATTTTTTCTTCTTCTTTTTCTTCTTCTGGGTGGGGGTCTATGTTGTACAGAGAAAGAAAGAAGTGAGAGAAGGTGGGAGAAGAGGCAAACTGAGCGGAGGGGGGGGGGGGTGAAAGTCCTCTGTGGTTGGAGCTGGTGTGATTGTTGGAGCCGGAGCAGAGAAAGAGTCTGTTCTCAGGGTTGATTGTTTACCTAGTGGGGAGAAGCTTCTCCAACATCCTCTGAAGTGGCCTGTTCTGGAGAAAAATCTTGTGCCGTGTTGCGCGATAAGAGCGGGCAAAATAATTTGGAGTTGCTTAAGAAAAAAAATAAAAAATAAAATAAAAGCTGCATCACAATGCCAGCTAGGCAACTGGTGGTCTATAAAGTTTTTGTGATAAAGGGATGCTAAAGAGCAAGCCATTATTTTAACACACTCCTACATGCATATTTGCAGAAAAAGGTCTTTATTCCTTATAGTTTTAAAATCTGTCTGCAATAGTTTTAATCTTCTTACCTTTGTTTTGTCTAACTTAATTTTTAACTGCTCCATGAAAGGAGGATCTTAACTTTATCATTTTAAGATTTTGCGTAAAATTGTTTAAAAATGTAACACATTTAGTTTATTAATTCAACAAAAGACTAAAATGAAATCAACAAATAAGTCAATCACTGAAATTAAATTAATAAACATCATTAAAAGAGTTACTTTCAAGAACATTTTCAGGTGAATGTCCTTCCTGATGCGACCGCAAATTGGATTTGTGTTCACTTGCTGAGCAAATATCGTTAACCACTACACCATTACAAGCACAAATAAACACACATCAAATAATTCTAAAACGTAAGCTTTAATTTAAAATTGTCATTTTAAAAATTATTTAAAAGTGCACTTTTACAGCAAAGACATATTTCCAAGTGTCTCTTCAGCTTGCCTCCCAGCAAGCCAGCATTATTTACCTCCTTCTAAAAACTAGTTTGAAGGACGTTGACATGCCTGGTGAGCATCTTTCATAGCAGTTTCTACTGTTTTTACTATGCTTAAAAGCTATTCAGTTTCTCTGGTCCAGGTCCTAAAAATGATTTGGCTTGGTTTAGATTATTCATAAGTCTGAGCAGGAGCCCTCTGCTTGGGAACATAACATAGGCGTAGTTAAAATCTTGAGATTGGATGCTGTTTGGTGCGAACGTCAACCTTCTCACGTTGTGTAGTGCACATTGTTTAAGTGAATGGTCATTCAGAGAGACTGTTTCTTTATCAGTTTCATCAGTGTTTTATTGCTTCTTATTTTTACACACTAAAATGTTTTTACATTTTTATATATGTAAATTTGGCTCAATACATGTAGTATTTCATGCCTTCTTTAAGGTGAAGCCCGTCTTGAGAAATAATGTAATTGCTAGCGATCGATTGGTAATAACATATATAGAGAGTTTATATATGGGACTCTGTGGTTTCTGCTGTGATCTGCGGAAGTAGTTTCCCCCTTTGCCAACATGTCCTTCTTCTAAAAGCAGACTTTTTCATCCTTTAAAAATGGAAAATCTTTGCTTCATGTGTCCAGGTCCATGGTGTGAGGCAACCTGTCTGCAAGTGAGTGTGAGTGACTGCAATCACTCTTAAAGAGGTTGGACCAATGCAAATCTCACATATTGCCTTGAAGGAGATCACCTCGGTTTCTCAAACTGAGGTGATCTTCAGCTAAGTTCCCCTCTTTCACCACCTTCATCACCCTGCTTTGTGCTCCTCTACCTCTGAAAGCAAGAGTAAAACATGTGCCTGCAAGGCAAATATTCAGGAATTAGATACTGCAGGCCTTTCATCCTAGCAACAGGCCTCATCACCATCTGTTCACCTAAACCAGCCCAGTCGTCATCAGCGCCACCGTCTCCGCGCATATTCCATCACCTGCGAGAAGGATGAGGCAGGGAGAGGCTGACAAGTGTCTTAATTTTATTTTTTGTCTACACAAGATAAACTGTCCTTATTAAAAAAGGCCCACCCACCTTCCCACCAGCATTGCCCTCCGTCACCCCCATGCTTCTTATAGGAATATTCATCGTGCAATATTGCAAGATTAGGCTGCGGAGAATTTGACAAATACGACCAGCTTTCACGGGAAAATATTTTGGCACGTTTTTCTTGATGCGAAAATGATTACATTAAGAAGAGACGCCTTTTTTTTCTTTCTCCCCCCCTTCTTCCTTCCTCCCTTCCTTCCTTCGCGGGTGGTGGAAATAGCAAGTAGAAAGCACGAGTAAAGATTTCTCTTTTTGGTGATAGACAAGTTGGAATGTACGTCATTAGCTTCTCCGCTGTATAACGACCTTGTAATCACTTCAAATGGCGGTCTGGCTCTTGAGGTGTGTGCCACCGTTAACAACAATTCTTCACAACAAGAATCATTACTTAATCTCAGCCACCAAACCGCTCTCTCCTGACAATGTCAGCTCATATTGAGGCTGTAATCACTAGACCAAGGCCACCGTGGCTGCTGTCGCCTTGTCCCTGCGGTGCTATCATGGGAAAAGGGAAAACTGGGGCTTATCTCTCAGCGCGCGGATATGACAGGAGGGGAAGAGGGGGGACTATACGGAGAGCTTTGTCTCATATCCTGATTGAGTTCACGCTCCCTCACTCTGTTGCTGGGGCGAAAACCTACCTGAAACCGAACCAGAAAGGTCGACACTCGGGGGTCCAGTGGCGTGGTGTGAGGGAGGATAAACTCGACTTCCACATGAACAAAGAGGAAGTGGGAAGGAAAAAAACATTTGAGGCCTGATAATGCCCGCACTGAGCCCCATTAGGATTGAGGTATTATCCCCTGGTTGACTTTGGCTATGAGAAAATGTGTCCCCCCTCCTCCCTTGCTTTGCCGTTTCCCACTCATAACAGACCTGTTGGCCGTCGTGGTTTATCAAGCTCACAAATCTAAACAGGACAGGGGCCCTGACCGGGAGAGGGCCTTGTACACAGGAAGGGCCCTAATTCTCTCTGGATTAGAGAGCAAGTAGCAATTTAGACAGCTGCTTGCTTTTAACCCTTTACAGCCGATCGGAGCGGGCACGCTCTGTTTTGCGTAACTATTTTTAAATCCCGGTAGCTCTGCAACCACTTAAGCTAGCACAATAATTTTTTTTGCATATGAAACTGGAGGAGTTGTACTTACATCTTATGCCATCAGCTTGTCCTAGGTCACAGTTTCCTTCCACATATAGCTTTGCAAAAACTGCATAAAAATCACTTGCAGCAACAAAAACATGATATTCCAGAAACACGCTTCGCCGATCCATCAGCTGTTTGTAACACTTCCTACGTCCATCAGCGCAAACTATCACATGACCGCATGACCTGCCCGAAACCGGAAGTGACGTCATTTTGCGGAAATGTAGTTTTTTACGATCGGGCCCTTATGAGCTTGTGTTTTACTTGTTATGTGTTTTAAAAAGTTATGTTTGAGTTTATGACTTTCTGTGTCGTTTCTGGGATGCTTAGGACTCATATTGCACTGCTGGAAATAGTTTATTTTGATGCATATGCTGTTATTTTGCAAATTTGCACTATAATATTTATTTTCGTTTTTCCTGCAGTATATAAAAATTGGTGTATTTCAAAAATAAAACTATGAAGACACTCAAAATAAATTTCCTGTGGTGGGAAACTAGTTTGTGTAACTTTTTTGTATTTACAGTTTTGAGGGATAAGCCTCTTAAATTTCTCTAACTAGAAATATATGTTAAAAAAACAAAAACGATTTTCAATTTTTTTGTAGTTTATTGCACTTTTTTGCAATTTATGTAATTACTATGCACCTAATGCAGACATATTATTAAAGTTTGGGCTATAATGGTTGTATTGATGTATAGCAACTTGAAATGCTCCCAAAAATGGCTCCACAGCATGTAAAAATATAATATAAGCTCTGGCGGACTTGGTTCTATGGTAGGTCTTAAAGGGTTAATATCCCAGTTTGCTGTGTCTGTATCATAATGTGGAATAATGGCAGTAATATTTTTCATTATTACAAATCTGTTGTTAAGGTTGAGCTGTCGATGAACGGAATAATGGTCAATCGAGGGGAGTTCTACTAAACTAAAAGTGGTGGTGCTCAAACATGTTAATGAATTAAGGGCACATCAGCAATCATAATTAACCATGTAATCGGGAAATGTGCTGGGTTTTTTTTGGTTTATTTTTCCAAAGGCAGGATGTTCAGTCTTCAGTGTAACACAACCATTATAACCTGTTTAGGACAGCATGAAAATCTATATCAGCTACATCTGAAGTACTTAATACACTACAAACAAAGGTATTAAATGCCAGTGTATTTACAAATCATAGCTCAGATCCCAGATACCAAATATCGATACTATCAATGTTTGGTATCGATATCTGGTATCGGAATGATACTAGCATGTTAGGATTGATATTTTGTTTCTATCCTAAAAGTTCAGTATGTAGCACATTGAACTGTGTTAAATAATAATTAATAATAATAATAATATAATAATAAAAAAAAACATTTTTGTGCAGGGGGAGAAATTTAAAAAAAAACTGTACTTCAAACATGCACTGTGAAAAAGGTCATTGTTGACTGTCATTTCTATGTTTTTATAGGCTATAGTACATTTAAACAACAGAAACTGACCCAAAATGCTCTAACGACGGCCGCATTTACAACCGAGGTCTCCAAAAAAACACCCACCAAAAGAACAGTTTCACCATACATGAAAACCTGAGAAATGTGTATTTTTGTGTGCAATACTTTCATTATCTTTAAGTAAAAATCACAGTGATTTAGTGGTCCTTAATGTGTTCAGAATTTGCAAATTGTTATTGGTTCGTCTCAAAAATCATGACACACCGCTTTCCCTTCCCTTTTCCCTGCATTTGTAAGGTGAAATTATCGGTATCAGTATCGGCAATACTGGGCCTATATTTACATGGTATCGGAGCCATTCCAAAATTTGTAGTATTGCACACTATTGGCATTTTGTGTCCAAATAAGACGACAGTTAACTGGAAACCTTTGTCTTTATCTGTCTGAGATTGATTGAGTCGGACTGCAATTGTTTGGAGACAGGTTGCCTCCCAGCAGGTGACCTGTGCAGTCACATTGCAACCGTGGGGCAACCACAGATTTTTTTCCAGCTGCAAGGAGGTTGCAGCTCGAGGTATTGGAGGTATTTTTAGTCGTTTGACTGAACCATTATCTTCTACTACGTGGACTGAGATGAGAAGAAAACTCAAACTTGCATCAAGAGTTAAAAAATGGCAAAACACTCTTAATTGTTTTGTATTAATTTTTATATTTCTCATATCAATTTAGTATTTCCTATCAGCATCTGCTTTAAATACTCAAATTACACTTGCAGAAAAAATGTCCTAAGCTAACTTAAGTTGCAAAAAAAAAACATTTAAAAAATGTCAGCACTTTATATTAAAACAATGGTAGAATGGATTCCTTTTTTTTGTATTAGCACATGCTATTATGGTAGCAATATTAACTAAGTCCTTCCCAGTGATTATATAGCTGGAAGGTCATGAGTCTGATGGCTGTAAGTGCCCTCCAGCTGAAGGATCACTTCAGCTAGTCTCTGTTCCACTGCAGAATCGCTGTCTCTTGTTCTAAGGCAGAGGCGAATGTATTTTTCTCTCTGTATGTGTGTGTGACTTTGTGCGTGTCTAACAAAGTAAACCAGGTGCAAAGAGAGCACAGAGGCTGGAAAACATACAACACGTGCTTTTGGTCCCAGAGCTGATAACATAATGTACTCTTTGTGAAGAAAATGAAAATTATATCACATCTAAGGGGCATTTTCTGCAATAAAACTCAAAATAACCATCTTCTGTTGGGTTTGTTGTCAGTAGTGACAGTGCAGGAAGGCTGGGAAAGGTTTTCATCTGAGACTAATCAAACAGCGCAGATATATTAGTGCAGTAAACATGAAGATGCATGACAAGCACGTAATGCACAAACTGCACGTCACTGATGGAAGTGAGAAGTTTGTTCAAATTCGTAATTGCAGAAGCAAGACGGCACACTGAATGCAGATGTCTTCCTTTATCAGTTGCTTAGGAGGGGATCCCCACCTTAATGGCAAGGAAAGCAGGCTTTGATGGATGAAATAATTCCTAATCTGTGGGCATGGCGCTGCCACCACGGACCAGGACGTGTTGGGTGGGGCAAGTGGGCGGCTAGCATGGGTAGTTGGGTGTGTGGGGGGGGGTTACTTCCTTCAACTTCTGAGAGATTTCCTGAAGGCATGCATAACACACTTAAGATTTCTGTTGCTGATCCAAATCAGCTTTTTTTTTTCTGCCCCCTCCCTCTCCGACACTGTGCCTCACAGCCACATACAGGCGACTACTTTCAATTGATTAATTCTGCTGTAATTTGGCCGCAATGTGTGACTATCGCAATAAGCCCATTGCACGGGGGAAAAAAGGCAGCAATAGTGTGGATACAAAGTTTTGACACAAAGTTGAGTCAAAGGGAAAGCTGATTTTTGTGTAGTTTATAGTGGCTGGAATTGTTTTACCAATTACCCTGTTGATTTTAGCCCTAACTCTTCTCAGTTGTACAAAATCAAAAAGTTTGCATAGATCCACAACAACAGGGATGATATTGTACCATGTAGGTTGCGGTTTTAAGATGTTTTTGGGGAATATTCCATGTCTTTCCTTCCATACATTTTCTTCTGCTTATCCAAAGCAGGTATTCCAGATGTTCTTTTTCTTAACTTTCCCGTCTCTCCTGGAGGACGATTCCAGACCAGATGAGATATATAATCTCTCCTGTGAGCCTAAGTCTTAGTCTAATGTATAATTTATGCTACCGCAATTGTCTCCGTTTTAGATATGGATTTCTCTACCTACAGAGATTATACTGAGAGGGGTTTTAAACCACCGCAAAGCATTCACGTGCAGTTCTCCAAGATTGAAACTGCACATTGCTTGATGTGAAGGACTGCTGGGTTCATCAGGATGGGAGAAAAAACATCGAGGATCAAAGATGAAGTATGAAGAGCATAGACAGTAGACACTTTTAATCATTTTTAACACTTGCTTTCAAGTCAGCTCTTTGTAGTTTATAACTTTGCTCTTCTCTGCACCTGACTGATGGACTACCAACAGCACAAGTAAGAGGAGCCCAAAAACTGGTTGTACCATATGCTTTGCACAATGCCTATATTGACAACAGATGCTCTATGCTGGTAGATGGGTCATCCACAGACTACCATCCACCATAATTCCAGCATAAGCCAGGATCCCTTGGATCCCCAGCTGGGCATCCAAAAGGAGGCATCTAGGTGTCCGGATCAGGTGCTTGCCCCTTTCAGCTTGTAAAAGTCTACTTCAGCTTTTTTACAATTAGAAAATCTCAGAAATTGTTCTTAAAAATACATTCTTACGTTTGCTAAGTGAACTTATTTGCGTCAAGTTTAGGCTCTCTAAGATACAGTTGAAAGAGGAACCCAGAAGAATAAAAGTAAATACAATTCTAAAGACGAGCTGTATTAAAAAGGTCCACAAAGTAACAGTAAAGGTACAAAAACCAGACTAAATATCAAGCAGGGAAAATATCTGGACGGATTGGCTGCCCTGCCTTAATTGTTCTCACCTGTCTGTCATTCCCAGTCAGGAAAGGAGAGAACAAAGGCAGGAAGTAAAAACCACAATAAGAGAAGACTGGCCTTCAAAGTAAAATAGGCGGAACCTAAAAGGCAAATTAAGCACACCGGCAAACATGAAAACAGAAACAGTGGAACACAAAAGAGCGAAGGAAACGTATAAAACCGAATATGTTGGTAATATGTTGGTGAATGTTAGCGTCGCTGAACTATAGCTGAGATTTGATGATTGATGATTTGTTGATCCTAAACTGCAGTCTCATACTTACGCTTTTTAGCAAGACTTACCTCGAGCATAACAAAAAAAAATTGCAAGCAGCTTATCAGGTACATTTATAGGTAAGTTTTAAACATAAGCATTCTTTAGCAGTTCTCTGAATAACTGAATATATAATGTTTACCAATGCTATCGCCTATAAACAAAGCAAACCCAGAAACCTAGCAAGCCTGGGTTTATCATTGTAAAAGGGTAAAAAAGTGTTAATAAAACCACAATAGGAAATTTTAAAATGAGATTTTAACTTCAGTCTCCCGGTAACAAAAATCATGCCCATGTGTGCTGCCACCCTGCAGTAATTGTTTCAGTTATTTCAGAGGAATAAATATCAGATATGATCCTGGTGCAAGCAGAAGAATTGGTGACTTCAGGAGAGTCAACAGGACACGAGATTTGTTGGCAATATGGGCTCAGTTTAAATGATGAAAATTGTTGAGTTTTTGCTGAAACAAATGGCAACAACCAGGGCAACAAAAAACACCTCTGCTTTGTTTATTACAGGGTAAGAAGATAGACTGTGTAGTACTTACTCAGCTGGGGGTCCTAAGGCTTTTCAAAAATGTGATGTCAGCAGACTGCATGCCACCGATTGGTCAGTAGTTGGTGTCACTCAATGAGTCATGGTTTTTTTGAAACCTTACCCACACCGTGGTCTCTCAATTTGACAAAAAGCCATAAGCTGACTCACCCGGCAACCGTCGTTGTTGTGTTTGTGTTTGCTTACAACTGAAGTCATACAAAAAGACCCCACGCACATTGGCGATACTCAATTGTAATAGAAAATGACTGAAACCGAGTAGAATAGAGTCAAGTCGTGTCAAGTAGGCACTAGCAGAAATGACACAGTAGACTCCTGTGGTAAAATGTCAGCCTCAAGGTCAGAAGTCAAGTTGTTTGAAATCTTGTGAATGCTTTAACTTGAGAAGGAAGTCACCTAGGATTTTCAAGTGTATCGATAGGTGTATCTATTCAGATGAGTTTGACTGTTAGTGTCCTCAGCCTCAAGGTCAGGGGTCAGAGTTCAAGTTTCCTGAAAAACCTGTGGATGTGATAACAAGGCCACATAGGATTTCGAAATTCATACAATAAGAGGCTGAGGGGTAGTCTCACAAATATTTCTATTAGTATTTCTTTATTATTTCATACATCTGTGAATTGCACCTGTGCAGTTTAAGAATTCAGCTTTACTCTTCTCTAACCTCTAATCCAAATATTGCTCCAAAAAACAACAACGCAGGAGTGATTAAAAACATCGGCTTTAACCTGTGTAACTGTAAACACACTTAAATATGTACATCACCTAGCATATATATAATAATAATAATGGATACTTTATTGATCCCCATGGGGAAATTACTTGTTTTCTCTGCATTTGACCCATTCACTCAGTGAAGCAGTGGGCAGCCCACTAAGCAGGCGCCCGGGGAGCAGTGTGTAGGGACGGTGCCTTGCTCAGGGGTACCTCAGGGTAGCCGTTAAGTGGATTCGAACCGCCGACCTTCCGATCATGGGGCAACCACTTTACCTACTGAGCTATCCCTGCAGTTGATAACTATATCATGGATTGTTCAGTCTTATCAGCCAAACAGTGTTGTAGTCGGCAGCTCCACTTGTGCAGAACATCGGCGATGTCTGTGTCCTCTGCAGAGCAGAATAACCTTAGAGCGACCCATCATGCATTGCAGAGGTCACGCTTAGTGCCACGTGGTTAGCGGTAGCTTGTTAGCAGCCTGATCCATTTAGAGCTGCAACAAAGCTGCACACATTTCCCAAAGAAGAGGAATTACAACCATAATCGTTCTTGTCATTTGCACAGCAATTTTACTCCTGAATGCCTCGTTTTAGGGAGGAATTAATAATAAAAAAAAGAAAGGAAAGAAATCGTATGAGCTTCAGGTGCCGAGGAGTTCACCCCTTTCCCACTCATCCTTGCCTGCAGCCCTGCGATGCTCTCTCGGTCTGCCTCTCCCTCTCTCGGTTTCTTATTATCAGTTAATAATTCTTTCTCATTCAAGCAAATTAGAGAAACTTGACTGTGTTAGAGCGAGTCCAGCATGGAGCTGCAGGCAGAGAGAAGGCTAAATGGCAGAAATTCCCCCAAGAGCAAAGAGCGCATGAAGCACAACATTGTGTCCACCACAAAAGCCGCTCTGTAGTTTTGATCCCCTCTAATTTAATTAGCCCAAGAGGTAGTGCATTAATTTGCCAGGAATTCTTCTGATGCAGAAAGCCGCCCCCGGTGCATGGAGGGAGAGAGAGAGAGAGGGGAAGAAGGAACCTCCTTGCTGCTTTTGTGCAATCGGGGAGGAAAGGAAGAAATTTGCTTCCATTTTATGTGTCATGGTGCCGGAGTTTTGATAGTATTGATTCCTATCAAGGTTTGTGTGTAATTCCCGGGACTTTTTTGTTGTTGTTGCGAGGCTCATAATCATTTAATGGTATTATTTTCTAAGTCAATTGAGTCCTTCTGCATCCTGTGGCAACAAATAGGGACTCCAGCTTTCACACATAATTAAACATCAGCTGTGTCTAACAGCATGAACATATTTATGTCAAAATGTATGCAACCTCTGCCGCTTCCAGTGAGTGGCAACCACAATATTAAAACCCACAGTGTGGAATTAACTGCGCCGTATAGCCATACAATTTTTTTGTTTTTTCTAATATGTTTAATTTCTCTGCACCTCAGAGTTGAAATGAACACAGTTGAAATAAACCCAGATCCAGTGCACGAGATATTGTGCTGGTTAATTAGCAAAAAGCAGGATAGAAATCCTTGAATCTCACAGGATTTATCACTCAAGACAATATTTGTGTTGACACCACAAGGCCCAGTGTTTATCACAAAAATATCTCTCTGCAGATAGACCGGGGTAGCCGAGTCCTGTGGCAAAGACTCAGTCTGAGTATTTTTGCCACCATCTTTCTAGCTGATTATTGTGCAGCAGATCTGAACAGATGCTCATAGGCTAGCAACCTGTCAACCACATGCTAAAGCCAAGTTGCAGAGTGCACTCTGTTGGAGAAACTACGCAAAATCAGCACAAAACATGGCTGAAGTGTGTTTCTCGCTTTTATACTTCTTAAATTTTAAATTATTAACCTTTATTAATGTCAATTATTAATGCTAAATCGGCTAATAGCTAATATTGGGTTCTACCAGACACTATGTAATAGGTTGTGCAACATTAATCTTTGTCCTCAGAGAACATGCATGTGACATCAGGTTACAGGTAGTAGGGCCCATTTGTGTTTGCCCCATTGGTCGTGCCATTTATGCAAGTGCTGAGAGTTCGAGTAGTCACTGAATGATAGGTGTCACCACTCAGACAAAACCTCCACATTGGCACTGATATTGGTGGGGAAGAAGTCAAAACAGGAAGCAAAGAAATCATTGGGTCTCATCTTTTCAAACTGTCTGTGAAGGTTCTCAGTCATCCAGGTCATCGTAGTCAAAGGAGCTTGCAAAGAAAAGCGTCTGGACTTCTTTAAGTTGCTTGAAGACGTTTCACCTCTCATCTGAGAAGCTTCTTCAGTTCTAAGGTCAAATGGTGGAGAGTCCCAGATATAAACCTAGTGGGAGTATCCGCCCACAGAGGGACAAAAGGATCCCCTGATGATCCTCTAATTGCCTGAGCCAAGGTGTGAAACTGGGTGTGGGTCCCAATCAGCCAGAGTTTCGGGTGAGCTCATTGTGAAACCTGGCCCCACCTTATCATGTGAATTCCTGAGGTCAGATGGCCCAGGATGTGAGTGGGCGTTAAGGCGTCTGGGAAGGGAACTCAAAACTGGATTATAGATGCCAGACAGTTGGTGTCGTAAACCACCGCCTCTGTTCAAAGATGGTCGCTCAAACTGTTGAAGCATGTCTCTCTGTATAATCTTGGAATCCCTGAGCTTTTGTTCTGATGGACCAATAAAATGGCAGTAAAAAGCAACCCAATTGCATGTGTCCTCTTCAGCACTTGCATGAAGCTAAAACCAGCAGAAACAGTACCAAAGGATGGCATGCGCCAAAGGATTTTGCGTCACTTTTCGCATAAGTAGGCCATTAGATAAATAATGTGTTCAAGGAGCACGAATCAATACTTTGGAGGTCGTGACTACTTCAAGAACTAATCTGAGGTTGCGCTGTTGCTTTTGATTTTTCCTGTCTCCGTATTAATATGAGGTTGAATCATGCAGCTTCACTGGCCCACAAACAATAATCTCCTCCAGAAGATTTTTTAAGCCAGCTGATAGGACGAGTGTGTGCAAAACTACATCAGTTCACATCTTTGCATAGATTTTGTATGTAATCAGCTTGGCGTGAAAACTCTGTTTGGTCAGAAAACAGCACGGGAAACGTGCAGATAGTGTTTCTTTTCACATAAATCACATCAAAGCTACTCTTATTCACACCACCCACATGCTTACATACATGATGATACCTTTAAATAGCTCTGGTCTACCTCGCTTTCTATTTTCTATTTTCTGTTGACTGTTAACAAACATTTTATTTTATTCAGCGCTGTGTGGTGGTCAGAAAAAGAAGAAGTTGGATCCCCCTCGGTTGTCACAGGAGAGGAAATGTTTCAATTAGGGATAACTCTCGCTATCACAGTAATTTTCATTTGAAAGGAAAAACTGAAAAACTTTCTTTAATTAACATGCAATGTTCTTGATAAGTGAAGATCTGTGCTATTTGATAATATTAATTTTTTGAGCTATCGCACACAGCTCCTTTGATAATCTTTCATCTTGAGACACTCTCTTGTGTGATTATACCAAATTGAAGAGGCCCACACCATAGCCATTAAAGAATCACTTCTCATTTTGTAATTAGAGTGCTTGCAGTGGTCCACTAAAAGATACCAGCCAGCAGCACGTCATGGTACAAAGAAATGTGCATATTCTGAAAAGGTATGGCTTCTTCTTCTACTCATATTTAGTTGTACATTAATAATTTAAAATCTTTAAAGAGTTAACCCCAGGTCAGGTGGTCTTGTTCATAAAAGTAGTGGTCAGTTCCTAGACTTATTCACAGAACAAGAGGGTATATTGTAAAAGGAGCGGTCACGCTCAAATCGATCATCAGTTTAACAATGCTTTGCCTGTTTTTGGTGAGCGCTGTGGAGGTCAGAGGCCGTCTTTTCTCAACTTTGACCTGTGAAGTTGCACAGTCAGCCAGTAGAAACAGAGCTGTCTTGATGGCTGAAAACAGGGAGGTTGTTATTTTAGAGTGAGCATCGTAGCCAAGGAGTGACCCCGAGAGCTAAAAAACGTCCCCTTAAATAACTGCAGTTCACCTAGTGACCACTTCAGGCATGCTTCCAACAGTGAGCCCATGTAATAATCTACAATGAGGTTACACTGTGATACAAAACAGTATCTCATCTTGTCATGGGAAGTTTCCCGCTTCATAACAACTGTACAGTCAGTTTTTGAAAACGTTACCTATTCAGATACTTCTTGAGCCTTAGCATAACAGACACACACAGTTTGATTGATAGGTGTGTCACCACCTCTTTCAGTTCGTGCCACTTAAACAGTATGAAGATGAACATAAGCAGTGGGTAGCGAGGCCAAATCATGGAGTTTGGAGCAAAGACCTGACACAGAACCTGAAAGGTGCATCTGGACCTTCGGTTAATCCATCTACTGTTCACTGACGCCATCAGAGACGGTCTCAGTGGGAGGGCGGTTGTCAAGAAGCCATTCATAATGAAAGGAAACAGGGAGAAAAGGCTGATCTTGACAGAGAACAGAACCGAAGGCAGAAACTGTCAGGGTCTTGGGTCTTTGACCCAGCATTTAGAGGTTATTTTGCATTTGTGATTCTTTCTGTGACATTGTGAGGAGTTTTACAGGTTTTACAGTTTGGTTTGGTTTTAGTTCTTTCTATGTTTCTTAGTTACTTCTATTTCCAGTTAATGGTTTCTTGTCTGTGAGGTTCCTCTTGTGTCTTTGTCTCAACCCCATGTCTTATGTGAGTGTCATCTGTGTTTACGTCTCCCTCTGTGTGACTTCAGTCAGTGAACCTCAGCTTGCTCTACAGAGAATTTATCATCATCGCAACAAGCAAGGAAACGAACTGCATTTTGCTCTTTATCTATGTCCAGGAATCTGTGGGGGAGAGCACGTGAGAAAACCAAGTTGGAACTCACTTCACCGGGAGCTAGGAGATCACTGTCATCACGTTTTGGAACTGTTTCACTGTGTTTGCTGGAAGTGCTGCATTTAGGTCCTGCTTTCTCGTCTGCCTTAACAGAAACATCCAAAGAAGAGCTTTGAATGTCCTTCAAGAAGCCTGAGAACTATTCCTGATGACTACTTAAAGAAATGACAAGAAAGCTGCCTAAGAGAGTTCAGACTGTACTGAAGAATAAAGGTGGTCACAACAAATATTGACTTTCAAACTCGTGCATTGGACTGGACCCCTATGTTGTGTTTGTGCAGTCTTTGCCTTCTGAAGCATTTTGATGGAACTACCTCACAAAAATGTCTGTTTGTGTGGTCAATCTTAACTCACTCCTATAAATCTATAAAAGCAACTTGTATGTTCTGTAAATTTAAAATCTCTCAGCTTCACGAGTCACCTGAAACTTTCCACTCTTGTGCCGCCATCACATGTGAAGGTATGCAACTACTTTGTTCCAGGGAAAGCGCAACACATAGACCTTCTAGTGATCCACTTTGGGAGGTCATCTATAATTCAGAGGCAATCACAACCCTCGGCTCAAAACTCAGGTTAACCAGCGAGCGTTGCATTTGTTTTGCCGCCGGCGACGTTGCTTTCTCCGTTCTCCAGGGCAGTAATCCGCCGCTCTCTCACGAGTTTCCTTTTTGTCCGCGCCGTGGCCCAAGGTACATTTTCACCGTGACGAGGTAAAAGCATGGATAAGATGTTTTATACTTGCAGTACAAGTGCACAGTGCAGGGGCTCAGCAATCCTGCTGAATAATTCAGCCGAGCATGTTTGAACAGGTACGGAAATAATCTTTCGGCAAAGTGAGAGTGGATATATCCCCCACCTCTCCTCGCCCTCTCTCTCTCTCTTTGCATCTTGCTGGTTTCAGAACAACTTGGAAGTGCAGCGAGGTCTCAGAACGTATCGGCCCATGCCCAATGAAATATTAAAGGTTATTGGTTAACGTGAGAGCTCCTCAGATGTCTCCTGTGTTGAGATGAGCAGGTAAATTTAACTTCCCTTTCAAAGCAGACAGGTTAGGATATCTGACACTGGTAAATATTACATGGAAGTGTTTGCTAGCCAAGGGCCAGGTAGGCTGTTTTTACAGCTCCACAGTCTCTACTTTAAACTACTTTTTACTTTTATTTGATCAGTGATGATTTCCTTTTTCAGTACTCTTGTACATCTATACACATACGCCTTAAATCATATTTATAGGAACAAACGCACACACAGCTGCACAGCAAAACATGTCAGAATAGCTTACTAAGAACCCCTGAGAACCTCCAATCGTGCTATTGTGACAGTAACGTGTGCTCAAGAGGGACTTAGCACAAAATTAAATGATAAAAAATGGCATTAGAAATTGTTATGAACAGACTTAGTAGCAGTTAGAGTTCAGAGGGTTTAAAGGCAATGGTGTAATGAACAAAAATGAAATCTGGAAGAGCTGTAAAAAACAATAATGATGAAACCAAGTACACAGAAGTAACTGAGGCATCCTAAATCCACTGAAGATGGTGGCAGAATGCTTAAAGCGACCTGTCTTTAAAAAACTTTGAGCATGTGAGCCTGGAGAACTGGACATTACTGTGTTTTCAACAAAAATGCAGTAAAAATGTAAATAAAAAAGCTTTCTTACGTTGCACAGTATTGTATAGGATATTCAGTCATGGTAACAATGAAGCACTGTACTTGAACTTGGCTATCATGTCTCTCTGCTGTGAGTAAGAGTGACCAGTGAGACGTAGAAGAAGACTAAACTCATTCACCCACTTTAACCTCTTTGTCTTTTTGCTCTGAGCGTCGTTGCAGACCTCAGGAAAGGATGGGAAAGATGGGTGGAAGGGTGGGGTAGGAGGCAGCAGTGTCACGGTGGCCGCAGGCGGGAGGGGTGACGGGGAGAAGGAAGGAGGGGGTGAGACGGAGGGGATAATTAAGCGAGCACGGTGACAGCTGCAGCAGGTCCCGAGCAAAAGGCCCGAGCTCCACTGAGCTGAATTAATGGCATCAGTGGAGCCCGGCAGCGCCGCCACCGCCGCTAACATTTGATCATTAATTATTAGCCTTTTGACAGAGCCGGGCCTTGTAACCTCTCACCTGCCCGCCGGCAAGGCCTCACCTGTACCACACACAGCTTACATCCACAATATGAATTTATGGAATTAGAACATTTTTAATAAATTAAAGATATTTATGCTACAGTCTGCAAATTAATGTTAAAATGTCTCACCTGCTTCATCCTGTGGCCTAATTACTTTCTGATGCCAAAAATAAACGCTTTTAATTAATGATTATTCTGCACAGGTTAGTCACTTCCTGTTGGATTCCCATCTTGTCAGCCGCTCGCTGGAATGTCACCACTCTCATGCTGGTATAATTACATAAATGGCACAACTGACACCAATGAATAATATAACCTGATATTTTCCCAAAGGGGATCCGAGGCAGACAATCATCACTCAATAATACAAACCTAAGAAGGTGACACTGACAGGGACTGTTATGAAAAGAGTTTAACCCGTTGCTGTTTTGAAGCTTTTACTCAATTTAATTTTTTTCTTCTCCATTTAAAAAGTCGGGTTGTTAGAGGACAGTTCTGCACTCTTCTTGTGTGACATATCCACTCAAATCAGTAATATAATTAGAGGCGTATCGAAACTGATTCAAAAACCCACTTTCACAGCAAAACTTGCAAGCATGAAATGTTTTTTAGTCTTCTTTTGGCCTGACATGCAGTCACATAGATGTCAAATTTCAAAGCCGGTAAAGTTGTTGGTGGCGTTACAGCACGTTCACCAAGTTTTCACTTCTTAGTCGCTGCTTGTTTGGGAGTTCGCCATTTAAGCAGCTAAACAACAAAAGCATTTACTGTAGCTGACTGACTTCCAGATATAAAAAGGTCACACTTCAATATTTTTGAACTGCAACATAGCGATATGTCCAAATGAAACAACATTTGCGTTTATTTCTTATCTCTTCTTCTTCTTCTTCTTCTTCGGGCTTCTTGAACTTAATTTAGTTCAATTCCATTTTATTTATATGGCACCAAATGACAACAATCTCACCTTATGAGCAAGCACTTGGCAACAGTTGGAAGGAAAAGCTCCCTTTTAACAAGAAGATGGGCAGTCACCTGGTTGTTGTTTATGGGACGGGATAAAAGACGCACCAACCGTCTGCATGCCCTCCTTCACCACATAAATAAGCCTCCTTTTTTCCTCCTGCCTGGCAGCTCTGTCTTCAACAACTTCTTGTCACTGCAACATCCTCCATACTCTGTTAAATATATAAATAATATAAAATAACTGTCTGCGACCCCTCTATCAAAAACACAATGACAATTTGCTCAAGAAATATATTTAATAAAAGAAAATTCATGGTGTTTGGGGCTCCAGCTCTCTAGGATTCCCTTCATTTTGACTACCTCAGTATTTTGTTAAATACAGGAATAGAGTATCATTACCCGGCAAAAAAGGTTATGTTTGTGGTACTGTTTGCATGCATGTTATTCTGTCTGTTAAACACAACAGTTTTGAATGGGTTCTGAACAAAATTCCTGCTAACAATCCATTAAATTTTGCCTCACAAATTTTGTCTGGTAAGAAGATTAGTCTTCTTGTGTCAGAAATCAAAGGCCTTCTTCAAGTTATCAACACAAATCTGGAGGAACCTCACTGTCTAAAATGTCTTCACACACTGAAACGCCTGAACAAAAGGCATGTCCACATACTTTTGGCTATTGAGTGTTTTTTTTCTCTGCTAGAAGAGGTAAAATATTGGGAAACACGTCAGACATTTGAAGTGATCTGCTTTACAGAGTAATACTGAATATATACACTAGAATCAGTATTGATGTTTCACACTAAAAAAGCATCAGCATCTGTAAATCCCTTGTACACAGAAATCCAAAAATCTACTTCTGCTTGTTTTCATTCCAGTCGACATGTGAAGAGAGTCGTTTCCACCTTTCAAACATATTCCAGGTTTTTATCACACTGCAGTGATTTTACCCAGACTAAAAGGCCGGAGAAAGGAAGAAGCGTTTTGAACAGAGAAGCTCGCCTCTTCACTACGTGCGAGGTCTGTTTCGTCATTCCCAGAGGTCCCTCAGTGCATCCTCCGTGTTCTCCTTCCTCCATACCTAGTTCTGATCTGAACGTAGGCATGCCACACGATGGATGAGGTAACACCAGGCAATCTCAACATGGTGCCGCTTACATCAACTCGCCTGTTCAGATGAGCTGCCAGACCATCGCTGCTAATCAGAATTTCTGCTCCTTTAATTGACCACCCCCCTCCCGACTGAATAAAAATTCAATAACATTAAAATAGAAATTGCTGGTGCCGATCCACGACCAGACCTGGCTCGCTCACAAAGCTTGTAATTAATGCTAATCGGGGACAGGCCGTCCAGTGATTTAGGTGAGGACGTCTGGAGAAGACTGGAGCATGCCAAGGAAGCCTGTTAGCGAGGAGCGAGGAGGGACGCTTTTTAATGATTGAAACCCTGGCATGTTGTGACAGGGTTCTGATTACAGTCCGCCGAGCAAGAGCCTCAGCCCCGAGGAAATGTACATGTCCCGGCCTCTGCTATAGGAGATGCAGGTTACTCCACACGAGGCATCACAGGTACAGAGGAAGTAAAAACACAAGTAATTATGCAAGTCTTTTCAAAATAGAAGCTAGAAGAAACAGTGAATATAGAAAAGATGGGCATGTTTCATAAAAGCCACTGATTTCACTCGAGGTTCAGTTTAGTCATTACAGGAATTACTGCTCAGCTTGTTATTTAATTTAGTGAAGGAAGCCTTGCTAAGTTAATAAGAACGATGATGTCAGTGCTTATTTTCAGACTCACATATGACTGCATTACAAACTGCTTTACTGTGGAAGCTCATAACTTCTGAAATAAGAAGTCAGGAACAAGCAGAAGAAAAGACTGAATAAAAAGTAATGAGTTCAAAGTGTTTTTGTAATTATATCCTCTTGTTTAAAATTTCAGTAATTTATTTATTTATTGGCAGCTTGATTCTTCCATAGAATACTCGACTCGCTATGGAAAGAAAGAGCTCACTGGATATTTCAAAGTTTTGATAAAGCGGATCATGTGAATCCAGTGTTTCTGTTGGTGTTTTTATTCTGAACATGCTCTACGTTGGAAGGCAAAAGACAAAAACAATAGACTCAATAAAAGTGAGATATAAAGATTATATAACTGGCAATCAGACTGTTGCTTTTACAGCGCTTTTCTAATCTGAGCACTCAAAGCGCCTCATTCGTCCATTGACACATGTTCATGCAGGTGCTCTTGCCTCTATCCAAGCACACACCTTCACGCTGATGGATTCATCAAGTGCAACTCCAGGTTCAGTATTTTGCCCAAGGATACATCAACAGGAAGAAAGGGAAGAGCCGGAGATCAAACCACCAACCTTTCGACAGGTAGTAGATGTGCTCTTCATGTCAGGGGCGACGGATGGGAGGGAGGCCCACTCATTGCAAACACTCTTAGAGAGACTGCAGACTGTTTGAAAATAACTACTGTCTAATATCACCTGAGTCCATCTGCATCGTTCAGCTCAACTCCTCTGTGATGTGTCAGGGACTCAACTCGTCTTGTTGTATTTGGAATATAAAATTGAGGCTGTACTCTCAATGTAAGCAGTTCATTTCAATTTCTGTGTATTTACAGTTAACCCTTTAAGACCTACCATAGAACCAAGTCCGCCAGAGCTTATATTATATTTTTACATGGTGTGGAGCCATTTTTGGGAGCATTTCAAGTTGCTATACATCAATACAACAATTATAGCCCAGATTTTAATAATATGTATTCATTAAGTGCATAGTAATTACATAAATTGCAAAAAAGTGCAATAAACTACAAAAAAATTGAAAATCGTTTTTGCTTTCTAACATATATTTCTAGTTAGAGAAATTTAAGAGGTTTATCCCTCAAAACTGTAAATACAAAAAAGTTGCACAAAATACTTTCATACCACAGGAAATTTATTTTGAGTGTCTTCATAGTTTTATTTTTGAAATACACCAATTTTTATACACTGCAGGAAAAACGAAAATATATATTATACTGCAAATTTGCAAAAAAGCAGCATCTGCATCAAAATAAACTATTTCCAGCAGTGCAATATGAGTCCTAAGCATCCCAGAAACGACACAGAAAGTCATAAAGTCAAACATAACTTTTAAAAACACCAGTATAGGCCCTGATGCCCTGATGGTAAAAAAAAAAACCTGCATTTCCGCGGAAATGACGTCACTTCCGGTTTCGGGCAGGTAATGGCGGACATGCAAAAGTTCGCGCTGACGTCTATTCCAACGTAGGAAGTGTTATGAACAGCTGATCGGATCGGCAAAGCGTGTTTCTGGAATGTTATGTTTTTGTTCCTGCAAGTGCTTTTTATGCAGTTTTTGCAAAGCTATATGTGGAAGGAAACCGTGACCGAGGACAAGCTGATGGCATAAGATGTAAGTACAACTCCTCCGGTTTCATATGCAAAAAAAATTATTGCGCTAGCTTACGTGGTTGCAGAGCTAATGGGATTTAAAAACAGTTACGTAAAACAGAGCGTTCCCGCTGACCGGCTTTAAAGGGTTAATCATCATCTTCGCAAACAGATTGCATGTTACTGCCAGCATGTCCCCCTTCAGTTGGAAACTGCTATTTAATCATTTAATCACAAAGAAAATTTAAACACAGCGACTGACTGGTCCCTGTCTTCGAAACAACCATTTCAACTCCAACACGACTGCACGTTCGCGGCACACTGTGCCAACTAATTTGGCTGTGCCACGGCCTTTAACCACTGTTCTCCACAGGGCGACCATAGCATTAGTTCAGACTAGAAATCTAGTCTCCAGTTTGATATATTCCCAACTCCTCATTCTAAGTTGTACATTTGAATGTGCAAGGGGCATAAAATTCAACACTACAGCGAAAATCTTTTCCTTTTTTATGCTGCAAAAACAAAATAATAATAAATCCTGTCATTGAAGTGAATTAGTGCTTGTTGTTGATTCCTTGAAGGTCTTTACTTCCAAACAAGTGTCTCAGTTTTACTTGATAGCGTCTTTGAGGTGATTTCAGCTTATCGCCAATGTAATTTCCAAAATCGAGTTTGCTTTTTCTCGCGGGGCAAAGAGAAAGAAGCTTGTGCTGCTCCTTGATTTAGCAGAGAAGGTTTCAGACCTGCAGCGTGCACATTTTTGTCACAATAACCCATAAGATGCATGCACTTAATAGGTCACTCAGAGGGAGCACGTGGTATTCTTTTCACAGCCTGCGCTTCCTGCGTGCAGGATCCCCGGCCGCCACGTTGAGAACCTCCGCTCCACTTAACGTGCTCATTTACCTTGAGCTATATTTACCCCGATCACAAAGAGAGTCTCTTAAGACTCCACTTCCACTCCTTCTATTGAGCCTCCTCACAAAACGTCTTGCCGTGCACAAAGAAAGCATGCACTGAGTGTAACGAATAGGAGGATGTGCGTGCGGCGTAATGGCCCACGGGGCCCTAATTGCGCCGATTGATTCGAGTTGTCAACTTGGACCATAGAATTTTTATCTGAGGAAACTATCTTAAAGGAGAGGCCAATGATGACATTTATTTTTCACAGTTAACATCTTTAGCCTCCCTCCACACTCACCGAGTTTACATTAGAGATGGAGATCACGAGATGTGCCGACTCTATGCGTGAGCCGTGCGCGGGCATGTGTGCGTCTCACATAGACCTCCTTTCAAAGCACTTTAGATCCCAGTGAATTGATATGGCCATTAATGCATGGAAGGGGAACCATTTTGGTGTGACTCTTGATGTGTCTGCATTTCGCTGCCACATCTCTTTCTATAGAAAGCTTTCTTTCTCCTTCTGTTCCGCAGCATTAGTAATTATCACGAGGATGCCTCCTAGTCTCACTGCAGAAAAAAAAAAAATGTCTTCGCTCATCAGAGAACAGAGACGTCAATTTAGGGCCAACTCCCCCCTGTTAGCAGAGAGAGGTTTGAATTAAAAACATCCCTCACAGGTCGTCTCTTTGTACGACGCTGGGCAGCAGCAGCAGGTTCGGGAAAACTTCAATTATTTTCCATTAACAGGGACACAATTGATCTAAACATGTGGTGAGTGGTGCAGTGGCTCTACCTTAAAGGGAGGTGGTTTTCAGGGAGCAGAGCTGCAGAGGCTGAGCACCCCTATGGATCGTCCCCTCTGGTTCTATACAGTTTAGAGGCCCTGCTGCCCCCGGCCTGATTGAACGCCACGGAGAGGGCCTGTGGAGAGGCTCTAGTAACCGTATGCCATTGTCCAGATGCTCACCTACAGTCACGGAGTGGGGGTAAAGAGACTGCGGGAAGGATTGGTGGCACTATGGAGGGCAGAGGAGCTTTTGACCGACTGCCAGTTCAGCTCTGCTTAAGGGAAGGGATGTGTTTAGCAATGTGGAAAAAGCTGTAGGAGATCACACAAAAGCACTTAGGAGGGTTGTTTCAGTCTGGAAGGTGAAAATACTCGGAGTTTCTGACCAAGCAAAGAATGCCTACGCAATGAAAACAAAATGATTTCTACTACTTATCCAACTATGTTTGCTGCCTTAACCAATATATGTCAAAATATTGGCTATTCGGTAAATTTTTGTTATTGTATCCACTTTAAAGTTCGTTATAAGAAGATGCTAATCACCACATAATAACCAGGCTGCTGCAAAGTTCAAATGGCAGCTACCCGGAGTGAAAACAGTGAAAGACGAGTCTTCTCTACATAAAATAAAGGTTAAAGACAGAAGTGTTTTCGGTCTGCACACAGAAATACTCCTGAAACACAAAATAAGTGTCTGTGCTCAGCGTGAAGTAGCACGAATCGAGTCAAACATCCACCCTCCAGATGTCTGCGGCGGAAAAAGTGAGGAATAATTTCTCATTGAAAAGCTGCTACGTGTAAACATACTCATGAAACACCTGATCTTAGACTTGTTTCATGTCACCTATGTCTGTGAGAGTGCTGATGTATGTTTTGAAAAATATGAGAGAAAGGGAAATCAGACATCAAACGGCGGGATGAAAGGAGAAGCACCCAAAGTTGACTGTGACAATTCCTAATCGCTGGTGAAGAGGTGTTGTTGTGGAAACAGGTTTATACCGACACCTTTTCAGAGGTACAGAGGAGCAGAATGCTCGGCCGTGTAATTCGGCAGCTTGCCAAATTTCTGGTCATCCCACCTTTAAAAAGTAAACATCGACGAGTCACCAAATCGCATTAACTTGTGAAGCCATCGGTGTTTCTTTTCAAAGGGCCACGACTGGAATCGACACCAGCGAGGGCTTCACTCACAAAGGCTCATTTTTCAGCGTCTCTTCTCACCCTGAAGCTGTTTGCCAATCTAGCTCTGAATACACCCTTCACTGGCTTGAGCACCTTGAGGTGTGCTCATCTCTAATCATTATTTGATGACAGAAATCTGCAGGCAAAAAACCAGGAGAAACACAGTTCCTTAGCAACGGGCGCCGCCAGTCCAAACAATTTCATTAAAGCGTGGCACCTCTTAGCAGGTGGGTGAGTGTTAGAGGAGATAAACATTCATGAGCAGATTGGCTGTGGTATTTGCCAACATCACAATTGATGATATCAATTTGTTTGCGTAGCAGCTCAAATATTGTAAGTGGATTAAGCAAAGGTGTCAGGGATGGTGAAGGAGTGTATCAGGATGTCTTTTTTCCTCTTAATTGATGGTGAGGAAATGCAGCGAAAATGTGATTTCTTTTTTGTTTCGAGGTGAGCTGGAATTACTTTAATCCAGGGCGACAATAAATTTACATCATGTTATTGATACACAACGCAAAGAAGAGCTGGATACCTCTACCGTGATTTAATTTAACTCATTCACTGCCATTGACGTCTATAGCTGTCAATGGCAGTGAATGAGTCAATGGGTTTAACTCATTCACTGCCAATGGCTGGCAGTGAATGAGTTAATTTGTTTGAAGCAAATTAATTCAGCGTAATCAGAGTATACAGGATGTCAAAGTGTGTTTAATGAGCAAAATGCAAAGCCTATATCAAATCAAATCAAATCACTTTTATTGTCACATCACATGTGCAGGCACACTGGCACAGCACATGCGAGTGAAATTCTTGTGTGCGAGCCCCACAAGCAACAGAGATGTGCAAACACAATAACACAAACGAGCAAAATACAAGAATGGCCAACCAATATACATCCAAGACTGCGACAAAGCAAGTCGTTTAGATTCAGTTCAACCTTGTCAGCTTACTTTGTGTTTGTCACCCCAAATTCCCTCTGACTGTGCCTCTGTCACGTATTTCTTTTGGTCAGAGTTAAACATTTCACCATGAACCTTTAGCCTTTAGTCTTTGTTTGGGATGATTCAATGGTTAACTGTGAGAAATCGGAAAAAAATCACAAATTTGTTTCCATCCACAAACGTAGAAATTCTGAACTACTTATATTTAGAAACAGAAATTTCTTAATGAATAGTGATGTAGTTCCCGCAGGATTTCCACTTAATTGCAAAATGACTTAAGTGCTTGACAACCTAGTTTTTATACAGAAATATAACCAGAATACAACCACCTGAGATGGTTGTACAGATGAATTGGGCTGTCCAGCACAGATTGACTTGCTTATACTCCATTGCAGATATGGACACGGACAGCTGGACACCTGATGGATGAGCAGTTATTCGTGTCAATCCGTTTATCACTTCTTTGAAGACCATTTGAAGTCAGGCGCCAGGGACAAATATGATGTTGGTGCATTGTGATCAACTAAGCAAAGCTGGCCATTTTACAAACTGTACACTGCCAGGCCCTTTAGTAATTCTTTCAAGGCTGAAAGCTGAGGCGGATCATTAAATCAATTTGTTGCAACTTCAACCCTTTGTCTCTCAGAACTGGACATAGTCTGACAGATTCACCTGAGATTTCTCTCCAAAACAAAAGCATGGACCAATAATTAACTTTTCCAAGAATACAGGAGACATCTCCTCCAACCTTTGTCCAATCCTTGTCTCATTAACAGGTGTGTTCCACCTGGCCTCACAAAGGTAACCACAGTTTGACTTTGTCCCGGTCACTAACAGGTAATGCACAATGATTAACATGACCTGTCTGAAGAGCAGTCAGGTGTCCAAGGCACTACACTTGTTTTTTTACACAGGAAGGATGAAATGACACATCAAGGACACATTGTGCGGCAGTGAGTTCATATATATATATATATATATATATACACATATATATACATATCACTTTAACAATGTGGAGACCTAATAGCATTGATTCCATTTGACTTATAAGGAGTTTTTAGATAATTCCTAATCCCATTAAAGTTTTACCTCATCAGATCACTAGAAACTGTTCAATCAGAGCGTCCAACAGCAAGGAAAAAGCACATGATGGACATTTTATCTGCAGAGCTTACTCCTGCATACATCCAAAGGCAAGATGGTAATGCAGTAAGTAGGAGTGTGGTGAACGACAGCTGCAAAACACCACATAGTAGGTCTAAATTTGGTCATTGTTTTGAGCGGCTCAGTCCGTGACTCCTCCAGTCCGCATGCTGAAGTATCTAGGGCAAGATACTGAATGTGAATGTTAGAAAGTCCATAGGCACAGATAAAAGTGCTGTGTGATTTGGTGAATACTTGTAGTAGGAAGCGCTTTGAGTGCGCAACTGAATAGAAATGTGCTATATAAGTACCAGTCCATCATTAAATGGCAAAATGTTGGTATTTTAGAAAGAACTGAAATTCCTGCTGGTTTGTGGCTTTTTGGTCACGACAGAAATAAATTTATGCATTTTTTTTGTTTGAGCTGATCCACGACAGCTCGCTAGCCACTAAGATAACATAGAAAAAGAAGACGCTACTTTCAGCTGCTCCCTTATTCACAGTGGATGACCACAGTGGGTAAGTCCACATATCTGATGGTGAGTCCAAAAGTTTGCAAGGGGGTTGGGATCCTCTGGTAACTAGGGAAAAATGTGTATTCTGCAACTGGTTCGGGAGTGGTTACTGGGTGAATATGCTCACAAAGAGGGTGCTTCGCCAAATACCTCCTTCTTGACACTAGCAGGTTGTTGCGGTTGACCACAATTTGCGTGAAAGACACCAACTTGTGTACAAAAGTTTAACAGTTACTCTCTGAGCTGTATTGTGACTTGAAAAAATTCAAAAAAGTTGAAATCAGTCTTGTTATTTGGTTTGTGCCACACTTCGTAGAATTTGACCAGTGGTCTGCATGTTGTTGTTGAGTATTTACAGACAAGTTGATGTCTTCCATGGAAGTTACAGGTGACCATGGAGTAACCACAAGGACATTTTTAGTGCAGCATCCTCTTTGCAAGCAATTTCACCTGGCAACTGCAACCAGCTGCCAAACAGTTGGGGGATACACAGCGATTTTTTTTCACAGCGACTGGAGGTTGCTGGGGGAGTGGTCTTTTAGGCCTGTGCGACTAAGACCTGGTAGTATATACTGGTTCTTGAAATTGTTTAAACTAGGTTTATTCCAGAATTTCTTATATGCATGTGTTTTATAGAATCACCTATTGCAATTTTGTAGGGTTTCCCACTGTGCATTATAGTTTATAATATTTATCTTGTGAGAATAAGAATGCACTAAGTATAAATGCATGCCTCCCTGTCATTATTTATTTAAAAACAGCAAAGTAAGGAGCCAAATACTCCTGGCAAGACTTATTGTACAGCCTGCCCTTCCATCCAAATGCTGATCTATGTTGAATTAGCACATCTCTGATTTTAATTTGCTGATTAAAAACTGTTATCCTGAACAAATTTGCTACTTGGTGGCAGCTGTACAAAAATATGTCATTACTTAGAAAAAAAATATTTCTATGACCTTTTTTTTTGCCTTCTTAGACCTCATTTCATTCCTTTCACCAGTGAGAAGGGGCCTCTCAGACATAAACTCCCCATTTCCAGTGTCAGAGGCAAACACCACTTGATTTAAGCACTTTTATTCATTATCACTTTGATCAAGGACAGTCCAATCAAAGACTGTAGACAAGAACAGCTCTTTTGAATCTGGAGCGTCAGTGCTCTAATTTGAGGTGCCATACTGTACATAGCCTGGAGGTGCTACACTGACCATGAATGAGATGAAAGAGACTTGCATATATGATGTGATGCTTTTACAACCAAATCTGCTTCATATTATTGTCACAAGATCAACCAGGTGCCATAAAACGAGGCCCGATGCCTGGAAATATATTCAGGTTGCCCTCGGGTTTTAGTACTGTGTCTCTGCTGATTAAGGTGCAGGACAAAGACCACTTCTTTGTTTTGGAGTAATGAGCAGCAGTGGTGAATGATTTCTCAGAGTGAGACATTTGAAAGTCTGATATATACCCATGATTATCTAACTTTGGTAGGTTGTTTTTCAGTGTACATGCCATCCTGTCATCTTGCTGTCAGCTCATTTGGATTTTATAGAGGGCTAAACCTTCCAACATCTGAAATTACTCCTAAAAGTGATCTTTCTCTTAATTTCCTTCAGTCCCCCGTATTTATTCACTTTACTGTTTTATTTTTAGTTATATTAGTGACCAAGTTTTCAAATTTCAAATTCAAATTGTTCCACCTGGCTCAAATCTGGGAGTTGCATTCTGGTAGTTTAGGCTCTTGTCTCTTGCACTCATTAAAGTCTTTGATGTCCCATTTGAGAACCTACACAGAAAACAAGTGCATTAGGGAAATGTTGTGCAGCTCTGCATGTTTCTGTAGATATGTTTAAGAGTTACAGTCAGAGTATTAAAGACTGGTCTGCGGTCCCTTGGCAACCACTGGTCACTTGTGAAGATTGTGTATTTACCAACCAGTCAGCAGGTTGTCACAATCATACATAGCTTGTATGGAAGACATCGACTTGTCTGCAAACACTTGCCAAGTGGTGGTAGCCCTGCAATCGACCTATCTACCTAAAAGTACATCAGCCTACTGGGCAAATGCACAGTATGCCAGATTAGCAGTCTAACCCTGTGAATTCAATTCAATTCAATTTTATTTATATAGTGCCAAATCACAACAAAAGTCGCCTCAAGGCACTTCATGAACAACCCAAGGATCAAGACCACCATGAATTGGAAACTTCTGGAATATCAGCATCACTGTTAGCAGTCAAGCACATGACCATGGACTGAAAGGATGCCGACTAATGATGATGCTCCTAAGAAATTGATGCCTTCAAGCTCGACATTTGCACCCAAATCCTTTCTGGAGAAAAGTTTTATGGTCAGACAAGTAACAGATTGAGTTGTTTGGAGACAATGACAAGAAGTATTTTTGGAGGAGTAAAAGTGAGACTTTCAACCCTAAGAACTCTGTACCAGCTGTCAAGCATGGTGGTGGTAGAATCATGCTTTGGAGCTGTTTTGCTGCCAGTGGTACTGGTACATTACATAAAGTGGATGGATAGGACTGCCTCCAAATTCTTCAACTTCACCTCAAGTCAACAGCTCGAATCTGGCCTTTCCAAAGCCCTGATGTCAGCCCTATTGAAAAATTGGGGACTACGCTTGAATGTTGGGCCTGCGTCACAAAATGAACCAATTTAAATGAACTCTACTAATTCCTCCAAGAATGCTCAGTGTGTACCCTACCTATCACCCTATGGTAGCTGGGATAGACTCCAGCCCCCCCTCAACCCTGATAAGGATAAGTGTAAGAGAACAGATGGATCCATATATTTGACCCTGTGTGGATTAGAGAAAATTCCAAATAAATTCAGACCTATGCACTTAATTCTTGTTCTTTAGAGTCATTAAAGATGTGTACAATCATTCCATGCTGGAAAAAGAATGAAGTAAAGAAATTATTAAAAGCACAAATTTACCATGACATTCATCCCCATTATGAGTGGATGTAAAGTTCTAACCAGAAGCAAAAAAGAAAGAAAGACAAGGAGGAAACATGATAAGTAAGACTGAGAAAACAAACACATCAATTATGTCACAGTTTAATAAATTCATTAGTTATTGCATATTCACTTGTATTTTCAGTCGTTTATGTATTTGTATATTTTTTTTATTTTGTCAGTTTTGGTCTTCCATACCATCAAAACTACAGAAAGCCAGTTTTTTGAATAAATATATATGTTTACTTTTTATTTATTCATGCATTGTTCTAACTTTTGACTCTATTTAATGCACTAAGAACCACTTTTTGGTTGCATGCACCAGCACAGGGCATGACAAATCTCTCTCCATTTACTGTCCTGGGTAAATAATGAAGTGATTGCTGTCTAGGTGCACTTAATCTAAATTTTGAAGCTGCAGAGCTGAGTGACCTGCGCCTCTGCCTGTGCTAACATATGAATTTATGATCACCGTCTCCATTTGAGACTGACATAAATGAACCGGCATCGCCTCTTGCTCATGACCCCCTCCCCTCCTTCCTCCGCTTTCCCCTCTGTCATCTTCCTGACACCTCCAAAAGATGACATGGAAATACATGTGTCGGCAAGCCTGACAATGAGGAGCCATAAAGCAATAAAGCGAGGAAAAAAGAGGAAGACGGGGATCTCAGAGTGTTTGTCACTGTCATGTCTATTGATTGATGACAAAGAAAACGATTGAGAGGACCTCGACAGCAGGGGCAGGAGGAGACAGACAGAGAGAATTTCATTTGTTGAGTCAAATATTCAGAAACAAGACGTGCTCAGGCATTTTGGCCTCCCATTTCTCTTATTGTATTACATTAATCAAAGGGCTTCCGGGAAGTTCATCTGAACCGTGTGTCATCGTGATGTTTTGAGGAGAGAAAAAAGAAAAGAAAAACAACAAAAAAAAGCATCCTTTGGAGATGTCTCTTTCCTGACAGTGGTATCAATTGTCTTGTCTTAAATGATCACGGCCACTGCATTACTTGGAAATTAACAGCTAGAATTTATGTGAGTGCCTCTCTCCTCACTTCCTGCCACGGCTGAGTCGCAGAAACAAATAATTGAATTGGTACAAGTACATAAAGCATTCCAGCGGCTAATGTAACAGGCCTAACTCAGTTAACAAGGGCAAGGGCACAGACAAGAGTGGGGTTATAAAAAAAAAGAAAAAAAAAAAGGCCATGCAGATTTAAACCTTTTCTCCCCTCTTTTACCAGACTTGTTCCTTTGCATCTCTCATCACCTTCCTCCATGTCACTCCCCGTTTCTCCCTCCCTCTTTAATTGGAAGTCTCCGCCTCAGTTGTGGATCACCTAAAAGATCCTGGGGAAACCTAAGCTGTCACAAAGTGTGCTTATTAAAACAGACGGGGGAAAGATAAAAGCCTAAACTCCTCGATTTTTATGAGGCGGCGGTGACTGTCTGAGAGCATCAGGCGTGGCTGAATGAGACACTTTGACCCCGAAGCAGTGTGTTTACAAAAAAAATGGGTGAATTGCCCCTTTTATAATCAAGCCCAGAATCACTAAATGCATCATGTAGCATAAATGCACAGGAATTTGTCTCGGAGGCAGCAAGGAAACCAAACAGAGAACATATAGAAGATACTTGAAACACATAATGATGGGTCAGACGCACTTAAAACTGCCAATAGTCAATTTTGTTCTGATGTCCACAGCAGATATCATAAACAGTGCTCTGGTCCCGGAGTTTATTATTAGTTTGGGTGGAAAAAACTGAAGAGAATTGTTCTTCAGGGCAGACTGATAGCAATGTGACTTAGCACAGATATGAAGCTGTGGTTTATAAATCATTAGAAATAAATTTCCTATATATCTCAGACATATATGACTTCATCAGTCACTGAAGTAACAATGATGGAAAGGCATTTTATAGCCGACCATGGTCATATTCTCTGAATGTACATCCTGCTCAGTGTTTTATCTCCCCACCCCCAATCAGGTAGATTTGACTTTTCTCAATAAAGAGAAAGTGTTGATACTTTCTGGCTCAGTAGCTGTTGATTATAATGCACCACGTTTCATACCATGCATCAAAAACATTTTTCAGCATTTCTTTTGTCCAAAAATGTGCAAAGTTGCAGTTTGTAAAAGAAGAAGCATGTAATTTGTCATTGTACATGGGGTCACCTCACAGGGTCCAAAGGTTTTGCTGGAGGGCATTTACTTTTTCACACAAAAATACCCGATGCCAGTGCTTAAAGAAACAGTAATAACAGTGGATGAGTAACACGGAAACATTAGAGAATGAATATAACAGCAACACTCTAATTAACAATATAACATTGTAAGTTTTCATTTTTAATTGCTGTGCATTTAACAGTGAAACGTTCCAGAATGAATGTAATTACAAAAAAGATTCTGGAATTAACATTATAGCACAGTAACATTCTAGTACTGACAGGACAGTAACAATTGAGGATAGATACTGAAACACTGTGACCTTCCCAAATAAATATTGTAACATTCCAGAAAAAACATGAGTTACATTCCTGAATGGATACAAAACTGCAACATTCCAAAAAATGACTATTATAAAACTGTAAAATTACAGAATAAATATGACAACAGCATTCAAATTCAAATTCAAATTCAAATTTTATTTGTCACGTACACAGTCATACACAGTACGATATGTAGTGAAATGCTTGGACAACTGCTCGTGACCTAAAGAAAACAAAAAAAAGGAAAAGGCTATGAATAAGATAGGAAATAAATATGAAAAATTAAAAAGGGTAAATTTAACTAGGAAGGAATAGAATATAAATTAAGGTTAAAAATGAAATAACTATACAACACAAATTAGAATGAAGGGTAAATTTAACTGGGAAGATAAAGATAAATATATAAATTAAAGTTGAAAATAAAATAACTGTACAACAAAATACACAATATAGAACTATATAAGAATGTATGAAGAAATCTAAATATAAATAAATATATACACAATAACAGCAGCTGTACAAGTATTAACCGGAAATGAAGAATATAGTGACCAGTGTTGTGCAAAACCAAAGTCCAGAAAGTCCAGTGTGTGTGTAAGAACTGTATGTGTGGGTCAGTACTGTGTGGTGGTGTGATTGAGAGACCGTATCGCCTGCGGGAAGAAGCTCCTCCTCAGTCTCTCTGTGTTGGTCTTCAGGGAGCGGAATCGCTTTCCTGACCTCAGCAGAGAGAACAGTCTGTTGTTGGGATGGCTGAGGTCCTTCACGATCTTCCTGGCCTTGGTCCGGCACCGCCTGCTGTAGATTGAGTGCAGGTCAGGGAGCTCGGAGCGGATGGTGCGCTCAGCTGACCGCACAACCCTCTGTAGAGCTCGTCTGTCCTGCATGGTGCTGTTCCCGAACCAGGTTAAGATGTTTCCCGCCAGGATGCTCTCTATGGTGCACGAGTAAAAGTTCCTGAGCACCTTGGAGGGCAGTTGGAAGTCTCTCAAGCGTCTGAGGTGGTAGAGACGCTGTCGGGCCTTTTTCACCACGGTGTTGATGTGACAGGACCATGACAGGTCCTGCGTGATGTGAACTCCGAGGTATTTGAAGCTGTCCACTCTCTCCACTGGGCACTCGTTGATGACGGGGGTCTGGTAGTTCCTCTCCTGCTTAGTGCTGAAGTCCACTATCAGCTCCTTTGTCTTACTGACGTTTAGAAGGAGGTTGTTCCTCTGGCACCAGTTCTCCAGATTCCTAATCTCCTTCAGGTAGGCCGTCTCGTTGTTATCAGAGATCAGGCCCACCACGACGGTGTCGTCAGCAAACTTGATGATGGTGGTAGAGCTGGTAGTGGCCACACAGTCATATGTGTACAAAGAGTACAGCAGGGGGCTCAGAACACACCCCTGGGGGGCTCCAGTGCTGAGAGTGGTGGAGGCTGAGACATGTCCGCCCATCCTTACTGCCTGTGGTCTGCCAGTTAGGAAGTTGGAGATCCACTGACACATAGATGAGCTGAGTCCCAGATGCTCCAGCTTGGTGGTGAGTGTGGAGGGAATTATGGTGTTAAATGCAGAGCTGTAGTCTATGAAGAGCATTTTAACATAATTCCCCCTTCTAGTGTCCAAGTGAGTGAGTGATGTGTGGAGGAGATGAGAGATGGCATCGTCTGTGGAACGATTTGGACGGTAAGCGAACTGTAGTGGGTCCAGTGTGTCTGGTAGTGAAGAAATGATGAAGTCTCTGACCAGGCGTTCAAAGCACTTCATCACTACTGAGGTGAGGGCTACAGGGCGATAGTCATTGAGAGAAGCAGGGTGGGGTTTCTTCGGGACAGGAACAATGATGGACTCTTTGAAGCATGTGGGGATCACCGACTGAGATAAAGAGATGTTGAATATCTCAGTGAACACAGGAGCTAGCTGGTATGCGCAGTCTCTTAGGATACGACCTGGGATGCCGTCTGGTCCTGCTGCTTTCCTGGTGTTCACTCTCTTGAAGGCTCTCCTTACTTCATGCTCGGAGATGACGAGCACGTTTCCGGTGCTGGCAGTATCTTCCTGTCTGCAGCCGTTAGCGCCGCTAACACTAGCATTGTTGGAGACCTTAGCTGCAGCCTCGAAGCGAGCATAGAAAGTGTTCAGCTCGTCTGCCAGAGTCACGGCCGCGTTCGTCATACCGGTTGTTGGTGCTTTATAGTCCGTTATTGTCCTTAGTCCCCGCCACAGGCTCCTAGAGTCACTCTGTTGGAGTTGTGACTCTAGTTTCCTCCCGTAGCGCTGCTTCGCCTCTTTCACCGCCCTCCGCACGTTATATGACGCGGCTTTGTACGGGTCCATGTCCCCCGTCCTGAGTCCCGTGTTGTAGGCAGCGGTGCGGGATCTCAGAGCGTCGCAGATGGTTTTATCCACCCACGGCTTCTGGTTGGGAAACGTTGTGATAGTCTTTGTCTCCACGGTATCATCCGCTAGTTTCCCGATGAATCCCACAACCGCTTCCGTAAACATTCTACAATAAATATACCTAATTTACACCTTTAGATCAGTTGTACTGTGGCAGTCTGCTATTTAGCACTAATTAGCAGGAAAGCTTGCAGATGTAGTTTGTTATCCAACCTTGCTAATGTTAGCTAATAACTTAGCACTTTACCCTCTTACCCTTTATCCTCCAAACATGTTCTCTTCAGCTATACTCATCTTTTACACACAGTTTATGGTCAGTTAACTACAAAAGAATTTATAAATACAAACAAATCCAAGTTTTTCAGTGTACTGTGGTTCTTCTCTGCTGCCTAAGTGCTGTATTGATGTTTTTGGTTCTTTAAAAAAATATATAGTTTATTGGTGTTAAACATTTTCATTCATACATTAATAATCTAATTAGCATGTCTAGGTTAATTATTCTGAAGTAATTAAACCACAGTTTCCACATCAGTCAAAGCTGTTAAATTATGAAGGATCAAAATCTGACTTTGTATCCGACCTCTCCACATCAAAGCAAATGGGAAAAGTTACATCAGATGTTTTGCTAAATATTCGTGCAAAAAAAAAAAAAACTCTCAGGATTCTCACACTGCATATCTTGTGTATAATCAAGAATTGGTTCTTCGTGCCACCGTTTAGCTGTGCAACTGCGTGGTGACCCATTTGGAAAACCTCGAGTTAGATCAGATTGGAGTTCCCCGAATGCCATTCCCCTTCCACCGCCTCGACTGGTGTAATGTCCTACTCCTGAACAGCTTCTGTTTGTTGTTGATATATGTTTTTTTCTTCTCTCCTTTCTGCTGTGTATTTTGCTGAAGCTTTAGACTCTCATTAAATCAACTGAGCAACTGCAAGCCTCTATAAACATCAAATCTATAAATTGCACGGATGGTCTTACGCTAGGTCTCAGACAGCGCTACCCTTTGATGAAAACTTCTGGGACAAAAACAGAAAAATAACTAGAGATTCTGAAGCAAGAAGAGAAAGTCTTGTTTTGACACTAAGATTAATTTACAAGTTTTCCCTCACTGGCAAAAAAAAAAGGGATGCGTTTGTGTGTGAGGGGGGTGAGTGGAAAAAGAGAGATGAGAGGAGCTTTTGATATTTATTAGGCCTGGACCTCACCAAAGACCTCTCCTAGGACTGCCGATGTGACAATTAAGCCAGGTTGTGCTTTGACACTGTTTCCATAGGCAAGTGGCCAAAGTATATCTCCAGTCAAAATATCCATGCCAGCTAACAAGCTTGTTCCCTCTCCATAGAGCTGAGAAGAAAGAGAGGCTGCAGCCTTGAGACATGAACAAAAGCGGGGGGGCGGGGGGTGAGGGGAGTGTTGGAGGAGAGTATAAGACAAAAAAAATAAAATAAAAAAAGGCGATCCCCTCCCAAAATAGAGCCGCTGGAGTTTGCTGAAGAAAACGGTGTCAGCAAGTAGACGTGATCAAGGTGTTGTGTTCAGCTCCCCCGTCTGAAAACGTCCAACGCCGTCAAGGCCTGACACAATGCCAGATAGGAACCAGGCCCCTGGGTACGCTCTCACTCGCTTTTGTTCCGCTTTAATGACCCTGCCTTGATTCCTCCCATAATGCTCACAGCTCTCGCTACACCTTGCCTATTTAGCCCACAGTCATGTCAGCTCGCTTCTCCCAGTGCTCAATCTTCGCCCTCATTTCTTTTATTTTGCGTGTGTGGATGTGTGTGCGTGTATGCGTTTTCGTGAATGTGTGTGTTTGCTTGGAAATGCTGTTGTCTTAGAGGAGATCCCTGCTACACAATGGCCATCTAAACTCATTAAGAAAATTCCGTAAAGAGCCATTAACAAACGGGTTCTCTTTGGCCAGAGATATCAGGTCTAATTAGGTGACCGTTCTTGACAGGGTTGCAAAAACAAAAGGCGCACTCACATTTGAAAAGGTTCAGGTCCCGCAAAGGGCCTCACGTTTTTTTTGTTGTTTTCCCCCTCTTCCTCCTCCCTTTTCTTCATCTCCCTCCACTGTAGCTGACTAATGACTGTGGGTTTAATAACAAAAAAGACAGAAAAAAAAATACCTTTCTTCCCTGGGAAGGCGACGGGGAGAGGTTCGCCATTCGCCAAACAAAAGCCTTTCCACTTCGGGACCTTTTTCCCCCTCGCCAGGTGATTCGCTGTCCTCATTTACGAGACAATGAAGCCGCAGACAGACTTATTGTAAACACTTTGCATGGGCTGTTAAATGGACTGCCATGCCAAGCCAGCAATCCAGGCTTGAGCGCCCATCTCCCGCCCTTCTCAGTCCTTCTCCCAGTTTTCAGTACAGTGTCGACTGCTGCCTTTTTTTTTCTTGTAAAGGAATTTGCTGTGGTGAATTTGGAGCAGCAATGTGGTTAGATAAGTCTATCCTGGTACAACAGCATCTGATATAGTACAAGTAATAACTCTTTTGCATAGATATCCTTTTAGGACTTTTAAAGCAAGGACCTTGCTTTTCATTTTTTTAGAGTAACACTGTGAATTAGCTTTAAAATTTGCCAAGTTAAGCTTTATTATAAATCTCCACCTGTTTCTGGACATGGATGTCATGCAGTATAATCTGACCTGTCATTTGTCCATCAACAAAAGCTCAAGAGAAGTCATTCAGACTGTCCAACCAGCAGCCTAACACCCAGATCAGTTCACTATTATTATATTAACAGTTTCAATGTTTGAAACAGGCTGAACACTGATGGTTTTGGTGATTTCTGGTCGCTATCCAGAAAGTGAGAATTCTCGGAGATTTAGAAGTTTTTCGATTGTGCACAATGAGCTGACATTGTCCTAGATTTCAAACTGGAAACAACAAACGTAATCAAATCCATTCATTTTCAGAAGGTTATTCAGGTCCCGGTCACCAGTCTAAACAGAGAAGCTCAGACTTCCTTCTCCCTAACCATCTCCTTCAGCTCTTCTGGGTGATACTGAGGCATTCCCAAACTAGCCAAATCTCTCTAGTGTGTGCTGGTTCTGCCCTGTGTCCTCTTCCGAGCTGGGCATGCCTGAAATGCCTCACCAAGGAGACATCCAGGAGGCACCCTAGTCAGATGAACTATTTCGGCTGGTTCCTTTCAATGTAAAGGAGCAGCGGCTCTAGTCTGAGCTCCTCCCACAATGAGTTTCTGAAAGCTACTAAAAACAGACAGTTGGTGAACTGGTCTTTAAGTCTCAGTGGACACCTCTCTTCACCTAGACTTCAGCTTCTTGCAAATAACTTTTGCAACTCCAATTTTAGTCCCTGTTGCTTAAAATCCAATGTTACATGAAAGCAGTGCAAGACACTAAACAGACAGGAGTAGTCTGAGTGGTGAAAGTCCAAGAACAACTTCAGTGGTGCTTCTCATGACGGGACAAACTGCTCGTGATAATGTAAGCATGACATTTACATAGATTTATGAACTACTGCACAATGTGGCCTTCAAATCATGCTACTTTATCAGTACTGCAGTTCATTCTTCTCTGCGTGGGTAAAACAGGAAGGTTTTTTTCTTTCTGAGCAGAGGACAGATTCAGAAGTCGGGTTAAACCTGAGAAACTGTACCTGTGTAGGGAGAGAGGGTTTAAGTTTCATGTGGCCACCCTCTTCCCTTGCTCTTCTCCTATTGGCTGTCGCCACCTCATCCCTTCAAACGAGCCCCAGCATCAAGTTTGTTTCCTCCCGCCGTCCACGTCCGAATCTATTTACAGTCGGGACCTTTTGCAGCCTGAGCAATCAATTCACGTTTGAATGAAAAGATCTTTCACCGTAATGTGCTACGTACCAAAGACAGATGACCGTGACCTTTGTTCTGCTTTACATTGTATGTGACGGCGTAAAATATATCACCTCTATTTTCAGTGAGTAGCACAGCATAAATAAGACACAAAAAACTTTGACATGCTCTTTAATTTACCCGGACATTAATGGCTTTTTTTGAGGGGGGGGGCTTGGTGTTCTGTACTATGATATACGTAGCGATCGCACCATGGGAAAAAAGGCTCGGTGTCTTTCACAGTGTTTGGATGTTTTGGTTTTTTTTCAGGAACTGCTGCAAACACTGTAAAAGGAGCTCCACTAACACTGAGTTTATAAAGTATACCACTCTGGGAAATTGCATTTTCTCTCACATGCTGAGTGTGTGTGTGTTCCTATCTAGCTATCTTTGTGAGGACCAAAATCTGCATTCTACTATACTTGTGAGAACCAACAGTCACTTGTGAGGACACACAACCCGGTCCTCACAAATATGAAGGTATTCAAAGGCATTTTTGAGGCTCAAAATGTGGTTTTAGTGTCAGGGTTACAATTAGGTTATGGTTAGGTTTAGGGTTAGGCATTCATTTTTAATGGTTAGGGTTAGGGTAAGGGGCTAGGTAAAGCATTATGTCAGTGAAGGTCCTCACTAAGATAGCTGAACGGGGTTGTGTGTGTGTGTGTGTGTGTGTGTGTGTGTGTGTGTGTGTGTGTGTGTGTGTGTGTGTGTGTGTGTCTTCTCAACCTTAAATTTTTCTTTATTCGTTTTCAGTTTTTACACCCAGCAGTCCTTTAACTGCATATTCTTCACTTATTTTTTTTGTCTTTTCCCATTTTAATCTCTCTTGTTTCACACCAGACTGCTTTAGATTAACATCTTTTAAGCTTCAGGTTGGCTTTACTTCCAGACAAAAGAATTTTCCCATGTTTACAATGGAGAAAGCAGCTACATTTAAATGCACACCAGCAATACAAGAGTAACATGATTAAGGAAATGGCCCGTGAAAAACTTTGATTATTCCACTGCCATTTTGCTCTTATCTAAAGTAAAGCTGCAATCACACCTATAGTTTGTTTTTGTTGGTCCAAACCGGAGTGGAAAACTTAATTTGAGTTTAGTTTCACACTGTCCAATAACAAGGCAACCACGAGTTGTAAATAAAAGCCATGTAGGTTCGAAATGTTGGCAGCGGAGGTGGAAATTAATGGCTGATATTTTTCTCCCTGGCTTTGCGAGCAGGCAGAGTGGCTTCTGCCTCCTTCTTCCCATAATCCCTCGAGTTGTTTCCTGTCGTTGGTTTGGATTACATTTTCTACTTCTAACGAACCACATCACAGTTCTCTCTGTAGAGGACTGGGAATTTGTCAGCCATCGTGGTGCCGTTTTTCTGGTTTTTTTTGGGTTTGAGCATTTTTCTCACCTAACATTAAAAACACAGCAGAGTTCATGAGCAAGCTCTGACCGCCCTTAAAGACCAAACGGCTTTCTCATATAGGCCATTCTCCCAAAAAGCCAGGATCCTACAAAAGAGCAGTTTTTGGTCTGATCTTCTTTGCACATGCAGGAGTGTTGAGAACTGAAAAGAAACTGAAGTATAAGTAGAAATAACTGCAGTTCATTTAATCTCCACTTGAGACTCTTACCACAACTGAGTCAGTCCCCATAGGGGAATGGCTGAGTCCTCCTCTTACAACAACTTCTGAATTATTTTTTTATGAAACTCAACAATTTAAATTGTGTAAAGATGTAAACGTTGCCTTATTTGGTGCAGGGCTTCTTACACTTTATCAAAATCCTTCTAGAAGCAAGTCTCGCAAACATCTTGAAACCCCTCCAGGCATTTGTTTTAAACCATAGTCTCAATTTCAGCAGCCAGCAAGACATAAAAAATGGAATGCAAAAATGGATGCACACAGTCACCAGTCAAACCTCTTTAAAACTACTTAACAAGTCTGAATTCTCCTGCATGTGACTTCTACCAACATCATGGCTTTTAAGGAATGCCCACTGTGTTGGTGCCCTTTGGAGAATTTTTGATAAAATTATCTACCAAAAATTGGAAACTGGTGACCTGCACAGTGCGTACCCTGCTTCTTGCTCTATGACAGCTAGGATAGGATAGGTTCCAGCTCAACCACAACCCCGAATTGGATAAGTGGACAAAAATGGATGAATGGACGGATTACTGTGCAGTCAATTGAGCAAACAGCTTGTCCATACATACATCCTGTATGTTTCAGCTTTTGTGAAGATAAATGACATGTGAAATGACAGGATGTTTTCGTAAGGTGTTGTAGGTAACATGATGACATCATAATATTTGGTATAATCAAATCAAATCAAATCAAATCACTTTTATTGTCACATCACATGTGCAGGTACATTGGTACAGCACATGTGAGTGAAATTCTTGTGTGCGAGCTTCACAAGCAACAGAGTTGTGCAAAATACAATAATGTAAACAAGCAAAATACAAGAATGGCTACATCTGAAACTAATAAATATATGTACAATATATAATAGTATATGCATTTCTGGATGTGTATACTAAATATTTTTCTACGTGTGTGTGTGTGTGTGTGTGTGTGTGTGTGTGTACACACATATTTTACAAATTAAATAGAGTAAACAATAAATAAAATATATAAAATAAATAAAATAAAATATACAGAGTGAGACATGTGCAAAACAGTGGCATTACTGTACAGTATGGAGTGCATAATGTTAAAGTTCCAGTAGTGAAGCTGAGGTGTCTATGAAGTGTTCAGCAGTCTGATGGCCTGGTGGAAAAAGCTGTCTCTCAATCTGCTGGTACGGGACCAGATGCTGCAGAACCTCCTTCCTGATGGAAGTAGTCTGAACAGTTTATGGCTGGGGTGACTGGAGTCCTTGATGATCCTCCCCGCTTTCCTCAGGCACCGCTTCCTGTAGATGTCTTGGAGGGAGGGAAGCTCACCTCCAATTATCCGTATAGACAAGGAACCTCAGGGACCTAAGATGCCAATTTTGGTTATTAAACTCGTCGTCTAGGAGAAGGTGGCAGACAAGGAAGCAAACACACAGGCATGATTAGATTTGCAGTAAGGTGCTACTCTGCATTTACTCAGCATTTGCTTTTATAACGTCTAGATTTTTATGTTAATTTAAAGTAATTCATTAACTTCCATCGGACTCACATTATATCTTAATCTTACTCTTATTTTGATGTTGCACTTGAGTCTTGCGTGGCCTATTTTGATTATTTTATGATTTTTTTTCCTCTGTTATTTATGTTACACAAATAAAATAAAATAAAACACGGCATAATGTCCAGTAAGATATTTGGATCCAATGTTTGTGAATCTGTGATGCACATAATCTAATTCTGTCCAGAAATTCCTGGATCCAGATCCAGACAAACCTAAAGTGACTCACTTTTATGCCAAGGTGTTCACTACTTTTTGTTCAGGTTCATCAGTAGTGGTTTGATTAATCACATAACCTTCTTGGAGAAGGTAATGAGACACCACAGTGATGTCAGCAGGAATTGTTTTCCCAGAATATTCCAGACACAGGAGATATGACGCCTTTCTGTTTACCAGCTGAGTCCTGACTAGTAAACTAACCTTGATGTGTGAAATTGGTGGAGTTTCCCTCAGATTCCTTTGTGCTACTTTATTTATGGACTTTAAATTGATTATATACACCGATAAAAACAAAATGCTTTAGTCCCATTCCACATCCTGAAGCAAACAGAGTCTCAAAAACGGTGTGTTAGTTTTCTTTTGTTGTGCAAAATATTCATACATAAAACATGCATTCGGGCACACTATACATAACAAAAGCTTGACTGTAGAGGAGCACAGAAAGTACTGTAAATAAGGGGGATGTGATGTCAATGTGATGGCATATGAGATGAATACGAGTGTCAAATCTGTCCAGACAGTGACAATGATCTGACCACCACAGCCATTCATGATACAAACGCACACACACAAACGCTTCTTTGATGAGATAAAATGACTGCTGCCACACACACTTTTACTCCAGGAGATTACGGCTGCTTTAAAATTATGATTTATTTGGAGTTTATATTTCAATGCCTTTAAATAAGCAACATTTAGTTGCCGTGTTCTTTAAAAACCTGTTTTATTGGTTTAACGGTTGTTAATGTAGTGACGTTAAAGCTGGCCATCAGAAGCACATGACAGTAAACAACCCTGAGGTTAGCCAAAGGGAGCCATAAAAATATAAACCAGATTGTCTGTTGCATCATCCATCACAGTTTACAGACCCCCTGCAATTTCGGCGCACAGTTTTTCTGTGCAATGAAGGGATTGTCCCAATATTTTATGGCCCACTGGGTGGTTAGTCTTCAGCTTGATTAGTTTGATATTTGACTGATTTCCTGTCACTTGATCAATAAAAGTGTGTTAAGAACTGGAGGTAAGGAGTGTATGAAAAGTAAGAGACTTGCAACAATGTAGAAGCCAGAGAACACTGAGTGTCAATAAAATCGAGCAACTAAGAATGAAGAATGATGTTCCTTGACATTTGATGAGGTGGCCAAGAGTTTAGAGGATTATTTAGACAGCTAAAGCTTGTCCATTAGCTGTCATTAACTGCCGGCTACAATGCGATGTAAGGCAAGCGAATTGCTTTTTGTTTTTCTTTGAAGCCGTCTGGGATGTAGCAAGTAAAAAGTGAAGCTAATGTGGAAGTGACTTAAATCTGCTTTACTTTTAATGGCCAGCACAGTTGCAAAACCAAGTCAAGTAGACTATGAAAAAAAGTTCCCTCAGTTCCCCGAATTTGTGACTACAGTAATCATTTTCCAGATAAACTTAGTGTTACTGAACACAACATAGTGTTCATTTAGTAAATTATGGAGCCCAGGGTATGCTTTAGGGTGAAGCCCTTTTCCTGTTTCTCAGTCAAATCCACCTTTCACTTGTCTTGTCTGATTTCAAAATAACAAGATGGCAACAATTCACTAATTGGTCTGTCACACTACAGTAAAACAGTAACCTCATTGCCTGATTGACTGTTTGCAATTGTCAACCTATTGCAAATAGTTTTGACGACCAACTGATTGGCCAGAGACATAGCATGCAACACCTTCAACCTCTGAGGATCCAATTTCAATTAGACAGGTTGCCTCATGGGAGGCCAATTTGTGTGGGTTAGACAGGAATGTTTTTAGACCATGTAGACTCTCCAGACACTTGAGTAGATAGACCTGTTTTGCTTCTCATTTAATATCTAATCAGCCAGTCACTCAATGCGTTCAAGTATATATACATGGTCAAGATGACCTGATGAAGTTCAAACTGAGCATCAGAGTGAAGAAGAAAGGCGATCTGAGTGACACTGAAGTGGGATGTTTGTTGTTCTGAGTATTTCAGGAACAGCTGATCTATTGAAATTTTCCGAAAACCCTCTCTAGGGTTCACAGTCAATGGTCGGCAACTCTCTGAGTGAAAGTGCCTTGTTGATGGATAAGAACAGGGAGTCAAATAACCACTCATTACACCTAGGTATGGAGAAGAGTATCTCTGAAGAAATGACATGTTCAACCTTGAGCAGCAGCAGAAGACCAATGGATCCACATTGCCTTGTACCAGCGGTTTAGGCTGGTGGGCACTTTGGGCCCCTTAGTACCAAATCGACATGTTTAAACACAACAGCATACCTGAGTATTGTTACTGACCATGTCCATCCCTTTATGACCACAATGTACCATCTTCCGATGGCAGCTTCAGCAGGATAACACACCATGTCACAAAGCTAAGATCATCTCAAACTGGTTTCTTGAACATGACAATGAGTTCACTGTACTCACATGGCCACAGTCACCACATCTCAGTCCTTTAAGACTGAAATCTGGTTGGCTGCACATCCATGATATGCAGCCAACAAATCTGCAGTAACTGTGTGATGTTGATGTCAATATGGACCAAAACCTCTGAGGAATGTTTCCAGCACCTTGTTGAATCCGTGCCATGAAGAATTAAGACAGCTCTGAAGGAGGTCCAACCCCATACTAACAAGTATGATCTGTAAGTATATGCATGTTTTGATTTTATTACTCTACTTATGTCTTGATACTTTGATATGTAATTGCACTTGATAGCTTATTTAATATTGTGTTCTCCTTCCAGTCACTGCAGATGGTGTTTTTAAGCATGGCCCATGACTAACACATGATTTAATATGTTGGAAATACTAGATTTTTCTAAATGTTACTCATTTAGACAACTAAGGCTGCAAAAAGAGTTCTCTAGCTGTAATCCTGCTGATTTTATTGATCTATAGATTTACATTTGCTTAATTAATTGATGTAAGGGTAAGCACGAGACATCATTAAAAAGCTTACAACAATATGCCAATTTATGGACATTTCTACAAAATAACATATGAATAATCTAGTTTTTGTGAAGATTAAATAACTTGATGTTAAATTGCATAATTCCACCTTTAAAATAAGTATATCATAGTCTAAACGCATAGAGTGCTGAATTATTCACATATTTTAATAGTCCAGCCTTGAGCTCAAATCATTGACGCCACATTCATGTTTAACAGGTGCAGTAAAACTTTATCAGTGAGAAAAAAAGGGAGAGACATAAATGTCTAGAGGCCCATATGACGATGATTCACACCAGATTTGCCCATACTGACAATGACTAATAGCTCCACTCAAAGCTCAAACCAGCAGCAGGAGTGTGTCTGTGACAAGTTCTTGGGTTGCTCAACAGGTGCCAGGTGAAACCTCTCCAGCTGTCTTCTCTCCCTGAGCTCCCATTGGTCAGGAATCTTTGGTGTACATTCCTACTAGCTACAAGAGCCGCGTGCGTCTCTCACTACCTTGGCTGAAAAGGTTAATGACCAACAGGTGCCAGTTTATGTGCTGCTAGCTCAGCTGTTTACCTTCATGGAAAATGTGTTGCAGGAGCAGAGCTTTGTCACGGTGGGACTTTTGACATGTGGATATGTGACCACACACTGTACACAGATTTATCTATTTTCATGAACATAAGTGGCCAGTACAGACCTCCAACCTTTTCTTGGTCAATTAAAGGGATACCTGACTAAAAACTGTCTGGGTATATCGCAGTAAATGTTCTTCACTTACAATTTAAAAAAAATATATCATACATGTAATGTTGCAAGTCTTCTTTTAGTCATAGCCAAATCTTCAAATAATGAGATCAGGGCATCTAGATGTCATCCCTCAGGCTTTACTCCTTTATATAGTTAGTTTGAGACACTTTCTTTCCACACTTGGATTTTTATAATGTCATAGAGATTTGCAATCTGGGGCAAATGAGACCGGCTAAAGGTTACCCATATGTTGCTCTGTTTTTGATGGGCAGACAATCAAAAGAAAGCTAGCTCAAAGAAGGAGTAGCCTGTTTCAAACAGTGCCAATAATACCATAATGGTACTTCATATCATCATAATATGTCCACTTTTTTTCTATTTAGATTAAGTTTTTGCATCTTGAGCTATTTAGAGATCAGTACAAACGTTTCGTCACTCATCCAATTAACTATATATATATATATATATGTATGTGTGTGTGTGTGTGTGTGTGTGTGTATACATATCTATTTATATTTATATAGATAGATGTATATACCTGCTGTTCCTCTTTATTAGGACCAGTGTTCTTCTCCACAGCTATCCATGTTCCTGCTGCTCTGACTGCTGTACATGGAACATCAAATCTGATATATAAAATATACCTGAAATGTAAAATCTGTCATTCTGTGTTTCTGTGAACCTGCAGCCAACATGATATGACTGCGTGTGTGTGCAGTGTAACCCACCTACCTTCAACACACACACAATTCTTTCAGCATTTATTACTCTCCTGGATTCGTGAAACTCTGTTTGCAATTTAAGGCCACAAATTAGAAGCGTAAGTCATCTGTTTCCCATAATCCCCCCCCCCCCCCCCCATCAGACCAGGAGCTGGATGACCCCCCATTTGCACATGCATGCACAGAGCCACACGTGGATTCATGTGGACATTCATACATATGCATTGAGCACTTTAACCGTGTATTTTTCTTCTCTTTTATACCTACACGTCTCTTAATCGAAAAAGAAACAGTTTAGTGAAGAAAAGAAAAAAAGGGTGGTTCATCATCGATTCATCTGTCTGCTTGTTTACTGCGTGACATAACACCCAATAGATGCCTTGTGTAAACACTTGTGATTCTTAATACACTGAGTGACTCTTTAAACTGTCAGGCTTCCAATTTAACATATTACAGACAAGCGCAGTAATCTGCAGAGGTTAATACTCTGTGTTTATCTGTGCCGTGTGACTCTGAATGTGTGTGTGTGTGTGTGTGTGTGTGTGTGTGTGTGTGTGTGTGTGTGTGTGTGTGTGTGTGTGTGTGTGTGTGTGTGTGTGTGTGTGTGTGTGTGTGTGTGCGTCAGTTTAAATGTGTGTCTTTTGTTTGTCTTGACTGTTCTCATGTGCATACCTTTCTGCATGTGTAACAGTGGCTTTTTCAGGGTATGTGTGATAATGCAGCAGCTCTACATCTGTGTGTGTGAGAAACCCCGGCAAAGGTGACGTGTCCTACATGTTCACTGACAGCTTTATAGGCTCTGTGGCTCATGAGGGGAACAGGATTATGGGAAAGGAAGCACACACACATATAGAGACACACTCGAGCTGGCTATTGTCCCAGACAGTGCCGTCAGGTGAGGTCCAAGGTTCAGTGCTCATATTATTAACAGGAACAAGCTGGTGCCCAGTAAACACACCTACAACTTACTCAAGCGGAAAGCTGAATTGTTGAGGGTCAAGCAGGGCCGAAGGGGTTGAGTTTACCACTGTAATTATCGGAGTGGGCAACTATCTGATCTGAAGGGTCCAGAGAGGTTGACAGAGTGTGTTTGGCAGAAAGATTTCATGGGATGTCTAAGAGTGAGTGTCCAGAGGGGTTTTACTTTTTTAATTTCTTAGCTCTGTGTTTAGTTCATTTTTCCAGATGGGACATTTTATTCAGATCAGAATATGTCACGAGGACAGTCGAATGTGATATTCTTCATGCAAGATGGTATAAAAACACCCAATCAACATCATTTGCACCTATATATGTGTGTTTCAGCCTTCAGAGCAAATTCAGCTAACGTTTCTTTCTTTTCCTTTTTCACTAATGAACTGCAGCTTAAAGTTAAATGTGATATTTTTGCATAATTATACATTTCAAATGTGTTTTGCTCAGTTCGATTCAACTACAGCTAACACATGATCTTATTTTTCCTCAGCTCTATAGTTCTCTTTTCAGCCAATGTGAACAAACCTTTAAGACAAGTATTGTGTTAGCAGTTTATGCAATTCAAGAGAAAGGGATACAATAATCCATGAGCAGAGATGGAGATCGATTCAGTTCATCCATCCATCTTCATCCGCTTTATCCGGGGCCGGGTCGCGGGGGCAGCAGCCTAAGCAGAGATGCCCATACCTCCCTCTCCCCAGCCACCTCCTCCAGCTTATCCGGGGGAACACCAAGGCAGGCCGAGAGATATAATCTCTCCAGTGTGTCCTGGGTCTGCCCCGGGGCCTCCTCCCGGTGGGACATGCCCAGAACACCTCACCCAGGAGGCGCCCAGGAGGCATCATTGTCAGATGCCCGAATCACCTCAGCTGGCTCCTTTCGATGTGGAGGAGCAGCGGCTCTACTCTGAGCGCCTCCCAGATGGCCGAACTTCTCATCCTATCTCTAAGGGAGAGGCCAGCTGCCCTTCGGAGGAAGCTCATTTCCGCCGCTTGTATCCGCGATCTCGTTCTTTCGGTCACTACCCACAGCTCGTGGCCATAGGTGAGGGTAGGGACGTAGATCGACCGGTAAATTGAGAGCTTTGCTTTTACACTCAGCTCCCTCTTCACCACGACGGACCGGTGCAGCGTCCGCATTACTGCAGCTGCAGCCCCAATCCGTCTGTCGATCTCCGGCTCTCTTCTCCCATCACTCGCGAACAAGACCCCGAGATACTTGAACTCCTCCACTTGGGGCAGGAACTCATCCCCGACCCGGAGTGGGCACTCCACCCTTTTCCGGCTGAGAACCATGGCCTCAGATTTGGAGGTGCTGATCCTCATTCCCACTGCTTCACACTCGGCTGCGAACCGTTCCAGTACGAGCTGGAGGCCTTCACTCGATAAAGCCAACAGAACCACATCATCCGTGAAAAGCAGAGATGAGATTCCGAGGGCACCGAAGTGAAAGCCTTCCGCCACTTGGCTGCGCCTAGAAATCCTGTCCATAAAAATTATGAACAGAATCTGTGACAAAGGGCAGCCCTGGCGGAGCCCATCACCCACCAGGAACGAGTCCGACTTATTGCCGGCCATGCGGACCAAGCTCTTGCAACGGTTGTATAGGGATCGAATGGCCGTAGCAATGGGCCAGACACCCCAAACTCCTGCAGCACCTCCCACAGGACACCCCGTGTCGAATGCCTTCTCCATGTCCACAAAACACATGTAGACTGGTTGGGCAAACTCCCATTCGCCCTCAAGTATCCTTGAGAGGATAAAGAGCTGGTCCAGTGTTCCTCGACCAGGACGAAAACCGCATTGTTCCTCCTGTATCTGAGGTTCGACTAGCAGACAAACTCTCCTTTCTAGCACCCTGGCATAGACTTTCCCAGGGAGGCTGAGGAGTGTGATCCCCCTGTAGTTGGAACACACCCTCCGGTCCTCCTTCTTAAAGATGGGGACCACCACCCCGGTCTGCCAGTACAGGGGTACTGCCCCTGATCTCTACGCAACATTGTAGAGGCATGTCAACTAGGACAGCCATACAACGTCCAGAGCCTTCAGGAACTCGGGGCGGACCTCATCAACACCAGGTGCTCTGCCACCAAGGAGCTGTTTAACTGCCTCAGTGACCTCACCTCCGGAAATTGGCGGGTCATTCCCCTCATCCCCAGACTCTGCTTCCTCCTCGGAAGACGTGTCACTGGGATTAAGGAGGTCCTCGAAGTATTCCTTTTAACGCCTGACAATTTTCTCAGTTGAAGTCAGCAGCGCTCCGCCAGCACTATACACAGTGCAGGTAGAGCACCACTTTCCCCTCCTGAGACTCCTGACGGTTTGCCAGAATCTCTTCGAGGCAGTCCGAAAGTCTTTTTCCATGGCCTCTCCGAACTCCTCCCACACCCGAGTCTTTGCTTCAGCCACTGCCTGAGCCGCATTCCGCTTGGCCTATCGATACCTGTTCAAGGTTCTTCAAGGTTCAAGGTTCTTTATTATTTGTCACATGTATAGTTATACAAGTATAACACACAGTGAAATGTAGCCTGACACGCTCCTCGACATGTGCAAAAATTGGGGGGGGGGGGGGGGTAGAGGAAGGACATTATATATATATATATATATATATATATATATATATATATATATATATATATATATATATATATATATATATATACACACACACACATAGTATATACACTGGGTGAATGTGCAGTAGTAGCAGCAAGCAGGTGAATTCTGTACATTAATATGAATAGATATCTGACTATTTTACAGGACAGACAATATAAACATATTTAAAATTAAAGGAATTGAAATGTACATTGTGCCTTGGTTTAGTGTCTGGAAGAGTCCTGTCTCAGTCAATTATAGATGATGTGAGAGGGCGGGTGTGTGTGTTTAGGGCACGGATGGCTTGGGGATAGAAGCTCCTCTTGAGTCTCTCTGTCCTTGCCCGGAAGATGCGGAACCTTCTACCAGATTGCAGAAGTTGGAACAGTTTGTTGCCAGGATGGGACGGGTCCTTCAGTATCTGCGCTGCTCTAGTCCGGCATCTCCTGGTGTAGGTGTCCTGAAGCGGGGGGAGAGCAATCCTGCAGCAGCGTTCTGCTGTACGGATCACTCTCTGGAGAGCTTTTTGGTCCTTCACACAGCTGTTCCCGAACCACGATGTCATGTTCTGTGTGAGGATGCTCTCCACAGCGCCTGTATAGAAAATCCTGAGGATCTTTGGAGAGACCCTGAACTTCTTCAGTTGTCGTAGGTGATACAGGCGCTGCCTAGCCTTTTTGGTCTGGACCTGAATGTGGGCAGCCCATGTCAGGTCTGAGGAGATGTGGACACCAAGATACTTGAAGGACTGCACCCTCTTCACTGGAGCTCCATTGATGATAATGGGCTTGTAGTCTCTGTGCTGACCCCTTCTGAAGTCCACCACCAGCTCCTTGGTCTTGCTGACGTTCAGCTGGAGGTGGTTGTCCTGGCACCACGATGCCAGATTCTTCACTTCATCCATGTAGGCCGCCTCATCGTTGTTGGAGATGGCACCCAACACCACTGTGTCGTCAGCAAACTTCACAATGGTGTTGGAGCCATGGGTGGCCACACAGTCTGAAGTGTAGAGGGAGTAGAGCAGTGGCGAGAGGACACATCCCTGAGGTGCTCCTGTGTTGATGGTGATGCTGTTGGAGAAGCACCTGCCCACCCTCACCACCTGAGTTCTGCCAGTGAGGAAGTCCAACACCCATGCACACAGACGGCTGTTAAGTCCCAGATCCCTCAGCTTTGTGAACAGTCTGCAGGGCACTATTGTGTTAAATGCTGAACTGTAATCAACAAACAGCATTCGCACATAGTTACCCTGTTTCTTGTCCACGTGGCTGAGAGTGGTGTGTAGGACGTGGGCGATGGCATCCTCTGTGGATCTGTTGGATCTGTAGGCGAACTGCAGCGGATCTGTGGTGTCTGGGATGGAGGAGGAGATGATGTTCTTCAGCAGCCTCTCAAACACCTTCATTACTACCGAGGTCAGTGCAACTGGCCAGTAATCGTTCAGGGATGAGGGTTTGCTGTTCTTGGGCACAGGGATGATGGTGGATCTTTTGAAGCATGTGGGGACCACAGACTTCGCCAGGGACGCTAGCTGGTCAGCACAGCAGCGCAGCAGACGGCCGGTGATACCGTCTGGCCCCGCCGCTTTCCTTGTGTTCACTCTCCTCAGTGCCGCTCGGACGTCATGCTCCGCGATGCTGGTCACCGGTCTCTCGCTGATGACGTCACTGTCCTCGGTAGTCAGGCGGTAGATAGCATTAGCAGCCTGGCTAACCTCGAAACGGGCTGCCTCCGGAGTCCCACAGGCTAACCAAGCCAGATAGGACTCCTTCAGCCTGGTGGCTTCCTTCACCTCTGGCGTCCACCATTTGGTTCGGGGATTACCACCACGGCAGGCACCAACCACCTTGCGGCCGCAGCTCATCTCTGGCGTCCACCATTTGGTTCGGGGATTACCACCATGGCAGGCACCAACCACCTTGCGGCTGCAGCTGGTGGACTTCTATCGTTGCCATCGAGAGCATCCTGACCAATTGTATAACAGTCTGGTATGGGAACTGCTCTGCCTCGGACCGGAAGGCGTTGCAGAGGGTCATGAAAACTGCCCAGCGCATCGCCGGAGCACCACTTCCTGCCATAAAAGACATCTACAGGAAGCGGTGTCTGAAAAGGGCTGGGGAAATCATCAAAGACCCCAGTCACTCATCACATGGACTCTTCACCCTCCTGCCCTCTGGGAGGCGCCACAGGAGCCTCCGGACTAAGACCACCAGGTACCGGAACAGCTTCTTCCCCACAGCTGTCAGACTCCTGAACTCTGCCTCCTGACATCTGACCCACGTTAAACTCATGGACTGAACATACACACACCCACAATGGACAACTGTACCCTCAAACACACAATAATAACATGGACTGAACCACCACTCACAACCACTAGCACTTTATATAGCCTCTGTAGAAACTATCTACACCCTCACTTATCTAAACTGCACTACTGTATAGCTCTGTGTAAATAATCATTCTGTACATTCGATAATCTTTAATCCTACAACTGTTTACAACTTGCATAGTTCCCATTTCTGTATAGCTGTATATCTCAGATTCTGTAAAGTTATTTATTTCATATTCTGTATAGTTTTTCATATTTATATCCTGTTCATAGCCTGTACATAGCTTGTACTCACTACAGCCTGTACATACTTATAGTTATAGAATATTCACAACATACTTCATACCGTGTACATTATAACATACCATAATAGACCCATTTCTGTAATATACTCACATATCTATATTATTGCTAATATATATTGTAATATATATATATCACTAAAGCACTTCTGGATGGATGCAAATGCATTTCGTTGCCCTGTACCTGTGCATGTGCAATGACAATAAAGTTGAATTCTATTCTATTCTATTCAATGCAGCAGCTTCGGCAATGGAGATGCTGAACATGGTCCATTCAGACTCAATGTCCCCAGTCTCCCTCAGAATGCTGTTGAAGCTCTGCCGGAGGTGTGCATTAAGGATCTCGCGGACTGGGGCCTCTGCTAGATGTTCCCAGCACAACCTCACTACGCGCTTAGGTGCACCGGGTCTGTCCAGCATCCTCCCCCGCCACCTGATCCAACTCACCACCAGGTGGTGATCAGTTGACAGCTCAGCCCCTCTCTTTACCCGAGTGTCCAGAACACATGGTCACAGGTCTGGTGATACGATTACAAAATCGATCATCGACCTGCAGCCTAGAGCGTCCTGGTGCCACGTGCACTTATGGACACTCTTATGTTCGAACAAGGTGTTCGTTATGGCCAAACTGTGATTTGCACAAAAGTCCAATAGCAAAACACTGCTCGGGTTCAGATCAGGGAGGCCATTCCTCCCAATCACCCCACCCAGGGACTCTAAGAAGGCTGGTTACTTTGAACTGCCACTCGGCACATAAGCGCAGATGATAGTCAGGACCCGTTCCCCGACCCTAAGGCGCAGGGAACAAACCCTCTCATCCGCCAGGAAAAACCCCAACGTACCGGCAGCAAGCCGAGGGGATATTAGAATACCCACCCCAGCCCGCCGCCTCTCACCAGGGGCAACTCCAGACTGAAACAGAGTCCAGCCCCTCTCCAGGAGACTGGTTCCAGAGCCCAAGCTATGTGTAGAGGTGAGCCCAACTATATCTAGCCAGTACCTCTCAACCTCACGCACTAACTCACTAACTTCCCCACCAGAGAGGTAACATTCCATGTCCCGATTGCCAGTCTTGGCAGCCAGGGATCAGTCCACCAGGGCCTCCGCTCCTAACAATACAGAGAAAACCCAACAAAACAGACACCCACCGGCTGTGGGTGATGGGAAGAAGAGAGGACAAAAGACAGGCTGTGGAAAAAAGCCACTTCCTAGACCAGTTTCTAGTACTTAAAAAGATGAACAGGTCTCCAGTTGGGCCTCCTTTGGGTAGGACATGGCTGGAACGCCTCAACTAGTTGGCAGCATGCTGGTCAGTTACATGACCAAGCCACACCGGGGTTTTTTTGATATGGAAAAGTAGTGGCTGTACTCCCAAATAACTGAGCTCATCACCCTGTCTTTGAGACAGCTTCACTTTCACACTCAGCTCTTATGGCAAAGATACATCCATCGATCCATACATTACAACACCTATTATAGTGAAAAGAGAGCTGAACATCCATATACTTCAAAATGAATTTATGAAATATCTTATGAAATATGTTTATATATAGACATTGATAGAAAATCTATGCTGACTGTTTGGATTAATGCAAATCCAAACTTTAAATGTATCAGAAGTACATTTAGGTTTTGGACAGTTGATCTGTGATCTTTTCACTTTCCATTGTTGCTGTTTTATAATTAAAATTGGCCATTTTTACTGTTCCATATGTCTTAAATTCACTTTGCAAAACTGTCAAATAAATGTGGGAACTGTAAATTTGATTTGCAGATGTCTGGAAAAAAGTGGGAATCCCCAAATGCTTCCCATTTTCTTCTCAGTATTTAATAGAGTCCAAGAGGGAGCGCATACAATATTTCTAACCAGGTGCTTGATACAACTGGTAAGACTATTAAACAGACACAGTGTGGATCTGCGGTCCTGGGTGGATTATTCAGGGACATTTGGGGCTCAGCTGTTCATCCAACAACATACCAAAGGAGGAAGAACAGGTTGTCTTCTCTTTTTACTGTTGTAATTTTCATTTTGAGTGCCAGATCTGCAGATGTAAATGTAAGCTGATCTGGGGAACAAAAAAAAGCAAAAAGCCCCACATTATCTGACTAACAACATTCTCGCCATCAACGTGGTAACTTCACACCACACACTTCTGAGTACTGTAGACCATTACCGTAGTACTTGGGCATCAGTGATATCTGTCACCGATTCGACATAATGGCTTTAGACCCTGTCTTGTGGAAATCTACATCTCACCACTGTTAACCCCACAAGAAACAAGAAAAGCATTTGACTGCAGCAGTTGGAACCCTTAATTAGGTTGAAGTAGGTCTCTTTGAACCAACGGTGTTGGAGAAAAAGCAAAATGTGAAACATTTTCGGCCTCATTATAAGTTATCTAAAAGGCAAGGGCTCGTGATAATGAGGGCCATCCAGTGGGATGCGATGCGGTGGGAAGAGAGCGCCTAATTGTGTCAAATGGCTGGAAGTATTTCACTTTGAAATACGGGAGAAAGGGGGAGAAAATAAAGCAGAGATGCACAACACGGGCACAGAATGTAGCATTAGTGTCAGGAAATAAATGAGGGACCACAAAAGCTATAAGAGCGTGAATATATCCGGGTAATATTAAAGCTGATGTGTGTCGTACACTTTGTCAGAGTCCCACCTCTTAAGTTTAGTTGCAGCATTGCCAAACAACATACATCTAATTTAGTCCACAGTCCAGAGGCAAAAACAGGTCTCAGTGTTTTAAATGGAAACACCAACCTGGTATTTTTGTTTTCTTGTCTGGATTTAACAAAATTTCATCATAATTCCAAGCAGTTTTGTTTTTCTAAGCAACCAGTAAAGGAAATAATAAAAAGTATTTCTTATAGGCTCATTTGATCAAATCGGTCATAGCAGGTTTTTCTTTTTTGTGGTTTTAATAAATAATTAATTTTTTCCCAACTTGCATTCATTATTGGTGAAAAGCTTAAAATCAACAACTTCTCCATGTTCTACTGGAGAACATAACGAATTTAAGTTCATTTCATGGCTAGTTTCTAGCCTGTACAGGCCAGTAGTCCTGCATTGAGAATACAAAGCAACGGGCTACGGGATGTTTTTTAGCTCAACCTTGTGACATACACCTGGTAGTTTGTTGGGATCGGGGTCATATCACATTCACACCATAAACGGACTGTTTATGGAGTTCATTTGAAAGTGTACTGAGACCACCTCCTCCAAAGAGTCTCAATGTGGTTGTGTTGGTCCGCACCCAGGTGTGATTACTGTGTCCGCTCCAGCACAAACGAACTGCGTGGGAAAACTAAACTAAACACTGCATGTGTAAAACCCCCTCAATCTTCACTGCTGGAGTTAACTACCAAGGAATTTGTGTGGCCACCCTGACAAAACTCCTCAGTTACTCATTGTCTATGAAGTACTAGTACTAGTAATCTTGGAAACCAATGGCTAGTCTGCGACTTAATCTCTGGAGACAACATCCAGGTTTTTTGGCACTCCCAGTGCTGTTTTCTCTGCCAGTCTTTGCATATGAAATCCTATATTGCTTTCCACATTTACTTTTACCTGTATCAGCCGAAGCATGCTCAAATATGATTGGTTAGTAGAACCCATTACCAGAACTATTCTTTGCACAAATATTTTGATCATGACAATACCAATTCATATAGATTATCACAATGCAAATGTGTCCTTGAGGATTTATTTGATGTATTTCTGTGAGGCAGTGTTGGGCTGGAATCATTTTTTGGCAAATATGTTGTAAAATGTCTGTATTGCAAACATGCAATATAAAATCACAATTGCTCAAAAAGCAGCAGTCTATATGGAAGCAAATACAATGGCTGGCAATGACCTCCCCTCATTGGCGGTAACAGTAGCAGGCTGCACTAGTAAACCATGCCTTTGAACAGTAATTCCAAATCAAGACAAGAGGTTAAGAGGGATGGTGATGGGAGAGGGAAGAGAGGTGGGGGCTCATTGGTGAGATGAGAGAGGAGATGTCGCTCTGACAAAGGATGAATACCTTGTTTTCACTAGCTGACAGCCAGAATAGAGCAATCATCACCAATCTGCCTCGTCGGCTGATACACATCACAATGTGCCTCTTGAAAAGGCTCATTTCAGCGACAGGAGTTAAAGTGCTTCATACAGGTGACAGTCGATAGGCCTCGCCATCTGCATTTCAAAGCTTCCCTGTCTCGTCAGCACGAGTGTGGCCTCTCAGAGTCTTTGGAGGCTGCTGAATGTGATGGGACTGGCGAAGTTGGTAAAATCCTACCGTATTTTGTTTTATTTTACCCAGATAAGAACAACTGGGACCACCTGAGCTGTCGTAGCACAGTTTACGATTAGATGCTCTCAGAGAACTTAGCTATATGTGTTTTTTACAGGCTTGAAGTGAAAGAACTGAATTCACTCGTAAATATAATTGAATGTATCGTAACATAAAACAATCTGAGCATAAAACTGGCCATGCCTAAATGAATGGGGGTAGGGGCTTTTTGCCTATAATTGTCTGAGGAGGCACCTCATTATCATCCACCTGTTGTCCCAGTAATTCAAACAGACAGCAGCTGCAGAAAAATGTGTAAAAGTGTACTTGCTCTCATATTGAACCTACTGCTCAGCCTGCCGTTGATACAGATAATAAAGTTTATTTTTTGGTAGGCATTTTAGTAGCTATTCATAAAAATAAAAAATAAAAACACATTGCATTTGCAGAAGCTAGTCATTTTCTGAAATGAGCTACTTTGTTTGAGAAATCTGCCCAAGAAATCATTTAGTCATTGATATTGATCAACTTCTCTTACACCTTTTTCAGTTTGTGCAGTAAGGCCATGGTTGCCAGCCCCTCTGGTAATAATGCTCGAAGGAAAAAGGCGCTTAAATAAAGGATTAAGAGCTTGCTATTTTACCTCGCTTGCATACTGAACACGCTCAGAAGTCCACATGTGGCTCTGCTACGTATACAGAGCATAGTGAGTGATCTGCGTCCCAACTCTGCGAATTCCCTTTAGTTTGACATGAATCAAGCCTTATGTAAATATTCATTAAATGTATTCCTTTATTGGGAGGTGTTTCGCTCATGGAATATATTTCTTTGGATGGCCTATCAGCCTGTATAGCCTGTGTTAAATCTAAAGTAGCTTTCCACAGCCAATCCAAACACATTTGGTCATGGCTTTGAAAAACATTACCTCTCGCAGATATATAGTATTCCAGACCTTTGGGGAATACGGGTAAACATTAAACTGTGCAGCTCTGAGAAGAATGCAGCCGTGCCAGCGATGCTCTGGTGGAATTACTCTCAAATCCATGCGGTGGTTTGTTGAGACTTTGGGATATTGAGCTTTGCTTGCTGTTTCAAATGCACACAGGTACTCATCGTGAATTTGGTGAAATCCTAGCCACTGGATTGTCGACAAGGCGGTTTCATTTGCATGACATACTGCACAGTGTCGTGAAAATTCAGGGTTTTATTTTTCATTTTGTCATTTTTTAGGAGGATTACACTGGGTGCAATGAGGAAAAGTAGCTATTTTGTGTTGCTACCAGTGGAAAACCGTAGCTGTTTAGAAGCAAAAAAGTTAAAATTTAAAGAAAGGACTGCTTTGCCAAAATTATATGAACTATTAACTCTTTAAGGTCCATGTTTTCATAGCAAGTAACTCTTTCAAACTTTTATTTCGAATAACAAAACAGACTTTGAAGGGGAAAATGTGAGGAGTTTTTGATGTATGTCATTTGGAATGGCTACCTTCTTTATTCCCTGATTGACAACACTTACTGTAGAAGAACAATCTAATTTAAAGAAAATATACATACTCTTATTACTAGAGTGACCATTGGGGTCATTTAGACAGGATTCATTTTAAAAGTGGGGAGGCCAAAAAGTTGTTGTTGGGTTTTTTTTTAATTACTATCTGAAACAGCAAAGACTGGGCACTGAACAATGGGTGAGATGATGTTTAAGCAGCCACTACTGATGGATCTAGTCATATCTCTTCACAGTTAGGGAAAAGAGCCATGAAAGTGTGCTTGTATTACACTCAAAATATCATTACAAATAATTTACTATGATTTAAAGTGGCAGTTTTTTGTTGGTTAACAGTCTAGACATGATCATTAATTAAGTCATCAGCTAATACAGGCTGACTTGGTACAAATAGGACAGCAAAGTTCTTGAAAACAGGAAAAATTGGTGGTTGCCTGATGATTGTGCCAACATTTCTTTGCTGTCTGCGACTGACTGCGAGTAGTTGCAGTGACTAACTAGCTGCTGAAAGGTTGAGCATACAACACCTTCAACCTCTGAGCAACCATTTTTAGGTAACTGCACAGGTTTCCTGATCTGGGCGAGACCTGTCTCCATATAGTCAGAGTGAGAGTCAGACTGATTGTAATCACTCTCAGAGAGTTTAGCGAAAGTTTGCATGTAATTGCAAAGTTTCTCATTTATAAACACCGACAGATTTCCAACATCTTCCAGTCTTTTTGAGTCAGTATGTTCTGTTGAGTGCAACTCATGTCTATCTGCAATAGGAGACTCAACTCAATTGGTTGCCAGATCGTTGTATTCCTATTTGAAAGCAGGGATGTTGATTGCGTACATCATTTTGCAGCAGCTATGTGACTATTTGTGGGGGAATTTCTGTTTCAAATCTATGAAGCTCCGGCTGTCAGTATTAAATGTAAATTTCTGTGTGACAGATTTGCAACAGATAACCAATTTATCACAAGGAAACTGCATTTAACTGCCGACTTGACTCCATTAAATTGCAAACTAATAGCAGACTGACTTCATCTTACCAAAGTTGCTATAAAGATGGCAAGTGGCTGTGAGTGGTTGCAGAACTGGTTTGAAAGTTCTATCAAACAGCAGCAATAATTTTGTTCATGTCACAGTCTCCAGCCACTGTTTTCCCCAGTGTGACTGTAGCACAACATCTCCTAGTTTCTGTGAATTTTCCTAGTTTGCTTGTGGTTAAATAAAACCCAACTCTAACCCTAAGTTGATCTTTGGTGACCTGGGGCCTGTTCTTCGTACGTCGCTTACTACATCCAAGATCAAATGACACATCCAAGACCAAACCATCGCGCTAACCGTGAGCTCGCTAATCCGGTTCCCCGAACACGCCTGCTGTTGACCAAGAAAAGGGCAGAGGAAAAAAAGACAGGTGGTGGTCCTGCACCCCCTCGTCAACAAGTTGGTTAAGTAAATAATACCCTCACGGGAATATCGATATCTCTCAATGAGCACACTGTCGCGCTGAGCTAAAGGATCCTGTCTATCCCGCAATATATGCTGAATTCTGAGGACTCTCCTTATCAATCTTGCACCTTCCGCAATGGGTGGCTCGCGTATACGGACAGGACATGGCTGCGACAGGCTTCCCAAATCCACCTTCGCTTTTATAGCCGTGGTCTCTCATCTTGATTACACGAAGTAATTTACAATTACTACTCTGAAATATGAATTACATCTGTAATAATCACATACATGTAATAGAATGTTAATAGTACATTTCCCTTTTTTAGGAAATGACCTGTATGTATCTGTGTGACATCAATAAAAGGATCAAGTGCTGCATTATCTTTAGTTACATTGATGTTATTTATTTATGGTGAAACAGTGGTGGAATATCGCTGTTGCTTTCGTATAAATGAAGCGGACATACCTGCGTGGCCGCGATCTAATCCTGTTTACATAAAGTAAACCTGCTCCCGAGCAGGTTTACGCTTACGGCTCTGTTGCTATGACAGCAAGTCCCGGATGAGCTTCGGGGAACCGAACGATCCAGGATCACGCGAAATCGTCAACAATCTAATCCGGCTAACCTACTTAGCGAGGTACGAAGAACAGGCCCCTGGGCCCTGTGCTTCGTACGTCGCTTACTACATCCAAGATCAAATGAAACATCCAAGACCAAACCATCGCGCTAACCGTGAGCGCGCTAATCCGGTTCCCCGAACACACCTGCTGTTGACGATTAGTACAGCTGGACGCAGGAATGTGACATCACTGGGTGTCGTAAAAGGGGCTACGCATCGATAGTAGAAACATTGATCGGCAACCCGCTGATTGGTCGGCGAAAATGTCGAAGGGGCGTGCTCGGTATTTTCCGGCAGCAGAGCAAGAACTCATGAGTGAGGGATTTCAGGAGTTTCAGAGTTTAATTAAAACGCAAGAGAACACTGCAAAGGCTGCAAAAGCAAGGAGAGAGGGCTGGCAGAAAGTTGCTGACAAATCAAACTCGTAGGTAATTTAATAATAATAATAATAATGGATTGGATTTATATAGCGCTTTCCAAGGCACCCAAAGCGCTTTACGATACCACTATTCATTCACTCCCACATTCACACACTGGTGGAGGCAGCTACGGTTGTAGCCAGGCTGCCATATCGCGCCATCAGCCCCTCTGGCCAACACCAGTAGGCGGTAGGGTAGATCTATCATATGACACTATATTGTCCAATATCATATGGCATTATATTATATTATAATATGTTATATTATATCCCCTTTCACATTAGAGCCACAACAGGACCCACAAGAAAATGGGAACAAGTAAAAGTGGAATACAGGAGTATTCTACAGAATGGTAATATTTATCTCTTAGATTGCTTTGCGTCTCTTGGCAAGGTAATACTGGCCTGTAATACTCTGTTAGTTTGTTCATAACAGCAACCAAGAAAAGGGCAGAGCAAAAAAAAGACAGGTGGTGGTCCTGCACCCCCTCGTCAACAAGTTGGTTAAGTAAATAATACCCTCATGGGAATATCGATATCTCTCAATGAGCACACTGTCGCGCTGAGCTAAAGGATCCTGTCTGTCCCGCAATATACGCTGAATTCTGAGGACTCTCCTTATCAATCTTGCACCTTCCGCAATGGGTGGCTCGCGTATACGGACAGGACATGGCTGCGACAGGCTTCCCAAATCCACCTCCGCTTTCATAGCCGTGGTCTCTCATCTTGATTACACAAAGTAATTTGCAATTGCTACTCTGAAATATGAATTACATCTGTAATAATCACATACATGTAATAGAATGTTAATAGTACATTTCCCTTTTTAAGGAAATGACCTGTATGTATCTGTGTGAAATCAATAAATGGATCAGGTGCTGCATTGTCTTTAGTTACATTGATGTTATTTATTTATGGTGAAACAGTGGTGGAATATCGCTGTTGCTTTCATATGAATGACGCGGGCATACCTGCGTGGCCGCGATCTAATCCTGTTTACATAAAGTAAACCTGCTCCCCAGCAGGTTTACGCTTACGGCTCTGTTGCTATGACAGCAAGTCCCGGATGGGCTTCGGGGAACCGAACGATCCAGGATCACGCGAAATCGTCAACAATCTCATCCAGCTAACTCACTTAGCGCGGTACGAAGAACAGGCCCCTGGTGAACGTTAAGATGTGTGAAAATTTAAATATTTACCTTGTTTGTTTTGTTTGTTTTTTTCCCTTTCCTTGTCAGAAATGATCATGTCAAATTGTAATACTGCAATTCACAACTTAACGCTGAGATTAAAGATCAAAGGTCATACTGACCCTAACTCTGTATGATAATACTAGAACATGTTACATTTATTAAATTCTCCAAAATACAGGGTTAGGATTTGGGTCATCACTGATGATGACTTGGCAATCACAGGGTTAAATGTATTGCGTAGCAGGGGTGTACAGAGGCCTCTTACATCCGACGCCCTTGGTTAAACAAGCCAAAGAACGATCCCGCAGTTGCTGAAAGTTTCACTGAGATAACAAAAATATGAAATTTTTCAGTTCCACTTCTCACTCCACCTGGAATAGTTGTTAACCAGTCTAATACGGTTTGATAGCCCAAAACAAACACCACTAAATTACATTGTTGAATATCTCGTTCCACAGCCCCTCTGGTTGGATTGTCAGGTCTGGTTTGCTGTTGACGTTCTGGTTCATCCCAAAGGTTTAAGATGGAGTTGAAGTCAGAATCAGTCAGATTTTTCCACAAAAAGCTAGGCTAAAGTTTTTTTGTTGTTGTTTTTTATGGGCCCAGCTTTGGTCACAGGGGCATTGTTAAGCTGAAACAAACTGTAGTCACAAAGTTGGAAGAGCACCACTGCCCAGAATCTCACTACATTACGTTTTCACCTAATTGTGGTGTCTAGATTTTTGGCCGCTTTGGCCGATAGCTCCATATTTCACTGAAGTAAATTGCCCGTCTCCGTCAATAAAGTGGAAATAAATCAGAAATGTATGAGACATCACCTTCACTTTAAAATCCCAAGGAAAAACAAAACATCACATTTTGGCCCGGCGGCGATGAGCTTGGATTTATCCGACCGGAAAAGACACCCAACAACTGTATAAATCTGAGGTCACACAGCAATCCCAACAGCAGTAAAACCCTTTTTTTTTTCTTAAACAGTTGCTTTCTGTGCTCTGGTTTGAGAGCAAACATGTGCAATAAAAGGGAAGAAAAAACAAACTCGTGCTCTTTTTTTGGTCCCCTGTCCGTTCTCCACCTGCAGCTCACAGAGCTGACATCATGGATTACCTCACCATGAGAACATGTTCACCAGGGACATGGCCTAGATGCCGACACTGGACGCCATCCCAGGTCGCCCTGGATGAATGCAGCTTGTCGCATCACAGTCCCTCCTTGCAGGAACCCTCCGGGTTTAAATCAAATGCAGCAAGCCGACTCTGTATAACTGACCATCATAAAGCGCTTTCACAAACGCGCCGGATATGTTGTCCTCCTGTGCTGCATTAATTCACAGCCAGGAGAGCTTTTTACAGTCCTCTTGTAAATGTAGTGAACTGATGTTTTCAATTAAAGCCAGCTCAGAGGTGAGTTTCTACCCTTGATGCATAAAACAACCTTAATAAGTTTTCATCGAGTCGTATCTCTCGAGTTGTTGGGAAGAAATATGTCCTGTGAGGTGAAGGCGCTGGAGGTCGGCCACACAAGAACAAGTCCAGCTGTGAGAGGAGGTGAAGGTTTGATGTCAGCTCTGGGAGGATATACTCCTCCACATGTCAAATGAACTCGCAAACAGGCTGCTAGAGAGACACAACTACTTTTTGTGTTTGTTCAGGATGATATATGGAAGTGTGCGCACCTTTTTTCACACAAATCAGTCTGTCTTTTATGGCTTGGCCTTCTCCTATCTTTACACATTATTAGTATTTGGTCTTAAATCACTGTATACCACTGTTTCCACAAGTTGGTGCAGTTTCTAAGTACATTTGTACAATAGACTGGTTTTTAGGAGTTCCATCAGCCCTAACTTCGGATATTCTTCCTGGTGTTTTGAATACATAAACATAGACAGGTAAACTTTCTCAGAGAGATATTTTAGAAAACAAAAAACCCCACCATGTAACAGGACATTGAAACAACGGTGATAAATATTTCCTGTGCAGCTTTAATTGTATTTTCACATATCTTATCTCCATCCTGCTGCATGTCCCAGAACAAATAAAAAAACAACATTAAAATATAGAAACTTATTGTGCTCGTTTTGATGGAAAAGGTGGCTTCACACATGTCCCTTGGCTAAGTTGGCGTTCTTTGTTTGTATAGTGCTGTAGAAAGAAAGCCATCATTAATTACACCTTTGTCAGTGTAATTACACCTTTGATATGCATGGTTATGTTACTTGTTGCTGGCTAAAATGAAAATCTTTGCAATAACAAAAGTAGCTTGTAAAAATATTTGGCAAAGTGGCCAACTAACATTTCCACTCTGATAGTGTTTTGCTGGGGGTAACATTATCAGTGTCATCATTAGTATTGATGCACTGCTGCTGTTATGACGTCCTGGGATTCTTGTTAGCCAGGGATCATATCATGGATAAGCTTCTTTACTGAATAGACTTTCAATTCAGTATGACCAGAAAAGTGTAACTGAGCCCATAAACTCAGAAAAATTAGGACTTCTCTGCAAGACTTTTTACCACCACAACTATCACCCAAGTTAAAAGTGTATTAAGACTTCAGATGTCTACAGGACTGAATGAACTTCTTTCAAAAATTGTGTCTTTTTATTGCAATACGTAAACTGATTTTCCGGCATCTTGTCTTTGCCCGCCATGCATTATTTATTTAAAAACACTTAACACATAAACTATTAAAACCTAAAACTGAAACTAGCAAGCCCACTCTGGAAACTAACTGAAACTTAACTGAATCAAAAGCTAAAAACGACTTAAAAAAAAGAAGAAGAAGATAGATTTAACACATTTCACAATTGTTTTCCATCTTACTACTCTCTATATGAATCAAGCTAAAGTGGCCAGCTAGTTTAGCCTTGGCTGAGTTAATTTTTAGCTCTTGTCCCTCGTTTGGGTTATGCTGAATTAATAAGGGTAGGTCTGTTTTGTAAATCTCGGTCATACTGCAAACATTCTTCCTTTTGAAGAAGAATTATCTGTGCTATGAAACCGCATGCTCGTTGGCTAGCAACTTTATAAATGACAAGTCATTGAACCAGCGACACAATGTGAGAAATGCTCAACCTGAGGTTTCAAAATGGGACAAAAGAAATCAGTGGGTGATGCTGCTGTAGCTATGGTAGGTGGCTAGCGATTCATCTGCATTAGTAGGTAAGCTAGTGTTAGCCAGAGAAAGATGACTTGTGCTTGATTTGGATCCCTCAAACCAAATTAAGCTTCCTACAAATACATGCTACAAACACATGAAAGATGTTGATTCTAGTTTTCTCTCACACTAATCTACATTTTTATTTGGCCATATTAGCTTGACTAGACAATGTTAATGTGGCTGATGTTAGCTAAACATTTGCTGTCATTTGACACAAAATGTTAACAAAAACTAGATCATGTTTGTGTTGTGCCAAAAGTTGGTAAATTGTCGATGCCCCTGATTAAAAGACCCATCTTTAGGCTAACAATAGCAGGTCTTTTTCACTCTAGGGATCTGAGGTCCTTAAATGACACGTCCTTTGGATATTGCTTGAAATTCAGACTAGGTCCTTTATGATAAAATCTGGAATTATCATATTATAGGTTACAGTCTGTTCACACATTAGTAAAAGAAACACAAAACTGCTTCACAGTCTCACCAAACCTTTTAAAAATAAGTTTTAAGTTTCTTTCCTCCTGTGAAGTGTATGTTTCACCACTTTCCAGAGCAGAGGGCATAGTGAGCTGGGAAGAGAAACACCCTTGAGCTCCTCGGTGCAAAGTTTCCCTGCAGCTCGTCACTGATTCACATGACCTCAGAGTGACTGATGAAGCAGGAGTTGGCTTTCGACAGGGCTGGTGTTCATCTATGAAACGTTGAAGTCACTCCTAATTGTCACGCTCTCGCAGCACTGTATTTCATATTTTATGCAGAGGTAAGTCTCAACATGATGCACTGAGGAGCTTTTTTTTTTTTTTTTTTTCAGCTTGTATGGCAAAAAAGCTTCTAGTTACTTTAAAGATTTGGGGAAAATGTGCCCAAATACTCAGTGTTCTGCTTGTCCTCCATTCAACAAAAGCAAAACTTAAAGTTGTGTACAGAGGTTTACATCCACTTATCATAGGCTTGAATGTCATGGTAATTTTGGACCGATAATGATCTTTTAACAATCTTTTAATAAGTGGTGCTAAAGGTTCTACAGTGTCTTTTAACTTGACAAGGCTTATCAAGTTCTCATTAGTGATTATCATTGACTACATCTAGTAGTTTCTCTATGCAACATAAAAATTACTTGTTTGACAGCACTCATTGAATTGATCAATAATCAGAACAGTGGGAAAGTCGAGGAACTCAGTGAAGATCAAATAAATAGAACTATAGATTTACACAAAATAGTCATTTCAACATCTGCAGACTCTAAGATCATCAGTTCAAACAATCTTAAGTACAAGTTTCAAGCTTGGCTAAAATTTCCAGCTACCAACGTAGACAAGTCAAAGGTCTTCTGCAGAAATGTTTTATGGTCAGATGCGAGAAAAACTGTTAAAGCTATTTGGCCACAATGACTAGATGTTGGAGGAGTAAAGGTGAGGCTTTCAGCACTGTACACGCTGTCAAACATGGTGGTGATAGCATCATGCTCTGGGGTTGTTTTGCTGCCATTGCACAAAGTAGATGGAATAATGAAGCAGGAAGACTACCTGCAAATTCTTCAACTTCACCTCAAATCAACAGCTATACAGAAACTAGTTTAGAACAGGACAATGATCCCAAACACACATCAAAACTGGTTTTGGAACAGATCAAACAGAATGGCCTTACCAAAGCCCTGACCTCAACCCTACTGAAAATGTGTGGACTGCACTTAAAAGCCAGGTCTGTGCCAGTAAACCAAACAATTTAAATTAACGTCACAAATTCTTCCAAGAAAAGTAGTATAATATCAGCCAGAATTATACCAGAAGCTTGTTGATGGCCTCCATTGTGATCTGATGTTATAGTATACAATTATTCCACCCAGGAAAAAGAACAGTCCAAAGAAAACATTAAAGCACAAAATTACCCTGACATTCATGCCCATGATATAAACTTGACCACAAGTGTAAAATAGAGCCTAAAGAAATATTTAAACAGACACAATAACAGTCTTTAAACCCCCAAATTTCTATAATTTGTTATCCCTGAAAGCAACATCAATAGCCCAGTTTGTAACCCAGTTCATTATTTTCTTCAGACAAAATGATAATAACTAAATGACCCTCAGTCGGGTTCAGGCCTTTTTTAGTGGTAGAAAACCATTTAAAAACACCACTAAAATTGAGAATTGCATGTCACAAGCAACTTTTTAGGCTTCAGAGAAGCCGACATTTCCCTGATAGTGAGTCCCCCGCCTCCCCAGACAGCCAGAGTGTATTCACCTTTGATATCCAAACAGGCATCAACACACACAGTCTGTCTGTTTTGACTGCATTCATCATCCTGAAAGCGTGTTTCCACCATCCTGCCGTCAGCTTTCACCTCTGCAGCCAGAGTCAAGACTGATGTTATTACCTTATCAAAGGTGGAGGTGTCTGCAGCTCTGGGGGAAACGAAAGAGAGACCAGGAGAGAGGCGGTGGGAGGGGTTGATGGTTTTCTTTGACTGGCTGGCAGCCGATGGGACACCGGGCGTATTTATCCCTCACCGCCAGCTTATCAGTGGGGCCTGTAAATCTACCTGACAGGTCTTTACAGGTGCCGTTAATCCCGCTGATTCAATTCATTTTGCTAACTGCTCGGATACGAACTCTCTCCGCAGGGAAGATCAAACCCCTCGCCCCGTTCTCGGCACGTTAGTTTGTGTTGTCCTCGTGATAGAAAGGCAAATCCACTCTCTCTAACGTGGAGATGAAAGGTGCAATGCAGCCTCCGTAGCCATCAGATTTATTCCTGCAAACATGTTTGTGGTTCTTTATTTGCTGCACACAGGGTTTGGCTTTTTCTAAATGCTATTTACAGAGGAGAAATTTGCAGTGGAGGTATGCCGTTTTTCAGCAGTGCCCTGTTACACCCTCGTAATTATTTGTACCTTGGAGGTGCTCGGTTTAACTCCAATCTTGTGCTCCACAGTTATAAAGGCGCTACTGTTTCAAGGTTCAATCATCATTTCTTTCTGTCCTTTCGGGACGTTTTTGCCAAAACAATACTCTGAATTGCCATTTTGTTTTCACTTAATTGTTTTGCGTTCTTCTTAGCTGGTGTCTGAGCTGTGGGTGTTAATGTGCTTATATTTGTTTGCGGGTTTCCCTGCATTCAGTTTGGTTTTCGTAACTGGAAAACGTGCTCTGTTGGGATCTGGCGACTGACCAGGCCAATGAAAAATATCCCTTTTCGTTTCATTGAAATTCAATTCTTTGGGTTGGTTCATCAGTTTACTTTGGGACATTATCCATTTGCATTAGCATTTGGCTGAACCTAAGCAGAGAGTATAGCTCTGTACACTTACGAATTAACTGTATTTCTTCTATCAACATCATTACTAAACACTAGTGACCTAGTTCCACTTGAAGCCATACACGTCAAGACCATAATATCACCACCGCCATATTCGACAGATAATATGGTATGGATCTCTGTCTCCTTCTCTTCTTTGCTATTCTCTTCACAACTTCATCTTGGTTTCATCTCTCCAAAGACTTCCTTCTAGAACTGGGCAGATCTATTTAGATGTTTTCTCTCAATGTATAGTCTAGCCTTCCTGTTCTTGAGTGGAACTGGTGGTTTACCCTCTATATTTTCATTCATTGAGTGGTCTCTTGGCTGTAGTGTTTGATATGTCTGATACCTCCTCAAGAGTGTTTTTGTCTTGGTTAGAAGTTACAAAGTTTGTATTTTCCATGGAAATAATTCTGTGATCACTTTAGTCATTTGGTACTTTTGCTGAGCAAGTCATTTATTATTTTCAACAATGTACCTGATTAATTTGGCTACTTTTTGGGACCTAATGATGGCCTCCCTCTCTTTCCCTGACATCTCTTTGAACCTCTTATTAAGAGTTCCAGTGAAAAGCTATAAAATACAAATTCAACACTTTGGACCAACTTCAGATATTTTGTCGACTTCATCCATGAAACTACTTCTGAGCTCTGAAAATGGGCAGCTGTTTATAAAAATGCCTGAAATTTTTAAACAGTTAATGCAAAACTTTTGTTTAACCACTTAAATTAAAACCAAATGTCTGACATTCAATACAATTTTGATTAATTGATCTAAAATCCACAATGCTGGTGTATAGAGGCAAAATCTTTGTCCAACAGTTCATGGGCCTATCTGTATTTCTAGTGAAGACAACGTGGCCAGATGTCGATGAAAAACTAGGGTCAACATCTGCTGAGCATTTGATTTCTGAAAGTACCTTTGTTTGTTTTGGAGGAGTAAACTCAGGCCTGTTGTTTATCTAATATTAATTTGCCTGCTAATGCAGATGAATTTCCAGATGATTGTATAGAAGGTTGCCAGTATAAATGATGACTGTACAGTTGCTTATTTGTTGGTTTTGAGGACAGGAAATGCTATTAATCATTTGTTAGGAGACTTTTCGGGGGAAGATGATCATATATTTATCAAGCATACCCTAGCTTGACTCAGTGCTTTGCCTGGAGTGCATGCCCATATAGAGAAATCTATGACAAAGTGATGTCAGCTTATTTTTGCACTTGTGTGTTTTCCTAATTATCCGAAATCCTTAGCCATATTTAACATTAAACAAAAGATAATAAGTCTACTTTAATACTTCCTTAGAGCTTGATTAAATTCAGAGGTCTGGGAACCAGCTAGGATGAGGTCGCCTCTGCGTATTGTTTTCTTTGAGATTTGCTATCAGTGATCTGTCAGACGGTGCACTGCGGTGTCTCAGTCCGTGTTCGCAAAGCAAGCAAAAACATCCAGGGCTCAATGAAATCAGGGAAACATGTGGATGACCTAAAAATAAATAAATAAATGAAAGTGTTGCAGGAGCAAGAGTTTAAGTTTTGCCACCTTTCTGAGCTTCCTCATTTCACTAACAGGATCCGATGTGGGAAAAACCTTTGCTATTCAAAGCCTGATGCTTCCATCTACAGCTTTACTCAACATTAATAAGGCAGCGAGTAATAATCTGAAACTTGATCGATCGCCAAAGCAGAAATTCCCCTTTTTGTGTCAAACCCGAAAGGCAGGAAAGCCATCATGCACATGTGGAGACCAGCAACCTTGAAGTCGTCTATCTCAAGGATACCTGAGCAGAAAAGAAACTGTAGAAACACATCGCTCCTGCCTTGACAGGATTTGCTGAGCGCAGTCATTTTGAGTCACTGAAGTACTAGCCTTTGTCTGCCCATCGTACCGTACTCTCACTTCCTTCCTAAATGCAGCACCAAGCTTCTTGTCAGTGATTCTCCAAGGCCCTTTTTCTGATCTTGAGAAGGCCACTGGCAGGGGGCGGGAGGGGGGGTAGAACAAGTGTAGATTGAATCTTGGCAGGTTGGCGTGTTTAAACGCAGCAGTCACCTCCGCCTGGCTTCCTGCTGCAACCATCAAGCACCAACCTTATCATTTCCTCGCGGTGATTAGGCCGCTTCCTGGTGACTGCGTCGCAGGTTCAAGTTCATTTATGTACAGCAGTTTCTCAACCTTCTGGTGAGTCATCAAATGAGAAGAAAAAGATCAAAACAATGACCTTTAAAAGTAAACATGACTTTAATTGCCCTTTTCCTTCCAACAAATTGTAATCTCTTGCATCTGTCTAAGAAGACGAGAATGTGAACCTGTACTTTGGACTCTCTCGAAAGCCTTTGTTTCGCATGCAGCCTCACCAAGTACGCACGCAAACTTTCTTTATTTTTGCAGCCAGTTTTTCTCACAACTTCCATGTCATTAGCATACATGTGAGGGGCAGAGTGACGGTGCTGTTAATTAAGCACTATCTACTAATGTGGTTGTTAATAATAAAAAAAGAGAGAGAAGAGCGTCCCACACAGCTCTGGGATTTCAACCTGCAACCCCGTCTGCTGCCAGGCCCTCAGCGAGCTGCCTTTTTCTGCTTTCCCTCCGTCTCTGATGGGACATCCTCTCGCCGGCTCAGAGCTGCGAGGGGCGTTTATCTCTGACCCGCAGGTTCGGCCTCGCTGTCTCAGCTGCCAAAACAGTCCCATTCAACATTGTGCTGAGTTCATCAATGCTCCGCTGACACAGTCACACACACACGCACACAGATATGCGGGCATGCTCGCACAGATGCACACTGCAAAAAATGTCCTCTGCAAATTGTTCGTCTGTGAGACTCGTTGGCATTGGGCTGTTTAGTCAGTGAAGGTGGGATAGACTGTGACATTTTCTTTATTTGTTAAGTTACATTTGAGCTTTTGATATTTTCATAAATTATTCTGTAACTTACTATCAACTTAATTACTATCTGTGGTACTTATAAAGTGCTTTTCCACTCTAATTGAGCACTCAATTAGGGTTATGGGTTTAGAGCTGGGTGGGACTTTATTCTCTTTCTTTATTAAAAGCTGCGTTCATGGATAATGACTAAATTACAGCTGTATCATATTTTAAAACTCCCCCCCTCATGTACGTTAATGGCGTGAAAGTTGTGAGGAAAACTGGCCGCTATAAAAAAAAGTTTTATGAGAAGCTTCATTCCCCTATTCTCACACATTCATGCAGCACTTTTAGTCTACGCCTGATCACAATCAGAATCAGGGGGGTTACTTATGTCAAATATGAACATGAAAGATAGAAAATTTAAACAATGCATAAAAAGGAACAAGTAAAAATAATTAAGTGTAATTTTAAATTTGGAAAAAGTTAAAACAATGCTATCTGCTGTATAGTGATTAGTAATATAGGAGTAATATAGGAGGCGGGATAAGTATTCTAAAAAATAGTCCAGGTGTGATAACGTGGAGTTTCCTGACTTTCTGCATCGTGGTTCAATGAGTCTTTTACTAAACATTGTCCAGGGGCTGTGCAGCACGAGTGTGAAAGATTGTCCTGTATTGACTGTTACTTGGACAACACTGTTTAGCATTCACTCACTCACTCTTGTGGGCAATTGTGCAAGATACTGAACCCCAAATTGCCCATTTAAATGTGCCCGATCTCCTCTTTATGTTCCTTATTTTTAGATCCCTCCCTAAAAGGTTTTGATTTGGGATGCTCCTCACCATCAATCAGTCACACTGAGCATGCCCTAACAGATTAGGTTAAACTTTTGTATTGTTATGAGATCCTTTATTTATCTTGGTACAAGTCAAATTGCAATGAAAAAAAAATCTATTTTTTAAGAGAGCAACAGAGACTGCAACAAATATAAACAGAAAGTAAAGAAAGAAGAACAAGTGATGCACAGTGCAGGCTGGTTGTATGGAATAAAATGTCAAGAACAAGAGAGACTTCAAGAGCAGCCACCTAAACTCCTTCTGACACCTCCAGCTCCTTCTGTACATTATTCTAGGAATCAGACGCAGAATATTTAAATGGCTTTTTTTCTGCTCTGACTCTGAGGACAACCATTTCCCAAATATTTTAAAATATTTAACAGCTGAATGAAGCTGTTACTATCAAATTTCCCAGTAATCAAACTGTGTTTCAGATGTGTGGCATTGTGCACAGCTTAAAAACAAGGGTGAGTAATTAGCTTTGAGAAACTGGGACTGGCTCTCCACAACAGTCCCAGTTTCTCATGCAGCCCCTTGGGAAAATTAACTGCTCACCCCTGCTCTATAATGTCGTGCACGTTGTCGTTTGACATTGTACAAGTGCATTCGTTAGGAAGATCCTACTTTTCTCTCACCTTTATGGTAAACATGTAACTACAATACTAATGACTTTTTCATCGTGTTTTGGGATTTCTTACATCGTCTCACATAATGGCCACAAACAATAAAAATCTTGCAAAAAAAAAAAAAAAATCCTGGAAATCCCCATCTAAAATTCATCCAAAGACCAAACAACAGTTTTTCGGTGGGAATGCACACAATCTCCAAGCCTGAAGGCAGTGCATCAGGTTAGGTACGTGACCGGGGGAAAATTGTTGCTTGACATTTGTGAATATGTCAAAGAGCTTTCCACTGTTACGGCAGTTTAAGGCCCTGCTTGCCGGATTTGCCTCCCTGTGACTTTGCATGAAATATGTCCTGCACTGTGTCAACACAGGAGCCCTTCAACTTTAAATTTCATTCTGGGTAAGAGAACAGTAAGTGCACAAGTCAAGTGACTCTAAGGGGACTTCCAGGGAACAATATGAAAATCTTCTGAGGAAAATGCTTTTAAGGGAAGATTGTGGGTTTTTTTCCCTTTATTAAGCTAGGAACAGTTGAGAGATGACAGGAGTGCAAAGACACACAGTGCATTCAAATCTGGGTCGCCTCGTTGCATATGGGTCACCTGGTTAACCCGGTGAGTTAAATGGCACCCTGAAAGGCTGGCTACATTCAAATCAAACTTTACTTCTTGAACTTAAAAAGCTGTAAAGCTTTAAATCAAACTGACATGGCTTTGTCACTGACAGTTGAGCCATAGATTATATAAAAGGAAAGTGTGGATATGAAAAGTGAAGCCAATGCAACGCAAAAATGGTAGCAAAAAGACTTGTGGTCTTATAAAGTCTATGGGCTCGACCTCACAAAACACTTTCCTGATGAGTTTATGAGCTCAATTACTGATTTCGGGTGAGTGAGCCCATAGAGATGGATAATCCAGTTTATACTCATGTCAAAGTAAGAGCCACACCTCCTATTTCAAATCCAATTACAACACAATAAAATGGCGATGGCAAAACTGGTCAACTCCAGTTCTCAGAATGAATGGGTACCATCCCAGGACAGCTACGCTGGTCTTTTTAGCTTCTACTGAAAATGAATCCCACAACTTCCAACTGGAATTACGCTGAGGACAGGAAGTTGGCAGGGTCAGAGAAAAACCTTTACCTACTTCCAGGTGAGCGACTGAAGCTATGATCAATGAGGATAACGAATATCACTGATTGACGTATGACCTGGTAGTAAAGAAATTAGAAGGTTACCTAGGCAACCAAAGCCTAGCATGTCCACGAGCAACCGGCTTCAAATTCCAGTGTGGACGCAGCTTTATATTGTCTACAGGTGGATCCCTACTGGATATTTAAAGCTATAGTTGCCTAGGTAACCCTCATATTTATTTACCACATCATTACCACATTATTAACATTCATCGGTCCCTGATCACCATGCTAGTTGCTTCCTCTGTGGATGCCTCTTTTACTCTTAATCCAAATAACAATTAAGATCCAACTATGTATTAATAAAGCTTCCACATGAATTTGTTAACCTAATAAAATACAGTCTCATATTCTGAATCTCGCTATAGCATAAAAAAAAGTCCTGAACCCAAATATAGACATATGTAAAAATACCTCACATTATCTATTTTTATGTGTTTACTGAAAACATCAGATAAATAGTTTTCTGTTAATCAAGCTGCCACTGATATAACATTTCACTTGTGTGTTAAAAAACAAAGGATTCAAGCTTCAGTATTGAATGCAGTTTATTTTTTATAGTGTACCCATAACTTGCACATTCACACAAAAACACAACAAATCCCAGGCAGGAAAGAACCGGACAACCTCAGTCCTTTTGGCTGGATATCTGGGGGCCTCTGTGACAACTCACGCCCCCTCCATCGCCTATACTGCCTATCAACCTCCGACAGGTCAGGTCCTCATGCACACGTTCGCCGAAGGTCCCCAACACACGACCTCTCCCCTGTCACAACTGTCACTTGACTTTAGCAAGCAGAAACCCCTTTTATCAGAAAACCTGAAGCTCGGCTCTGACAAAGCCGGGGAACTGCCAGAGACTGACCCTAGTGTATATTTAGCAGCAGCTTGGCAGTCGCCCATCCCAACTGTTGAGGCTGTCAGAGCCTCACATGCAGAGCAGCCTGCCCTCTTCCCCCACCTCACTTTGATTATGTTGAGAGGGAGTCACACAGAGTGGGCTCATTGTTCATTCAGTGGCACATAATCAGGTAAAGGCACATTTGTGGCATAATTATCCTGTTTAGCCCTGTTGAGACTCTTTGAAGTGTTGATATCTGAAAGTATGACGCAGGCTTCTGAAGGTTTGCTGGCAGTTTCAACATCTTGCAAAATTTGGTGTCCAACAAAGAGGTTTTGGGCTTCCTCCAGAGGAAAATCACTTGCTTAATCAGCTTTCTTTAAGTTCTGATTAATTTATTCAAGCATAAAATACATTTTATATCAGACAGCTAGAAAATTGACAGACTTCTGTTAAGTAGGGTCACACTGATGCTATGCCTACACTATATGCATACCAATTGTACTTAGGTTGGCTGACACCCCCCCCAAAAAAAAAAGAAAAAAAAAGAAAAGGCACATTGTTGCCCAGGGAAATCCCTGTTTCAATCCTTGTTAACAAAGATTCCCAGATGTGACAAAGTTTGAAAGGCCCAACTCAGTTTTCAATCCAGGCAACGATTTTGAAATCTTGCATCGCTCGTTTAAAGATTTATCTGCTTTTAAATTTAAACTAAATGTTAATGCTAGATGAGTAAAACTCCTTCTCATGTACATTTGCAGATTCTCACTAACTTACAGATTCAACCTGTATTCAAGATTACAGTCATCACATTGGGTTTCTGTTAGTATCCACTCCTACCTACAGATGTTCACCATTCACTTGCCAGGTCATCTTGTTTCCTTGTTATTCAAGTCAAGTCAAGTCAAGTCTTTCCGGCTTTCATGAACTTTTGGACTAGTTTTTGTTTTGCTGTCTATAATTTATTGCCTTTATTTTATTTCTCTTTTATGAGCTCTGCCTGATTCAGATTAAAGACCAGATTTTAATTCCCTTTTGCTCTAGTAGGAAGCTCAGACCAGAATTTTTTTTAGGATATTCCTGAATGTGGCCTCTATAACTCTCGAGATATTTCACTTTAGATCTGAGTACCAGAACCAGCGACCAGACCAACATATATGATATTTCGCTAGCTATAACTAATGGCATCTGATCAAAAGTGATGATGTTTGGTCTAAAATGGCTTTAAAAGTCATGAGCTGACTGATTCATTTGATAGATAAGGTCAACTGCCATCAGAGCTATCTCTTTGTGCACGTCTGGATGACTTGCAGCTTGGTGGATATTTTTAGCTCGGCTCCTGGAAGTGCTGTGTAACCATACTTACCTATGCATTTGTAGTGGATCTCCCTTCTTGTGTCAAAATGACAAACATTCAACTTGAATTTCATTTTGGGGGAAGAGGACAAAGTCAACTATGGCGAACAGAGCAGGTGTAAGGATTGTGTTGGTCTAGCCAAAAAAACTTCAGTGTGAGCAGATGGACAATGTTTCCTCTGAGGTATCAGGATATTCACAGAACTTGAGCACAGTCCTGTGAATGTCCAAAAACAGCACTTCCCATTCACGCCCTTGACATGTTGCACCGTCTTCGGACCGGGACACTGTGGGTTCTTCCACTGAAAATTGCTTGTTTTTTCTCTGGTTTTGGGAAGAAGAACACGCTCTAATCTGCAGTTTTGCTCCTAAATGTGAAGGTTAGGTCAGTATGAAACAGAACTAGACATCTGCTCTCTGTCCAAGTTTGAGGTCCATGGGGAAATCACAGAACACAAACGTGGAAGCACAAGACCTCAAGGGAGCGATCTAAAAATAAAATAGTGCTGGAAAAAGTCCAGACTTGCACAACAAGTATTAAAGCACCCGAATTTTAATCTAATCTGGAAAGTTTGTTTGCTTATCTGTATTTGTTTATTAGTTTTTTCCTGCTGTAAAATTGTTTATAGAGAGATTTAAAGAGATTATTAATGACTGAGAGATACACAAAGTGGAAGATACACAATATAGTATTTAGCTACTGTCATGGATATATAAAATCAAGCACCTAGCTATTCTTTTCTTCCTCCTAGATATTCCACCATCAACTTAATTGATTTATTGCAAAGTGGAAGTGCTAGCAAGCTTCTAAATTTGCTCAACCTCTAAAGTAGGGATGTTTTATAAAAGCACGGCACGTCTTTTATAACCGAAATCTGACGGTTTCATCTTTTATAACCCTCAAAACCCCATAACCCTGCAGTCTTCTGATGAAGTGGGCCAAAGGAAGTTATCTAAATTAGACATTCAGCATCAATGCAAAATGAAGCAGGGCCCCATCACCTTTCGAAGCTTTGAGTGACTTGCAAAAAAAAAGTGTGCTATCACATGAAGTTTGCCACCACTTGGGCATTACCAGGGGTGGGTTGTACTTTTTTTTTCATGCTTCATAATGTTCTTCATAACATCATAATGATATGCCCTTGTTATGCCCTGCTAATACCTTTGCTTCCCTTAAACCCCAAGTCAGCTCAGCTTCAGCGTGATCTCCCCAGCATTCAGGACTGTGTCATCTGCAGCTTGTTTTCTACAGTAAGAGTGAAAAAGGTTCCAGTGTTATTAACATACAGGCTTACCTTTGTTCCCATGCATGCTTGCATTATTCCGTGTCAAATCGATGCAATGTGATGTGTGGTTATTGTGGCGAGAGGAAACGCATGAGGTCTCCTTTGCTTACCTTCATCTCTGTAGCTGTAATACAATGAGCAGCAGTGCAGTGGTGCAAACTTTGAGCTTTAGATGATGTTCTTAGACACACATCTTTTAGCAAGAGGGGACGGTGTGAATTATTCAGCAGCGCAAGATGTCGTCTCTTCTTCCACTTTGCTTTTTTCTCTTCTTCCTCTGCTGTGCATGCTTTCCTATTTTTCCTCCTGATCTTTTTTCTTTTATGTCTGAGGTCTCTCTAAACTTCAAATAAACTGATTAATTTAATCTAGAAATGTATTCGTTATAATTCTTCTAACAATAAAATCTTAATTTGTGTCTTAAAGTTGGACGTCAGGCATTAAATTGGCACTAAATAATATAGCTATTTCCAAAACAAATGCTGCTTTTAAGGTGCATTAGATAAGCTGCATGTAGTAATAAACTAGAGGAAGTAATATTTTATGAAGTGGAAGGTAGAAGCGCTGCCTTCGTCTTTTTCGGTGTGTTCACAGTCTTCCCGTTGAGTTACCTTGCAGGCCTCAGGGAAGTTAACACACACTGACTTTCACTGTATCCGAGCGCTCGCTCTGGCTGAGCGCCACACATTGCTTAGCGAGAATCTCAAATTGAACCTAATCGGTTCTCCAGTCACCGTGTTTAAATGGTCTTTCTGCCAGGTTAATGGGATTTCTGTTGAAAGGTCTGCGCTCGACGTCTAAAGTGGTCCAGACAATCGCAATGAGCTCCGAGTCAAGTGTGATTAACCCGCTGACCCGCCTGTAGCCATCGCGCCTCTGCTCCCTCTCAGCTCCACTGGAACTGTGTTCGAGTCAAGTCCGATTTACTTATTAGGATGTAAACAAGGACGCAATGAAACAAAGAGCAATGAGTAGAGCGGACAGGAGAACTTTATCCCAAGCCACAGGGCCTGCAATTTTTCTTTTTTTTTCTCTCCCCTAACACCTTCAGTTCAGAAAAACAAATTCTGAATCCAAGTCTTGACACTCAACAGCCATCTTGGCAATGCCTAGTTATTCTGAAGCCCCTACAGTATCTCAGTGATTGTGGACAGATGGTTAACTTTCATTTAAAAGGTCTTAAAATCAGATCTGAAATCTGTGATGAAAATTAAAAGTTTTCTAGCATTTGCCTAAAATAAGGCCAAAAATGGATAAGACTTTAACTATTTCATGAGTTCCTCCTCAAAACACTTTGGCTGGCAATTAATTATCAGTTATTATTGCTTCTTCAGCAGATCATCTACCTCCATCTCACCCTCCCACGCCTCACTTTCTGCCCAGCAGCTCCATCTTCACCTTCTTTGTCCAGTATAGCTACTATCCCTCCTCTGCACATGTCCAAACCACCTCATTCTTATCTCTCTAAACTTTGTCTCCAATCTGCTTGACCTGAGCTGTCCCTCTGATGTACTCACTTCTGATCCTGTCCATCACTCACAGTGAAAATCATCTTCAGTTTGGCCTCCTGTCTTTTTGTCAGAGCCATCATCTCCAAACTGTACACCATAACAGGCCTCACTACCATCTGGTAAACCTTCCCTTTCACTCATACTTCTAGCCTTCTGTCACACATCCACCTGTTTTTGTTTCTGCTGACATTCATTCCTCTTCTCTGCAGAACATACTCCACCTCTTCAGGCCATTTTCTACCAACTCTCTACACTCACTACATCTCATTCTTGATGATCTGCATGCTTGATTAGGCAAAGATTTTATATTAGATACCCTTAGTGACGCAACCCTCCCAGTTTGTCCAGGCATGTTCACTGCCTTGTGGTGCCAGTGGATGTGTTACCAGTTATTATTGCTTACTGTTCTTAAAATAGTTAAAGCAGACAAACCTCTAGCTTCAACCAGATTGCCTTCAGTTTTTAAAAATTTGCGTGTGCAAGGCTAATAAATAGGTAGGTTCTGTCAAGTATTGGCCAATGAAATCAAATGTTTAAACGCTCTCAAGTGCACAATTCGGCTCAAGTCAAATTCTGTCCCTGTAAAAAAAAAAAGCCAAGATATTCTTGCGTTACTGGTGTCTTTACACCTTCTACCTGTGGTTTTGCTAATAGTACCTGGAGATATAAATGCACTAATTAGTAACTAGTCTTACTATCAAGGTTTTGCAACTGACTTCCTGTCCAGTGGAAGACAGAGTTACAGAGACAAGCTACATGAGGCAAGCACTATAAAGATAAAGCCCATTTAAAATGAGTTTTCCATCTCTTCCAGTGGTGCATGTTGATATCACTATGAGATTATGTACAAGTAATTCCTGCGAGCCAAAGGCTCTCTTGGATCAGGTCAAAGAGAGGAAATGCCCTTTATATGATCACCTCAGGTAGGTGGAGTCCCTCCCACCTCCTGTTTGTGAGGGACAGCCAGTATGAGGAATCAGAAGATGGCTTCTTGTGAATCATGCAAAGCTACTGGAAAAGAGCAAATAAGGCCCCATTTAAACAAATGTGCTGTACTTTCGTAAGCTAATGATTAATTTGAGTGGTATAATGGGAATTATCAACAACTTTGCAGGTGCTTTTAGGTTTTGGTGGTTGCAGTGGTATAGCCAGCGCTCACCTCACCAATGTCAGTTTTGTGGTCAGTACCACAAGCACAACTTTAACTTGTGATAAACTTGAAAAATGGAAATTTTCAGGGAGGCAGAAATGAACACTTGAGTTGTCCTTTAAAAGTCTCATTCAGAGGACATATGGGACCATTTCCAATTCCCTTTTGCTTTTATGTTCCGGTATTTTATCATCTTATTTCTGGTAAACTTTTGTTGCTTAACGTATCGTCTAGTCTGTTGTCTAGCTATCCAGCCCTGATAATGGAGATTTTTCCGCATTGATCCACACGGAGCTTTTATGGCGGTAATCAACCGTTTGTGTGGGTCAGTGTCTGTAATGATTTCTCTCGTCTTCTGCCCCCTGACCTTCATGTAGTATAAATCTAAGTGTGTGAGTGTGTGTGGTGTATTATTGCTCAGAATTAGCCAGTGAACCGTCGTCGTACATGTCAGGGAGGCAGAAATGAACAGTGTTATCACCTCCGACGGCATCCCCTGAATGAGTATTCACTTCTTTCTGATTCAGTATGTGAATCAGTGAAGCATTGCTGCTCCTGCATGTGTGTGAGCACATGTTTATTTTACCTTTATTTAACAAGTGAAGTCTGACTAAATGTGACAGCTTTGTTTTCTGTTTGCTACCAAGAGAAGCCATCAATATCGGTCTTGACGCAGGCTACATAAATGTCTGACATTTGAGCTCTACCTTAGGCAATTTCAGTGCCTTTATTAAGTCCTGCAACTGTATTTCATGTTAAAGATTAGCTGAAGATTAGTCAGGGTGTTCCTGAGTAGCACAGTGGTTAACACTGTAGTATCACAGCAGGAAGGTCCTGGGTTTAAATCCACCATCTGGCTGGCTTCCTCCCTCTGTCCAAAGACATGCAGTTAGTGGGGTTAGGTTAACTGGTGATCGTAAATTATCTGTATATGTTAATATGAGTTTGAATGGTTATCGCTCTGTTTTAGCTGTGTGATAGACTGGCGACCTGTCCAGGGTGTACACTACCTCTTATTCTATGACAGCTGGATAGGCTCCAGCCCCTCTGCAACGCTGAATTACATAAGTACAAGAAAACAGATGAAAGGCTGGATAGTCCGTGTAGCGGGTGCGAAGTCAAAGTCAAAATGGAACTTGTTTGATAACTTTACTGCTGCACTTTAAAATAAATTTCCGTTCCAGGATTTTGCTTTTGTCAGCAATATAAGAATTTTTTTTTTTTATGGAGCCACATGATCCATAGTAGTAACTCCTAAAGAGAGCAGGCGGAAGAAGAAGGTCCATTGGGCCGTTTTGTGTAGATTTCGCAGCTGGCCAGGCCTGGGACTTAAACCTAAGCAACGAGAAGAAATTTTTTAAATAATTAAAAATTATTTATTAACAGCTCAAATTAAGTTACATTATAGAGTAGAGTGCCAACAATGGTAAGAAGTAAGAGAGGATCCTTGGAATGTAGATGCTGGTGGCGGTGGCTTGTCACGTGACAAGGATGAGGTGGGTCACATTAATGAGGGTCTGAAAGGCAGAATGACAAAGATCACTGAAAGTGGGATTATGTGTCTATGTCAGTGTGTCCGCTATGGTCCAGTCGGGTCTGAGTGATGATGACAGTGAGGATCCGTGATGATGTTCACATACCTGTTTGTTTTTTTGTGACCATACACCTAAATTGTTTTCCATGAAAGTAAGACTCTGTTGTCCATGGAGAACTAACATGACAATGGACCAACTCCACTCTGGTAGCACAAGTCTACTGTACTACAGCAATAACCACAACCAGTCATGTCAAAGCTGTCCAAAAATACAAAAAATACTAAGGAGGCTATGGGATTGGCCATGTTTTGTTGGTTTGCTTGTTTGTTAGTAGCAATAAACTTTTTAAGCTGATCTAGACCTGAATCCATTAATTAAAGGAAGGATTCTTTTTCAAATTAACAAAACTGAGAGAAATCATGTTAATAATCTCTAGTAAATATGACAGACTAATGGATTAATGAGGATCCAGTTATCTTGGGCTTCTGAATTGCACATTAACAACACTACCTGGACCAAAGAGTAGAAAAGCTTCTTTTCCATCCATAACTGCAGAGGTTCAGGCCCTGACAGCTGACGGTGGAGTCCTTCCCATTTGAGGCTCTAATTGGGAGCTTTAATAATGAGATTTTTTCAGCATTAACCTGCCTAATATCTATTCCACCAAGAGTTAAAGAGATCAGGTAATATCCCAGCTCAAAGCCTATAAACCACTTTGTCAACCGGAAAGCTAAGACACACCTACTGTCCATGGAAAATTGCCATCATTTGTTTTAATTGAGCACTTTTTGATGTCGCAGTCACTTGTCAGTGGATATCTCGTTTGGGAGGAAATCTTCACATGTTCACTTCAAACGCTCCAGGCAAAGGATTTCCCCTCCCTTTTTGTCAAAAGGAGCTTGCTTTCAGAAATTGGGGTTGATTCTGTGACAGCTACAGTACATGTGTGAGAACTAGGTCACACAGTATTTAGAATACTTATTTATCAGCACTTAAAGAGGTTACTCGTGCCCACCTAGTGTGATTGGAAAGTGTTATTCCATCAACTTCTGTAAGTGAAGGGCTTATTTCAAATATTTTTGACCAGCTTAATAAGATGGTGAAAAAAATTAAACATGACGATAATTTTTTCTCGAAGTTCTTGGTGATGATAATAGGTGACATACAATTGTATTCCTTCCTTAATCAAAGAATGCTCACTTCCACACACATATTTTAATCTTGGACTCTTCTAAAGTACCAAGCTTTGGTGCAGCCCCTCAATTCATCCACTCTCTTAAACAACCAGTTTTAACCCCTCCTTGACTTATGATTATGTTTGGAATCCCTGCTGTCTCTGACATGCATGCAGAGGCAAGAAAAAAACAGTCAAAAAAGCAATCTGATACGTGGGCTTTTGGCTATCAGGGATTATTTGAACATATAAAGTCATCTTTTGAAATCTGAAACCATCACCTTGAGGGTGCAAGCAATAAGACGAATGTTAGCCAAGTAGTTGGCTAGCATTTTTGGTAGCCAAGTAGTTGGCGCTTTGCATGTTTTTAAATTATGGTATATTTAAATGAATAACTTTCGCATTTAAGAAAATCTGTGATGTGTATGACTTGAACTTGGATCCACAGCTGACCCATTCAACCTCCAAATCTGTTGGAAGTGAGGTCTTTTTGCATTTAAAAAAAAAAGTGTAAAATATTACTTTAGTGTGCACAGACATGACTCCTGTGTTCATGAGAACACACAGATCAAAATTTGTGTTCAGTAAATGAATCAGGAACACAATAAATGGCAGTTTATGACTAGTTAATGAACTGCTGTGTTGGTGAAACACTCATAAACTGCTGTGATGCTGCATTGTGTAGTAAACCAGGAAACAAATAATATTGACAACTATTAACAAAAAGTTCCATTAATATTAAATTGAGACAAATATTTCAGAGCCTGAAATTGTGACAATACATACTCGGTAGACATTCTTGCTTTAAGCATACAAGCTGATGTGTTGGAAAAAGCATAGGCCTGATTTATTTGTGCATATCCTTTCTAAACCCAGCTCCAGGATTCCCCATTTAAAGCATTAGGATGTTTCTGCTCCGCTGTAGTCCTGGACTGAAGCTGTTTTAATTCTCCACAGCTGAACTCCGCAGCTTCAGTATTAAAAGGGATTTCAAATAAAACTCACGAGCCAAGTCTGCTGTATTCACTTACTAATGTTAACGGTCGTGCCTCGGGAGTGGCTGACATAATATTTGACGTGAGATGCCAAGTGTGAGAAAGTGTGTTTTGTTCTCCTCAGGGTGTGGAGGTATTAAACCAACTGGCTGGATTGGACTGGAGAACCTGTTGACTGACGGGCCAGAACAGATGCACAGGTACACACACACACACACACACACACACACACACACACACACACACACACACACACACACACATTATGTACAGTGCATGATGATACTGTGTTTGCCTTTCATGCCTCATTTTTAGATTGGCAAACCAAAAACCATACACAATGTGGATTTTTTTTAAATATTCTTCCTGTGTAGGAATATTGGAGGCTTAAGCAATAAAATTTTTTATTAATGAGTTTTGCTCAATATTACCTTCCTTACATCATATTTGACCACAGCCACGTTCTTCCTATACACCCCATGAGGCATGAAGCAATCATTTTTAAGTGAATTGTAAATGAAATGTAGAAAATCAGTGGTTGTTTGAACATCAATCAGTAAATAATCGTAATTAAGGTACAAACATTCGGTGCAAACTCAATGTATACCAGTCAACTAAATTTCATTTAACCAGATCCCATTCAATTTAACATTTCACACAGAGAGTGAAAAAATGTGAGTGAACGCTCAGTGCATCATGGGAAACACTCATCATAGGGATATTGCCTTACCAAAAAGGAAAGTTTTAAGTCTAACCTAAAAAGTAGAGAGGGTGGGATATGTGACTGACCAGGTTGGAACATGAATATTTTTCCCTGGTGACCAAAAGTTTTGATAACATCCTCTAGGCCTGTGTGACTGGGCCTAAATTAGCTATAGAGAACAAACCAGTTTTTGTACCAGCTTACTTACTTATTTTTGTTTATTTCTGCTGTACAGCATATTTTAGCACAGGTGTCTATGTATATCTACAACTGTGGCTGAAATACTATATCCATGAATATCTAAATTGCTCGCTTCAGCCCTGAAGTTTTATCCTGAACTAAGAATGAGCCAAAATGTCATCACTAACTGCGATTACCCGTAAAATTCCTGTGCACAAAACCGACACGCACAGACACACACGCTATTTCCCAACAGGTGCAGAAGAAGATCAAGTTGCAGCACTTTTTCTTCCTCCCTCCTCCTCTTGTCCTTCCCGCCTCTCTCTTTCTCAAATTAATGCCAGCGAGAGCAGCTTTAGAAACATTTCTGACGTGCTTGTGTATGTGTGCGAGGGGGTGAGGAGGAAGGAGGGGGGGTTGCTAATAACCAGGCAAGGTACACTAATCTCCGATGGCAACATTTGGTTTACCTTAAGCTGGAGGGACAGCTGTATTAAAAGCAGGAATTATCCTAATCAGTTCAAACTCCATCCTCCTCCCTCCCCACCTCCCTGCTTCACCTCTTTGCATATAAAACTTCCACATTAGGCTTAAGAGTACAACGGCTTAGCTGCTGTTCGCCCTACATCTGTCTTCCCTCTGTGACGACCAATCAGAAAGGTGGATAGAGGAATGAAGGGAGGGAGGAGAGACGGGGGGAGGGAGAAGGTGGATAAAAAAAATGAAAGATGGAGAAGAGTGGAGGGGAAGACAGTATAGGAAACAAGAGAAGTAAAGGGGAAGAGGGAAGGAAGGGAAAACTGAGAGTCGAGGATACAAACGTGGAGAGCTTAGTGGTAGTTTTGAATATCTAGTTGTATCTTCTACTCGTTTTACAGTTTGTGTGTTGAGTTGTTGCAAATAAAGGCATGTAAAGCCATGATATTTTCTAAAGAGAACCGGACAGTCTCGGTCGTTGTGTCCTTGGGCAAGACACTTCACCCGTTGCCTACTGGTGGTGGTCAGAGGGCCCGGTGGCGCCAGTGTCCTACAGTTGTGTTACATTATGCTTTATTTACCTCTGTGTTAAACAATGAATATTGCACCCATGGCACTAATAATGCATTGTGGATTAATCAGACACATGTGAAATTTAAGTGTTTCGCTCATCTCACTCAATGTATCTCCAAAAAGTAACAGTAACTGTTTAAATTCAATTGTTAGATATGTAATCTCTAAATGAATCTGATTACTTAACATGTTGCTTTTGTGTAACATTTAGTGTAACTATTGCCTTTTCAAATTCATCATCCATTCATATTTAGTGATGAGTGAAACAAATTTTGGTGACTGTAATGTTACGTACGGGCTTATGATAATCATTACAGATTGAACAAATGGGAACGCGGAAATATTACGTTCACAGGGTGATGATGAGTTTGAAACTCAAAAGAACTGTGTTTTATCATACATCTTTCTTAAAACATATAGATGTTAATAATGGCTGCATGTGTGTTTATTGGGCAAAGTTTCATACAGATTGACTTACCGGTTAAGGAAGAGATATAATGTATGCAGACATATAGACACTGATTGGCTACATATTAAATATAGCTTATGCCGAAAGGTTGGTGAATAAAAATGAAATTCTCTAAAGAGGAACAGAAATATAATATGGCAAATAAATCACCACATGCAAGAATCACGTGCCTGAAAAATGCAGAAATTTAATGCATGAAACAAATATAAAGGCCATATTTCCTGTACTGTGCTTGCCACTATTTTAGGTTGGGCTGTTGCTCTTTTAATTGCACAAGCTCTTCCTTTGCAATGCTTTAAAGGCACATGACTCAGAGTAGCACAATAACTTGTCCTAATATGCTGGATTATAACAGGAATAAATGCAAAAGCACATTAGTTTGTATTTTATTTAGCAGACTTTCTGAAAAGAATGCCGTGCATTTGAATTGAAACTCATGCATATTTTACAACTATTAATGGGTCAATTTTTTTCTTTCCTACAGCATCCTTTGGTGGTTGAATTGACGCTCTGGCATTGGCGTAGGCACTGAAAAAGGAGCATTTTGCTTATGCTTCTCAACTCTACATTAATGGGGAACACTGGTGCATAATTACATCATTAAAGTGACATGTACTCATACCATGACTCTTAAAATATGAAAGTATTGAAATAATCCATTTAAAATTCTAAGGAATTTATAAATCTTTACCTTCAATACTTTTGTATTTTATCTTCTATTCTGACCTACCTTTAGGTTCAAATGTTCACAAATGGTTTTAGGTGTAATTAATTTATGTACGTATTAAAAACTTCCCATTTTAGTAATTTTTTTTGGGGGGGGGGGGGGGGGGGCACTGTGATTAGTTCAGGTGCAGTAGGAAGCAAGATAAACTCTGCCCTTAAACAGTTTTTCTGCATATGAGGTATGTGTATTTCAGACCTGCTCTGCAAACAGCTTCTATCTGGCTTTTTTTTTTTTTTTTTGCCTCTCTCCGAGGCCCTCGGCACCATAAATCCGACTGATTACTCCGCACCCCTTTTGCTTGACTGAACCTTCACAATCAGCCGTGGCCGCCAACAATGAGGCCCTGATGAATCAAACATCCATGGCATTAGTTTCACCTTGCTGCCCCTTTCCCATGCGCCACCGCCTCTTTGTCAGGCCCCGGTTTGATGAGAAGGACTACTGACACTGGCTGCACCTATTGATAGACAATTCTGTAAAGACAGACCTCAACAGCCCTACCAATCCACAAATGCTCCTCCCTCTTCTGCACACACCACAATTCTTTTACCCCCAAAAATAGGCAACAAAACTTGACTGGTACACCAAAACCCTTGATGTCTGTTTTGCAGGAGGCCTTGTGTTAAGGTTTGAGCTTTTGGGGTGCTTGATTGCACTGTCCGAGTATTTGCCAGACTTTTATGAACTGCCCCTACAGTGCACACAGGCAGCATTAAACACATTAAAACTTAATAGATAATGATAATGGACTCAGAAAAGTAGTTTGGCAGTGAGGCATTGCTTTATATAAAGGCTAAACAATTCAGCCATTAATAAGTCTTAAACCCCGATTTCTTTTCCAACTCTAAGAAAACCAACCTGTACTTGCCCTAAAAAATAAAGCAAAGTAAAAGATCAAATCTTACTCCATTAAAAGAAAATGCAACATTCAAAATTGTACCACAAACCATAGATGTACACTCACATCTTTATCTTTTATAAAGTTCAAAAGTTTCTTAGTGTAAATATCAGCCAATCACATGGCAACAACTCACTGTGTTTAGGCATAGGGACATGGGTGAGCACGAAGTTCAAAGTAGAGATGGCACGATACCACTTTTTTATGTCCGATACCGATACCGATATCATAAATTTGGATATCTGCCGATACCGATATGAATCCGATATAGTGTTTTTTAATCAACAAAACTGTTTTTTAAAATATCTTGCTGCATTTTGCAAGTCTGCAAGTTCATACTCAAGTTTAAAACAACAACTACACTAAAGCTATTCTGTTATACCTGTATACAAAAAAAATATTTCATAGTTCAGCAATACTGATCAATCTAATAAACTTAGACCTACACCATCCTCCCTATTCTGGTATTTTAAAGAGTACTTAGCGTAAATATTAAGCAACCTAACTAATAGGGTTCCAACTCCCAGCAACAACAAAAATAAATAAATAAAAAATAGGGAACCACCCCTCACACTCCACCTCATGATGCTTAATCGACGTAATCAACCTTAATTTGATGCAGTGTGAAAAAAAATGCACAGAAATCAATTATTTTTCAAGAAATATTAAATAGATTCAACATCTTTCTTCAACAAAATTGCAGACTGCACAGATGGTACCTTCCCAAAGGAAAATGTACTATAGCTTACTAGGGTATATATATTAGACTTAATAGTCACTATATACAGTAATTGACTTCTATTCATTTTACATCAAATTAAAACTTTGGGTGTCAGATAATTATTTATTAAAAGCTAGACATTTTAAATGAGAATAAGAAAGAAAAGTATGTCTTTGTGCCCCCTTTTCCCTGTTAATGCCCTATCGGCCCCCCTGGCTAAACTTTGCTAGATCCGCCCCTGCACAGTTACCAGCCGTCAGCTACGTAGAAAAAGATCCTGGTGTAGAAAGTAATATTAAATAAATTCTAACAACAGCTTATCAAGCTTAAACGTGCTGCTGTTGTTCAGCCGCTGGTTTGCTCTTTCTGGCGCAAAGTGGACCAAAAACAAACAAGAGAGACTCACGACAGAAAAGCCGATCAGCTGATCATTAGCAGTTTCACGATTGAAGTAGCAGCCGGAGAGCGAGAGGCAGTCGCTCGTTAAGCTTAACGCAGGAATGCTTTACAAACATTCAGAGATGGACTTACACACTTGCTTTACTTCTCTCGGGGATAACTTTGTCGGAGATGAAATGCCGGGTTGCTAGCGAAGCTCCAAATGCTATCCAGACCACCGACAGGTCCCGCATGCCACAGCTGCTCTATCACGTGATGCATACTGCTCCGACGTTCTGAGGCGAGTTACGGCGTGTTGCAAGTTTTGTGAGGTGCTTTCGTGATATTTAATGGATCGGATTACATTTTTTATTTTTCTCCGATATCCGATCCAGTAATTTAGGTCAGTATCGGACCGATACCGATACGTAATATCGGATCGGTCCATCTCTAGTTCAAAGTGAGCATCAGAGTGGGAAAGAAAGGATTGTTAACAAACTTTAAATGACTGAATGGTGCATGGTTGTTGGTTGTTGGCACTTCTAAAAAATAGCCGTAAATGGCTTGGTGACGCCAGAAGTAAATTCATACAGGCTCACCTGAATTGAATAAGAGAAGATTGAAAAAATATTGTCTCATCTAATGAGTCTTGATTTCTGCTGCAACATTGAGATGGTAGGGTCAAAATTTGATGTAAACAACATGAAAACATGGATTCATTCTGCCTTGTATCAAAAGTTCAGGTTGCTGCTTGCTAGATTTACACCAAATGTTGTTATATGTTAAAATTTAAGTACCGTACATGGACATGCAGTGTCAGAACCAGTTTATGCCTTTATCCCATTATCCCCTAATGGTGCCCATATTCCAACACTTTAACTGTTTCTGGCTATGGTTATGCTAGGGTAAAACCAAAAGTGCAAAGGTTAAGCTGGGAGCTTCTCTCAGTTCATGGACCTCTTTTGTTTGAACCTCCAGCCCCATTTCCCTCTGATAAAAAGCAAATCTTTGAATGTGAATATAACGTATATTTAATACTTGTGTGGTTTTAGTCAAATTTGGCACCGAGCTTCTTCAATGAGCTTCTTAGGTTACACGCTCCTGTCCAGAGATGGGCAGTAACGCGTTACTGTAATCTGATTACTTTTTTCCAAGTAACGAGTGAAGTAAGGGATTACTATTGTAAAAAGGGTAATTTGATTACTGTTACTTTCCCGTAAGCACGCTGTGTTACTAAAACCGTGATTTTTTTGCGTGTCTCATGCCAAAGATGTAAGCGAGTGCCACGTTCGTGGCAACAGCTGTGTGCAGATCAACAATGGATAATATAATGAGTGCGGGAGAGAGTATGAGCATGCAGCGTTTAAAGCGTGGAAGTACTGACCTTACTTTGAGTTTGATTCTGTAAAAAGTGACAAAAACATTAGTGTCTGCTGTACAGTGTGTGAGAAGAAAACTTCTTTTTACAGCGAAAAAAACCCCTAAACTTCCGAGCAAGCACTGACAGTACGCTGCTACGGGAATGTGAAATTCCAGGATCCTTCCACTGAACGCTACGACACCTGCACCAGGGTAAACCTCCGCCTGCCCCACTCCTGCTATACAGGTGAAAATAGAGCAACAGGACTGCTGAGACTTTGATTTTATTTATTTTCTGCTGTGTTTCACTTGCATTTATTTGAAAGACTGAGTGTAAACACAAAAAACTATTTTATTTCATATGCTGGAATGTGCAGAAAATAGGTTTAAATGTTAAACAAATTTATTCCAGTCAGTGAATGTTGCATATAATTTAATGCTTGCTTGATGCATGAAGTTAAAAGATTAAAACTAATAAAATAAGTTTTAAAAAGAGACTTTTCCATTTGATTACGTTTTATATGATGGATTATGCAGAAAAAATAGAATTGGGCTGAAAGATCTATTGTTTTATTACCTATTCAGGTTGTAAATCATTTTTTTAAAAGTAACTAAGTACTTTTGAAATTAAGTAATCAATAAAGTAATGGGATTACTTTTTGGGGGAAGTAATCAGTAATTAGTTAGTGATTACTTTTTTCAAGTAACTTGACTAACACTGCTCCTGTCAGAGCACTTAGATCTGCTACCCAACTTCTTCTGGAGCAACCTCGTTCTTGGCTGAAGCCTCGGGGCGACCGTGCATTTGCTGTAGCTGCCCCAGTCTTATGGGACAATCTTCCTGCTGCTATCCGGGCGTCTGACTCTATGCCACTGTTTAAATCACGGTTAAAGGCTTATTTATTTAATCTTGCTTTTCCACCTAGCTAATATTTGGTGTGCTTTGATACATTTTTATCCGTTATGCTTTGTTAAGTACTTTTATGTATTATGATTGCCATGGTTTTATAATTGCTACGTGCTAGCTCCTTTCTCTTTTCCCTCCCATCTCCTTTTTCCTATCTTATTTTGTCAAGCACCTTGGTATACCCTTGATTTTTTTAGTGTGCTTTATAAATAAAGTTTATTAAACACCTACAATAAGTAGCAACACTGATGGGTTAGATAGAGCTAAGTACTGCAACAGTTACAACCTTGGCTAAATTTTTTACTGCTATATTTTCAACTTTCCAACTTATTTCATACTTCCTGTTCATAATCGTTTTCTCCTTAGACTAATTTTAGCTAATGTTTTCTTTAGTTTGGTGAACTTTGTCACCACTCAGTCCATACTGCCTGACAAATTTAAATATTTATCACCCGCATTTTCTTAACCATTTAATTTGGTTATTCATATTATTAGCTATCAGTTTCAGGTGGTAGCCTGTAGTTCTAGAGAGCTATTTTCACAATTTGTTTATTTTTTGACTGTTTTTTAATCAGTTTGAATTTATTCCTTTTGCCTGTATATTTCCACAGCTTTTCTGTTATGTGTAGTTTTCTCAAAAGCTTTTATGTCTGCTCAAGTCCAGTTAAATATGTTGTCTATAACACAGGTGTTTTTTCTACCTGGGTTTCCTCTTCAGGGAAAATGAAGTCTTCGCTTGGTGAAAACCTGATTTCAAACAGCAAGTCCTTATTATCCTCTGCAGCCGGCACAGAGGTGAGTTTCTATACGGGTTTAAGTGGTCCTCTGCCTGTTTCTATGGATTGCCTATACCCTGTGCAGCAGGCAGCTCGGCCATGCTGCGCCATCATATCACTAGCAGAAGATCAAACTCTAAATGTACTGTGAAACTGTTTGGGGCCACTAACAGCGAGCACACAGCCTGGTGGAAATGTGTGTGTGCGGGGAAGCGACGAGAGCGAGAGAGAGGGAGTTGCTATAATGCTCAAGGCTGGTTCTAATGAGAGAGAAAGAGAAATGGCGTTCACTGTGAGCAGCGAAAGCTCATCCAACGTGCTACCCACAATGTTTTATTCATTGAGATATATTTGATTATATTTGAATTTAATTGACATTTGGAGATAAATGAAGAGTTTCGTTCCAAAACGAGACATCCACTATTTAACAAACTTAACACCTCTTCTTAGAAAGTGATGACTGGCATGGAAGTGAAATCATATTTAAAGCCTATTGTTAATTGTATTTATTACCTGAGGATACATTTTCTGAATAACAGTGAATATCGCGATTGTTGAGAATTGGTTAGTCTTTTTAAAATCTGTTATAGAAAGCAGCAGTATATTTAAAATAAATTCATCCAACTTTGCCAACAGATACAGTAATACAAAGAGCCATTCTGCATACTCTTTTTTACTACTTTTACTTTTGGTAGCTGTAATGTACACCTATGTACCTACTCAAAGATCTTTAAAATGTACTCACAGCCAGTGAGCTATTATTTCAGTCTTTTAAGAAATACATGAAACATTTTTACGTAACATAACTTTTCCATATGTTATTACTCCCCGTACTGAAAGTAGTAGCGCTGATGATATAATAGGTTGTTGATTTTTAGTTGATCAAATTGTGCCTAAACCCAAGTTTATGGTTAATAAATTGCAGGAAAGAAAGACACTGTATATGGGACATTCAACATAACTGTGAAAGTTAGTTTGGTATTGAAATAAAACACAATTTATCCAAGAGAATGATAAACTGAACTGACTAATTAAAGTTGGTGCCTTAATCTAACACATAGTTGAGTTTTGGCCCCTAAACCTAGCTCCCAAAGAAGTAGAGTTATTGGTGCTTAAACCTCATTGATTGGTTCAGATTAAATGTCTAAACCTAACTAAGTGTTTTAGTTTTGGTGCTTCAACCTCATCGAGTAGTTTGGTTTTTGTGCCTAAAATTAACCGACTAGTGTGGCTTTTGGTTCATAAACATAACCTAGCAGTTTAGGTGCATAAACCTCAGTGATTGGTTTGGTTTTAGTGTCTAAACCTCACTGAGTAGTTTTGTTTTTGTGCCTAAAGTGAACTAGTTTAGCTTTGGTTCATAAAGATAACCTAGTACTTCCTGGCTAGGTTTGAGAACCAGTTTTTGTGACTAATCTATCCGAGTGGTCTAGTTTAGATGCTTAAGATGTGGCTCTTGATGCTTTGTAGTGGGGTCCAGTTTGGTTTTGTGGTAGACGAACTGGTTCAGGATATCTACATCACAAAGTTCTGCTTAACAAGTCCTCTAAAGCTTCAGAGGTCTAAAATTATTGTATAAGTAGTAAAACAACTAGTATACGAGATACTTGCACTATTTTGACCCATAGTTTGTCCCTTGCAACATGATATTTGGAAAAACTTCAGGGTATTTTCTCTTTAGAGAGAACTAGGCTTGCTTTTTGCACCTATTTCCAGATTTTATGCTAAGCTAGGCTGAACAAGTCTTGGCTCCAGCTATGAACAGATATATTGAACTTTAAATATTAACAAACAAAGTAATTTGTTAGAAATATTGAGGTTTGACCCTTTTAGTCAGAGGTTCAGTCATATTTCTTATGACAAATTGTATCTGGCATCTTATGTGAAAGAAAGGTCAGCAGGTACATTCATGGGAGGCTAAACTAGACAGATATTTCAGGACATCTAAAGCCACCTTTGTGCTATTATAAAATGATGCCCAGTCTACATTTTTTATATATTTTCCAGTGTTCCATAATGTATTCGGCAATTCATCCACTATTTTCTGTGCTGCAGTTTGAAGGTTTCAGAAACAGCACAGGAAACATTTAACAATGTTGCTTTCATTTGATTTCATTTTTTTTTCTAACCATATAAATGCTGTCTCTTCCTCTTTCTTTACTGCACCTCTCTAATTTCTGTATGTGTGGGATAAATCAGTCATGTTTCTCTCTTTCTCTCTCTGTCTGTCTCTCAGTAATTTCTGTTTCCTTTCCTCCCGTGGAGGCGCTCAGCAGGTCGCTTCACATCTCCACCATTCCGGATGGAAAGGAGATAAAACACAGGTAAATATGCAGGGACGTGTTCAGTTAACCAGGCGGTGTGTGCGTGGGGGTCGGCAACTAGTTAGGAGGTAATCTAAGTGTGTGTGCATGTAGACTGGACTTTGCCGAGTTTGTGCACAGCAGTCTGTGCTTTTTTCTCCATCTACAGTATAAAGAAGAGTTAAGCTTTGTTAGTAAAACTACTACTAAAATCAGAAATAATGCTAGTGTAATGCAATATATTTGTTTTTAGTGTTCTTGTAGTCCAAGTTTTACCTGTTTATCGACTCTTTCACCTGAACCAACAGAGGAAAAGAGTGGTACCTAAGACACCAAAGATGATTTAGGTTAGAAACGTGTTAAATAGTCATAAAAATGTAATCTATTCTTGTACAAGGACAGAAATTGTCTATTTTTTACATTACATTCAGCATGACCTTCAAAGTATTTCTACTGGAGGAATGTGATGTAAAACACATTGTTTCCATTGTGCTTTTCTGCTCTTACTGATTATTAAAGACTGATAACAGTAGGGATGTCTAATTGAGCAGACTTAGTATCTAAACGCAAGCAAATGGTTGTGGTGTTTTTACCTAACTTCCATACCTAAACCTAACCAAGTAGTTTAGTTTGGTGGATAAACCTTAACCTGTAGTTTTGGTGTATAAAGCTAATGTATTAGTTTACTTCAAGATATTAAACCTAACCAATGTTTTCTAGTCAAACATCTACACCTAAGTGATTGGTTTCTGTTAACAACGCACTTTGGTTTTGGTGCCTAAACCAAATTTATTTGTTTTCTGTTGGTGAGTAAACCTAACACAGTAGCTTTGGTGAAAAAAACATAACCAAGTGTTTTGGCTTTGGTACCCAAACCTAATTAATAACTTCACTAGTCCCTAAACCTGACCCGGTGGTTTTGTTGAATAAACCCTGCGTGAGCAACAAAACGACTTCCTCTTCCACCAGCCGCTCCAGCATTCAAATTTGGACTTTTTGACCCTGAAAGCATAAAAAAAATCACTTCCTGTTAAGATACACAAATCATATAAGACTGGGCAAAAAATGATAGTTATGAAAAAAGAGGCAAATACCTATGCAGGAACATGAACCTGTTAAACTTTTTCATAGAATTCATAGAAAGTGTTAGAAGTAGTAGTAGTAGTGGTTAAAAACTGCACCATTATCAGAAGCTGAAGAAACCTTTAAAGCGCCCGTGTAGCCTATCAGAACTTCATGTTTAGTTATTGTTTTGCCACTGTAAACTTTTGACAGTGGTAAGTTCAGTGTGTCACCTTTGAGCATGGTGCCATGAATGAAGACTGCAGTTCGAACAATAGCCATTGAAAAACAATGTGACTGGGCTCCTTTATGGAGAGCCTTTCATGTGTTTAAACACCATAAAGGTCCTGTGTGGAACCCTGTGAAATGGTACTTGGCAGCAGCAAATGGATTGTTGAGGCTTACATTCGGAGCGCTGTTTTGAACAGTTTCTGTTGCATGTACGCAGACATTTGGAGTTTATCCATGGAATGAAAAAAGAAAAATCCCTCTTTGTTCGGGATGATGGCTTCCCTTCAGTCTCAACATGTGTCCAGCCCAGTGAGGTTTAAATCTGCCCACCTGTCCACACACTAATCCTCCCAGCCTTATTACAAAACTGTGCAATTAATTAAAGGCTCAATCGCCAGGATTAGTAACCTACATTCAACCTGATACTCATATCAGTATCTACAGAAATGATGTTTGCAGGGATTTAGGGAGGGAGAAAACGCTGAATTTAAATGTCTCGAATAACATAAAATCCACAAAATGAGTGAACAAAAACAAACCAGAGGTGGGTTTCATGCAGCAGCACTGCTGTTCTCGTTTACAGTGGCATTACAGAGATTAAGATTATCTGTGCTGTATGTTTACAGCATAATGAAGCAGGTCTGATATAATGACCATCAAATCTGGATTAGGTCATTCACAGCAGAGGAGGGAATTTATTCCGGTGATTATTGTGAGCGGGCTGAGCTCCACGACAATCCCAGGCCAGGCTGACGTATGCCTGAACACCACACACACACACACCCACACACACACACACCTTTGGATACACTTATTGACTTTGTAACTAGATTGTTAGATTTTCTCAGGAGTGATGAAGAAGATTCCCACCTTGGATTTCTTCCTGTTTAACTCGTTCACATGTAGAAAATCACACACACACACATTCACACGGAAGAGGTGAAGCGTGCGTGTGCATTTATGTGTGTGTGTGTGTGTGTGTGTGTGTGTGTGTGTGTGTGTGTGTGTGTGTGTGTGTGTGTGCCGTTACAAAAGCAGGTTATGGCGGCACAGAAATGACACGGTGCAACAGATGATGGGCATTATCCCATCAACCTGCTGTTTCTGTACACTCTCTGTCCCCTCTGTGTTCTCTTTGAAAGGACAGCAGGAGTGTGTGTTTGTGCATGTGTGTGTGTGTGTGTGAGAGAGAGAGACATGGATGAAGGGAGGGAGTCCTTTCACACACACACACACACACACACACACACACACACACACACACACACACACACACACACACACACACACACACACACTCTGCACCTGTCACAAACAGCCTGTCAGAGGGGAAGAAAAGAAAGTTCAACCATGAGGAAGAACTGAGGGAAAAGGGGTGTTTGTTTGAGCCGATTTGGGGTTTATAAGGCCATAACTGACTGCATGTGTTGCTAAAATTAAAAAGGTTTTTGAATTCATAATTCAGTAGGTGTGGGCAATCAATCAGATGTGATTTTCAGTTAAAGCAACATTTCATTGTCTTCCAGGAATGATCAAAACAGGATAATCGACATAAAAAAAAGGATAATTCTGTGTTATTAATCCAGCACATCCCTTTTCAGTACAGTGGTGACTTCGCTCCCTTAATGTGTATTTATTCATTTATTTTTAGTTGACACCATCCAAGTGTGAATTTTTAAAAATCTAAACGGCATATCTCATATAGGACGTGCTGTTGAAGCTGCTTCAGCCTGCCTGCAGTTGTGACACGTCTGCTGCTTTGCAGCCCACCTTGCCATTCATGCCAGCTCTTGCTGTTATTACAAAGCGTAAACTACATTTGTTGTATGGAAATTGGAATTTTCTCTTGAATGTAGGGTCTTGATTGAGTTACCGAGTTGTTTTTCCAACTAGTTACAAATAAAGGCTTGAATTGTTTTGGCAACAAAAAATTTCGACTAGCCAGTATTGTTCAGATATAGCAATGTGTTCTAGCGTCATGATGGATCCTTTGGCGTTGCTGCCTTATAGTGGTCGCTGTTGCATTGTTGAATAACCACAGATAACAGTGCTCTTTTAAAGAGTTGCAAAGATTTGTTGAGTAGAGTAACTCAGTAGGAACCAGTAAGGAAACAGCAATTTGCTTCCTGTTTGGGAGATTTTTGTTTGTGCTCATTTTCCATTGCTTGGTTTATACTTTACCTACTATACTTTCCTTTTCTTTCCGTTTAGCTTGCTGGTTACAATCAAAGGCAGAGTTCAAAATTAGTCTTTGGCTTAGTAAATTTGTACTACCTTATTTGACAGAAATCTGTGCTACTTCCAATCGCTTAATCTTGGGTAAATAATACTCCAGTTAACAAAACTGGATAAGTAGTGGGGTGGCTGTGGCTCAGATGGTAGTGTAGATTGTCTACTAATTAGAAGGTGGGTGGTTTGATCCTACCCGTGGTTCTTCCTTCCCTTAGAAAAAAGGGGGTTGCTTTGAAATGGCAACCCCGGCTGGTGTCCATAGACTTTGTCTAAATCTTTTAAACAACCATTTTAAAAAGAATGAGATTGCAATTTTATTCCACACAATCACAATAATTTAAGTCTTGCTGCTTAGATCTTATATCATTGACACTGCCACGTTATTGTCATTACAAAGACGAGAGTGTTAAGCTTTTGGCAAAAGATTTTGATTTGGGTTCAAAATTCGCCTCTTCACACCATGTTAAAAAACAAGAATGTGACCCTGGCAATAATCATCAAATTTTACAAGCTGTCCCACTGTTTCCAGGGAGTTCTGAGTGTCACCAACGCCAAGGGACACCTCAAGGGTATCTTAAAGTTGCCAGTGACTTGGAAAAACGTCAGCATTTGACTCCATGTGAATGGAGATGGAAAGGCATGAGGACAGTTGAATTAAGGATCTCTCACAGCAGGAGGAGCGACGAGGATCCTGACTGATGGACATCCTGGTCTTGATAAAAGACCAGTATCAGCGCAGCATATCAGCAAACACGAGAAGATCTGCATGCGTACGAGTATAAATGTACCTCACCAGAAGGTTAAGTTCACTGCCTGTAAATTGCCCCCCCGCTACCCCCTCTGTCACCCCCCCGCCACTACCACCACCACCGGACAATAGGCTCAGCAGTGGCCTGGTGATTGCCTCTTTTCAAATGGAAATGCCGGTTGCCTCTCTTCTGCCTGGTTCCCCTAAGCAGTGTACAAATTACAGTTTACAAGGCATGCAGGAATAAAAAAAAAAGATGGAGTAGATAGACTGAAAAAAGAAGAAGGTGGGAGGGAGGGTGAGCAAAAGCAGAATATCTTTTCTCCCGCTATGTTTTTTTCTTTTTTTAATTCGGCAAAGTGACATGTAAATTAGCCTTTAAGTGCTCCACTTGGGGACTGCGATCGTGCCCTAATTGTCACAGTCAATTGTGGCCAACAGTCTCTTCAATCCAGGCAGCTTTTGACAACAAGCACGCTAGGATCAAAAGACGAATCATCGACTCCCCTCCTAACACATACGCCAACACACGCACACATACAAAGAGAAATAGAAGCGAGAGGTGCGAGTGATGGTTTTACTCGGCGAGGACCAAACGTGGAAGGAAGTGTTGAACACAACAGCAATTTGCTTCCTACACCAGCTTATATTCCCCAAAATCCTTTGAGTGTCAAGATAACAAACGCCATGGATGACAATGTTGGAAGGATAGTGCGTCTAAAATGAGCAGTGGAGGTATACAGTGCATCCAGCAGAGCGTGAACTGACTTTCTACGAGTTCCTACAGGGCCATAAACTTTAGCAGAGGATGAAACAGATCTGTTTGTCTGAGGCAGCTCTGAAAAATAATGCAAACATCTGAAAGCCCAAATGAGCAAACTGGGAACTCTGTGAAGTCTTATCGAAGAGGCCAAGGGTTCAAAGCTGACTTCTCTGCAAAGTTACCCCACAGTTGATGGCAAAAAAAAACAAACATTCATTTGCTGCAGTCTGGTTTAAAGTTAGTGATCCTTTGGGAAGACACACATAAACACACTCAAACCAGTTGTAGTCATGTGGTCCTAGGCAATAAATTAACTGATAGTGAGTTTGGACAGTTGTAGGTGATATTCTGAGAATCAGTTTGTTTTACTGAATTACTTCTGTGGTATAATGTGCTTGTTTTACGCTTTACTTCACCGATAACACCAACACCCTAAACTCTAACCCTTTGCTATCATAATATGTGGCGTTTAACTAACACACATCAAACACGTTTTCCAAATAAAGTAATTTTCCTTCCCTCCAGACCTTTTGGGGTTAAAATTAGGGGTTCAACCATCCAACGCACCAGACTCACTCACCGTGAAACTAGAAAAAGTGCAATGCAAACTGATTGCCTTCAAAGAAAAATTGCGCCTCACCACCAAGTTTTACTTACACCAATCAGGCATAATATCATGACGACCTGCCTAATATTGTGTCGGTCCACCTTTTGCTCCTAAAACAGCTCTGCACCATCGAGACATGGACCCTACTAGACCGCTGAAGGTGTGCCTGGGTATCTGTCACAAGGTAATTGGAGTCCAAGTCAACACCCCAACTTGGTGTTGTGCTACTCAAACCGTTTCTAAACCACGTTTGCTTTGTGGCAGAACATTATCCTCCTGAAAGAGGCTACAGCCATCAGGGAATACATTTTCCATGAAATGGTGTACATGGTCTGCAGCGATGATTAGGTAGGTAGTACGTGATAAGGTAACATCAGACCAGGCCACATTCTTCCATCGCTTGCTCTCTAATATATCCCACCCACCAACAGGTGCCATAATGAAGAGATTATCAGTGTTAGTCAAATGGTGTCCATTTCTGGTTTGTATCACACATGTTGCAGTTTCACCACCACTTTGGCGAGCAGTTTGTGACTCCCTTGCGTCTTCTATGCAAACAACAGGTGACTGTGGCTACGTCCACGCTAATGCGTTTCCGTCCACACTGAGACGGCGTTTTTGCTGATGGAAAACGCGTTTTGAAAACGCTCTCAAAAGCGCATACATTTGGTAACTGTGCTTTCGTGTTGCAGTGTGGACAGCAAAAACGCAGACTTTCTAAAACGATGATGCATGTTAGTCATATGATGCAGTCATGTGACCTATTAAACTAAGGCTACGTCCACACGTACCCGGATATTTTTGAAAACGCAAATTTTTCTATGCGTTTGCACCTTTCGTCCACATGTAAACGGCGTTTTTGGTCACTGAAAACGGAGATTTTTAAAAACGCCTGCCAGGGTGGATATTTTTCGAAAACTCAGTTTTTGCATTTACGTTTGAACGAGAAAAACGGAGAAAATGCAGCGTCCAAAGGTGCGCGCCTTTTTTGACGTCACACTGTGCGCCACATTATTGTTTCGGTGAAATGACTTTTTACAATACTGTTACTGTTAATTGTACTCTCTGCAGTGTTTAAATGCTTACATATACATACACAGTTTCTGTCCCTCCACACATACGACTCAGTTCTGCTTCTATGCCCCAACTTTGTTTACTTTTTCCCACCGAGGCTTCTAGACTTCTGATTGGCCAACATTTCTGCACGGTTAGGAATATATCGCCACCTGTTGCTTTGGCATGTTCCTAGCAGTGTTTTCTTTTATTTCTGCGTTTACGTGTGGACGGGATTATTTTTTAAAACGAAAACGGAAAATCTCTGTTTTCAAAAATACCCGTGTACGTGTGGACATAGCCTAAGAATAGCGGAGGGCATTATACAGCAGTTGTTTTGTTTGCTCTCAATTTTGACTGCCCTATTAAAGATTAATATCAGTCGGTACATGCTCCAGATAGCTTTTCTTCAAATTCTTTAACTCTCACTCGCTTTTGCTACTTTGTACTTTTGTGTTACTCGCAGCAACAACTCCACCTCATTGTTAGTCCATTTAAAAAAAACTCTGTGCTTTTCCTCGACCTTTTGGCGCGACATTTCAAAGAGGCAGGTCGAATCTTCTTGCGTTTCACGTATGCGCAGTACTGGAACGTAAGCGTTTTTTGGCCGTTTCAATGTGGACGCACAACTCTGTAAAAACGACTGAAAACGCTAGTGTGGACGCGGAGCGTTTTCAGATGAAAAAGCCGTTTTCAAATCTATTCGGGCTAGTGTGGACGTAGCCTGTGTCAGACTGCCAATGTCTAAAGCAATCCACAGGAGGTTTTTGGTCCAGTGCAATCTACCTCATTTTAATAAGTTTCCCCTAGCAACCGTTTGGGGAATATAGAGGGCCTGAGTCTCTTTCCCTCTGAGTCTTTTTCTTTTTCCGTGAGTTGGCTAAATCACAAATTTCCATTCCTGGAGGCAACACCAGTTCTTAAAAAGTGGCCAGCATCCAACCCTGGTTGAGAGGATGGTTAGCTACTGTGCCAATCTGAAGAGAGTACAACAGCCCTCCAAACAGTTAGTGACAGAGCAAACTGGTTAAAAAGAACTCGTGTCTATGTATTTATAATCTGTCAACTTGGCCTATTTAATGGAAGCTAAAATGTTATAGCACCTAAAAGTAAGACTTTAAAGAGAATAAAAAGTGAATGTTGCTCTAAAAGCGAGTAAATGCCCCATAGACCATTGAAAATAACAAAACAGAGCATCTAATTTATTGCTAAAAATGTTTGCCACCAAAACCCACCCAGTGTTTGGTTCAAAATTGATTGGTTTGATTTCAGCCAAATGTGTTTACTTTTTAAGATATCTTGCTAACAAGCAGACAGGGGAAAAGCTTTAAAGGCTGATATTATTCCACCCAAGACTCATCCACTTCATACTCAACAAACTTTTAATACAGCTAATCATTTCAGCCTTTTTAATCAGTCCACATATACTTTACCTATTCTTGAAAAAGAAACGATACTAAGGAAAATTTTTAGCTGCAGTTGCATGTATTTGCATTCCTAGGTGTTGCAATATTACGTGGGATTGCAGGTCTTATTTTTCGCCTTTATCCATATGTTTAGAAACTTTTCCTCTCTGAGCAGTGCTTCTTTCCTCTCTGAGTGAGAACTCGCCGAGAGCCGGACAAGGTTTCTGCAGATGTAAGTTAGATCTTTTAATTCTATCCGTACGTCCTGAGAGGATGTAAACTCATATACGGAGGCAGATATTAAGAGCACACCGATATGCAAATGTCTGTCGAAATTAGAGCTACAACAATTATTCAAATGTTTGATTAATTATTCATCGGAGACGCCGTCAATTATTCATTTCGGTGAGCGATAAGTCGTCTCTCTTTTTCTCCCCCTTCATCTCGGAGTGAAAAGTTTTCTTGAGGGATTGTGGCGGAGGCGTGGCCCCGGGCGCAGCTGCAGGGGAGGAGTGCAGCAGAAGGCTCAACAGGGCGGCGCTGCGAGGCCGGTAAGAACAGCTGATGGTGTTTATGTACTGATGATGGTCTCCCTCCGCTGTTTTTATAGTGAGACGGGGAGGGGCGGCCAGGAGGGAGATCAGCTGGGCTCGTGAGCTGTCAGACTGTACGACTGAGTCAGCTGTCAAAACTCAAAACTCAAAAGCTTCAATAAATGTGGAAGTTGGCAGTACATACCTGTGTGTGCGTGTGTCTGTGCCTGGTGTATTCCACAAGTGGTGCCGAAACCCAGGAAAGTGCCGGTGGGGGAATGTCCGACCCACAGGCCGCGCCACCCGCCCAGCCTCTGCAATTCTTGGCGCAGATGCTAGCGGAGATGGCGACGATGAGCCGGGATCAGGCGGCCGACCAGCGTGCCCACCTGGCCGCGCTGCAGGAGCAGACGGACCGACAGACGCAAATTCTGGAACGGCTGGTCGGGGCCGCTGCCACGCCGAAGCCCTCGCCACTGTCGGTGGCGGTGCCCCGGATGGGGGACGGGGACGACCCACAAATTTTTTTGGAGACCTTCCGTGCCACGGCGGAGGCTTGCCAATGGCCGCGGGAGGAGTGGGCTCCGCGGCTGCTCCCCCTGCTGTCTGGGGAGGCACAAACAGCGGCCCTGAGTCTGCCTCCGGCGTCGAGGAGCAGCTTCCCGGACGTGAGCCGGGCGGTGGTGGACAGGCTGGGGCTCACCGCCGAAGACCATCGCCGGCGGTTCCGGGCCTGTCGGCTGGCTACAACGGACCGACCATTCGCCTGGGCCCGGCAGCTGCGCGATGCGGCGGTGCGCTGGCTGCAACCGGGAGCATCGGAGGGCGAGACGAAGCTGGTGGACAAGGTGGTGCTGGAGCAGTTCACGGAGGGATTGCCAGCGGAGACGGCGAGATGGGTCCGGTGCCACCGGCCCGCAAGCCTGGAGGTAGCGGTGACGCTAGCGGAAGACCACCTTGCCGCTGGAGCAGGGGAACCCGGGGACGCCGGACGGAGGCCGAACAAACAGGCCCCAGTGCCGGCCCCGAGACGCCGTGTGCCGGCACCAGGGCAGGCAGAGCGGCTGCCGGCGCTGAGCCCCACTAACCCTTTCGCGGCGTTGGTGCCGTCCAGGGCAGCCGAGCCAAGTGGAGCCGCCCCCGAGCCACGGAGAGCAGCACAGACGCCGGGGCCGGAGTGTTGGAAGTGCGGGCAGCCGGGGCACCTGAGGAGGGATTGTCCGCTTATGGAAGTGGGGCAGGTGTTTCGTGTTGCTGGCGCCCCAGCACCCTCCCCCGGTCCAGGAGGGACATACAGTATTCCGGTAAGGACTCGAGGGGGTATACGCCAGGCGTTGGTGGACACGGGCTGCACGCAGACCCTCGTACACCAAAGCTTGGTTCGCCCCGGGGCATTGCTGGAGGCAGAATGGGTGGAGGTGAGGTGTGTGCATGGTGACGTTCACAGGTATCCCATAGTGCCGCTGTTATTAAAGTATAAGGGCAAAATGCATAGGGTAACGGCGGCGGTTAGTCCGCGCCTGTCGCACCCCCTGATTCTGGGTACCAATTGGCCGGGGTTTCATCAGCTACTGGGGCAGTACGCGGGGGTGCGATCACGACCGGAAGCGGGGTGTAGCGTGTGCGCGGCATTCAGCGGTGACGCGGGGTCGTCCGACACCGACTCCGGGGGGGAGGAGCCGGCGGGTCCCTCACGGGACGTCCCGCCGGCCCCGGAAGTGTCCCCCATGGGTGATTTCCCACTGGAGCAGTCTCGTGACGGCACCCTACGCTCAGCCTTTGACCAAGTGATGGCTATTGATGGTCACGTGGTGCGCCCTGAGGCCGCGCAGACCTACCCGCGTTTCGTCTTATTAAACGACCGGTTATATCGAGTGAGTCGTGACACTCAGACCGAGGAAACACACACCCAGTTGTTGGTGCCGCAGGGCCGCCGGGAAACGCTTTTCCAGGCGGCCCACTATAACCCCATGGCAGGGCATATGGGCTACGAGAAAACTCTGGAGCGAATAACGGCCCGATTTTATTGGCCGGGCATCCGAGCGGATGTGCGCCGCTGGTGCGCGTCCTGCCCGGACTGCCAACTTGTTAACCAGCCGGCCATACCGAAGGCGCCGCTGCGCCCTCTCCCCCTCATTGAGGTCCCGTTTGAGCGCATCGGCATGGACCTCATCGGGCCGTTTCACCGGAGTGCACGCGGCTACCGCTTTGTGTTAGTCCTGGTGGATTACGCAACGCGGTACCCGGAAGCAGTTCCGCTGCGCACCATCTCTGCAAAGAGTGTGGCGCAGGCACTGTTTCAGGTCATCTCCCGAGTCGGAATCCCGAAAGAGATACTGACTGACCAGGGCACGTCGTTTATGTCTCGTACACTGCGGGAACTGTACGAATTACTGGGCATTAAATCTATTCGGACCAGCGTCTACCACCCTCAGACTGACGGGCTGGTGGAGCGGCTGAATAAGACTTTGAAGTCCATGATTCGTAAGTTCATTAACGAGGATGAACGCAATTGGGATCACTGGCTAGACCCTCTGTTATTCGCAGTGCGGGAGGTGCCCCAGGCCTCCACGGGATTTTCTCCCTTTGAACTGCTGTTCGGCAGGAGGCCACGTGGGGTGCTCGACCTGATTAAAGAAAGCTGGGAGGACGGTCCGAGCCCCGCCAAAAACGAGATTCAGTACGTGTTGGACCTGAGAGCAAAACTCCACACTTTGGGGAGGTTGTCACGGGAGAATTTGCTCCAGGCTCAGCAGCGTCAGCAACGCCTGTATGACAGAGGGGCTAGACTCAGGCAATTCTCACCGGGAGATAAAGTGCTTGTGTTACTCCCTACTTCCAGCTCGAAGTTGCTCGCCAAGTGGCAAGGACCCTTTGTGGTCACACGGCGAGTCGGGGACGTGGACTATGAGGTCGCTCGGTCGGACAGGGGAGGAGCCACGCAGATTTATCACCTCAATCTCCTCAAACAGTGGAGAGAGGCTGAAACCGCTTCTCTGGTGAGCCTGGTGAAGGAGAGAGATGAGTTGGGGCCTGAGGTGCCAAATTCTATCATTCCCGCCTCCCTCCCTTGTGATGACCATCTCACACAGGCCCAGAGAGCGGATGTTGTCGCGTTGCAACAGCGTTTTGCGGACGTGTTCTCCCCCCTGCCCGGCCGGACGTCCCTCATCGAGCACCGTTTCGTGACGCAGCCTGGCGTGACGGTGCGTTCACGGCCCTACAGGCTCCCGGAGCACAAGCGAAAAATCGTGCAGAGGGAATTGGCGGAAATGCTGAGGATGGGAGTAATAGAAGAGTCGCACAGCGCCTGGTGTAGCCCCATCGTTCTGGTGGCGAAGAAGGATGGGTCTATACGGTTCTGTGTCGACTATCGCAGGGTGAACGAAGTGTCACGCTTTGATGCCTACCCCATGCCTCGGGTCGACGAGCTCCTGGACCGGTTAGGCACGGCCCGCTTTTTCACGACACTGGACTTAACCAAGGGCTATTGGCAGATTCCCTTGTCTGCCGAGGCCAGGGAGAAAACGGCCTTCTCCACTCCGTACGGTTTGTACCAGTTCGTGACACTTCCGTTCGGCCTGTTCGGGGCCCCGGCCACTTTCCAGCGTCTCATGGACCGGGTACTGCGTCCGCACGCAGCGTATGCTGCCGCCTACCTGGATGACGTGATCATCCACAGCGACACCTGGGCGGAGCATGTGCTGCGGGTGGCCGCGGTCCTGGAGTCCCTGAGGGGGGCGGGGCTCACGGCCAATCCGAAGAAGTGCGCGGTTGGACGGAGGGAGGTGCAGTATCTGGGGTACCACCTGGGGGGCGGGCAGGTGCGTCCACAGGTGGAGAAGACGGCGGCTATCGCATCCTGCCCGCGCCCCAGGACGAAAAAGGAGGTGAGACGGTTCTTGGGGTTGGCGGGTTACTATCGTCGCTTTGTGCCGGGGTTTGCGCAGCTAACCAGCCCCCTGACCGATCTCACTCGAAAGGGTGCCCCGGATCTGGTCCAGTGGACGGGGCCGTGCCAGGCGGCGTTTGTGCAGGTGAAAAAGGCTCTCTGTGGGGAGCCGCTGCTTCACACTCCTAACTTTTCCCTCCCTTTTGTTCTGCAGACTGACGCCTCGGACAGAGGGCTGGGAGCCGTTTTGTCCCAGCAGGTGAGGGGGGCTGACCGCCCTGTCCTGTACATCAGCCGGAAGCTAGCGGAGCGCGAGCGCCGGTACAGCACCGTGGAGAAGGAGTGCCTGGCCATCCGGTGGGCGGTCGGCTCCCTGCGCTATTACCTCCTGGGACGCTCATTCACCCTCTGTTCGGACCACGCCCCGCTGCAGTGGCTCCACCGCATGAAGGATGCCAACGCCCGGATCACCCGGTGGTATCTGGCGTTGCAGCCCTTTAAGTTCAAGGTGATCCATAGGCCGGGGGCGCAGATGGCGGTGGCCGATTTCCTCTCTCGCTCGCGGGGGGGAGTTGGCTCGGCCGGACGGCTCCCCGGCCTCGAACGGGCGGTGGGGGTGTGTGGCGGAGGCGTGGCCCCGGGCGCAGCTGCAGGGGAGGAGTGCAGCAGAAGGCTCACCAGGGCGGCGCTGCGAGGCCGGTAAGAACAGCTGATGGTGTTTATGTACTGATGATGGTCTCCCTCCGCTGTTTTTATAGTGAGACGGGGAGGGGCGGCCAGGAGGGAGATCAGCTGGGCTCGTGAGCTGTCAGACTGTACGACTGAGTCAGCTGTCAAAACTCAAAACTCAAAAGCTTCAATAAATGTGGAAGTTGGCAGTACATACCTGTGTGTGCGTGTGTCTGTGCCTGGTGTATTCCACAGGGATCTATCAGAATCCCAATCAAAACCATTTTATTTGCGAAGTGCAGTAAACGTGCAGGATTTGTTTTGGTGGCAGCAGACAGACGCTACACTTTAAATACTGTCTCTTTGTGCTTGTTCAAAAATGCTCAGAGCGTTTCTGATAATGGTTTTTACAAGAAATAACTGATTTCTCTATATCTCTGTTCTCTATATCTATATTCCTTAGATCTCCATATTTCTATTTTCTCTGTGATCTGCATCTTTCTGTCTATTCTTTATTTTTCCATCTCTTCTTTCTATATCATTATCTCTATGTGTCTATTCTCTGTATTTATATTCTCCATATCTCTCTATATTCTTTCTATGTAGTTATCACTCCCTTTTCTGTATCTCCTTTAAGGTCTGCCTCAACATAGCTGTTCTCTATTGAAATCAATCTGTTTTCTAATGCTACACTGCGGTGTAATTATCTTAAGCCACCCCTCCTTTCTTTACATTTTGCTAGGATAATGGAAAACAGATGGGCTGGTTTATTGACATGTGCAAATATACGTGTAAATGCAGCATATAAGGCAAAATCCAGAGTTTGTACAATTCTAACAAGCTTGAAATTCAATATTTGTTGTGACCACCTTTATTCTCCAGCACAGTCTGAACTCTCTTAGGCAGCTTTCTTGTCATTTCTTTAAGTCATCTTCAGGAATAGTTCTCCAGGCTTCTTGAAGGACATTCAAAGCTCTTCTTTGGATGTTTCTGCCTTTTGTTCTGTTCTCTGTTCAAGATGACCCAACACTGCTTCAATAATGTTGAGGTCCAGGCTCTGGGGAGGCCAATCCATGACTGATAGTGCTCCACTGTGTGTTTTTCTATCCAGGTATGATTTTACTGCATTGGCAGTGTGTTTGTGATCATTGACATGATAAAAAATAATGCTGTTGACAGGATTGACCAGATTGTATTGCATAGCGAATCAAACCTGATGGTACTTTCTGTGTTCATCATTAATTAATTTTGACAAGATCGCCAACACCACAGACCCAAATGTAGCTCAAACCATGACAGAGCCTCCATTGCATTTTACAGATGGCTGTAGCCACACACTGTTGTTCCTTCCTGCTGATCTTTGTACATACTGATGATGATTTGAACCCCAAAATGTCAAATTTGGATTCATCACTCCATCAAACCTACTTCCACTGATTTTCAGTTTAGTGCAATCTGCAGTCTTGTAATTTGGCATACCTCAGCCTTTTCTCCGTGTCAAGAATGGCTTCTTGACAACCATCCTTCCACAGAGACCATTTCTGATGAGGCTTCAGTGAACAACAGATGAATCAGTTGAGGGTTCAGATGGATCTCTTAGGTCCTGTGTCAGGCCTTTGCTGGATTTGTTCCTGTTTCTTAAGGTCGTGACTTTCAGATACAGTTCACCTGCTGTAAATAGTAGTTTTAGTAGATAGTAGTTACTGTAGTTTTTTTTTTCTTCTTTTGTCTTCCACATTTCCAGTTTCCTCAATTTTTTAAGGACACACTGCACACCATGAGAAGTTTTATATGACAAGTTTTCAGCCAATAGCTCTTTGGTAATCACAAAAATTGTATTTTAAATTTGTCAAACTGTGTTATCTTTGACATTTTTCATAGATTTAACTGAAAAATGACTAACTAACAAAATGTCAAATAATTCATAGGTCACTGCTTAACAAACTAGAATTCCTCTGAAAATGGTGAATACAAGAACTGATCCAAAGAAAAACTTTGAAATACCTCGAGGAAGCCTGGAGAACTATTGCTCAAGACCACATTAAAAAAATGACAATGAGGGGTTGGCTCAAGACTTTTGCATAGTACTATACATCTACTCTAAATGTCAGTTACATCCAAGAAAATAATACATACATACATACAGTTATGTACTTGTACACTGAATATGACATATTTAAAAAGCTCACGTTTGACTTTCCTAAATTACAGTTTAACAAAAATTAAATAGTCCCGATCTGCTGGGGTTTCTTTACTCTGTTGCTGGTTAACCTTTGTGTCACGTGAATATGACAAAAGATGTCAACGTGTGTCTGGCTAAAATAAAAGTTTTCATTCAGTTTTCTTTCCCACACGGTTGCTTTTTTCCCCTCTTTTTTGAAGACTGTCCACAGGAGAAAAGGGCACAGGATGTGTTTGTCTTTCTTTTTTTTAAAGTGGCTCAGTCGTGGTCATTTGTAGAAGACTCTGCTCGGGTTTTCAGCTAACAAGAACAGCATGAAAAATCAATACTTTTTTTTAGTGCGAGCATTTGTTTCTGCACCAATCAGCTATGCAGCGATCTTGTTCTCTCTGCGAGCTTTCTTGTCCAACTGAGAGAGATCAGAAATGCTCAGAAAAAGAGCAGTTTTTCCTCCTCTCGCCCTTTTTCTTCCTCACGGCCAATGTAAACTAAATTCATTTTGCATGTTTGAAGAGTCCTCGCAGATCACACGCTCCAGCCTTCGCCTCTCGCTCTTTAATTGTCCGTCAATCTCTGGAGTTGTTGTGGTGCCGGGGCTCTTGCGGTGGCTATCACAGAGCCAAACCCCGTCGAGAGATTTCCAGTTTGATGTTGCAGAGCTGGAAGAGCCACAAACGAGTGCAGAGAGGAGCCAGAAAAGGAGATGTGATCTGGGATACTTCTGTCGTGCATTCAAACCCTCTGAACGCCAACAACAACCGTTATTTTAATTGAAAAGAGGCGAAGCTCGCTTTCGGGGCTAAAGCACAAACTGTATGCTGAGGCTTTAACACTCGAGGGGCTGAGCTGCAGCCACTTGACAGCTGTTTTGAATTGTAGAAGTGCATTTTCAAAAATGTCCCTCCTCTTTTTTTTCTAGACCCACTTTCTGGTCAAACCAGCTTTGTTTGATTTTCTACATGAAGTGGTTATAATTGTATTTACACCAGCTCCCTCCACTGCAGGCATGTTGTTCAAACTCTGTCCATCCTCATAACTTTGTCTAACCTCTGTCTTTCTCCATATCGCCATAAAACAGGAGTGGAGCCGATTTGAAGTTTCTAGCAGTTTAACTCGACACCTAGATTTCCACCCTGTGGGCAAATCTGAATCATTGTGATGATCGCCCAAAGATAATAAAAAAAATCCCCTCTTACTTAATGTCTAAGAGATGTCATATGCCCTTGACACATGAGCAAAGCGACACCACCCATCACATGAGGTGGAGCTGGTGTATATTACTGTCAGACTTTGTGGTTATATCACAACTGAACATTGAGCAGTTGTTGATTGAAACTCTGCAAGTGCCCCTTAAAGTCTCCATGCTCATAAAGGAGGGTAGGTTTTAAGAACAAATGCTGCTTAATGCTACAATCACACAGGCAGCGGCACGACCACAATTATGGCGGCCGAGTGCAATGAACTTGTGATCCTGACAAGTCCTGCAATGACTTGTGGTCAGTTGACGTCCTCAGAGCAACCCTGGTACATCAACTCAGTCGTAAAATACGATGGAGTCAGCGTGCTGTCAGTTTGTGATTGATCAAATTGGTATTTAAATGTAATTGTCACACACACACACATATATTCTTTGAGTCGCTCTTTTTCATGATTCACACCACTCAGTGCCTAGTTGCCAAGAAGTCGGTGTTTTCTATGCAAACAATGTTCAACAGAAAAAATCTGCTGTCATCAAAGCAGTCACGTGACATCCTCCTTGCAACTGATTCGACTCCCAGGAACTGCTTGCCAACTAGTTGAGGAATGGACGGTTTTCCCTAGTGACCAGAAATAAATGGTAAATGGACTGGTGGGTGGATGCAGCTGACATTTGACATCCAATTAGAGGATGACCTGCACAATCACCTGAGCTACAGCCACCCCAGGGGTTGCAAAGAGGCCCTGGTATGTAGTTGCACATATTATACATAAAGCACGTATTCTCACACATGGTTAGAAAGTAGGGTTAGGGTTAGTCCTAACCCTACCCTCTGGTTTACCCGAGTTCTAGATTGATCAGCAGCCTGGCTCACTGTACTATCATTCATCGATCATTGATCAGTGCTTCAAATGTATCTTATTGGCGAAGAATTCGCGAAGAATTCGTGGCAAAGCCAGGTGTAGCTATGGCCTCGCAATCATTAACAAGGAAAGCCGACCCTAACAGCACTTAAGGATTAGGTAGGATTATGATGGAAACCATGTTTATCAAATGTACAATGATTCTGTGTAGTTAGACAACTGTTTTATGGCATGTTTTAAAATTCAGATTTTTTGCATAGCCGGTATAAAGAGGGTGGCTATCACCTCTTCGTTTGAAGAGTGAAACCAGTGCACAAATGTGCAAAAAGCAGGAGGGTGACTCCTCTAGTTGTAGAGAAGCCTGAAAAAAACAGGCTTACTTCTCACTTACTTACTTTCCTAATTAGTTTTTAGGGTAATTTGCTACTTTCTAGTCTAATTTACTACAACATGATAATAATTTTGATAAATTATGGTTTAAAAAAATAAATAAAAAAAAGAATGTTTTAGGTCAAAAGTTGCAAATGTGTGTGATGTGTTTGCAAACCAATATGGTGATAGAGAAAAAACTAAATAGTCTGTAAACCAATGAGAAACGTTACAGTTGCCATTCTTTATATACCGTCTATGATTTTTTAGTTATGTGTATTGTCACTCATATTCAAAATAGCAGTTTTTATAGGAGTGGGGGATTTTCTGTACAGAACTGAACAGTAGTTATGTTACTGGGACATTTGTACTAATGCTACTTCGCGATTACCCTGAATTTCATCTGAATCTCTCATTTCTCCCTGGGGAGTTTCGGCTTCCCATGTCGGACAGAATTCTTTGTAAGGCTATTTTCTGCTTTGATGTCATGAACCAAACTGAGAGGGAAACGCTGAATCATTGTTTTGCTTGGAAAAGTGTCAGATTTGTTTTTGCCAATAATTAAACTATTAACTGTGGGCACGAAACAGCAGTTTCAGCAGCTTCAAGCCAAATGCATCAGCATCGGGATCGTCCTCCGTCTTGACCTTTGACCTCCATCGTGTCAGTTGTGCGTAACTGCAGATAGCGTTGAAAGTTTCGCCCAAATCTGGGCATTGGCGTCGACTGACAGCGTTTTCTCGGCATCAGCTCCACTCCTTAATGGATGGATATCGGTGTGTCGTGACACTTGCAATTCCCCGACTGAGGCGTCGGTGCCAAAACGAGCTCAGCTTTGGCCCGAATGTGTCTGCTGTCTGGCATCTTTAACCTGATCTGTAGTCACATAAAACCTTTCCTCTCTCTTCCTCTCTCTTTGATGTGTCATCAGCAGTGAAACTCCTCTCGGCGACCCAAAATGAGGCGTATCACCCCCTCACCGTCATCCTCCACGAGGCTGATTCTACAGCTCTCGCGGTGCAGATCTGAGCGGCACAGGTCAGTTTTAGATAACAGACACACCCGAATGCATCACTGTCATGCAACACTCTTTTATTTCTCCCTGAAATTAAACCATAAGAGAACAGCACGCACAAACGACCACAATGAGTATTCCCCTCATATTGTAACAGGTTTGGTTGAGCTGCTTCTGCTACTGATGATGCTGCTGCTGCCGGACTGGGCATAGATTCATCACCGCTGCGTCACGTGACGCTCACAGTACTAAATTAGGCCAATAATCAGGGACGCCTGGCGGCTGAGTTGTTGAATGCACAGCATGTACATGCAACAGTCCCGAGGCGTGTTCTGCAATGGCATCCTTCTCTCTCGCTCCCTTCTTGCCTTATTTCAGCGTGCAGCAAAAACCAGAGACGCACACAGACACGTTGATCCCTGCAAATATATCCCTAGCACATTGTGGGCCTTGTTAATAACCACACGCACACACCGGCGGTGTCAGATGGCCAGTGATGTCGGCCACGGAGAGGGGAGAGCGGGCACGGCTGTAACACAAGCGACCACACCAATCAGGGAGGAGACGGGAGTTGTTTGGTCATTTAAGGTTGGAAACAGGTTGACGTAGATCCTGGAGGGTTTTTTCTTAGTTATTTACACTATTCCAGATTAATTGATGTGATTTACACCAGAGCAAAGGGTGCAATTTGCAGGCAAAAGCGGGGATGGAGTGGGTTGTAGCACACCTGTAATCCTCAGTGTGTGACCCTAATCCCAACCATGTCTGAGACAAATGGCATCTGATTTTTTTTTAGGGGGTGTAAATGTAAAAATAATATAAATAATAATTTGTTTTAGTTCCCTGATTGCAAAGACTGAGAAGAATAATTTTCAAAAGCCCACTCCCCCCAAAAATCACCTTTTTTGTGAGGGTTAGGGTTTGTATTTTATTCAGTTAGTGCAGATTATAATATTATATTTTTATTATATTAGGCACATTAAGACTTTATTTTTTGCTTCCTACTTGTCCGTTTAGCGTGAGTGCACACCGTTACACTGAGAGACTGGAGAACACCACCCGACACGAAATCAGGAAGCTTCCAGGATGAAGATCTAGCCGTCTTCTAATCGAGAGGTCGGAGCGTCCCCGGGCAAAAATACTGAACCTCAGACTGCTGCTGACAGAGCCCTCATCGTGTGTGTGGGGTGTGTGAGCACCGAGTAGAAATTAATATAAGTACAAACACATTTACACTGACAGAGGTATGCAAATTAATATTTTCAAAGGACAAAATCACATGCAAATTTTTACAAACCTAAAACAAAACCTTGATTGATTGAACAATTGGAAGCCAGAGGAGAAGTAAATATTAGCACATATGTGTGTGTGTGTGTGTGTGTGTGTGTGTGTGTGTGTGTGTGTGTGTGTGTGTGTGTGTGTGTGTGTGTGTGTGTGTGTGTGTGTAGTCTCTGTTTTCTTTCAGAGAGATTGCAGATTAAATTTTCACAAGGCAAAAAAAGAGAAAAAGATTCCATGTTTGTAAAAGCTTTTGAGAATAAGGGTGGGGTTTAAAAGTAAGCTGTAAGAGGATCACTTCTCAAAGGATACCTGCACGGACAGAAGTTAAGCCGCAAGTGCACGAACGTGTCTAACAGGTCAGCTTGTTACAGACGGACTCCCTGCACGCTTCTTCTAGAGCAGGAAGTTCGCAGCATCGGGTGAAAGTAACACCGAATAGCGTCTATCACAGATTCTTCTTTAATTCCAGTAAAGTGCTTTTTCTTATTATTATTTTATTTATTTTGAATTTTTTTGCTTGAAGCACAGCACGCATCTCTGCCTCTGATTCGGCTTCTTATTGCTGATTTTTTTCTCCTGCCCCATTAGCGGTAAATACGCCGCCTTTTGTAGGTTTGATTTGTGGTCGTTTACATGAAATCTTCTGAGGACTCAGTCGCTGTGGGCAAAAACGATCTGCAGAAAACCCACTAAAAGTCAGCTGCTTTGACCTCTGACCTCCCCCGTTCGCCGCCTGTGATCTCAAAATTGCATCCTATGAGTGACGTTTGTTATTATTAACACGGAGGGTTTTTTCTCTCTCTCTTTTTTTTGTAACAGCAGCTGACAGCGAGCGTAACCCGACTGCTCAGCAGTCGCACAAACAGAAGCCGTAATTAGACCGACAGATCCTCCAAATACTGCGAGACGTTCCTGCAGAAGCCTCTGCACTGCTGTCTTTGTGTGTTTACACCGTCGAAAAAAACTAAAAGTGGGCCTTCTCTCTCTCTCCCACACACACACACACTGAGGCTGGGAGAGAAAATTAGGATTATAATCTCGGTAATCAGCAGTCACGCCTGAGGCGGGCAGCTGCAGAACTGCAGAGCTCCAATTTAGGCGTCGGACATTAAAAACCATTAAAACCCAAGTGAATTTCCCACTTATTGATTTTTCTGGGGCAACAATTCAACTTCAGGAAGGAGGAACAACAGAAAAAAGAAAGAAAGAAAGCCAAAAGAAAAAGCAACAGCGGGTAATGTGCTGCGAAATGTTCTTGTTTTTATTTCCAGAAAAGAAAAAAAGCCATAAAAAACACACGTTTTGATCATTTTCACTTCAAACCTGCACAGTTATCTCACACTTTTTATTCTGCAGGTAATGCGCACACACACAAAATGATGAATCATGCATGTGTTGTTTCGGGTACCCCCCCCCCCCCCCTTCCCCTCCCCTTCCTTCATTGAAACCAATATATTCATTAAGCACAAGGTCCCCCTATAGGTCACACACCGACTGTAATCCGTTTTCACGGTGAATATGTGGTGGCCCCACGGACGATGGAGGGGTGGGGGTGTGGGAGAGGTGCCACTCAGTGGGGGCAGAGTTGGAGCTGCGGTTCAAGTGTGTGTGTGTGTGTGTAAGAGAGAGAGTGAAAGAGGAGGAAAAAGGGGGTGGGGTGGGGGGATTATGGCGTGACTGCTTGGTTTACACCGTGGTAGCAAATTACACGTGACAACAATTCACCCGGAACCAGAACCACTCTGGACCCCGAGCAGCAACAGCAACGGGGGGCGAAGCAGCTTCGCTGGTCCTCGTCATGCTCAGGTTCCTTGTCTTCCTCCTACGACATCATCCTCATCAGGGTTTAAGGAAGGAGACGAGAAGAAACGATGGAAGTGATTAAAAAAATACAGAAAAACAAAAATAATGAGAGAGAGAGGACACTTCCTCTCCTTGCAGACAACAACAACAATAATAATAATAACAATAACACAGAGGAGGGGTTTCTATGCAAAAGTTTCTTTTGCAACCTCTGATGTTTTTGTTTTGTTTTTTTGGTGTGAGTGTTGGGGGGGGGGGGGCATAGGGGTGGAGGTGGTGGAGGTGATGGGGAGGTTGAGGTGAGGTGGGGGTAAATCATCCAGTTCAGCCCCTTGATTGATGATTTAATTAGCCATACAGTGGCGAACTGCAGGGAGGACAGGACGCAAAATAATGCTTTATTTACATAACCAATCAGAGCACTGCAAAGGTGGAGCTTCCTCCCTCTCTCCCTCCCTCTCTCTCTCTCTCTCTCTTTCTCTCTCTCTCTCTCTCTGTGAGTGGTGCAGAGATGGTTGACTTCTGTAATAAATGCGGGATTCATCCTGTTAAGTGGCGTCCAGAAACACACACACAGACAGAGAGGGAAAAATCACTCGAACCATCCCGGAATATTCCTCTGATATTCCTGCGCGGGCTCGTGCGGCTGTGGCGGTGTGACATCACACTCACTTTATTCCAGTTGGGGTCTTTTTTTTATTTTTTTTTTAAATAAAAACAAACAAACAGAAAAAAATGTATTGATTTCCCCCCCTGCCTTCACACACGCGCCGAGGCTGCGCGGCAAGCATCGGGGGAAACCGGCAAACATGGGACTATTTTTTTTTTCGTGTTTTATTTTCAGTTTTTTAAGTTGGATAATGCGCCGAGTTTGCGCGCAGGTGCATTGATTTAAACACACCTCCAGAAACGAACCGCAAAAAAAAGAATAAAACTTGTTCCAAAAGGATCAAAAAATAAATATGAGGGGGAAAAAAATAAAAGAATTAAGACGAGCCGAAAACAAGAAAATGATCATTTCTAACATTTTTAACTAAAAAACGAAAACATTTTTTCAGAACCCAAAAACTAATAAAATTGAGGAAAAGCTGCGTTTTCACCAAATTTACATATTTACAGCGTAAATAAAAACCGAACATCCGCCAATCTTTTGCAGCCAATTACAAAATAATAATAATAATAATAATAATTAAATACAGAACACATGTAACTGCCCCCCCCCCCCCCCCCCCCCCAGCTCCAGCATCCCTCTCCTGTTTCTGCGACTTAAACCACATTACTCCTAACAACAGGCACACATTTCCACGAGCGAACACATATAAAAATGAATCATCCTTATGAGTTTTTTTCCTTTTGCCCCCCTCCCCCAACCACCACCACCTCACCTCCTCCACCTATCTTCTCTCTGCAACACAAACACTCAGAAGACAGGGGTTAAAAAAAGAAGTACACTCACTGTCGCCTGGTTCTTACTCCGTGTCGAAGCCCGACATAGTTGGTTTCACGCTCCAAAAAAATAAGAAGAAGAAAAAAGGGAAAAAAAGAAGACGAAGAAGAAGAGAGAGAGGGAGGGAGGGTAGAGAGAGAGAGAGAGGAGGGGAACTTGAGCCCAGAAAGATGCTCACGTTTGGCTCTCCTCAATTATCCCCTCCCGTGAAGATAGGTGGCGTGCGTTTCAGGGGGCTTCTCCTCTCTCTGTGTGTTTGCACGGCAAAGAAAAGGAGGTGGAAAGGGAAAAAAAAATGTCATTAGAAGAGGCGTAACACGTCAGTCCCTACCCAGGTTTGTTTCCTGGAGTGGGTGTAAGACATCAGTTGTAAACCTGCCCTAGCAGGAATAGCGGTCCCTCCCTCCTCCCAACTATTTCTAAGGCTTTTATTTCTAAGGCTTTATCAACACCGGTGGAACAGGACCCGCTCACCGCCGCCAAGCTCCCGCTATCAGCCCGTCCTCGCAGCTCCTCTTCCCCGCAAAAAGAAGCCTCTGGACCCTCCTTTAAAAAAAAAAGCAAAAAAAAAAAAAAAGAACAAAACAACAAAAAGAAAAACCCAAAAGAGAAAAAACAGAGCCGAGCAGGTATGTGCATCCTTACTTTTCTATCATTTCCACTCTTTTTTTCTTTTATATTCCTCCTCTCTCGCGCTCTCTCTCTTTCTCTCTCTCTCTGTCGCTCTCGCGCTGTCGCTCGCTGTCTCGCGGACAAATTGTGTCGGATATTACAACTTCCACGCGCTCGCGCCAGAGTTTGGGAGCTCCGAAACTTCGACTTACCTGCGCAGGTGGAGAAAGGTGCGCTTGGGTTTAAAAAAATTATTTATTTTATTTTCTTTAAAGGAAAAAAAATCCATCCGCTTTTTACATTTTTCCCACACACACACGCAGACACACGCCTCCCTGCGCTCTGCTCGCCGTCTCCCTCCGCGGTGTCCTGTAGAGGCGTCCTGCGGGGTTGTGACAGTCGGGGAGAAGCTGCTTTTTGTCGGGCGTCTGTCGCCGTACAGCCCCGGAGACCCGGAGAAAAAAAGGCGATTCCGTACGGGTGTCTTTGTTTTTTTTATTCATTTATTTATTTCCTCTCGTTCTGGATCTTATTTGAACCATTTCTCCCACTCGCTCGCTCACTCAGCTCTCCACTCCAATACCCACTTTTCCCAGTAACGGCGATTTGCGCTGATAGATTCGCAGGCGAAACGCGCAATTTGGCTCTAATCGCTTCTTCTACTTTTATGTTTATGCGCCATTTGTGCCTTAAAGCTTTCTTTCCTCTCTCCTCTTTCTTCTTCTTCTTCTTTTGGCACATTTGAACAATTATCTCCCCCCCCCCCCCCCCCCCCCCGTCCATCTGTTATTTATTAGCAGAGTTTGGATTCACTTTATTAAACCTGAAAGAGCAATTTTTGCTCAAGTGTTTATCGGGTGTTGCGTGACTTTTAAATCCCAGTGAAAGCCCTCCGTTTTTAAAAGAACAGAGTGACTGAAATGTGAGTTTGTTCTCCCTAAAAAAAAGCGCAAAAAACTAGAAAATGATTGTTTTGAAGTTTAATTAAAAGAAGTGGATTTTTTTAAATATTTTGCTTACAACGGAGAGGAGGAGGTAGAGAGCGGGCTGTGAAACTTTCCTGATTTTAAATAAGAAGAATTCCGCTTCTCGTCCTCAGCCCTGATCTCTGAGCCGATCAGCTGAAAATCTAAATTAGACGGACACGGATCTCCCCCCCACCCTCCACCTCACCGCTCCTCTCCTCTCCTTCCTTTCCCCTATTTCTCCCATTTTTTCTTTCCTCCTCTCTCTCTTTGAAACGATCTGTCCCTCCGATCCAACACGCATTTTCAGCTTCTCGTCCGGGGCGCAAGTGGATGTGGATCACTCTCACACCCCTCCTCCTCCTCCTTCTACTACTTCACCACCACCACCACTACCTCCTCCTTCCCTTCACCCCAACTCACATTGTTGGTGCTGGTGTGTGTGTCTGTGTGTGTTTTCAGATCTCAAGCTGAAATCAAGGAATCGAGTCCATGCGAGCTGCCATCTGATCCCACACACACACTTATCAATGAAGCAGGAGATCATGGCGGATGGCCCCAGGTGTAAGAGGCGAAAACAAGCCAACCCGAGACGGAAAAACGGTAAGAGAAAAGATGACGGGACGCAAAGCTGCTGCTGTTGTTGTTGTGGTGTTAGTGATGGTGGTGGTTGTGTGTGTGTGTGTGTGTGTGAGTAGTGTAGAGGTGGTGGTATCTTTGGATGTAAGCCCGCTTTCAAGGCTTCTCGCTGCGGTTCAGGGGTGTGTGTGTGTGTGTGAGAGAGAGAGAGAGAGAGTCCGCGTTCATTCGGGCTTAAAAATAAATTATTATGACTATTTACTTTATTTAGTTTTTACGCGTGGATGTAAAGAGAGCGTTACCCCGGGAGAGAAAGTGTGCGTAAATGCGTCCTAGGATTCAGTTTCTCTGTCCTTTTTTTATTTTATTTTATTTTTTTTACTTATTTATAATTTGAAATAATAGCGGCTTTTAATTGTGGTGAAGCGAGGGGGAGGGTGGAGGGGGTGAAGATTGTCAGGAGGCTTGTGTTGAAAAAAACAAAACAAAAGAAAAGTCCAAAAATGTTAAATAGTGAGAATAAACTTGTGGATGTTGGAAAGTTTGGCGGTTGCCGGCTGCTTTCTCTTTGGGGAAAAAAAGAGAAAAGACAAGAAAAATCGGCCATGGGGGAGGACTGAGTGTCTGCCTGAGTGTAGCGGTCACTGGCTGTGGAGGAAAAAAAGTCCAGTCTTGTGACTTTGAGTTTTTAATCCACGCGCTGGCACTCCGTGACCACCACACACAAAAACACACACACACTTTCCCCCTCTATTTCTATAATAAATCCACGCTAATGGGCCTTTATATTCTTTCTTTTTCATTAGTATTTTTCGAAGTCTTTGAACGCCTCACTGTCGCTGCTTTTCCGGGACATATCTCACAGGAGGTGGCACTTGGCTTCTCTGGTTCACTTTTTTCCTTTTTTGAATTTTTTTTAAACGATTAAAAAAACAACAACAACAATAACAACTTTATTTTCCTATCAGTAAGTGAAGGCAGCACGAGAGGCTTGTATAAATAGGGTGACATGTCCGATAAATGCTGGACATTAATTGGGTCTGGACTGGGGAGCGCTGGAGGTGGAGATTTGTTGCTTTTCTTCCTCCATTTGACTGCACCACACTTTTCCCCACAAGAGGCAAATCTGCAGTGACATTTCCTGGCCCCCGTTATTCCTGATTATTCCATACAGGCTCAGAGAGAGAGTGTGTGTGTGTGTGTGTGTAAGTGTGTGTGATTCAGCAGGTTTTTATTTGCAGTTTTTAATTTTAAAAGAAAGGAAAGACAGAGAGAGAGAGAAAACTGTGCCCCCACAGGTTATTTATCTAGATCAGATTTCACTTATTGATCCCGCACAATCGATGGCAGACAAGCATTTTGTTCCACGCTTAAAGAGCCTCACAACAGTGCAGGAGATCTCTCACGTTCTGGATCTGCGGCAAGATGGAATAACAAGGACGGAAGAGATGTGATGGTGTGTGTGTGTGTGTGTGTGTGTGCATTTTAGCCTTGGCCACCTGTTTTGGTTAAAAAGGAAATAAAAATAATAATAATAATAATAATAATAATAATAGGAGCACAAATATCATTTTCACACCCTTAAACCTGACGGAGCTCTGGCACGGCTGCAGGGAGATTATTTTTATCTGTTGTAGGGAAAGCATGCAGCGTATTCCCGTCTTCTTCTTCTTCTTCTTTCCTTATTTTAAAAGAAAGTACATTTATTAAAAAAAAAAAAGTCAAACAAGCCCTCTCTGATGACCCCCCCCCCCTACTATTCCCTTCTTCCTCCTCACTCCTCAACCCCTCACCCCCCCACCCACCCCCAACCCCCCTCCTCTGGGAATTCAGAGGCTTATTGAGGCTTGGCCACTCTCTCCTCTCTGTCCTCTTCCTGCCCGGGCTCGGGTCGCTCGGAGGGGATGGCGGTTTGTTTACGGCTCGGCTGCCACACTTAAAAACAAAACACAGATTTAAAAATGAAGAAGAAGAAGAAGGAGGAATGCTAAATATTCCAGCAGATGGATGTCGAGTTAGGAGCACTAACTGGCAAATCAGATGAATGTACACAAATGCGATATACGTTGAATTAGAGCTGGTGTCTCTGAGGCGGCGGTGCGCTAATTCTAATTTGTGTGCCACCTGTTTTGTTATGTTTTTTTTTTACTATTTTTTTAAAAATAGAAATAACACACACACACACACCCCTTCCTCCTCCTCCTCCTCTTCTTCGGTGGAGCGCTTTCTTGGAGCCCCTCTTTGACATTCTCCTCCAGATGACTGTTGGCCTTCAGGGTTGGAGTTGCTGCGCTCGCTCTCACGTCATGTGGTATTTAACAGCGCAGTTCGCCACTTATCCCTCTCCCAAAAAAAACCCGCCTCTCTTGCAGATTTCCGAGGAAAATATTTTTTATGAAAAAGCGCAGAAATGACATTTTTTTATTCTCACACGACTGTTAGAACCACCGCAGAGAGAGGGAGAAGAGAGAGAGAGGGTCTCTTCTTCCTGCTGTGAAACTCGATCTCAGCAGCGTGAAGCGTTTGAGAGTTTGGCCTTCGCCAGGTGTTGCTTGTCACATCCAGCTGTGACAGCACACACACTTACACACACACACACACACACACACACGGACACACACACACACAGACATACACACACCTGTCCTTATTTTCTTATTACTCAACCAGCATCAAAAACAAAAAAGAAACCACGAAAAGCTCGACTCTGTTTTTGCAGTTTGGACTCCCTGCACGAGGAGAGGAGGAAGGAGGAAACACACATGTTGCAGATGTTGCAGGTGCTTTTCCCGTCCTGCTTTCTTTTTTCCTTTTCTTTTTTTCTTTTTCGGTGATTCTTCGCCCTCCAAAATACTCCTATTACATAATCCGAAGCAGTCCGAATCCTGCTCTCTATCTATTGCTGACTCTTTCTCCTCAGTTGTGCGAATGTTGTCACATATTTATGAGTAAAATGGAGGAAGAAACCATCTTTTTATTCTTCTTCTATTCTGCTTGTTTTTTTTAAAGTTGTGTTTGGAGCATCTGCAGTCAAAAATTTAGGGGGGTGAGGGCGACTAAGCAAAAAGAGAAGGAAGAGGTTGGGGGTGAGGAGGAGGAGGTTTCACGGGGCGCTCGCGGACAATTGATTGTCAGCGGTAATGTGTTTCATTTACATGTTTATACCGTCAATAGTGGCGAACAAGGGGGGGTGTCCACGGCACGCCATTCACTGCTGCCATTCCCATACGGGCTGGCGATTGTTGTGCACCAGCAGACAGAGCAGGAGAAGAAAGAAAGAAAGGACAGAGAGAAAGAGTTCAGCTGTGCGTTATTTTCTTTAAGTGAAATGATGACATCAGGCAGGGACGACTCCTCCGAGCCTCCTGCCTGTCACTGCACTGCTTCGGCATCGAGAGGCCCGATATTCCTCCTGCTCGGAGCTAAATATATCTGTGAATGAGATTGCTGTGGAGGGAGGAAAAGCAAAAACATAAACAAAAATATATTCAAAGGAAAATAGAAAAGGAGGGACTTTTTATTCCTTATAAAATTCCTGTGATTGGGATTTATTTCGGAGATGCGGTGTGATGTCTGCTCCTCTTAGCGTGTGCTTTCCACCAGGAATTAAATCAGGAATGTTGCTCGGGCTGCAGCACATGCACGTTTTCTTTCTTCGACTTCTTCCTCTTTTTTTCCATGCTTTGATAAGGCAGATAAAAGCAAATAGCATGGCTTGTGGCTGTACCCCCCCCCCCCCCCCCCAACACACACACACATATTTTTAAAAAAGGAGGAGAGGTAGAAGCTAATGATCATCTCACCTTCATCCTAAACGCAGGACAGCAAACTTTCATCAATTCCCTCCTCCACCTTCTTTTAATTTTTATTATTATATCCCCCCCCCCCCCCCCCCCCCACACACACACACACACACACACACACAGACACACACACACACGCACCACACACCCCAGGGGAAAAAAGGCATTTTTTTTACACTTCTTTTCTTAAAAAAACCAAAAAAACTCCTTCCTCCTCTTCTTCCTCCTTCCTCCTCGACCGCCCTGCCTACTTGTGTGGAGATATTTTTTCCGCCTGGCGGCCAGAGAACACACACTCACAGAGGCACGGCGAGCCCGGACCCCCTGACACCGCGGGTCTTTGGAATGCCTTAGGTACGATTTCACTTTCGCTCACATCAATGCTGACCTGAATGCCTTTCATATCTGATCCGCCGCGTCTCTCCTGGTAAACATCCCCCCGGGGGGAGGAGGAGGGAGGGAGGAAGAGGAGAGTAGAGAGGGGTGGGGGGGAACAAAGAAAAGGAGCTCCTCTTCTCCTCCTTCTTCTTCTCCTTCTTCTTCTCCTCCTTCTTCTCCCTCTTAATCACAATTCAGCCCCTTTCGCCGCCAGCAGCAGGGCTCGCACATTTGCATTCAGCATCAGGAAGAAAAAAAAAGGGCCTGAGATGAAAAGGGGGGCGAGAGAGAGAGAGAGAGGAGAGAAAAAAGGGAGACGAGGAAAGGGGGGAAAACTAGAGGTGGGTGGGTGGTGGGAGAGAAATAACTAGGGTGTTTGTGGTTGTTTGTTGGTTGTCCCCTGGTTACAAGCCTTTTATAGCCTCCCTTACTCCATTGCAAGGGTCCCCGGGCCCCTCCTGACAGACAGATAGTGTTACGAGATGCCCACACTATTCGTGGCCACTCACACTTAAGAAGAAGGAGGAGAAGAAGAGAGAGGTATAAAAAAAAGAAAAAGATCCTGGCTGCAACCGATTGGATTGTGCACAAAGAAGGAGATAAGAGTCGGGAGCAGGTGTCTGCACGATGCGCTTTTTTTCCCTCTGCTTCTTCTTCCTCTGTTTGGCACCAACTTCTCGGCAACTTTGCACGTGAATTCAAATAAATAAATAAAATAGTAGCCGCAGTCTTTAATTATTTATCTGTTATCGTCGGATTGCCAGAGCTGTAAAGTGTTGGATGGATGGAGAGGCGGGGGTATCATGTGATCTGGATTTCAGTTTTCCTTTCATCCCTTCCTCACCCACAACTTTCCTCTCTTTATTTTTTTTCTTTCCTCTTTCTTTTCGGTTAAGAAGAAGGATTATCGGTACACCTTCCCTCCCTCCCTACTGGCCCAAGCTGCGCAGGATTTAGGCAGATTTACTTCAGCAAACACCTTTGGACACTGGGGCTTGTTGGTGGTGGTGGTGGATGGGGGGGGTGAGAGAGAGAGAGGAATACGAGTCTGTTTGCAAAAGGGGCCTTTTGTTCGGAGAGGTTCTGGATAATGCCTTACCAGGCAGCCACGATATTAACCCGTGCGTTGGAGAAAACAGGGGTGGAGGGGTTAATGCTTTGCATGAGAGCGCTGTGACCATCCCTGCCGCCGCCTCCTCCTCTCTTGTTTTCTGGGTTTAGTTAAATAAAATTCCCATAATTTTGAAAAAATTCGACTCACATATATATATTTTTTTTCATGCAGAATGTATTTGGGCTGATGCACACTCACACAAACACGAAGCAACTGCCAAGAACGATGAAAGCGAGAGCGGTGGCCGGGATCCGTTGCCTGACTAACACTGAGGCATGAATCAGCCAATAGTGAGCCAACTCTGCCCCTCTCTGACTTGCCTTTATGCTTTTAAACCCGCTTGCAATGACACGTCAGACCAAAGAAAAGCAACTCTTTAAAAAAAAAAACTTTTTACTGTATCTGTTCCCTGAACCGCCGGTAAGGGTCGAGCTCGGTTTGCTTGGACTCTGGCAGTTTGTGGTGGTGTAAAGGCGGCGGCAGCAGTAAAGATGGAGCAAAGGTGACAGACTTCAAGGTGTTTGTGGCAGCCGGCTTGTCCCCTCCTTCCTTATTATTTTTTTTTATTCCACCACCACCATCCCTGAATTTGACAGCTCCTATCAACTCCCCCTCCACCCTCCCCCTCCTCCTCGCTCTAAAAGTTGCACTCAGATGTCTTTCTCCTGCTTCCCTGACTTTATTTCATGCCTCCATGCGTGTTTTCTTCCACCTCTTGTTTTTTCTCTCTCATTTTTTGGGGGGGACATTAAAAAAAAAAGCAAACACAGAAATTGAAACTTCACTGGTCCGGCAAATAATTGCATGCATTTGGACTTTTCATTTACACTCTTTACCCTAAGCCCAGGCATGTTTTATGCATCGCGTAGGAAAGATGGTAGGAGGAGGGAGGGAAAAAACATGCATTTTCTCATTTTTTTCCCTTAAAAAAAATATCATGCCTCATTTGAGTCTTTCTCAAGTGAAGATGCAAAGTCTTTATTTGGCCCATCCGTTCCATCTCGTTCCTGCTGTTTGCACTTATTCAGTCGTTGCATTTTCTACGCCTGTGATTTTTCTGTTTTTTCTTTTTTTAAAAATGCTTTTCGACATTCTTTCCACGACTTTTTTCCCATTTGCGAGGGAGTCTGGGCGCGACAGGCGACAGGTTGCTGAGCAGGTGTAAACTAACGTTCAGATTTCATAATTACACAGGAAGGAGGGGGGGGGGGGGTGCGAGGAGAGGCAAAAAACAGAAAAAAAAGAAGACGAAGAGAAAGAAAGAAAGGAGAGACAACTTAAAAAACACTGACTTCCTTTTTTCTAACAGCGCCGTCTGTGTGCACGGCAACTCTTCTAAAATGTCCCGTTTCTCTGCACATTCATCACGACTACTGCGGCTCAGAGTCCCCCCCCACACACACACCACAAATATCGATCATAATGGGGGGGAGGCGAGGCGTCAGCTCCGATTATGAAGCGCTTTTAACAAACAAGATTGAGTCTTAATAGAGCAACAAAGAATCAAATATAGATTTAATCAAAAGAGCAAACACCTCACAGCTGCTTTGAGCTCGTGTGCTAGCACGCGTGCGTGACTTATCGCTGCTGCTGTCAAGTGTAAAGCAGGGCACAGCTTCATGAAATAATCTATTAAAATAATTTTTTCCCCATTTCTTCTTCTTCTCTCCCCGTTTTTTTTATTTGGCGGCAGCTGCTTCAGAGATGACACCTTTGTGCAAACAAGTGTTGAAAGGAGCCTCCAGTTTTTCTGCTCTGATGTCGGCGCTGCTGATCTGCAAGCGCCTGCTCGCTGCCACATGTACACACACTCTCTCACACACACACACATTTAGTAGGAAACACACACACACTCTTTGATGTATGTTTGATTGTCGGGTGGAAGAGCTCTTCTGGCAAGGTCACGGCCGCGTGGAACAATCAATAACAGATCGGCAGATTAAGGCACGGTGACATCTGGAAATCTAGGTCCCTTTTTCCGCGCTCGCCTTCGTGCTTCCATCCCACCTTTAATTCTGGATAATAGAACATGCTATTTGATCAGGGGGCTCGCTTTCTTACCATAGTTTATTATTCAGAAGGTGTCCCGCTTCTCTGCCACCTAAGTGCGCCCCTCTTGTTACCTTTTCCTCTTTTTTCTTTCCTTCTAACGAGGACTTGCTGTCCGCTTCTCTTTGTGCTCCGGTCTCCCCCCCTCCCAGCTCCAATCCCGTCTTGCGTGGAAGTAAATTCAGATGTGTTATCTCAATTTAATTGCACCAGATTGCCAAGTGAGATTAGGACAAAATTAGGTCATTTTGCGGTTGCACAAATTTCACTCACTTTCATCTCGCTGTTGATCAAGCACCTTCTTAACCGGAGGTTGCAGCGCAAAGAGGGAGATGGTCAGAAATTGCCCCGACCTCCTTGTTATTCAGACGTTCATTTAACCTTTTGGCACGAAGGAGAGCTGGAACACGGACAGGGAGCGCACCCTCCCCACCCCTTTTAAATGTCATCTGTGGTGCAGGCAGTGGACTCTGAGAGGTGAATCCACGTGTTAATGGGTTCTGACTGGAGAGGGAGCCCCCTCCCCTGAACGCCTCATGTCCCGTCGCTGTCAAACACGAATGTCAAACAAACACCTCCTCAGGTAGAGGGGGGATAATCACACCGACAGGCCTGTCCTCAGCCTTTCTGACACGCAGGAAGAACAGGATGGGGGGGTCTGCAACAGAAAAAAGCTTTTTCTGGCAAGAGCGCAGGTCAAGGTTTTTCGGCAAGGTGGTCTGGCAAAGAGTTCGTGGGTTTGAGTGTAAAATACATGACGGTAAATTAAGGACTTTTGGAGCTGGAGGCTTAGGTTTGACAGGGTCGAACTTTTTGTGGTTGTGGTTGCAGTTTTGGTTTTCAGGAGTCAGAGCACGATTCTGGTTTTGGATTGGAAAAAGCTCTGAGGCTGAATTATTATCGACCTTTAGAAGTCATGATGAGGTGATAAACCCAAGGTTTGTGTGGTTGTAGCTGCTGCTTGCTTTTGAGGTCTTGAGAAATCCGATGAGACCTTTTGGCTATGGCATGCTGTTCACGCTGGATTGTTGGGACGAAAGGGTATTTCCTGACCTAGAAACCTTGCGGGAGACAACTTAGATCTGGTCTGATATGAAGACTCGAGTTCATACTTGGCCTTGTGACTCAGTCTAAGACACAGCCTGGTCTTTGGTTGAGTCAACATTTTATCGCTTGATAGCCTGGGGATGTTTTTGTACATCGCTGAGGGTTTATTCTTTGGGGTTTTCAAAAATCTTACGAATTCCGTAGGGGGTAGCTATCAAGTCAAGGGTTCACCTCTTCTCTTCTGTGTTTTCCCTTCTCATTTTTGGTTGGAAAACCTTCAGGTTAGACTTGTGTTGCACTATCAAGTCATTAGATCGGTGCCTAAACTCTAAACATGAACAACCAGGGGGAATCTAACTCTCCTTTTTGCTCCTCGCCCCACCTTTGTGTCGCCCAACCAGTCCATTTCCCCTTACCTCTACTTCCATCCATCCCAGTCAGTCATCTAATCAGTCAGCCGTCTCTAATTACTTCTCCCCCACCCAAGGGAAGCTACTTCCTTATCGCCTGGCCGTCTTGCTCCGGCATTCCTGAGATAAATTCTCCACCACTTTGTTATTCTTACTACTTAGGGGTATTGGAATTAGCATGGCCATCAAAGCAGACCTTGTACTCTGCCTTTTTTCTCACACACCCCCTCACGACCTTATCTGTGGTCATACATTACAGTCGGGCATGGGGGGGAGGCGTGCCCACAGGCCGCAGAGGTGAATAACGGACAGAGGTATCGAGCCGACTTCAAAGACGTGTGGGATGATGAAGCGATGCAAATGTGCAGCTTGTGGCCTTTGTAGCCATGCAGGTACTCGAGGGCTGCGTGGTAAAGGATTAGTCAAATTGCACTCGGCGGTCCAGGTATTGCATGTGTCCTTTCATATTTCCATGTTTGTATTTATAGAAAACGGCACACTAAAGGGCTTCCTGCGCTGCCAGAAAGCTGTCATTTACGCACCGAGCCAGTTTCACAACCTCACCAGCTCCTTCATACCTGTTAAAACCTCCACTTGGCAATCTCAAGCATCCTGGGGTAAATAATCAGTGCTCCATTCATCCCCACAAACCCCACTTTCTTTTTTTTTTGCTACCGCTTCTTTCTTTTTTTTTGCAGATGTACGGGTTCGCCCTCGCTTCCTTCCTTCCTTCCGCTCCTCGCCGTATGTTACCCAACATGGTTTATACCTCAACAGCAAGCAGACGCCGCCTTATAAACTGGCAATCACAGTATCCCTAATGTTATTACTTTTCATAATTAGTTACAGCAACACTCATTCCACGACTGGCGGAAAGGAGTATTCCTTAGTAATTAAGGTAATGAAATATTCATTTATGCTACCTTTTCAGCGGTCTCACAAATGAGCCAGCCATGCTTAATGTCCGCCCTGCCTCTGATTTTATTATGATGGCAGACTGGCACATCTGCAATTAGTACTCGCGCTGACAGTTAGCGTTTCAGTTAGCGGCACTAAGCAGAGGGAGGCGAGGTGAGGTAGCGAAGGGTGGGTTGGGTGCACCCCGGTGCGATTACACGCCCCTCTGCCACCCTACCTACCCCCCCTCCACAGCTTGCAGCCTTTACTCCACTTGTCTTTTTTTCTTTTGCCCCCCTTTTCTGCTTTTTTCCTGTTACCTTTTTCTCCTCCCCGACGGAGAGGTTACCTTTTCCCAACGGTGCAAAATTGACTTGACATAACTGTTCATCAGTTTCAGTCCTCCCCGCTGCTGTCACCGCCACCACCGCCGCCCTCTCTCTCCCCTAGCTCACCCCAAGGTAGTTTGCATCAAATCAGGCCCAGTCAAGCTTCAAGTGGAAATTGGCAGGCCAGAACCTGACAGTGGAGGAGAAAACGAAGGAAGGGAGGGAGGAAAGAAGCAGGCAAATCACGGCACACAAGGAGAGACCTGAACTACATCCAAGATGGTGATCGGGAGGTCAAGCTTTGGGGTTAAGTGCTAATAAGTCAGCTCGGAATCAAATCTTATTAGCGAGAATATAGCTAACAGTTTGGATATTTACTGGGCCAGATTGCCACATTTCTTCTTGCTTGGAACCACTGACACGAGCAGTTTTCCCACCGGCTCGGAGCCACGACGTAGCGAAAAACATAAATTTTAAGGAAAGTATGAATATTAATTACCAGCTGGGAGAAAAAGGAAGTCAGAGGAGTTTTTATTTTGCATATTTTTAAAGGGGTGGTGGCCATCTTCTTAAAGAGGGGCCACAAACATGCATCCATATTTGCATATTTTTGGACACATGTATTTATACGCCACCCATCTGTGCATGCTCACTGGCATGCACATGTTTCCCCCTCCTCCTGATCCTCGCTGTGGCCCGCAGTGGGACATTTAGTGATGAAACTTTTAGCGACTCTTCGCATTTGCTCCAGTTCTGTCGCAGCCACGTCACACGAAGCTCAAACCCCTCCTCGCCTCCCTCCTCACAGCTGCTATATATTCTTATTAAGCGAGAGAGGTGAGTGCTCTTTTTCTCTTTTCTTGTTGTTTTTTTCTTGCCCCTTTAATGGCCTCTGAGGATTTTTGACGCTCCTTCTTCACTCTTGCGTCGCCCCATCACACCTTCTCCCTCTTTATCTTCATCTACTTGCGTCATCCTGGCTCCTTCCTCGCTCCTTCCTCGCCACTTTCTCCTTTTCTCCCACCTTCTATCTTAATCTCCCCCCCCCGCCTCCCTAGCCTAACCCTCATATTTTCGCCCTTTCTCTCATTCCCATTCCCTGCCTCCCTGTCCTCGGCTTTGCATGTGCCTCCGATGGGCTGATGGGCTGTTGCGACAGGGCAGCATTGAGGTAAAACGGTGTGACGGCAGAGTTTTGTTAAGCCGAGAACAAAGGCCTCGGAGATGCCGGGGCCAAGCCATTGTCCCCCCCCCCCGTCCCCATATTGGCCTTGCCACAGTTTTGCAAGATTTAATGCTCTGTTTACCTCCAGCCAATCACCACTAATATTCAAAGAGGAGCTTCTTCCTTTAAGATAGATCCCTCAAAAAAGAGAAAGACCTGCGGGTTTGCTTGTAGAGGAGTGTAACGCAGGGTATTCATCGAAAATCATAAAAGGAAGTTGTATTCAAATCAAACTGTCAACCTTGGGCCTGCAGTTGTACGGAAGTAGTGGCATGCTCCTTATATACATCTCAAACTTCCTGCGAATCCCATAAATCTTTAAAATAACACCAAATGCTTTTTGCAAACAGCGAGACTGACGGTGACTGTGAGAGAGATAGGGAACAAGTGTATGTGTGTGTGTCACACAGAGGGAACGTGTGTGTGTGTGTGTGTGTCTGGTCCGTTGGAGTTACCCTGCATGGTCTTTGGGCAAACTGAAAGCAGTGCTCAGTGGGATTAGAGAATGAGTGTTGCTGGGGGTGGCGGAGGGTGGGTGGAAGGGGGGCAGAACACAAGAGGATTCTGGGAGGTTTTTTTTTTCCCTGTGCTATAGCAGCAATCTGCTAAAGAGAGAAAACAACTGCTTCCTAAAGGGCGCGTACAAAAAAAATCCTAGATCCTGATCGCTCCTGATAGCAAATCATTTCCCAAAAATGTAACCTGGGAAGCTGGGAGTTTTAAAGAAAGGTGCTTAATTTGCACGGAGTGCATGAATAAATAAATCTACAAGTTAAAATACAAAAATATATATATAAATTTATCACATTTTTCCTCTAGCAGGTCTCCGTCTTCTGTCTACACCTGCATCACTCTACAGGAAAAAGTGTTTATCTACCTTTGATGAGAGGGCGTACTCATTAATGGCTTCCCTCTCAATTTGGCTGGCGGATGTAGATAGCAGACAGAAAATAGTTCCTGCATGCTAAAAGCTACTGCTCACACAATGTTTGTGGATTTTTTGAATAACCTGGTCATGAAAAGCTACTTTCAGCTGCTTCCTCCTCTTTGATCCGGCTTCTGACACAACCCTGAAAGGATTAGTGTCTTCTGCTGGAATCAAACCAGTGACCTCATGAAGGACCTGGTCCTTCATGAGGTCCTTTTAGCGCCATTTTACTCAAATTATTCACTCCAAAACTGTGCAACTCACACCAGAAACACCTGCAACACCTAAATTTGACCTTTGTGGCTCAGGGTAAAAAAGTCGCACCTCCAAGCTTACACAAGCATTTTAAGGATTTACTCCGCAATGTGGCACGTTTGCTTTATTTATTTATTTTCGCTTCAAGTGACTCAGACATTAAAATCAAAGTTTCCGCGAACAAGGGGCCGTAAACGCAGTCGAAAGCGCCGTCATCGAACCCAATGATATTTTCATGAGCGCATAAAGATTATGAGTCCATTTTGGTCGCACCCCATCTGTGCTTTCATTTGCGTCTATATGCCGAGCAGTTAAAGGGGGGAGGCAGAGTTAAGACGCGCCGGTGACTTTCACTCGGTTAGATAGTTTGTTAAGGTCAAACGAGATGGTTTAATCCACATGCCCTTCCTCCCTCTCCTCGAAAAGCCTTAAAACCTCGGGATGATTGACAAGCAAGGGAGTTGATGGCAGTTGTTCCGAGGTGGTGGTGGTGGGGAAGAAAGTAAATAAGACACTTCCTGCCAAATCCTCCCCATACTGCGGCGGCGATTAACGAGTTAACTAAATGAAACAATTTGTCAACAGACGAGTCTATCCAAACCCCCTTTTTTTCCACTGCTGGTTTTTGCCTTTTTTTGCCCCCCCGCCTCCCTCCCCGCAAAACAATTACAAAATTACAGTAGATAAAAACTGAACGTCGCTCCGTATTTATGCAATCAACATAACGAAGAAACAAAACAATTTAATGTGGAAAAATCATCATTCATCTGCATTATAATTGCTTCTCTTTCACATCTACGGGGATGGTTAATTAAAATTGTGATTAAATGCGCCTGCACTGCCTAAGATGTCTTCCCCCTAAACAGGTGCTACAGAATTTAAAAGTAAAGAGAGAAAGCTAATTAGCATTGGAAATTGAGAAATTGCCTGCAAGAATCGGTGTTAATTTCAGTCACTGATGAGGTAATTTATAAAGGGGGAGCACCAAGGAGAGGCTGAGATTGCAACATGGACTCCCCCACCCCACTGCACCTCACCCCAACCCCTCCATCCACATAACTGGTTTCCCAGCATGCAGGTGAAGCTGTTTGCAAAACATCGAAGCCGCTTGGTATTCTGTCTTAGTTACCGCCGCTTTAGGAGTAAAGGCAAACACATATTTTCTTTCCAAGAGGTTAAAAAAGGGAGTCAGGAGAATCGTTTCCAAGCAGTAAGATAAGAGGGGGGTTGAGGAAGTAGGAAGGAGAGGTTGCATCCTAAATCTGCCTAGAAGTTTTTTGGTTGTAGCAGCGCTCAAATGGTGGTTGTAAATCTTTCAATCCAAGTCAGGGAAAACACGACATCGAAGCTGCGGTGCTGTGGGTTTTTTTTCCCTGCTCGGGCTTTGTTGGCCGACGTCCTTCGTCCCACTCAGAGTTTCCAGAAACTTCACAGATACCGCTGATCTCGAGTTCTCGTTGTACGCTCTCCACCCCTCCCAACACTAGTAATTACCTGTCATTGTCCATCATTATAGTTGGCCTTGGAGAAATGTCAGGCCTGGAACGAGACCGAGCCAAGCTGTTCCAGCGTGTTCTGAACTTGGCCGCAACCGGGTCACATCTCCCGTTTCTGAACTCGCCCCGTTGACCTATCTGTCTCATTTATCTGCTTTATCTGTCTCTCTTGAAACGTGTCAGAGTTTGCATAAGTTTATATGCTTCTGTCAGTGGCTCTTCTTTGACAAAGACAGGCCTTGCTCCCGAATAAAAAAAAATTCTTCTTTGATGCTTGACCTTTTCTGATTTGTCACCAGCAGTGGTTTTTGGAGCAAAAAAAAACTTCAGTGGCATCAGCAGCTAAAGTTTTCACAGAAATTGCCGTTTTTGAACCGAGAAAGGGGGTTGGACAGGTGGGAGGAAGGGGGTGAGCTAGCAGGCCGGAGATCATTAGGCTTCCACAGCAGTGGAGCTGAAGCATCAGCCAGCGCAAGGTTTAAAGAAAAAAAAAACTAGGAAAGCCAATTTGCTGAGACATACTCTGTCGACCTTTCATCATAACTGGGGCCTTTTTCTTTTAGATTAAGTCCAGTGAGCAGAACCCAGCCGCCTGTCAGCCCGTTAAGCCCCCCTCCTCCTCTTCCTCCTCTTCACTTTTTAACAATCGCCTCTCTCACTCAGCCTCAAAGCTCCCCTAACTTTCCACAGCTGCTATGTGACAAATCATCTACTTTATACCCCTCTTACCCCCTGCTTTTGACACCAGAGATGCTTGTTGCAGCATCCACTGGAGTTCTCTCATCCTAAAACATGAGGTGTCTAGTGTTAAAGCCTCACAGTGGTTGTAATTTGTTCAAACATACTGAAAATGTCAGGATGAATTTGTGGGGGAATATTTATGTATATAATTCAGAACAGTGATTCCAAAGCATGGACACCAGTATTCCTCATGGACTCATGGAGTATGTGGACAGATTGGTTTTAATTACAAGAACTGACTGGTCCTGAACAAGTTTAAGCTGTAATATAACAGACCTGCAACAGAAACAGACTAAATGCATATGTGATTAAAGTTAAAAATAATGATGATACTTGAAATAGCTCTGTACAAGTATGGCTATAATTGTTAGTTAATAGTAATGAAAACTTTTTGCTAGAAATATGGAAAAGCCATTGTAATTGTTATGTAACAGTTTAGATCAGCTAATAAAATTGTAAACTATAGATACTCAATAAACTATTAGTTAAAATGGTATATAAAATATTGGATTTACTGGCTAAAAGTGGAAATGGATTGCTAAAACTTCAGATTAACACACTGAAATCGGTCAAACTAGCTATCAGTATTGCTATTGTTAGCTAACAATGTAAATAAACGAACAAAATTGTTAAAATGATAGCAGGTGAATAGTTAGCAAAACCTTTTACTTTAAACTAACTTGGTCCTAAACTGATAATAGCTAAAAATATATGGATGAACAAGATTGCTCCTAAGTTGAAATACCTCAAACTAAAATGAAATGTTGGTAATTATTAGTTAAAAATTTAGCTAACAGTTGAAGTTAGCTAAAGCTACAAATTAGCATTTTTTAGTTAGGTAGAAATATAGCTAAAGGAACATATCAAAGTATGTATCATGTATTAGAGCTAAAATTGGTCGGTAAACATAATATATAGCAGTTAAATGGATTAGGCTTTGAAGTCAGTAAGCGATTTTCCTAAACATAAGTGCTAAATGATGCTACGTAAAAGTAGTCCAGATAAATTTTCAAATTAGTTTCTGAATATCTGACAGGCCTCTGACGTTACATCTCGTGAAATAAAGTTGGGCACCGCTCATTTAGAAGCCGTTTTGACCTTTTCCATGTGGTGCACTGGGCAAAAAAATTATCCTAGGTTTGATATTTTCAAGCCTTTGAGGCAGCTTTATGGTGAAACAAAGAAAAGGAAAAGCTGGAGTACATGTCTTACAAGTATATTCCAAAACAGGAATAAGAACGTGAAGGAATTTGCTGAAACTGTTCCATGGACATCACCCATAGCAGAACTCCTTCATGATTATTTTATGACACCCCCCCCCCCCCCCCCACCTCTCCTTCCTCTACATCCTTGTCCATCTTCTTCCTCGTCTTCCTTTCCCCCCCCTTTGAGTCACTTCGCTGAACAGGTCAGGCAGTAAGTGACAAGGTATTTCGTCGTTTTGTGAACCTTTGCCAGACTGATTGTTCAGTGCAAGTGTAGTGTAACTGAGCCGCTTGTAGCTTGCTGGAGTGTGGAAAATAAGATCGAGGACTGATTTTTTTTCTTTCTCCCACTACCTCCCTCCTTTCTCCCTCCCTTTCTGTCTCCGTCTTGGTTTTACAACAATGTAAGATAGTAAAATAGATATCCAGTGGCTCAGTGAGCGCTCGCTCCCGTGCTCCGACGTTGCTGTCGCTCTTCATACATTTCCGTTCCACCTGACAGCCCACTGTATTGCTCCAACATTTACACTTGCACCGGTTTGACCCGTGACCACTTGTAGTTGCCTATTATGCTATTACCGGCCAGGCGGTAGCCATACTGACTCCTCTGTTTTCACCGGGGTTAGGCATGAGAGCCGTCCCTGTAGTGTCAGAACGGGTCAGAAACTGTTGTCAACATGTTTCTGCACCAATGAGAAGGGGCCAAATTCCACTTGTGTTTCTTGTTCCCTGAAACCAGTTTGTTTTATGGACTACATGAGGAAATCCCTGTAGATACACTTGTAAGAGTAAAAAAAATCCACTTTCATTGAGTATTATTTAATAAGGATCTTTGATTTAAGGGATATTCTTTAACTTTGTGAGGTCTTTTCCATGGTTTCAATCCATCTAGCCTCTTTGTGAAAAAATACTTGTATAATCTTACAGCTTCCAAGTTTATGCATCATTTGTTTCAAGATAACCTGTGCTATCAGAATATATGTACTATAGCAATGTCACGTGAATGTATAGAAAGTTTTGTGTCTATAAAGAAAAAAGAAAAAAAATTGATTTCTACAAGTTCCTAGCTCATGGCGCTAGGTTAAAGGGGTTGATTTCTCGAGGAAAGATCCTTAAATATTCTCACTATACTGGTGCTCTTTTGCTTTTTCATCCTCTCATGTGCTAAAACATGATTTGCAAGGCTCACTTTTGCTGCTGCTACTCTTATAGGTGACCATCTCGAGTAATAAATCCCCAATCCTTGGCTGAGTTAGTGTCTCGCCTTCATAACCAGCTACTCAGTGCCACAAAAGAGTATTTATCTTACAGGCGATGGGGTAAACCTCCTGTGTGTAGTACTGCAAACTCTCTGTTTATTGCTCGAGGCGCAGTTGAAAGAAGAAGGTGTATTTATCAAAGAAAATCATCCTGTAGCTTGTAACTGTCTTCCTTTGTGATTAACGTTTTAAAGAAGATCTGAAGCGGCCATTTTTTCCCTCCCTTCAGCTGAAAATGAAATTTATGCTTTTATATGGCTTTTAACGGAGGATAGGATGTGATGTTAGTGTTGATGTAGTGGTGGCAGAATTGCAGTTTATAAAAGGGGTGAAAGGGATTTTCTACAACTTCAAAAACAAGCCAGAGGAGGAACAAGAGGAAAAGCCTCCCTAAAACCCCTCCGGGAGAGACTCACACAACGACACCAGGGGGGAGAAAACAATCGCTAATATTAGGAGGAGAGGTGGCAGGGGGGGAAGGAGGTGAAGACACTCTCTCACACACACACACAAAAAAAAGAAAACCTAGAGTTTGTTTATGTGCACATAATGCGAGTCTGTGCGCCCGGTGAAGCGCCGCAAATGGGAGAAGTATGCGTGGGTTTCTCAGGTAACAGGATTACGTGGGCACATAATTGATCCATTTGGGGGAAAAATGACAGGGCTCTAAAGAGGCCTCGGCTTTGGAAATGGAGTTTATGAAACAGGCATTCGTAAATTCAAAGGAATCAATATGTCAATTTTATTACATCTCCGGGCCAGATGGGCATTAAAGGCACAGCTCATCCCTCTGCTTCTCAACCTCTCTCTCTCTGTTCTGTCATCTCATTCGCGGGGTCTCTTTATCTCTGTCTTTCTTTCTCTTTTTTTTCATTTTCTGCTGCTTCTTTCGCTCTCCGATTCCTCCCGTTGTTTTCTTTTTTTTCTTACTATCTGCAAATGTTTGACAAAGGTTTATTGCCTCCCTCCTCTCCCCTCAGCGTTTTACTGTTTCTTTGTCAGCCTCACTGTGTTAGTTGGACTAAGCCGACCAATTCTGAACACATTTACAAAAGGAAGGCAGCCACCCTAATGTTTTCAGGTCATTCATGGGAAGCCCTCCTTACAAACAGGAAAACAGCCATTTTCCCCTTTATTATCACATTTATTGTTGGCAAAACTATACATTGAATAGTGGTTGTGCTTGACTCAAAATAGCAGGAAAAAAATGGATTAATCTACCGCCAGGTTGAGAGCTAACAAATTTGGGGTAATATTTCGGTTTGGTTGCATTTTAACCACATGCTAAACAAGCCTTGTTTCACAAACTAGAATATGTTACCTCTCAGATTAAAATCTGGCCTTGCAAGTTTCCGTCTGGGTAGGTCAACCGGGTGCAGATTCCATATAAAGAGATCTTTTAGAGATGGCATAATGAAACTGGTGATTTTTATTGTTTGTTGCAAATAAAGGGTTTTGAGCTTTGTTGTGTTCGAGCCAAAGGTTTCTTTAAGGTGTTCTGTAAACTAGTCTCACTTAGGTTCATTCAGTGAGGGCTGTCGTCAATTGGCCTTGATTCTGAAATGATCAATAAAAGTATATTTACATCTTAAAACTGTCCAGCAACTAAGAGCTGTTACATTTAGAGGTTTGATTGACCTAACAAGTGTTTTTGGGGTTATTTCTGGGGTATTTTGGTGACTGGATAAATCTGCTGAAGTTACAGGGCTGGCTAATTTTACTACTTTAATGCGCAGGCTAAGCTAGACTCCTGTACTGGAGTTCTAGGGTAAAAAACAATGCAAATCTAATCTCTAACATGCTGCCAACAACCTGGTGGAGGTTAAAGATACCTGCTAATTAGCTGACGATGCTTTCTGGCTTATGTCATGGATGCAAAAAGAGGGCAGGCAGTCTCCACAACACATTTTATAAGTTTTTTTTCCCATTTCCATTTGGGTATGTCAAAGATATCATACAAGATATAAACATTACTTGGACAAGGAAAAAGATTATGGTCAGGGTTAGGGTTAAAGTTTCACGTTACAAAGGAAAAGACAAAAAATGCTTTAGTTAAATGTAACTGTTCATGACAATACGAAAAGCTATTGTGTAGGCAGGTTCCAACCCCTTTAATATCCACTTGGTTCGTGATGAACTACTTAGGGGTAGGGTTATGTTGTTACCTTCCAAATGAAGTCTCTTCATTTGGAAGATAAAAAGCAAGGTAATGACGTGTTACTCATACGTCATTTCATGATACCAGACTGATGTGCAGGCAAGTTTTTAAAAGTTTACAGGTTCCAAACTCATTATTGGTTTTGCTCATCCTTCGAATGTATGACACAAGTCTCCCGCCCCCTCTCGCTGTCTTCTTATCGTCTCACTTCTGTCGGTCGTCCCTCTTGTTATCTTTCTGTCTCTTCCTCCCTAATTCCTTAACTCTCTCTCTCGTGATCTTTTGCTACATTATCAAGGTCTCCCTCTCTCGCCGATTCTCTTTCTGTGAGTCGAAGGTCCTCAGTGCCCATTTTGTGGGCCAGATTTTGTATGCCTCCATACATGCGTGTGGAAGAGGAAGCTGAATGCAAGCATGTGGGTCTCCGAGGTATCAAATAACCCTGCCCAGGCAAATGCATCAGCTGAAATATGCTCATCAATGCAGCTGTTGACTCAACACTATTATTCTCAGGAAAAAAATCTGCGAGAACAATAAACAGTTTTAAAGCTTGGCCAATAGTCGAGCTCTTAAAAGGCAAAAAAGAAAAGGATAGAGAGTGGGTGGGTGGGTTGGGGAGGGGGCAGATTAAGCATTCTGCATTTCCCCCGCTAAAATATTCACATTTCATTTAAATACAACAGCATACCAGGCAAGATTTAATTACCATCCAGCGCTATAATGCAAATGAATAATGCAGCAAAGACTGATGCAAACGGATAGAAATATAAGACTCCTGCGCTCAATAGGGGAATGTGAGCGAGAGACAGAGAGAGAAGGAAAAAGTGGGGGGAAAGGAAAGGGAAAAGGTTAAAAATGCCTCTTGATGCTCACTACTTAGCTGGATTTGAAAGGGAGAAGGAGATTGACAGGAAGGAGGAGAGGAGAAGAGGAGGAAGAGGAGTTAGGGAGGCAGCAGCAGCAGCAGCACAATTACAAGGCCCAGCTTCCCTGGCGTTTGCCAGGATTTTCCTTCTCCCATTCCAGTAGTTCATTTTTGGAGTAAGTAAATAATAAGAAGTTGGTGATGCTTGCATTTTTAATTCCACCCCCTCCCCTCCCTGCACTTTTTTTTTTTTTGTTCAGTTCACTGACTGACATCTGCTATCAATGCTAAGCAGGTGTTCCCGTGCAAACAGACGTGCCCCTGTTTGTGTTTCGCCATCCCCGCCACCGTGCACCCAAATGAGCAACGTGATTAAGAATCCTGTAAATTTTTGAAAGGAAACGGATGGCTGCCCGGCTAGAACGTAATTACACCGCCGCCGACATCCGCAGCTCACCGCTGCAGCAGCCAGAGCCAAAGCAACAGCAGAGAATTAATAATATATAATGGCATCTTTCCTTGTAATTCATAAATGAAATAAAATGAAGGAGGAGTAACTGCTGATAAGTTTTTTTTTCCTCTTTTCTTTTTCCTCTACTCTGTCTCTCTCTCTCTCTCTCTCTCTCTCTCTCTCTCTCTCTCGTGGGGTGGGGAGTGAGTGGGGGTGTAGCAGCAGTGGCAATTTTCAGAAATTGAGTCGAGACGATCATCTTCTGCGTTGCGTTAACTCAGCTCAGGCTGTGTGTAAGGCGAGCTTCCTTTTCCCCCTTTAGCTCATTTATTTACTAAATGACACCTTCACATATGTCCCCTCACTTCTTTTCTTCCTTTCTCTGTTTTGTCATTATCCCCCTCTTTTTTTCTTCTCCTCCTTCTTCTTCACTTTGCTCTATGATCTTGTATGCAATGGACAATTAGCTATGACATCTCAAGTGGCGTGTAACTTCCTTTTCCTTGAATTTCAAAGGCAGTCGGCACATTAAGTTTGCGCTCTTCTTTGAGACTTTCAGCCTGCAAAAAGGTAGCGCCTTAAATAAAAAGACAATTATAGAAAAAATATTAAAACAAGGGGGGCGTAGAATGAAAGATGAAGCTGAAATGTGCAGCAAAAGGCAGGGAGAGGAGGGGAGCGGGTACAGATGGTAACCTCTGGGGATGCGAAATGAGGTGAAGGGAGTGAAGCAGGAAGAGGGAAGAGGAGTGTAGCGTGACATACAGGCCGACTAAAAAAACTAAACAAAAAACACAAACCCAGAATCCTTTCATTTACTTCTTGTTTTATGTGCTCGATCATCGCTTGCAGGTGCAATATAATCGAGATTTACAAAGTATGGCACGGTGATTTATAATAGAAACCTGCTGCAAGTGCAAAGGGACATTTGTACAACATTTTCTGCTACGCCGCTACGCTCCGCCTCCACGCAGGGATTTGTGGGGTTACCAGAGCCTTGTAATGCACTTTTCACCCAATTTATATCCATTTCTCAGTCTGTATTGCAGTCCAGGCACCTTGGCTACTGTTTCCTCCCACGGCAGCTATTGATAGTGGCTGACAGACATTGTTTGGACAGTGAAAGGTGCGCCTCCCCGTAAACGGTGGCTTGTAAAAGGGAGGCGACACTCCTCTCCTGTCCCCTTTAATCAGAGCCAGAGATGGTTGCATCCTCCCATTCGGATACACGATAATTACCCTTCTCTGTGAACACTGGGACTTCACTCTGAGACGGGGAGGGACAGACGCTGACAATTATATTAGGCATGTGTGTGTTTGTTTCTCTGTATGTGTAAATCCCTGTACGCTGCCTTGTAGCTACCTTTCCCCAAACCACAGCTGAGAGAGTTCGGAGCTCATGATGATATGAAATAATAAGGTGTAGTTATGTGTGCGGCTCCCGGCTGTAGCAGGACAAACATTGTTTTTGTCTGTTTGCTATCTCGATAAAGCGCTGCTGTGGCTGGGATCAGTGGGCTGACTGTATGTGTTGCTCAGTGGGAAGAACAAGGCACTAACACAGCTGGGGTGAAAGGGTTCGGGTCTATTTGGGACAGCAACACGAAATATGGGGACATTTTTACATAATTTCTTACAGTTCATTTAATATAGAGTCTTATATGGTGTCCTCGAACTACATCAAAGTTGTTGTAGATCACACAAAGTGATGCACATAACTGTTATTGGTATATTTTTAAAGTGGGGGATGTTTGTTGTTGACGTGTTTTTGTAGTTAACTGTTGTTGCAACTTATAGTATTGTAAGAAAAAAACTGTTACTGTCATTTTTTAAAATTAAGAATCAGTTTTTGTAGATTATAGTCCACACAAAGTAAAACAACACTCTTGTACTGTTCTATTTGTTAAAGTAGGACGCTTTTGTTACAGATTACACAGACAGTGTAAAACAATGTGTTTTACAGTAAAATGTCTTAAATATAAAGCTGTTGTTAGATTAAAGTGCTGTAAAACAACAGCGTCTTGCTATTACCGTTATGTTTTCTAAGTGGGAAACTGTTGTTGTCCACACAGTGTAAAGCAACTGTTATATTTTATAAGGTTGTTAACCGTTGTAGATTACAGTGGAGACCATTTAAAACACCCGTTATTGCTATATTTTTAAATGTCCCCATAATATAAGAAAAATGCTTTTACTTCAAATTTCTAACAGTAGGAAACATTTGTTGTACATTGCATTAAAGACTGTAAAAGAAACATTGTATTACTATTTATGTTCTTAGCTTATTGTCTCTATACTAACAGTAAAATTTAAAAAAAAAATGAGAGTATTGCATTTTAGCTCTTAAAATCTATACAGCATGTTACAGTAGAGTGAAGTAGGGGCACTGTAAAATAACGGTTTCCTATAGAAAAGTTTCACAGTGAGGATCTGCTGTTGTAAATTACAGTGCAGACCCTGTAAACCACTTTTTTGTTTACAGTACGACACTATTATTGTTGATCACAGTCTGCTCAATGTAAAACAACAGTATCGCACCGTTACTGTTGGCAAGTCTGTTGCATATATTATAATATAGCGTCATTGTGTGTTTAATGTTGAATAATACATCTGATATGGGAATTTGAAATTGTGTAGGATAAGTGCACATGTTACTGGACAGGATCCTTTTATAGGGAGCGTGCTGGAGCCTTGTGTATGGTAATGTGTGGCTAAATGATGTAGCAGGTTTTATCATTAAGTTTACTAATCTGCAGAGACTAAGTGTGGTAAGAATCTTCTGTTTCCACCTTAAAGCGTGTGTTGTAGTAACCATTAGAGCAGTATATTACTGTGCTGTAGCCTTTAGTGTTAATATGTAACAGTTGACTGGTGAATCTAGTTAACATGTGTGACAGCTGCGTTAATGAATGAATAGGACAACACTGCTGCTCCTCTGCTGGGATGATACAGTAGCACACAGGGGGCTGTTGTAACCTATAGAAAGCCTTTTTAATAGCAGTGACAGCCTAAGCAGTGTCCGAGCTGTGTTAGCTGAGCAGAAAGACAGCGCAAGTCTGTCTCAGCTATCTCTGTTTGGGCTCGTAATCGTGTGCAGACAAGGTTTTCCTCCTCCAGCTGCTGGGAGATGATTCGGGTCACTGCGGGCTGCTTGTTTCGGGGGGGTTGGGGGGCAAGCTGACTGAATCAAGGGGGCAATTGTGTCTGGTGCCAGTCAGTCGTAATTAAGAGCAGGATCAGGGGGTGGGCGCACACATACAGATAGACCTAGGGACATAAAATGGCAAAGATACACACATGCACGTAGACGTTCACACACGTACTTAAGCCGGGCCGCCTATACAGAGCAGCTCACCTGAAAATAATCGCTACGAGGGGCAGCAGGGGATGCAAATGAGGCCGGAGGTTAGCGTGGGAAAAGTGGAGTGGGGTAGCCTGGGACTAGGTGATCCTCCGGGCAGGGGGCTGGCCTCAGGAGGGGCCTTTGTTTCCAGCCTCCGTTTAAAAATACCCACCGCCGCCTCCTCCTTCTCCTCCCCCCTACTCCTCCATCACCTCCCAGTCCAGGCCAAACAGGGAGAGAAAAGAAGAGATATATGGTTTGTTTAACAAAGAGAGAGGTGTGTGTGTGCATCCTTTCAGTGCTTTTTTAAAAAAAAATTGGAATCACGGTGACAGATTTTTGGACACTTTGGATTTGAACGGATGATATTGTGTGCCAATAATAAATATTTGTGTTTCACCAGAGTCAGAAGCTGACAATTATTCAGTGATTTATCAGGATTTTAAAAAATCTGAACATCATATTGTTCACTGAAAGTTGATATTGGTTCAGTTGGGCAGCCTTTGACAAGCTGCTAGGAGGTTGTGAGACAAATTCCAGGACTCAAAAGATGACTGAAAGCTTTAAAGTGGTCATTTATTAATGAGTTTCCTCTTTGTCTTTCTCTTTTTTGTACTCCTGGTTCATGGACTCCTTCCACCTGTGCCTCTTCACTCCAAAGCAGGTAAGCATTTCATCTCCTCACGCATGCTACATTATGTAAACTGCACCTGCATTACCCCTTTTGTTTCACATAATGCACACAGACCTGGCTATCTAGGCCCAATAGATTCCCAAGCTATAACTAAGAGGGAAATACTGCTCCGTGCACAACACAATCTCATAAATATTCAGCACAAGCCAAGCTGTAAAAACGTGTGTATGAGGAGGGGAAAAGTCTCCAAACAAGATGCTCAGCATAAATGTAAGAGTGCGGCTGCAACCTGTTTGACTGCACAACAGCGGATACTCTTCTTCCCGTCCTCTAGACACCCTGCCGCTGTAATACCTCTCTCTTAATTATTATTTATTGGCACTACCTCTGTCCCTTTCCCTCTAAATAATTTCTACAAATGAGGAGGTTTTCTCTACTACAAGCACGCACGCCCGTCTGCCCTAACCCGCCTGCATGCTCTCAGCTTTCACTCATCAAAGTTTAATCGGAGCCCGCGTTTTAGTTTTTTCGAATAAAGCACACTTAAAAAATTTAGATGCAAATTATTTTGCATTATTCATGCCGTCTCCCAGTCCTTGTAGATTTAAACATTTCCGAGGCCACCTTGATTCAAGTAATTACCTAGGCCTCAGCCAGCTCCGTCATGAATAAGGTATTTCCTACAAGCCGAGTATGTGCTTGATGAGCTTTTAAAGTGGCTGTACACCCAACTTATGTATTGCTTCTCCCGCATGAGTGACTAGAACATGCATCGCAATTGCTCTCAGGTGGGGTGGTTCAGAGAGCTGGAAGGGTGAGGACTGCTGGCAGGGGTTCCCAAGAGTGACAGCACTCTCACTTTCATACACTGGAGGCTTTCATGTCACTATCTGTGGTCTGCTTTGTCTATGCTCAGTCCCTTTGCCTTTCCTTGTGTCACTGCTCTGATGGTGTCAGGTTGCATTCACATATTGGAAAAAAGAGCTATCTCAGCAAGTCCTGCCAACCCAGTTTTAACCCATTTCCAACATAAATGTGCTCAAGAGAGGAAAATTAAACTCTTGGTACAGTCTGTGTTAACCTGCAGGTAACAGAGACTTTTCACTGAACTTCTTTATCTGCCTCCAAGCGAACTTTTATCTTACCACTGGAAGGTGACAAAAGCAACTAAAAGCAGCCACCTGTACTCCAGGTCTGATTTAGTACCATATGTAGCAGTGGCTTCCAACCTTTTTCATTATGGACCCCCTAAGCACTTTCAAATTAAGTCAAATCTCTGTGTTAATGATGTCAAATGTGTTTATTTGAACTCACTTTAAAGTTGATCTGGGCCATATTATTATTCCTCTTTTAGTAGTGTAATTAACAGTTTTTCTTTGTCTTGCTGCGTCTTTCTTTATTTGTGTTGTTAGCTTATAATTTCAGCTGTTAATCAGTACTTTCAGCTTAAAGTTTAACAGTTACATTTTGACATTAACTAATGATTTGACTCCAAGATCATATAGTTTTTAATTTTACTAGACTATTTTTAATGTTTTTGTTTTTATTGTGTTTAGCTAATAACCTTAATCCAAACTTTTAGCTACTAGTTTTAGTTTTAGCTAACTACATTTTTGCTAATAGGATTCATTCTTATGCCTTATTTACATTTTTAACCACAAGATTTACTTTTAGCTAACAATTTAGAGTGCTAGCTATACAGTTTGAACATAATTTTACATTATGTTTGTTACATTGTGAGCTAATCATTTATCTGCTATTTGTACTTTTAGTTAACAGTTTATGTTAACTGCTAGCTTTAGTTTTAGTTAAAATTAAACTGCAAGTTGTTAAATGTTATTTTTTCCCAACTTTATATTCCTAATCTTAGCTAGCTTGGGGATATTTTAGTCGACTAAAACCTCAAATTATGCCCCTGTCATATAAGCTTACACAGAAACTGATAAAAACTAAACTAAAAATAAAACATTTAAAACTATTAGAAGCTAAAATAATTTAACAAGCTACACTCAAAATGAAATCACAATAAAAAATTAACTAAACAAGCATGGAGGTATAGTAAATATACACCACGGGTATGGTTGGGAATCACTGACGTAGCACATAGCCCACATTATATGGTCTAGTGCTCCTTCCAGACAAGTTAGAAATATCAGTTAAACCCTCAGCTGCAGTGTGAATGCAGCCTCTCCTTTTCTAGGTCTGCCTTTGCCTCCCTCTCCATCCTTCTCTCTTCCACCCCCTTCTCCTCCCTTCCCACCTCCCCCCTGCCCTCAGCTCTTTGTATCTTTATCCATTTCAGTCTGAAGGATCCCAAAGTATTTCAGATGTGAGCAAGTTAATACCCACCTTTAAGCTGGCAGCTTTGAAATCTCTTTCTGACTAACAAGGGAACTTAGCTTCCCTCCACTTTACCTGAGTGGCGGTGGAGATCCTTCTAAATCACACCTGGCTTTGTTGGGCAAACACTTTCCCCTCCTTTCTTCTCGGTAACACCCTGTAAGCACTTCTTAACGTCTGAGGGGTTTCATTTCGAAATGAAGCGAGCTGCTGCTGCGTGGAAGTTATCAGCAATCTGGAGTCATTTGCACAAGAAATATTAATATTTTACTGAATGATATCTGTAGAAGTGAGGCTGTGGAAATGAGCATCAGGTGATAATTACTTTTTGAAATTTATTCATAGTGTTTTTGGACTGAAACCACTTCATGTCCACTCTGTGAGATGACAGTCACCTTGACAAAAAAAGAAGAAGCACTTTTTAGCCAACATAAGCTGCCGTTTGTGACTGCGTCTCAAAAGGAGTCTTTTACATCAAGTGCATGTTGTTGTAGCACTTGAAATGTGACCTCACCTTCGGTCAAGACAAGAAGTATTGATTTTCAGATCAAAGTTGCTCAGATGACACGTTAAACCCTCCGGATCCTTTCAGTATTATCACGTGCGGTACAACGTTCTGCTTAAACATCAAAAATTAACATGTTGAGCTGTGAAAGGAATCTGCAGAGTGACCCTGGGTGCAAAGAGGAAAGTGTATTTTTCTGCAGGAACAGGGAACAAAGCGAGGTTAGATGGGAAAAAAAATAATGCAGCTGTGGCCTACAAGCGGGGGGAGGAAAAACAAAGTAGTTGACTCCGCGACTCCATCATCTTTACTACCCAGCAGAAGAATTAATATTTAAACATTCTAATAATGTAGCTCGCCTTGCATGCACTTTTAAGCAAAGCAACAATATTTTTCACCTGGGGTAACACAATGATTTTTCTTCCCGCTGTGCACAATTTCCCTTTCTGATGATCTCCTCCAAGCTTCCCACCTCCACGCTGCAGCCAGGCGCGCATCCCCCAAACCCGTTTTGTGATTTCCACGTTATTTTTCACCTCACAAAGAAAAAAAAAAGGATGAAGAAAACGAAAAATATTCATGGAGATAAATATTGAAATGAATTTTCCCAGTTATATGAGCAGAGACGGCCGGAGCCGTGGCTTTAGGAATGCACAATGTGTTCCCTTGAGGAGCAAGCAGTGATTCATAAAATCGAACCTGTTTGAAGGAGGAACTCGGTGTGAGGAGAGAAAAGAGAAACAGCAGAATAACAGGACAGCCTTGTGGTTTTCAAATGTTTTGTTTATTTTTTACATCTGCTGTTGAGCTGCTGAGGCTTTTGCCCTTTCATACTAGGAACTTTTTTTCTTACTACAGGCAGCAGATAATTCAAGCGCTGGTATTTATCTGCTAAAAATGTTTAATATTTCCTCTGGATTTTTCATCCTACCCATCACTGGGCGCCCAACATCACTAAAACCTAGATACATGAGTCTCTCTGTGTTAGAAGCTTTTCAATAACAGTTAATTTATTTGATAGTTAATTATATAATGGTCAAAGAAGCTTTAAGACTATGGATTAATCTAAAAATCATCAACAGCTCAAAGGTAGATGACACTGACTAGATATTATGAAACAAGCTACTGTCAATCCAACAAATGGTAATTTCTCACGTTACATCATTTGGTTCTCAATTTGAGTACCAGATGAAACAAGAAAAGGTCAAAGTTAGGCACAAAGATGAAAGATCAGGATTAGGTAAGGCCTAACTCTTAAGCAATGAGAAATAAAATGGAAAGTCACGCCACAAATCTTCTTTAAAGGACCAACCGGTGATGGATTTGGTAAATTGCTGATAACCGATAGAGTTGCCCAGTCGCACAGTGTTTGAGAAACAAAGTGGTCAAAGTCAGGTCCAAAGGTCAAAGGTCCGGATTAAGATAAATTCTCCAGCAGGCAAAAATCAAACAACCAAAAGCAAAAATCACCTCTGAAAGACCAACATGCGATCCGCTTGGCCTATTGCTGATAGCCGACAGAGATCCCCATTCACCCAATGCTTTAATCTAAAGAGATGTCAGTGTGGCTATAACATATCAACTTCAAACAGAAAAGGTCAAAGTTAAGTCCAAAGGTTAAAGGTTGGGATTTGGTAAAGCCAAATTTCTGAGATAGACAGACCACTCAATTAGCCAGATAAAGGGCCAACCTAGAAATTCCCTTTTAAGAGACTAAACAATGGTGAGCCCATGCAGAATATGGCAAGACATCAATATAAGCTTAATTATATCATCTTGAGTGGCACATCAACAACAACAGGTCATAGTTGGGTCCAAGTTTTTTATTTTTTGCCATTTTTATACATCCTAATTGGCGGTAATGTTGATAATCAGGTACGTAAAGTAGTTAATAACCATTTTACCCACTGCGAGATTCTTATATCTTCTTTGTCCCTGAAACTGGCCATTATTTGCTCTTTGGCTCAAGTCAGATATCCAGAATCAACCCTGTTCTTTGTATCTTTGCAGTACAAATTACCACTTTGCTGCTTGTTTCTCATCTTGTTTCATACAAGCTCAGTCAGCTGCAGACACACCTCACACGAGTGTGCGAGTTCAACACAACACAAAGCCTGCTATTAGGATCAAAGGTGTAGGTAACTGTTGACTCCCGGGGGATAAATATAAACAAATACTCAATGAAAAGAGAGGAAAATTCGCCAAATCAGCCTATTCTCATAGGCGCTGGAGTTGAATATTTTACAGCTGTGTGTTTGAGCGAGCATCTGTGAACGCGCCCTGTCAAGCCAAATGCATTACAGATGCCTTTAGGTTTTGTAATTGATCATGAAAATGAATTGCCAAGCGACCGGGGCTAAATTGAATGACATAAATAAGAGTTATGCATTAAGCCAGACTCCCTGGATTTGTTTATGTGTAGCTGAGCGCTGAAGGCTTGTGATCGGGAGCTGAGGAGGATGTATATCTTTCAGAGACCACAATGGTATTTACTCTACCCCTGCACATCTCACCTTGTCTGAAACCTGCACACAAGAGCAAGCTTTCTTAAAAGATCATGTCGTAAGCTGATTTCGACATCTTATGCAAGGTGCCTTGCTGAGGAAAGAATAGTTTGTCTGGTGCCTCGGGCGGAGATTAAAGTCGCTGCTAAGGTGTAGAGGCACCTTTGTGTTGGTAAAGACTCCTTCCCTTTGATACATGGTGTAACCGAGTGAAATCCAACAAGCTCACTGCTAAACGGTGCAGAATGAGGCTAAAACCCTTCCTACCCTTTCCCACAGGTTTGAAAGTTTTGGTGGCGAGTGATAGCGGTATCACATGTGAGCTATATTGAAAACAGAAACAGAGGGCTACTTGGAAAGAGGCTAGTGGTTTTAAATGGAGGGTGACAGGGTGACCCAAAGTTCATTAGGAAAAAAGTCATTTTAGCACCAGCAAAAGCCTGAGCCATAACAACTCAGCTGTTTTCAGTTTTCTACTTGAGTGATCTCTGCATTCAAATTGGGCCCATGACTTCTGCTAGAGCCACTTTGTGTTCAAAAGTGTCACAAGTTTAGAATCGCGCAGGAAAGTCGTCGTCATATTTTTAGGCACCATGTTTTCCTCACGTTTGGCAGTCTGCACTAGAGCTCGCTTGATGTCTCCAGGCCATTTTTTATTTTTTTGTCTAGACTGCCAATCGTGGATTGGTGACCTGTCCACAATGTAGCCTGAAGGCTAATTTAGATACCTCTCTCTCCATCCCAACACCCACATACAAACATTTTCTTAGCTGCTTATCCAACTTAAGGTCACGGGGAGGCTGAAGCCTATCCGAGCTGTCAAGAAAACTCTGTTGAGGGATGAAAGATGTAAAGAAGTTAAACTTTCAGCATGTTCCTAGGGTCCAAGAGTCAATCAACACTAAAACAACCGTGTAAACTTGCAGATCAGGCGAAACGGCTCTGCCAAATTCACAGTTATGTGCTTTGCTTACGACAATGGTGCCATTGAGGTGTGTGATTATGTGTGTGTGTGGTTTCTATTTTACCCCCATGGGACTACCCTTCCATTCTTTTCCTCCTGCCAGCCTCCTCCTTTCCCCTTCATTCCCTCCCAGGAATAAAGCCAGACACTGCGTCCAGGAATCACCTTTTTAAACCTTAATTGATTTCCTTAAAAAAGAGGCCTTTGCTGCCACCCTGCATTAAAACCCCGGAGACGGGCTTCATGTCAGATTGGCCTGCCTCTCTGCATTTGTCCCTCTCCTGCTACTGCAGCCGGCGGCGGCCTGGGACATTAGTGCCGTCAAGAATTCAGTCTAGACTGCAGAGCAGAGGGGGGATTTAGCAGGGTGAAGGTTGAAGCAGATGACTTTCACCAATTAGGCTAAATCCCCAGCTAATTTAAGGTACCTCTCTGGCCATTGCAACTCCCACAGTGTTAAGCAATGTGTTATTTTGGTGCGCACGCTCATTGGTTGGAACAATAGCGACGAGCACGATTATAGGTGTTAATTTACCTCTGAAAAGTAGAATCATGCCGGAGTGCTTGGAAACCGCAGATTTGAGGCTTGTTTGTTTAGTCATGTACTGTAGCTGGCATGGCTCTGCTCAGGTGATTAATCACCCAATGTGGGTGTGGAAAGAAAGGTTGTTGATTTTAAACCTCCTCCTGTAATATCTGTTGATCTAAGCGTCTCACTTCTTGTCCAACTCTGATAAGCAATCGGTGTGGATATTAAAAAGCTGGATTTAAGGTTGCCCCCCCCCCTCCCATCCGTCCCTATGGGGAGCAACTTGTAGATCTTCTGCCATGAAGTGCACAATGTGTTCCCGTGGAATGCAGCAAGTCGGCGTAGGAGCTGTTTACGGTCGTGGCTTTTTGCAACGTGTTGGGACGCCCATCTGGTCTGAATCAATCAGGACCTCGTCCCCACGCTAGCATCTCCTCTGGGTCTCCCAGCTGTAATAATATGCCCCGGCTTCACCAAGAGCCCACGGGTCAGATGACCCAGCACCTGAATAGAAGGACACTGAAGAGTCCTAAAGAGTCTTTTTTTCCCGTCTAAACTAAACTTTCTACTCATGATGGAAAGTTCAAACCAAATATAGTCTGCTCTTATCCGTCTGTGATTTGAGAGCGAAATGAGAGCATTCAGTCTCACCCAGTTTACCAACAAGCTAAAAATAAAACCTGTTTGATGTTGAAACTAGATCAATGCATCAGCTGGCCTCACCGGCCTTAAGGAGCTGCTGCAAACTTCCACTCCAGAGCTCTCGTGCGCCGTGATAGCGAGGCCTGAGCTCTGTGGCTTTCTCCCCTAAGAATAAAACAAGCAGGAATCTTTGGATTTTTTTTGGCACCGTAAGCGCCCACATTACATGCACCAAAATATCAGCACAAACTACCACCTTTGCAGTTTTTTAAAAACATCTGGCTTCACCTCTGTGTCACTCCACGCCACCACTGGGCTGCAGAGACGTGACCAGAGAGTTGGCCTGATCGCTGGCCGACATGGCCGCCTCCAAGTTCCAGCGGCAGCAACTCTGGGGCAGCGACGCGGTTGCTCTTTTTTTCTTTTTCTTTTTTCGAGGCAAAGAAGAGCAGGTTTTCTCTGTGAGAGAAGAAGGAGGAGGAGGTGGAGGATGGAGGAGGAGGCGGAGGGAGGGAACATTCTGCATGACAATACCTACATCTGTCTGCCGTTTTGTTCTTTGTCATATCGGGGGCTGTCTTTGTGGCAGAGCGCTGTCGTGGTAACAGGAGGTTAGAGGTACGGGGTGGCGGGCGGGCGGGGGGGAGAGGTGGGTGGCGAAGGAGGGGTTTGTCGAAGGGAGACTTGTGACTCAAACGCCCCTGTGACACAGCTTTTGTTGTGCTTCGATATTTGATCCTCTTAGCAGTTTGCCATGCCTCCGCCCCCTTAGTACCCTCCACCACTATTACTACGACTATTAACACACACATACACACTTTCATTTGCTCTTTCTCTTGTTTTCTCTTATCACCTGTTAGAAAATAACCTCAGCGTGTTTGTTTTGAGCGCTGTTACCTCCCAGCAAGGTGGGAAACACTTTTCTGTGATTGTTTAAAACCGAGGTGTCAAACTTATTTTAGTTTGGGGGTCTTAAGTAGGCCAGACCAGGGGATATATTGCCTAATAGCCTACAAAAAAGCACATGCAAATGAGTTCTCATGGTGGAAAAAAAGTTTATTCAGACATTTAATAAATCATTGATTTAAAAAACTGATGATAAAAACACCCTGAGAATTCGAAAATCTGAGGTTTAAGGCATTATAGGTGATAATCCTAATACTGCTCTAACCTTGTATTTTGAAGATGCAAAAAGTGACTTTCTTGGAAATATGTCTCTAGTTTTTAAGGACGTTTTGATAGAATAATTATTTTCTTTGTTCCCTGAACGGAGAGACTGGAAACAACCCTGATTGTCTAGGGTTGGGGGTTACGGTTGTATGACCAATGATATCTTTGACCTCAAAGGGTTAACTTGATGCTACAACTAGATATCTGCCATTTAACAAAGTAGAAGCCAGTCTTGGATGCCAAGCTGTGGCATTTATATGGCTTTGTGTGATTTCTCGGGTGCGTTGAATTAAAGATTTTAACACATTGAGGTCTAAGTTGAGTTCAAATGATGACTTCAACCCTAACCCAGAACCTTGTACTTTGGAGACCAGAAAAAATGACTTGTAATTCACAGTATGTCCTTTCTTTTTTTATTGTGGACCGAACTGAAAAGATAAATAGTAAGAAATCAGGAACTTTTTGCTCATTTAATGGTTTACCTTTTACTTTGGTGTAGCATGCCAGGCATTCAGTCAAAAGTCTAAAACTTTCACATTTTCCATATCCATCCAGTGGGCTGGTTTTGACACCCCTGGTCTAGACTTAAAAGCTTTGCTATCGCTATCATGTATCTTCTAGGTGGCACCGATGGGCACGGTTGGTTAAAGAGCAAGAAAAGTTTATAACCCGGCCCTTTTTCTTTCTTTTTTTTCTCTCCCTGCCTTCTCACACTTTCAGGAGAAACAAAGTTGAGGCAGCAGGCCTCATGAGAGACCATTACAGGCCCTTTATTGTTTCAAAGCTGAGGTCATCCTTCTGCTCAGCGTAGTCGAAACAAAGGCCAAGGGTTTATTGCATGCCCGACTGTGTGAAAGGAAACACACTCCAACATTGTTTGATTCTCGGAGATAGTCGGCAGCCATCCCTGCTGCTTCCTCTGAATGCTTGTACGGCCGTATTATCGCTATCAAGCAGGTCGGTTTACATCTGAACCGAGAGATGTGGGTTTTGTTTTGATGTGGGGTTTTATTTTTTATTTTTTTCTGTGTGGATTTTTTCAGTCACGCCCGCGAGCGCCCCAGCCAAAGTGTCGAGCGTGACAGTTCACTCGTGTTGGGATGTCATCCCCGTTTTCCCTGACACGTTGACGGGCGTCAGGGAGGAAAAAAGAAAAGAGAAGAGGGAGGGTGAAGGGCAGTAGAAGTCAAAATCAGGAGGAGATATCTGTGTGAACTGTTTTTTTTTTGCCTTTTCACCTCAAATGAAACAAGGATTTTGAGCTTTTTTTTTAGTTTTTTGGAAATTATTGACCTATATACAAAAGATAAAACACTCGAGCCTTTATCTGTATTTATCGCCATCACATATAACAGCACCCCCCACCCCCCTTCTCTGTGATCAGGATTCATAATAAAGGCTCATCAGACTCTATTGCTCTGGTCACAATGTCAGCCCCCTTTTGTTTTTGATGCAGTGACCTTGATAATTGTGATGGTAATTACAATAAGTGGCCATTATATTTCAAGGTGCGGCGACCTTCATTATCCAAATCAATTTGAGTCACTATCAATTTGATAATACCCTAAATGCGTGGCCGCATGGAAGATGCACACTCGGCACGGCTGTCGTCTGCCATATAATGGAATGCTGTTATTGAGATTGAGCCGGCCCCTACTCTCGTCCGCGGCGGCAATCAATATTAACAGCTTGCAAAGAGTTCGGCAAAGGATTAGCCTCCCCCCAACAAATGGAAAGAGATACTTAAACAAAGTGTAGCAGATCAGATAGAAACTCAAGCGTTTGTGGTTAGTGAGGAGGTGGTTAGTGAGGCAGCAGGTGGATATTTCTGAAAATGATATTCACCAGTCGATTGGGAAGACTTGACTCATCCAATTCATGCTTTTTCCCATTGGCCTGTGGAGCTGTTTTGGGGAGATGGCTTCAATATAATAGATGTAGTCTTCTGAAGGACTCCAGGAATCAAAAAGTACTAATACATCTTCATACAGGAACTACTTTTTTCCCACAGCCTACATCCGCCAACCAAAAAAAGTATCCATTTTCTTACATTTCATTAAAACCAGCGTCTTTTGTTTCAGTTGATGTGTATTGGAGAAAAATGTTTAAGACGGAGGCTTTAGCGGGGACATTGTGGACATTTAAAGGGCCAGTTCACTCAAAAAAAATGCTTCTTTGGTAGAAAGAAACCAGTTCCTACATGAAACTGCTCACAGTAAGGTTTGTGGAGTAACTAGGTCATGGTTTCTGCTGGGGTTTTAATTTTTGGTTTCTTTTTGGCAGATTTAAGTGCTACAAGGTGAGCAGTATTTAGTTCCTTCATATCCAATAGTAGGTGGACATCTCTGCAGCTTCCAAACCACAGGAGAAATATGTAAATTTGGTTTTGGAGGTGAACTGTCCCTCAAAAAACTTGGAGTTTTTACTGCGTATGCAACAGAAGTATCTTTTTATCAATATATTAATGAGACTCAAAGTTCAACTGGATCAGAAATGATATATTTAAGCATTTCTAATTTGAATATAAACAAAAATAACTTCACAGAAACATAAACCACTGATATATAAGTTAAAAAAGAAAACATCGGTTAAAAAAAAACAAGCCAAAAAATCCCTGCTTTTGATTTTTTTTTCTTGATTCTCCTGCTTTATTATCCACTCATATCCATGGTCATTTCTAGAAAACTATTTTTTTTTAAAACGAGTCTCCTAGGAGTCAATTTTAGTCAGAAGTGACTCGCTGAGATGGAGTTTGTTCACACTAGCTCCACTGTGGAGGATTGCCAGGCCCTGCAGGCTCAGGGAGATCTGTATTCATGTCTTTAACTGTGTTAGGGGAATAAATGTGGGGGGACTTGGCTCGCGAACACGATCCACCTGGATTTTTTGTGACCTCGGCTTGAAAAGGAGCAGGCGTCCTGGCGAAGGCCTATCTCCCTCCTCAATAGAGCCGAGCCACAACGCAGCCTGACAGATTAGGACGTTTTACAAGCCTCTTTATGCTGCAGGAAAATCCACACCACTGAGCTGCACCTGTATTGTGTTGCAGGAGGGGGAAAAGAAAAAAAAGTGCAAGCCAGGCACTTCTCCTGGCCTTGTCCAGCAGCAATATTCGAAGCTTATTAATAAAAAACAGACAATTGTTTGGCAGTTCTTTTGATGTATGTGCCTATTCGCTGCGTAACCCCCCCACCACCACCACCACCATGTCTGACAATGCAGGAGGGAGATTGTTTTCTTCAAACAGACCTCCCCCGCCATCTCCCAGCTGAAGCAACTTAGCCGGCCACAGGCATGATTTGTGAGGTACCTGACATCATTTACTGTCCGGGCGACTCATATTTCAAAAGATGAGGACAAACGGTATTGAATGAACCGCCAATATAATTAATGGCGATCATGATCGTGCGGAAATTGTTCGCCCACTTACCCCATTCATGCATTTAGCAGATGTAAAATAGTGATCGGGCTTTGTGTTCAGGGTTACAAAGCAAAAACAGGGCAAAGGGCAGAATCCATCAGACTGAATATAAAAGATGGATGTAGCCCCTGAGACCCCACCCTCTGGTTTTGAAGCCTGAGCTCTAGACTTATGGCTATGACCATCCTGTGGTTTTTAATTTTGTATTTAAAAAAAAATACGATCAAACTTGAACTTATTTGGAGGCAAGGGTGCTAACTGATTGGCTAATGCTTCGATAAGTTGGTTGGCAAGCTGTATCCACAGATGCACACCCCCGATGAGTACTAAAGCTCACTGATCTCAGGTAATTGCACTAAACGAGCTCCAGAAGGCTTCAAAATCGCAGGGCAGAGAGAGAGGTCATCTTCAGTAATTTGAATTGGCTGAAGTGAGCCTAGCATGAAGCTATGGCCTGTGCCTAACTCTAATGTACTTAAAATGGGGGCGATTCACCACCCTTAAAGCTCTCACAAGGGTGTAAATTAGCTTTAGAAAGCAAATCTGTTTGTCGTGGCAGGTGATAAATGTGTTTATTTCTGTTATAAAGGTAGGCTTTTTAACATGGTATTCTATGGGGATTGACTTACTTTCCGAGCAAGCCTCTAGTGGCCATTTGAGGAACTGCGTTTCTTAAAAACATCAGCGTACATTAGGAGTTACCTTAAAATAATTCTTCACAGGCTCAGTTTGATAGTCAAACGAGTTCTCTGTCATAAAATCTGTCCAGAAATCCCTGCAACAGGTAAAAACACTGGTTCTTGTTTTTCTTTGTTCTTTTGTTTTTTAATCACTTAATTTGTAGGCACTACACTTTTTCTGGAGCCCAGCAGCGGAGCAGGATTTGTACGCCTGTCGTTGTTACTTACATTACGCTGTGCAGTTATAAAAAACAACATAAAAAAACAGCAATTATTTCAGTGACCTCATTGTCATCCACTGGAAAAATGTGTAATTAGCGCATGTTTACAAGTCTGGCACACCTGCAGCTCATCTTTCGTTGTAATGTTTGCCTTCAAGAAGCCGGGCGGCTGCCAGCCACTGTCACTGGCTGTCACCGGGACGAGCAGGAAAAAAATAAAACGAGAGAGAGAGAGAGAGAGAGAGAGAGAGAGAGAGAAGCGAGGCAGAGAGAAAAGAAAAAAGAGAGAGAGAGGGGTGAAGCAGAAAAGAGAGCACCACTGTGTGTGCCATTCTTCCAGAAATCTCTGACTGGCTTAATGCCGTCGTTGCTGTGCATGTGAAGAAATGGGCATTTACATGGGTATACAATAGAGACTACATTACTTACACAGTAGTCTCATTATATCCCCGACGCCTACCTTCTGCCCTGCACTGGTTTACTCACTCCTAGCTCTTATTGTTGGGGTATAATGGCGCTTGGGCATTTCTGAAATTCCCTCATTATTCAGCTTATTAAGGCTGCACCAACTCGATAATCGTGCCGCATTTCGTGTCAAAGGGGGCGACTGTGCTGATTTGCCACATTTGAAGGCTAGACAAGGCTCCGAGCTCAATCCTCCACGCATTGCAGGCGGGATGAAATTGCTCTGTAAATACAGGCGACGTGTAATGCTGCTTTTTTTTCTCTGTCTTTCCGTGACACAATGCACGCTCCTCCCCATAGTCGAACCCGAGGCAAAGTGCACCTGACAGATAACCCCGCCGATTTGGATGTCATTACAACGGTGGGCTGCAGCAATCCGTCAGCACAGACACACATATTTAAACAAGAAAAAACAGAAAAGAAAACACAACAAGCAGCATCTGATGAGCGAGGAAGCATGTTGAAGTGAGGAGGAGGCCATTTGCGTCCTTCCTCTGACTTCAAATGCTCCATAGTTTCTGGGCGCAAAAACCTGAGGGGTTTCGCAGCAGGCTGACAGAAAACGCTGAGAGATTTGAGCAGACGTGTGTCGAGCTGTCACTGAAATGTTGCTTTTTTCCCCTTCCTCCTCCTCTTTCTTCCTTCTTTTTTTTTTACAGTAGATTCACTCTTTTGCGATCAGAGACGATTGTCCCACATTTACTTTGAGACAAAATAGGTGTGTCACTCGTGCTAATGGCACTGACAGCGACTGTGAAGCAGCAAACAGGCATGTCAGTGGGAAATATACAGATTTTTTTAAAGAAGGAGAAAATGCCACCATGACGAGTCACCCTGTATGTTTAAATAACAAAAAAAAAAAGAAAGAAAGAAGAGGGGTGAACGTGCGCTCTCTCTAAAGCTTTGTGGCCTCCGAAACGGAAAATGGGTCACAAAGAAACAATCCGCCGCACAAAGAGCGTTTTTCTCTTTCTGTCTTCACATGCATTGAGTTTAATTATTGTGTGAGGCGCTTAAGCTCTCTCCCTGTTTCTCTTTTTTCTCTATTTTTTTTTGAAGAATATTCACAGGCTGCTTGGGATGCCAAGAATATGTGGCCGCCTTGGGCTGGTCGAGGACTGCATTTTGCTATGTGACATGTTGTCATATGCGGAGAGGAGGAGGAGGTGGATGGGGGGGGGAGAAAAATCAATTGGCAATTAAATGATACACCTTGTGAAGATGACAAGAGGCATTTGGTTGCACAGGAAGAAGTGGGTAGTGAGGGGCTTTGTAATGAAGGCCCTAATGACTATTCATAAGCGATTTTCAGACCGCTGGTCCACTCAACTGGGAAGCTCTGCCCTGGAGAGTCGGTGCTGTCACTTTCCCTCACCTCAAAAAGGCGCCGCAATCGACGGTGTAGGATGTGAGCGAGAAATTACCCAGAATTCAGCCCCGGGCCTGTCTCAGGTCACATGCAGGAGGACGGGAGTTGGAGTGGAAGTGGGGAGGGAGAATCGGCAGAAGGGGTTGGGGGGGGGGGGGGGGGGGAGGGGTGGTAATGCACATCTGGCACACTATAGGTGCCACCGGGGGACAAAAAACTCCAAATCAGGAGGCTGCGAATGCACGGGATTGACAGCGGCGGATACCTTTTCACACAACAGCGAGTTCGTAGCTTTTTGTTCTTCTTCTCTGCCTGGATCCCGTTCGTATTATGGAGCTGACAGAGCTCCATCTGTAGAGGCAGCAGCGGGGATTTATGACTTTGCCGTGAACTGTGGTCAATAGGTGATAAATCTGACAGGGGCTCTTTGCAGTACTTTAAATGTGAGCTCTCCAGGGGTAAGGAGGCAGCAGTCCAGCTGAAGTAAAATAAAAAGGCTTCAACGGTGACCTTTCACCTCCAGCGTCAGAGCATTAGGCCACTTACAGCCTACTGACCCTTTCCCTGATTCTGAAGGATTTGGGTTTTTTAAAAAAAAAAGATTTCAATCAGATTTTCTGTGATTGTTGACTGTTCAGGGGCATTTCTAGGATTTCTTTGAATGGGGGGACCACAACCCAGCTGGGTGGGGGGAGGGTGAAATCAGTAATCAGTGATAAATACCAAACTAGCCCACTTGAAAATTGAAAAATCAGTGAGCTATAATAATTTTAATTGTCAGCAGACCACCTGCCTCCATAAATGCACATTAGGAGATACGGCAGCCCCGCACTGAAGCACAAAATTCAACCAGGGAGGTAATGGAGCCAACAGAATGCAGTGTGTTTACAAGACTGATTATGTTTGACTCTGCTGAGAGGAAGAAGTACAGATCAGTGTCTCACATTTCTTTTGATTTAAGTTAGTAGGAGTTAGGGAATAGTAGCTAGTGGAAAAAAACATGCTGCGATTGGGGAGGCGGCGCTTTTTAAGATCTATTATATTAACCACTGATTCATAGCTGGACTTTAATTTCATCAGGCTTTAACTTCACAAGTATATAATGATATTTAAACAATTTCTATGACAAATTTAAAAAATAATGCCAGTACTAATCTAAATTAACAAATGCACCAATGTGTGATCAAAAAAATTGGCAAAGAACAAAACTGGGGGGGAATTAGTCTAGTTATTACAATTTTTTTTATACTTTAAATTAAATATAATCTTGGAAATCATACAAAAACAACAATTCCACTGTGTGTATTATTGACACAACAAAGATTTCTATTTTTACAGCTATATTTGCAATGACTTCAACATTATTATCCCTGAAATATTAAACTCTTAAACTGATATGACAACTCTATTTGTTGTGGTAGGGCTCACTGTGGGGTGGTAGTTAAATAATAGCGCCCCTCTTCACCCTCCTTTAGCCACTCCCTGTCTCCCCTTTGATCCAGGTGTATCACATTCCTCTTCAACCTGCTCACCAGATACCAAACGATCCGCTGCGTGTATACGTCCGCTATCCAAACACAGCATTATCTGTCTGTTATCACCTCGGGTGGCTCACCTTATCTAAGGTAAATACAATAATGTGCTCATTAGGATCTGCTTCATGGCTACTTGGCAGGCGTGTTTGCTCAGTAATAAGAGCCTGTCAGAAGCAGGCCAGGGCAGCGGAGAGAGAAGGGGAGCGTGTACACTTCCAGCACTGCTCTGCAGAACAGTAATTGAATAAGTACCTGAGCAAGCCTGCAGCCCACGTGGCTTTTAAACCCTGATTCAAGCCAAGGGTCTACAGCTTCTTTTCTTTCTTTCTTTTTTTTCTTTTTTTTTTTTACCTCTGCTGCAAGTGGCACTCCGCCAAAACGACTATTACATAATTAATCTGCATTGATCATCTGGTTAGCACATGAATCAAATGCCGGGAATAATTGAGTCATGAAGTTTTCAGGTGCCCCCCTTCCTTCCCACCCAACCCGCCCCACTCCACGCTCGCTCTGTGCGTCTCTCTCGATGGTCCGTGGCAGCACGGGTTGGCCAGACAATGCTTTAACATTTTGAACTCGAGGTGACGAGTCAGTCTCGGGTCTTAATGAAGGTTACAAGTTGAGCTTTTAAATTAGGGGAAGCTCAGAAGAATCAGCTCCCCGGAGGAGCGTCGTAAAAAACTTTTCTGCATTTATTTTCTTATTATAAACCGCTTCAAGAATCCAAACTGGGTCAGGTTTCCTCTCTTTATTTGGATTGTTTGGAGCTTTCAGCATGAACAATAAAAGCTGCACTTGCGAGTTTTAAAAATGGCCACCTTTTATCGTTCTTTTATTAGAATAATTTACTGGTCAGGAGTGGGAAACTTCCTCTTTGTGAGGCCTGGATAGCAAGTGCGGCACGTGAAACTGATCTCATCAACAGAAAAAAAGAAGTCAAGTCGCGTTCACTGCTGCAGGATTTAGCAGGAAATGTACAAATATGTGCAGGGGGACTAACGGCGTCCCTATACAGGCACGGATGGTGGGAGAAGGTAGTCGGCTGCAGTGAAGGGGAGAGAGGAGGGAGTGAAAGTGAGACGTGTAAATCAATGCCTGCTCTATCTCATCCAGATACGAGCTGTGTGTGTGTGTATGTGTGTCTTTTTTCTTAAATCAAGTGAAAATCCTTTTCATGTATACCTCTTTCTAACACAATACAAGAATTTAACATCTAACTTCTTTTGCCATTTTGCCTCATTTTGTCCTATTTCTAGATACTCAAGCTGTTTTGGAAACAATAATATTAGCTCTGAAAACATTTTGAAAGAAGACAGGATGAGGCTGAGAAGCTCTACGTAGACTTGAAAGTTACAGAAAGTCTAGAACTGCCTTGAAAATAGAATAACAATGCACTATACATTTTCTTGCTAACACCAAATTTCACTTTCGGATTTTAGCTATCAGTAATAAGTGTTATTGTCCCATTATGGCTTTCTTCCATCACTAATTAGCAGCTTTTGCTGTGCGTTAGTCTTCCTTACGTTTGTTTTGTCAGCCACTTTGAAAGCACTTCATTTATTTCAAAAGTTTTCTTCAAGTCAAGCTTGAATGATGCGACACAGAAGGAAATTCTCTCTTCTAAGTAAATTTAGACTATTTTTAACACTTGAAAAGAAAGTTTTATTGACACACGATTAGTATTTACATAAAGGCGATTTAACTTTTTTCGATGCTGTTAATGCATTACAGGGATTTTTTGGGATGCTGATTGTAGCAAAACTCCAGCACTTTATGCTGTGTTATTATCTTTTAAGTTGGTGTAACAACTGTATTCTCCCATGTCTCTCGTAGCGTACTAGGTAGGTATTTAGAAGACAACCAAAAGATAAAAAGGCAAAGATTGGCTAGTTTTGCCTGTTTTGAATGCTAAAATTCATATTATCAGTTTTTCCAGTCCAAGGTGTTACAGCTTTGCAGCTGTTACTGACTAAACTTGGGAAAACATATTTGGGAAAGTTAAGTTGGCAACAGCTGGGACTCACACCATTAAGAGACTTATGGCATTTAAATCCATACATGGAGCCCAGGGCTTTTCAGTTAAAAATGTCGGAAAACAAGGGGTTAAACGAAACTTTTGGATCTTACTGCCAAGCAAAAACAACGGAGTGTAAGATAGAAATCCTCCATCCAATCGGCTGCTTTAGTCTGCGTTTGAGCCCTAAAATATCGGTTTTATCAAAACAAAATCAGTGTTCACAGTAAATTACTTCCAGAACTTTATTTTTACTGCAGATGTTTGCCCTGAACATGCTGTCAGATCCTGACCTGCACTTGATTTTAGCAAACTAGTGCAACTTTAATCCCTGTGATTATCTCTAAAGTAGGTATAATAACGCTAGAACAGCGCCAAATGACCCTTCATCCCAAACGGTTCTGGAAACCAGTCGATCTCTATTGAAAATATTCTCACTTGGTTTAAGAGAATTAGGCTCCACAATAGACTCCAAATGACCTGATGATAAAAGGAGGATTTTTTCCCGTGAACGAGGGAGACGGAGGACTAGCTTACCTCTCCACTCTCATGGGCTCAGTCGGGGTCAGCTGTAGTAGCTAAGTAGTTTTAATTGAAGCAGCAGTGCCATCATTAACATTGCTATCATTATTACAAAGCGAGCAGTTCGGATCATACTTGTTTCCCCAGCTGCCGCCGCCGCCATTGCCGCCGCCGCCGCCTTTTACCAGTCCACCCCCAGACACCAGCACATCATTATGCGGTGGCATCTATCAGATACTAGCTTAATTAGGGCCTGTACAGCACATTAAGCAAGGGGAGTAGCCAAGCTCAAATATTTATAAGGTTGAGTATATTTATGATGTGTCATAATCCCTTATTGGAAGATTTCAGCAGAGGTTTCAGAAAGCAGACCCTCGTTCTCGCCGTCACCCTCCTATACATTACCTCTCCTGCATTTAATATAACGCACCAATGTCCACCAAAATGCACTTTCAGCAAAGTTTCTTCAGGTAAAAATATATTTGTTGCGTTGCTATGTCTGTTGTTGCTACTGTACATGCACAGACAATTTGAGCGCCCCTGAAAACAAGATTAGCTAATCTAAGGAGACAGAGAGTCTGAACTTTTACCTGTTGAACTATGATTGTTATTTTTGCCTGATACGCCCTATCTGCAGGCACACTGTGGTCTTATAAACAGCTCAAATACTTAGATTATACTCTTGAATGATGAAAATACTCTTGCAATATAGAATTCCTTGTCTTTATTTCTCCTGTCCTGAGTGCAATGGGGTTAACTTTGTGCTATTTTTAGAGAGTGCAGGTCTGAGTGGCTCTGAATGGCACTTCTGCCTCCCCTCTCTGATAACTCTCCTCGTCTCTTTTTGTCCAGGCGAAGGTATCATTGTTGTTGTTGTTGTTGAGAGCCCTTCTCTTTCTCTCTCTTTTTTTTAAATGCCTCGCCTTGGGAGAAACCACAAGGGTCATGTTTATTTAAAATACAAAAACATGTTGCCTGTCCTTGTCCTTAAAACCCACTCACACTCTCTCTCTTTTCTATGTGAAAGGGGGGAGGCAGGTAAAAGTTGTGGAGGAGTGCAACCAGGATTTTAAGCTGGGCTATTTCCTCTATTCAGTGGGAGACAGAAAACGTTGGAGTTGAATGAGAGTGAGAGCAATTTAAATGTTGTAAGTGCAATGTTTTCCAGTCAGGGATACTCCAGGGGTGTAGTTCAGTAAACCTGAACAAAGTTAACAGTGAGCCTAAAAGTATGGATGAGCAGAAGAAATATATGACAGTAATGGTCAAAAACCAAATATAAATGTTTGAATAGCTAGAATTGTTGTCAATAGATGAAACTGATAGCTAATACTAAGCTAATAATGAATTAAACTAACTAAGACTAACTATTTAAACTTGTAGATAAACATAATGGATTGTTGGCAGAAATAGTTAGCCAAAATTGAGTCGTTAATGGACAGAAACATACTTATAAGTATGAATATAGATATAAACAGTAGAAATTGTTGGCTAACAGTGTGAATTATTAACAGTAATTACTGGCTGACAATGTAAGTGGGAGAACTGGTAACTAAACATACACAAAAAACCTGTTAAATTGAGTAACTTCTAAGATATGATATACACAAATGGTTGAAATTGCAGTTTCTCTGTAATAATAAGCCAGCTTTTCTTTTAAAGTATTTTTTTTAATTCCTGGGGAAATAATGGCTAAAAACAAACTACCAAACAATCAGACCGCCAGAAAAGTTTCAGTTCTCCAGCGTAACCTCCACCTACATCGCTCAGCTCGACGGCCGAGGGCAGTAGCTGTGACCCTTATAGCAGCTGGCCGTGATGCGGTCTCGGCGTGGGCAGGCCTCTGCTGTAACATCCCAGCATCCAGGGGATTGCTGGCATCCAGAGCCAAAACCTTTGGAAGAAAAAAAATGAAGGAAAATTCTCCTGGTCACTAAAATCCTTCCTTTAAGACGCTCTAATACAGATTGCAGTGGAGGAATGAGGAACCGTAAGAGGCCATTTCTGCTGACCTCAACCACAATACTCTCTCCTCTCGCCGGGTGAGTGGAGAAAAGCACCGCTCTTAAGAGTTCAGCCGGTTGTTGTTCACCAATCACTCAGGTGGGGAAGTAAAATGGTGCTCACCTCTAGGTGTAATTGAGATTAAGTCGCACTCTCATATTGTGTGGGAGGAAACAAGTACTCTCTTTACAGGGTGCAGCAGCATTTTAGGGCGAGTCACAGTTGGAGTGCATTAGGGGTTTTATGTTGTTTTGCCATATGTTGCCAGAACAGTGTGTCAGAGTGGAAGAGAGAAGGAGGGAGGGAGTGTTGAGTCATATTTTGATTTTAGCCATTCAACTGTTATCCAGAGGAGCTCATGCATGATGTCAGAGGGAAATACTCTGAAACAGCCAGCGAGGAAGGGTTTCTGACTGAAACTGAAGTAACTGGATTTGGCACAAGCTGGTGAAGAAATTAAAAGCTGTAAAAGAGCCAGAGGTTGAAAAATACAGCAAAAAGGGAAAGTGGAAAAACCTCAAAGTCTTTATATAAGGCTTGTTTATATTAAAGTCACCTCAAAGCAATAAGACATTAATGTCTCTGTAAGGGTTGTACAACAGGACGAATCTATTGATTATTGATCAGCAACTCTTTGGTATTATCTCTCACTTCATCTAGCAATTTAGACTTCTGCCTTAAGGTTGGGATACGAGATGGATGGATGGATACCTCGCTGAGATTCCACTTCAGTAAATAACTGCTTTCAAAGTAACTGCTTTGGATTCAGATAGACGTCAATAGATATATTGGCAGTTGCAGGTTGTTGAACACATTTTTAACTGTAGCTTTAGTGCTTTGTTGGTTTGGTCAGACTGGTGGAGCTGGTCTTAACTTAACAACCCTTGTGGATGCTAACCTGAACTAGCAAACCAATAATGGTTAGCGTTGGTTTTTAGACCTTTTATAAACAAGGCTAGTTTCAGAAACTAGAAGATGTTACCTTACAACTGGAGCCTTTCTAGAAAAAACGTGGCCTTCCAGTTCACATGTGAGTATGTCAGAGGAATAGATCTGAATCCTACCCTTAGCCCCAACAGGTTGTTCTCAAACCATTTAGGGTTTGCTTGGACTGGAGTCAGAGGCTAAACAAGCCTAGTTTCAAAAGCTAAAAGATGTTACCAAACTGCTCAATTCCACTTAATCAAAGGTTTATAACCCTAAACCTTACTTTGGGTCACTGGCAACCTGGTAGATGTTAATAGGTTAGAAATCCACAGCCAAAACGAATAATTAAAAAAAAAAAAACACTGAATAATCTCGAGAAAACTACTATCGAGGCAAGCCAAGGAAAGCTGATAAGATTTCTTGATAGTTGCCAAACAACGTCTGACCTCAAAAGTAAAAACAAAAGACCTGATGTAAGCAAAGAAACTTTCCAAATAAAGATCCTTTGGACTTGGGACAAACGCAGTAACTTCTCAGACAGGTCGATTTGTTTTATTGAATGTTTTTTGCTGTATGTACAACTAAAACACAATTTTTTTTCTTGCTGGGCCTTTAAAAACTTTCTTATAGAAGTGCTTAAGATATTTGGTTTTGATATTTAAGTAAACCCTCCCAAACTCTGGTTTGCTTCACCCACCTTTCATTTGCAGAATGTAGTTCACACAGTACCACCCACACTATTAGACTGCCAAGTGATCTCAGCTCAAAATACCTCAACAAAGACCACTTAGCACCAGAGATGGAAACAGCAAGGATTTTGACTTCACAACCATCGCTTTAAATACCTTGAATCTGACTGTAGGTAGTAGTGCTGATGGTAATAGTATCCAAATGATCTGTGGCCTTCTGCCCCGACTCGAGAGCAGTGCAGACAGCCCATGGGCAACACTGTGGGAGGAGCCCAGCAGCTCCTCCGGCCTCCTGTGAGGCTCCCCGTGGTCTCCTCTTCTCAGCTCCTCCATGCTGTAGCTAGCGTAGGAAGGAAAAACCTAGGAGGGAAAGGAGCAGGGCTCGTAACAACGTGTATGAATACAGCGAGCCTTTGGCCAGGTGGTTGGTGGTGGGGTCTTGCTTTTATTGATTTTCGTTACTTTTCTGACAAACATCCTCCTCTTTGTTTGGCCACTGAGGGCAACGAGCGGCGCGAGCAGCGTGGGGCGTTTAGAGTTTGAGAGCGAAAGCCGAGAAACCGACTGTGCTGCCTGGCCCGGGAAACCTTTGCCTCCTTATCCTCGTCTTCTCTGCGTTTTCTGTGCTCCCAGTGGAGCGCTAACACATTATTATGCATTTTGCTTTATTTTACTGCATTGATTCAAAGTAATTTGAAGGTTCTGCAGGGACTGGTACCTGAGTTTTCTCGCAGAGAGCTCAGTGTGAGCTTGTGTGTTAAAACAGCGGGGCCTCTGCTGGATACCGGGCCTGTTTATCCCAGAGGGAAATTTTAAGTGTCAGCGAGAAGGTGGGACACAATAAATACATTATATCGTTGAAATACTGAGAATCCAAGCTGTTGGAGTGTTACTTACTCTCCCTAACGGTTAGGCAGAAAGGACATCCTGCTATGTTCCCAATATATATCATATATTCTCTCTTTCATATCTGCTCGAGAGCCGCCACTTCAGGAAACCCACCAAGGTGTCCAGTCGTTCACAGTTCCAGCCCTTCAACCTGTCAGACACACTTTTATGATGCCAAATCCCTCTATTCATTTTTCTCCTCTTCGGCACAAATATATTTTCCCTTTTTTTCACCTCCTTTCTCTCTTTTATCAAGGGCAAACCTGAACTCCATGGAAAACACACACACACACATCCAGGGCTGGGAGATCTCCAGGGCCTGTCATTTTACATTTACATTTGAGCCGTTTAGCTGACGCTCTCATCCAGGGTGACTTACAGAGACAGTGCAACGGCAGGGCTGAACGCGAATGGTCAGATGTAGGTGAAAGCAGGAGAGCCGAAGGAGGAGACGTCAGGTTTATATGTATTTATTACAATTTGGGGAGCTGGTTTGGTGACCTTCTGATCCCTGAAATCCATCTTTCAAAAATTTAAATTTCAGATGGGTGTGATAAATTCAGGACAACCCACGCTTTTGTTTGTGCAACACCACCTCCTTTGCTTACATCTATGTTAAATGTGCTGTGGAAATCAAGCCCTTTTACTCAGCGGAGTTTATTCTGAGAGTCTGCACCTGGCCACTTGAATTATTTAAAGGTGCAAGGAAGCGCCTCTCTCGCAGGTTGTAAAGACCAAAATTGCTTCATCACGCCCGTCAAATGAAAGTATGCATACATTATTCAGTTGAACCCAAGGAAGATCAGATGTTTCCCCTTCTTCCCTTTTTCCAAATGCTAGCATCAAATTGAAAATTTAAAAAAAAAAAAAAACTCAAAACAATCCACGTTTCTTCTTTAAAGAAGAAATTATAAAACACGCACACCTTAAATTGCTCCATCTGTACTCTGTCCCTGGACTTTTCTTCCTCTAATTGTTTCTCCTTTCTATCGACTGCCTTATTCATCCACTGTTCCACATAATGAGAGATAAGTCGCTTCATGCCATCAAGCACCTTTCTCATTTGTCTTGCACGCTAACACACATGCACTCATATATATCTGTGTACAAACACACATCCACCCCCCAAACACACACACATGAGACATCCGTACGCACACAGCATTGGGCCTAGGGCCTACTGTATGGCACTCTTATCTGCAACGCACAGACTTAGCATTGTGCCATCAACAAGCTGGTGTCTCCCAGACGCCACCGCCGCACTGATCTCCTCTCAGGTTGGACTTCTTCTCCCCTTTTCTAAATTGACGTTAATTTAGCATTGCTAATCAAATGGGATGGTGTCTTTTTTTAAAATAAATCGCCAAATTCGCTCAGTGTCAGAGGTCCTTTTCCACACTGGCAATATTGTCTCTTTTTTCCTTTTAATTTGCTGCTCATGTATGCTATGAATATCCCCACGCCGTGCATAATGTAATTAAGTATGACCAATGCTGCGCGGGCAGCCGTCCCAGAGCCAGTCAGTTGACTAACTCAAAATATAAAAACCTTATGAACTGCCACCGCTTTGCTGTTCTGTCGCTGAGCTCTTGTGGCAGTGACACCAGCTGCGTTTATCTGAAAAGCTGTGTTGTAGTTCCGATTTACGACGTTATTTGTCTGAACTTGATATGTATTTTCTATAAATGTGACAGTTAAAAGCATCTATTAGATAAATACGTATTGTGTGGCATTGTGTGATGCATTTCAACCTAATCTGGGCTACTTTTGGCTCAGCTACGGCACTGACAAACACAGTGTGGGCCAGACATGGGCCCAAAAATCACCAGCCAGATTTGACACAGGTTGTGTTGGCACAAGTTTGCTCAGTTTTCACACACATTTCGATCTAATCAGTGCTATTTTGAGCATTTACAACCTTGACAAATGTAGTACAAGCCAGACATAGGCCAATGTGTTATGGAAAGCATTGTGCGGATCAGAGGTGGCACAAAAGTCACGGTACACCTCACATCTGGCCCATTAAAGGTGGACTTGGAGCTACGACTCACCCTGCCGTCACACGAGGCCAAATGTGGGCAACGCTCTGTCTGTAGCAACATTTCAAACACAACATAAGTTTGGCGCACAAAGTTCAACTTTTCTTGATGATAAAACAGCTCCCGTTGCTCAAGAAAATAATTTCAAAATGGAAAGCTAAAGTTCACCGGAAAGCTGTGGGAAACACGAAGCTGCTGTCTGCTGTAAAAGAGAAGGGACGGGCGGATATATGTGATCCTGGTGATATCTGGCAGGTTATTGTTTAGACTTTTTTCCTAAACAGCTTGGAAGTCATGTTTGCAGATTAGTGTAGGTTTGCGTTCTTGAACATTTTGACGATCTTGCAAAATTTGAAACTTGGATGCTGTTTCATGTGAGGGAGAAAGCAGAGCAAGTGTCACAGTGTAACAGCTCAAGAATCCCAAAAGGAAACAGCTGCATGGACAGGCTGAAGTGTTTCTGTGTGTGTGTGTGTGGTTGTGTGTGTGTTTGATACGGGCCTGCATATTGCCAGCATGTGTTTTCCCATAGTTTCCCAAAGCCCCTGTGTGATTACGTGTTCGGGGCAATGTGTTTGCATAAGAACGGCAAAGATTGCACCAGATATTTTGCAAGGTTTAGGGTAAAGCCTGGAAGTGCAGTTGTTTTTAAGGAATATCCTGCCAGGTGTAGTCTTCGGAGTTGGAAAGACAGTGTCTTCCAGTCTTCTCAGCTGTTGTTCTGCCATTCCAAACGGGACTCGGGAGAGATTTCGGGAGGGGGGGGGGGGACTTAAGGGAAAGCTTGGCTGAATGTAATTTCTTGCCATCCTGACAGCACCACGGAATAAAGTGGCGCTCTCCTCCTGGGTGATTTGGGGGGAATTGCTTCTCAGGGTGACAAATGATTAGCCATTATCTTGAGCAGGATTTTATTCCTACAAGCAGGAAGGCAAGTCAGCTGACAGTCAGTTGCCCGCCGGACAGACTGCGCTGAGTCAGGTAACTTCACGGGAGGATACAAGGGTGTACTCACAGGAAATGAAGTTGCCGGCCATGGCTAACCCCCGCCTCCTTCTCCTTCCTCCCTCTATGAGGGTCCCTCCAGGACAAAACCTAATCTGCTCTGTCAGGGGCAGATTATGACTGTTTAATTGGAGATGGGCTTCGCAAACAATCGTACCTGTTGTTGCTCAGTTGTGCAGGTGTTTTACCGGTGCTTTTCATCACCATTGAGCATCCGAGAGTTGTGGAATAGGCCCCCAAATTACAAGGTTTTAGGCAGGCTGATATCTATGACCCCCACTCGAAGGATCAGATAAATGCTCGAGCTTGAGATCCATTGAAATCATGATAAATACTGAGGTGAACTGGTATTTATCATCATTGTACATCCAGTAATGACTCTTAGATTCCTAGAAAATACCTCACTGAATTACTAGGTTTCGAGAGACTTATATCTGTAACCCTGAGTGGAAGGATCAGGTAAATGCTCAAGCTCTTGAAAACCTTCAAATCATTTGAAATGATAGTAAATGCTGAGGTGAACTGACATTGCCTCTCTTTCCTTTATAGCGAGACCTAATAAAGAGAGCTCATTGCAGTGTAAGGATTTCTGACGCATTAATCGCCGGGTAGACTTCAAGCCTTTGTCCGTCTAATGGCTCTTTGGCACCTTGGATTCCTGTTGGAAGCCAATTTGTTGCACTGACATTGAAGCGGTGTAGTGGCTCAGCAGCGGCGGCCACATTCGGTGAGAAGAGTCAAGGTGTTAAAGCTTGATTGGTTCCTCTCTGTGGTGCAACGGGCAGCTGATTGTCACCCCATGAACACATGTTTCTCAAATGGGAAAATGTGTAGACATTGTCCTCCTTTGCACCTCGCCGTGCCCTGCACAGATAAGAGAATTTGAGAGTTGTAGTCACATTAGAGGAAGAGCTTGAGAGGAGGGAGAAAAATGTCTGAGCTGAAATATTCCTGTGTCGCAAGAGTAAATAAGTTCTCCCCATGCCAGCGAAGCCCCATGGGATCAATTAGCTGCCCATTACCATAGATACAGAGAGTTTCTTACGCAACAGCTTGCTTCAAAATTTGAGTGGAGGACGGGTGAGGAGGAGAAGAGGGGGAAAAATGTTTAAGGATCTTGTCAAACCTCACCTCTGGCTTGAACAAGCGTGGCGGGAGGCTCTGGCACGTTGTCCAGGTCATGAAAACAACATGAAAACGTCTCTGTCAGCCACTCTGTTTTCATTACCTGAAACAACAAACAGTGTAGAAAAAAAATAGGAGACGAGGAAGGAAAGAGTGAGTGCTCCCTTGGGGCGCCATTTACTTCCTGTGTAGATGAGGAGATAGGTGAAAAAAGACTACTTGGCTCCTGAGATTGGGTTAAGATTCTCACTCTTGTCTGTTCTTTTTTTCCACTTGCTCTTTGTCATCTTTTATGGATCCAAGCTTTTTCATCCAAAAATCCTCATAGTCCTGGCAGATGGACTGAAGAACAACTTAATTCAAATAGCTTTATCTAAACTCATCTTTAAACTAGATCTGAATTAATTTCAGCTTAGCATTTGCTCTGAGTATTACATTCAGTTTACCATTTATCACTTTAGCATAGCTAACGCTTTATAGTTTCAATAACGCATTCACAGACTACTTTTACTACTTTATTGACTAAGCATTTTATTTAGTCACACATTTTAACTACTTATTCTTCAGGTTTTGCTTGTTTATCCATACAATTAGCTAACAGTTTAGTTTACACTGTTATTTCATTCTTGAGGTAAAAACACAAACTGATAGCAATGGAAAAAGTTTAACCACTGACCGGTACTTACGATGACGACTTCAGCTGGTGTTTATAAAAAAATTATATAAATCCGTATTTTTTGGGATTCAATATGAACTGCTAGCTAGAAAAAAATAATTGGTAGTTGTAATTATAAGCGGTCATTTTGAACTTTTAAATCTTTCTTTTATCTGTTTCAACCAGTTATCCACATTTAGCTAAGTATTGTATTTTTCTCTTTTTCTGTTAGCTAACAACAATTCAGCAATTTGTTCGCTAATATTAGCTTGCTATTTTAAAATTTTATTTACTTTTTACCATGTTTTTACTAATCCAGCTGTTTTAGCTAACAATTTTAACTGCTTTTAGCTGGCAATTATAACTACTAGCCATACAGTTAGCTCAGAAAGTTTGAGCTTTTTTCATACTGTTGGCTTTTACTGCAAGCAAGAATTTTAACTTGCTATTTCAGTGTTCCTTTTTACTTTTTAACCACTACTTTATTGTAATATCTGTTTCTTACAGCTTTGACCTTTTAATTGCTTCATGTCCATATAAATGATTTTTTGAAAAATATGTTGCAAGTGTTTGGTGTGTGATTCTGCACTGGGTTCTCCAGGGTTAAAGGTTCAGCCCTCCTGGAGCAACAATGTCAGACTACCAGTCTAACTCCGACTGGTGTCGCCCATGCTAAAATTGTACGCAGCAAAAATGCTTTGGATAAAAATGTCCACCAACTGGCTCAGGCTATGTTAACTGCACTTGAGGGAATTGTCCCGCAATAACAACCACCCACTGGAGGTTCTGCATGTATCCTCCTCTCCAACCACAGGGAAGAGGGCATTGTTTGGCAGCCCCCACCTTCACTGGGCTGAGGTTGCTGATATTTTAACTAAGGTGATGATAGCCTTAGTTGTTTTCCTCTGAGGGGCGTTCCCAATCCCAAAACCCCTCTCTTTTCTCCTATCTCGCTCCCTTCATGGGAGCTCAACTTTTCCAACTTCTTCTCCGTGATTTATGACCTCTCCATCAGATCCGTCCCATGGGCCCTCCCCCAATGTGCACACAGCCCTGCCACAGCGACTCCTGACTAAAATGGATTAGGTACAGTTATCCACAAATGGATTCTTGACTACCTCCATCCTGTTAGCCGAGATGTTGCCTGGTTTGATTGCAAAGGTGGAGTGGGCCTGAGCAGCTTGCTCTGATCCGTGGCGTCTCTGTTTGCCCGCCGTAATTACCTGTTTTGAATGAGTTAATAGCCATAGGAAACCCGTTTGCCGGGGATAAAAGGGACAGTATCTGGCGTTCAAAGCACTGAGAGGTTTTTAGCCGCACTGGGGTGTGCGTATATGTGTGTGGGAGGGGGATACTTTCCTTTATGCACTCTCGAAAGGGAAGAAAAAAGTTTCCTTATCAGGTATGTACTTAAAAGGATCCCACTGCTGGAAGCACACTGTCTTGGGGGGAAAGCAGAGAGAAAGATGAAAGGCTTTTGTTAAAAGTGACGCTTGGCCCAGGTTTCCTGTGCCTTGCCTAGACTCCCCTGTCCCTCCCTGCCTGAGTGCTCGGCTCTCTTCCTCCTTCCACTTTTGCCTTCTCTGTCTCGCAAAGCTGTCTTTGAGGGGGGAAAAGTAAACCCTTCTTGCCGCCTGCCGGTGTTAGATTAAATACCGAGATGGCGACAGGAAAAAGGCAGGGAGGAAAAACAAAAAAAAAGAAAAGAAAAAAAAAGAAAGTGGCTGCCTGTTTAGCTGGCTGGCTGAGCTGCGGTGAGGGATGTTGGAGGAGAGTTATCAGGTTGGCGATGGAAACTGCCAGTTAGTCAGCAAGACTCCCAATCCGGTGTAGTCCAAACATGCCGCCGCGGGTTTTCGATGACACGGTAATCTGTCCCAGGGAGTTCAGGGTTGATCTAAAGAAGAGGGCTCATCTTTTTTCCTCCTTATCACACCGACATAGCAAACTGGAGGTGCCTAAGGCCAGCGACACAATAACAAGAGAATAAAATGATCTTCTTGAGGAAGGTTGTATTGAGGTCATTTTTCATGGCTGAACTATGTGTGTGTTTGTGTATGTGGTGCTTTTTGGGGGGGTGGTGAGGTGGGCTTTAATTCACTGGTAAATACAGACTTAACAGGAGCATTTGAACACATTTCCTCTCATTTGAAATCATTTGCCTCTTACACAGGAAAAATAAAAATGATATGACTTCCGGAAGCTGTGGAGATCAGACTACGGCGAGCTGATTGAGGGGCCTTCTCGGGCTTGGTTTGTGAGGGGAAATATCAGGAAACAATAAGACTCAGATCTAAGATGTCTCTGTTTTTCTGCCTGAATAATCAGGACTGCTGAGAAAAATGCTTGGTGACAGTGCCCTGGCAGGTTTGTAAGCATCTCACAAGGGAGAGGGGGGGAGAAAAGAAAAAGCAGCCGGGGCTATGCATCCTAGAAATGAGCCTCGGCGAGCGCTATAATGTGTTTAACTTGTAAACCAGTGTGGGTGACAGATTACGGGCGGTCCAGGGAGTGTGGCGAGGAGCCGCCGTCTCAGCCCGCTCACCTTTTGCCTCTACATCTGTCCTGCTAATGGGCTTCGCTTCCACACTTCCCCGCCGTTAAGAGAGCGGGCTCCTAAAATCCTCAGGCGAAGCGCTCATTCCATTTCCCAATTAGACGCGAGGGCATGATTAGTTTATTAGCAGTAGCAAAAGCTCCGGCGAATGTGTTTGCGGATTCTTAGCCGTTAATGAGCAAATTCAAACCCTATTGAACGGACGCAGGGGGAGGAGGGTTGTACGCGTGCACAGTTGGCTAATAATAGCATCCCAAAGACAAAAGATGGAGGAAATAGCATTATAGGAAGAGAAGGTGGAAGAGGAGGGGGTAGAACAATGGAGGCCTACCGGCGCTCTTAATGGCATGCTCTTTCATTTTGAAAATTGTTTCCCTTTTGGAATTATGTATGCTCGCCATCCTCTCCTTCAGGGTTTGGCAAAGCGTATATACACATTCCCCTCTTCCACTAACACCAGGGACCAGAGTAAGGTCTGGAAGCACAGGAGACAGTAGTTCCACCTGTGGGAAATGAACTCTGGTGCAACCCCTCCTTTGTTTTCCCTCTGCCTTGGCAGGCTTAACCACCTCCTTTACAAGCCAGGTAAATTGTTCATTAGGGCCGAGGTAAAAGGAGATAGTGGTGGGGTAGGTGGGTGGTTGGGGGGGGACTTTCTTTCTTTTTTTTCCTGCTTTTTCCTCGCACGGCGACCGAGAAGTGCGAAGAACAAACAAGTCGGAGCATTTGTTCAACGGTGTAATCTACACATCAATTATCCTGCCGAGCTAATTAGCACCTCTGCATACCCCAGGTACCTGAGCACTCACACATGCTCGCCTCTTTCAAGCCACTGATCAAAAAAAAAAAAAAGCAGGGGATTGACAGAAACACGGGGAGGCAGAACCCAAGGGTAGGTGGGGGGAAAAGCCTTAGATCAAAATTTCCTTTTTACTTACAGTATACCACAAGTGTGCGAGTGAGTGTGTGTGTGCCCGTGTTTCAGCCATTCACATCATGCCAATGGAGCTGCTCAATTATGTAAGCCCTATATACATATACATTCATAAACACATGGGGGTGAGTGTATGCAATCATAGCCTATAGTAGGAAATTCTCATTTTTGCATAGACTGTGACCTTTGTTTGTACTTCTCTCCACGAGAAACCTTACCAGTACCTGAAATTTGATTGGAGATATTATGTTGCATCTATGATGGAAAATATCATGTTTGGAGGTGACTTTAAGAAGCACATACATTCACCAGCCACTTTATTATGTTGACCTTGCTAGTACCGAGTTGGACCATCTTTTGCCTTCAGAACTGTCTTAATTCTTCATGGCACTGATTCAACAAGGTGCTGGAGACATTCCTCTGAGATTTTGATGCATATTGACACGAGAATCTCCCGTTTCACAACATCCCAAAGGTGCTCTGTTGGATCTGGTGACTGTGGATAGATCCATGCGATTATTATGCTTATCTGAAATTTTGACCCTGCCATCTAAATGTTGCAGCAGAAATTGAGACTCATCAGAGTCCAATTCTCATCTTCTGTTGTCCATCTTCATGAATTGTAGTCACAATTTCTTGTTCTTAGCTGACAGTGTGGTCTGCTGCTGCTGTTGAGATGCTCTTCTGCATACCTTGGCTGACCGAGTAGTCTGGCCATTCTCTTCTGACTTCTTCAACAAGACATTTTCTCCTTGAGAAAACTGCTGCTCGATGGGTAGTTTCTCTTTTTTGGCCAGTTTTCTGTAAACCCCAGAGATGGGTGACGCAGAAAAATTCTCATCACGTCAGATTCAAAGCCACCTTTCATCTCCATTCTGATGCTAAGTTTGAACTTCAGCATGTCACCATGCCCTAAATGCACTGAGTGGCCGGCACATAATTGGATAATCAGATTTCTGCCTTAAAATGCAGCTGAACAGGTATACCTAATGAAGTGACCACACAACTTATGTAGTTACAGTAAGAAATGCACCACAAGAATTAACCGTTGTACTTTTCTCTGCATCGAGTAAAGCGAAAGCACAAGGCTTTACTTCATTGCTTGTATTTTTTGATCTAGGGATTAATGGTAGGATTAGAAGTACAGCCTAATACCTCAAGTCAAGTCAAGTCAAGTTGGCTTTATTGTCACTTCAACCATATACAGTTTAACAGTACACAGTGAGGCGAAACAACGTTCCTCCAGGAACCAAGGTGCTACATGCAACATAAATTACAACATAAATTAACAAAAAAATAAATAAATAAATAAATATATATATATATATATATATATATATATATATATATATATATATATATATATATAAATAAAATATAACTAGAAATATTATAACTTTCTTAGATGTTGTCTTTCTTGGGTTTTTAGCCAATTATCTTGCAGGATTTTTTTTGCGCATCTGTGTCCACAAAATATAGTTTGGTGTTGCTTTGAGGAGTCAGAAAAGGTGTTAATTTTGCTGTTAACTGCTAAGCTAATCAAATAAATGGCTTTCACCTGTGCACATCGAGGCTGTTGCTGTTTTGAACTTTGCCGTTAACGTCTGAGCTCCCTTATTAAGGTGTTTTGAAAAGAGCCCAAGGTATTCACACACACACACACACACACACACACACACACACACACACACACACACACACACACACACACCTCCCTCCTTCTCCTTCCCTCCATCCCTCCACTGCTACCGCCTGCTTCCACCCTCTACTCCCACCATGTAATTAAAAGTGTAGCTTTCGCCCTCCTGCAGCTAGATAAGAAAGACAGGTACAACATTAAAAAAAAGCATCTGGCAAGAGGGAAGAAAGGAAACAAAATGCCTCGATCTGCTCCTGTTTACACCCACCCACGTCATGTGTAAGTCATGGGCTCTGGGGCCCTCCGACTTCAGCGCTGCCTGTTTGCGCCGTTTACCGAGATCGAGAGAGAGGTTAAGTTGTGTCATCTAGCTACTGTCTTACACCTGGCGTACCTTGCCGCTGGCACCATCTAACACATACACACACACAGATCTGCACATATGAAGGTGTGCAAAATCTCATTCAACTGGAAATCAAAATAAGAGCTAAAATCAATTGAGGAAGGCTGTAAATATATATTTATAAGCATTTTTTTCACCTCAAGTTCAAGCTTTGTGTTTTTTTTTTTGTTGTTTTTTTTTTTATTCCTGGGCTATTAGCATGCTTTGCATGATTTACAAATCAAAACAAGCCTTTATGGCTCCTCCCCTCAGAAGGCAACTTTCTTTTAACTGGCTGCCGCTCACAAGCAGGTGGATGGGGCTTCTGTCAGATGACCATACTAGGGTTATATGATTTCTCTGATGTCATAAAGTTCCAAGAGGAGAGAAAACTGTCAGAAACAGCATATTTAGAGCACTTTTATGTGTTTATTTAGCCTGGAAGTAAGACCGGTAACCTGGCATGATCTCAGCAGTGTGAGAAACCAGATAAGAAAAAGCACAATAGGTCCCATTTAACCAGCTTTTATCATTCCTAATTATGATTTTGTAGGTCTTTGTCACGCTTAAGGGCAGCTTATTATATCATAAGGTGCTAGCAGACAAGCTGTAGGGGATCATCACGTGACCTTTGGGTTACAGGGGCACCTCTAATGCTACCGAGCCAGATATTTGGCACCGAATGCTGCTGAGATTTAACTGAAATCACCTCACAAAAGAGCCCCTAGGAGATGGTTGTGGACGCTCAGGTAGTTGCTGTGACAATAAGCTGTGCCCCTGTCAGCCCAAACCCTAACACCCCCCCCCCCTCCTCCTCATCCACCTCCTCTTTTCTCTCCTCCCTGTGGCTGGCTAGTAGCTAATTGGGAAGTTGGTAACAGTGTCAGAGAGAGTTGCCTTTCTCCAGAGGGCTTTCCCTCTCTGCAAGGGTCCAGGCCACCTCTTCTATGTGTGTGTGTGTGTGTGTGTGGGGTGAGCCCAGTTTGCCCGCTGGGAACGTTACACACACACACACACACACACACACAAGCACACACATGTACACACACACACTTCCCCATTTCCTGGTCCTTATTTGATACCTGGTGGGGATGCTATTCAGGTGACAAAGAGCTTCAGTGTGTGTGTGTGTGTGTGCGTGTGAGGGGGTAACAGATGTGATTTTACACTCTCATTACCATGTGAATGAGGCCCCAGGCCCCCAGATTGGCTTCAACCACAGAAGAAGAAGCAGATTCAAACCTCCTCCTCGCTTTAACGTGGTGGCCCCTCACCTGGACCCCCCACCCTCCCGGTTCATCCTGTCTGATCTCTTTAGTCCATCTGAGCTCCCTGTTCATTCCACACACACACTCATACACACAGACGCACACACAGATCGACCTTTAAACAGCTGCTGATTGGCAGTTTTATGGCTGCGCAAGGTCCCACTCTGCTCAAAGAAATATTTCACAGGAGCGTTTTCTCTCTCTTTCTGCCGCCGCTGCCGCTTTTGAGGACTGAGAAGTGCTCGCTTTCGCTCTCAGGTGCTGTTTTGCTGAGATAAACGCGGCCGTGGCCCCATCGCTGTGGACAAGAATGCAAAACAACCTTGGCCAGATCAAACCGGTTGTTGTGTTAGTGTGTGTGTGTGTTGTGCTTTTTTTCCCCTTGCTGCTATCTGGCCAGTGCGACAGTTTTGTCGTCTGAGGAGAAAGGTGAAAGGAGTAACCACGGTGATGTGTCTCTAGCAGCGAGGTGGCTGGTTGTCAAAGGGTTGGAGGGGGTGGAGAGATTACTTCAGACACTTTTATGCAAGCAGAATGAACCAGACTGATGTTTTACTGCTTTTTTTTTTTTTTGCAACATTTTTTTTCTTTTTCAGACCCCCAAAGTGTTGCCCAACTAGGTCTGCAACTGCTAACCTTTGCAACAATTGCTCAACTCGCAGACCAAACGACTTCTTCCACAAAACGAAGTCCTCCAGCTTTCCAGCTTTTGGAATTTTTAGCAATATTAAAAGATGAACTTCAAGCCTCGTGATTAATTCCTCCAAAATAGACGCCTTCATTTTTGTTTCCTTTCACCGCATCCCCATTCTCCTTCCTCACGGTGAATGAAATCAGCATCAAAAAGCTCCCGTTAGCCGGTAATTACAGCTCAGGTTCTGCTTAACTATTATTAACAAAAAAGTACAGTAATCTGGCCTGGCAGTGCAATATGTTACCGTCGCTTTCTAATTAATCTTACAGGGAGCGTAATAAATTTACAATATCAGATTGGCGCAATACTGTATATAGATTTATTAAAGCTTTTAATCAGTTCTGGCAAAATTAATTTTGCAATGATTGCTTACATTTGAATTTGCATATACTTAGTGCGAGTAATTTATTTTTATAGATTCTTTTTTATTAAACTGAGGCACGTGGGAGCCGTCAGAGATGAGGAATTGCTGGGGTTTTTTTGGCTTTCCGTGCTGCGAGGGAAAGGGTTTCCTCTTAGGTGTGAGGAAAGGTGTCACAGCACCTGTCCTGACAGGAGGCGACGGGTCACGTGGTGGCAGCCCGGGGTGTTGTGAGGAGGCTGTTTCATCCCTGTTTCCTGTTGTTTGTAATGTCTCTGCCTGCACTGAAGGTCACTGCGTATTAGAGCCATGGAGGAGTGTTTTTAACACCGCTGTTTTAGGGTTTACAGATTTTTATTAAGGCTTGAGATATGAGCCTATTTGTATATGAACATAGAGCTTCAGAAAAGCTGCAAAGCAAGTTTCCTGTTTCTTTACATTCTGACCTGTAAATAGTTGTTTCCAGAGAAAAATGCCCATTTCCTTTCAAAGTGTATTCATTTTAAGTTTATTACTGGGGGATTTCTTCCTTTCATTCTTAAAAATGTATTTCTACATACATAATGGAGACCAAATTCACCCTATTGCAGCACCAGTTTGTCATAGAAATACTCTTCAAACTTGGAAATGACTGACTTGAGTATGTAATGTGCGATTAAAATTTAGCGTTTTCAAATTATTTACCAATTTCTTGGAAAAAAAACTTTCACTTTAATGGGCGGAATGTTCCATTACCAGTCTAAATTGCTTGCCTGTGACCATAGCAACATTCTAGAATACTTCCTTCGGTCTGTTTTGACATTCTAGAATCTTGCCATAGCAACAATCCCACTGCAATTTAAGCAGTTGTGTATTTTACTTTTTCTCATTCTTAAGGGATTCCTGGAATCTTATTGATCATGGAAGTTAGCTAATATTTAATCTCTAACTTTGGTAAAAATGTTGTTCAAACCTGTTGAGTAATCCTGATAAATTCGCAAATCAAAGAAAGCACCTTAAATGCCACTTTAATGCCTCGTACCGTACTGAATGCTACCCTTTGCTGCCCTTTTGGCCTGTATTATCATAAAAATGCAAATATGGCCTGTAACGGATTCAGGTGTGTTTGCTACTTGATAAAACGCCACCTTCCTCCTCGTCTCGCTGTTTTCCTCCCGTGTAAATGCTCACAATAACACGAGCCTACAAAGAAACACACACTTGGGTACACAGGAACGCAAATGTACACACATACACAAGCACACGCACACACACTTGCAGGGCAGATAAGAGTGATTCATAAACAGATGAACCCAAAGCAGATGTGTTATCATGGTGGCACTGTGCACAAAGTACTGCAAGGCCACACCAGCTCTCCTGGGGCTCACACACACACACACACACACACACACACACACACACACACACACACACACTCACACATTTGATGAAGTCAGGTTTAAACAGGGAGACCTGATAACAGAAGGCTGCCTCTATCAATTTGTTACCCCCACCTCCAACTTGATCCAAGGCTCCGTCAGCAGATTCCTCCACCTGAGTGTGTGCTAACATGTTTGTCTATATTTAAAAACGCTATTTTTATACATGCATGTTGCGGCTGTGCAAAGGTGTGTGTGTGTGTGTGTGTACATGTGTGTTTTTTGTGGGGCGTGGACTCATGGCATTGAGCCACAGTGTCCCTTTGAGACTGGGCAGGAGGAGGAGGAGTGGACACCGAGAGAGAGAGAGAGAGAGAGAGAGAAAGAGGAACGATTTAGATAAAAGTCTCAGCTTGTGGCATGCACACACATACACACATGGACACACACACACACGCACACACACACACACACACACACAGCTGCTATCAGAAACACATTATTATTGGAGAGAGCTGACCACAGGAGAACCCTGGCAAGCACCCCGAGATAGGCTCTTATATTCTTCCTCCCTCCCCAGGGAAGAATTCATGAATTAAATCTTTCTATTAAAGGTAACTCTCTCCTCCTCCCACAAGAATACAAACAAGGGGGAGAGAGAGAGGGAGACGTATTCAGTCTGGACCTGCAACTGGTGATTATTTTCATTACCAAACAATCTCCTGATTATTGTTTTGGTAAGCTGATCAATAAGTTGTTTTAAAAAAGACCCAGCCACTCTACTGTCAGCCGTCGGAGCTCAATTAAAGTCAGCACAGGATTCAGAGATGTTCAAATTGAAACAGCATGTTTTTACACTGTTAACATGTAGGAATAGATGGCACTTTTCTTCAAGTTCTGATTAGCAAGTTGTTAAGTTATGTAAGAAGTGTGCAGATATTTGTGTCAAAAAATGGAAAAAATCCAGCATTATATTCAGTGCAAGTGTTTCATATTAAGAAGCACGGCATAGATCCTGTTAATAATTTTAAAAAACGTGTAGGGAGAGTTTAGTTATTTTATTTTTCATTTTAATGAAAATCAAGTTCAAGAAATAGATTGAAATATTAATTATAACTAGCTATAATTTTTTGATTAAAGTTGAGAGGTGTCAAGAATAAAGTTGAAAAGTAGGAGAAATAAATAAAATCAGAAGTAAAGTGGAAACAAAATGTAGAGAAATCAGTTGGAATTGAAGTTAATGTTTAGAATACAGTTAAATTATTAAGAGTAAATTTAAAATGTTTCCTCATAAAACCAACAATTTTGCAAAACTGACTTGTTGACAAAGTTTAACAAATAAAGATTCAAAATCTTAATATTGGGAGTAAAGTTAAAATTTTGAGAATAAATTCTGAATGCTTACAGAGAATGACGAGTACGGGTGTAATATCAAGAACAAAGTCAGAAAGAAAATGACACCGTTATATAGTATAATTTAAGCCTAAATAAAGTTGAAATACTGAAAAAAAATACCATAATTTTCAAGATTCTAGTTGAAATGTCAAGAATAAAATCACAAATGTAGGAAAATTAAATCAAAACTTCAGAAGAAAGATAAAAGAAGAAGAAAGTTGGAAAGTAGATTAAAATCAAAATGTTAAAAAATACAGTTAATTTTTTAAGAACAAAGTTAAAATAAGTTTGAGAATAAAGTCAAAAAGTTGAGCAGAGGGTAAAATCAACATCTTAAACAAAGTGAAGTATAAGTTAAAATATCAAGACTGAAACTTGACCGTACAATAAAGTCAAAATGTTGGAAGATGTAGTTAAAACGTTTAAAATAAAGGAGAAATGCTGAGAACAAAGACGAAAAGTAGAAGATGTGATGAGCGTGTCGAGAAAACGTGAAAAAGTAAATAAAAGTTTTAATAATGGGACTACAAATGATGGAAAGAAGACAGGAGAAAGGTAGAGTAAACAAAAAACGATGGAAAGTTCGAAGAATAAAGATGAAAAGAGGAGGACATGATCAACTCATCCACAAAATGTTTTTGAAAAGTACGTAAAATAATGATGGACTAAAAGTTCAAATGTGGGAATAACATCACATCTTCTGATTTGTTTCCTTTTTGTTTCTAACAAACAGTAACACCGAAAGTCCTCCTTCCCTAGCGTGGCCCTGGTACTTGTCCATACTCTGGTTTGAATCCACGTGCGATCATTGTGTTTCGGCTCAGCTGTAGACACGCGTGTAAACATGTCCGTCTCTTTATTATGCTCGCAGCGGCTCCACACATCTGTTTTATTAGCTGTGTTTCCTTCTTCATATTAACCCGCAGGTGCTCTTGTCGCTGCCTGCACTGATGCTTCTTCTTCTTCTTCTTTACAATTCACATTAATACCCGCACGCACAGAAAAAGCCCCGCAAATTTCAAATAGTTTAAAGCACTTGCTGCATTCATTCAGCTCCGAGCATTAAAAAGGGCCTTTATAGTGGAGGGGAAATTAGCGATGGTCTCCCTTTATGTGTGTAAGAAGCCCTGCTTTGCCTGTGACGACTCCAAAACTGGAAGCAGTTCACCCAGCAAACGTTTTCTTTTTTCCCCCTTCTGTGTGTGTGTGTGTGTGTGTGTGTGTGTGTGTGTGTGTGTGTGTGTGTGTGTGTGTGTGTGTGTGTGTGTGTGTGTGTGTGTGTGTGTGTGTGTGTGTGTGTTTGGTTAGTTACAGTAATTACGGCCCAATAACTGACAGCCAAAACCAGGCAGGAGAAAGTAGAAGGGGGCTGTTTTTCCTCAGCCGTGCGCAGCCTCGCTGCTGAACATCTGCTGAGAGATTTGCATATTAATTAACCCATATTAACTCTAATTATTCTGGGAAATTATCAAATAAATTAAATTTTCTAATTTTAACCGTTTTTTCCCCCTTCTTCCCGTTGCTTGACGAGTGTCAGGTAACGTGAGGAGACGAAGGGGAAGCTCACCTGTGCCGAGAAAACATTTTATATATGTATGGATATATATATATATTCCATCACCACCTCCCCCTTCTCCTCATCCTTCCCCTTTGCCTCCCAACCTTTCCCTCCTCTGTTCTTCTTCTCTGAATCCTCCCTCCCACTCTCCTGGCCTGGGAGTCCTGAGGGCAGCCAGGGGAAGCTTTTGTGTGTCTTTTTTATTCTTCTTCTTTGGCTTGTGTGACGAAGAGGAGGCAGGCGGTGGGGGGAAGGACGGGAGGTTTACTTCTTCGAACATTTGTTGGAGGCAGGAACATGTGTGAACTGGGGGAGGAGGAGGAGGAGGAAGGGGCGGGGTGGGCACAGATGGTGAATCCATGCAGGACCCGGCAAAGGTGGGACCTCTGAGCTGTTGAGCAAACCTTGAAGCTTTCTGTGCCTCCCTCGCCCTCCCCAGCCTGTTGCTCGGGCCTCCTCTGCAAATAAATGGTGCTTTAATTGAATTAGAGTCAGGGCTGCGCGAGGGGCTCCTCGTGGACACAACCCAGCGGCGATTCGACGCAGTCCAATGGGTCGGAAGATGCCACAAATATCGATGCTGCGAGTTTTTTCTTTGGTAGTCTCTAACAGAGGAAGAAAATTGCCATTTGGTGGCCTCTTTACCCCCTTATGTGTCTCCGTGTAAAAATCCTTCTGTAATCTCAGCTTAATTATGCACAATCGAGTTATGAGCGTCGTTTGTTTTCGGGGCAACCTACGCTATCGTGCTATAGTGCTGTCGTATTAAAGTTAAACGACTGCAAACACGAAAGAAAAAAGGGCTACGATTGCCTCATTTGAACCCCGCAATCGGTCCTTTTTGCAATGCTTTAATGTCATCTGGTCAACAAGACTTATCAGACACATTAGTCGGAGCAAATTTCCTGAAAAACGCTCATGCTGGGAGGCTTTTCTTGGCATGAAAACAGTGCAGTATTTCTTACGTTTCACTCTCTTGCAAGCAGAATGATTTAAATTCCGTCAAAACTCTCATCACGTCGCAGTTTTTGGAGTTTATTTTGTTTGCCTCACTCTGGATGTCCACAGTTAGACTTTCTTTAACTTACTAAGCTTCGACAGTGACTTCTTTTACTGCTATTTGCTCATAAATCTGACTCAAAATTAGCTCTTAAACACCTAAAGGTGTCGTCCCCAGCAACTTATATCCGTCACTTACTTCACTTTGCAGCAGCACACCTCCCCCTCTCTATAGACGCACACATGCAGTGCCCAGACAGACGCACACACACAAACACTCCCAGGTTGCGTTTACACTTCACTGAGTTTTCACCATTCATCGTCTCTCCCTCCCCTCTCTCCGGCCCTCACCCCTCACTCTCCCCCTCTGTCTCCTTTCAGAGCTTTTGTTTGCCCTCTGCCACCGTCCTTTCACCGACTTGGCCCTGATTTGCCCCTTGTGCTCGATCACACCATTATACTGAGACAAGATAGCACAAAATATCCAAACATGTCTGCTATCCTTTTGTCTGGCCTGATTTGGGTTGGGGTGGCTCTGGTTTAGCGACTGAAGGAGGGTGTATTCTTGTTTTGAACACAAAGGTGAAATAATCTATAAAATAGTTCCTCTTTAAGGAGCGCTGTTAGCCCAGTTTGAGTTTTATTTCAGAAAAAATGCCTTAAAGTCTGTCTAAGGATATGTATAAAATAAGATTTAACCGTCTTCGCTGTAGGTGTGAGCTTTCCATCAGACAGGAGTAAGACTTACCCGAGGAAGTGCTTAAACTGTTGCAGACAGGAACAATGGCAGACAAAAGGTCATCGCGAGAATCCACTACTGCTGGCGGTAGCCACAAGGCAGCGACCTCGCTTCCACCTTAATGCCCTCCCACACACACACAAACACGGACACACTCTGACTAACAGAGCGCCCCTGCTTCCCCATCTCCCTCCCAGCCATCCAGGTGATCCGCTTGGCTCACATTCATGAGACAGGGAGCGAGCGCGAGCAGTTATCGTCCAATAGGGAGAATGTCCTGGCTCATTATCGGCGTAGGAGGCCGAGCGTGTCACCTGGAGCTAAGCCTCGACACTTGACTAAAAAGTCAGCCGGGGTTAGCGTGAGAGCGCGAACGTGGGTGTTAGTCATTCTCCCCGCAGCGATCACCTCCACCGTTGGCCTGCCGAACAGTAAGAGCTCTTTTTCCTCTCTGGCTCGGAGACTCCAGCAGGAAGGGCTTTTAGCGCAGCCTCCTCTGGGCACCTGATGACTACTTTGGGATTGTTAAATAAATGTGATTATACCTGTTAGCATTGTGAAGTGGTTTTTCTTGGCAGAACGCAAGTGGAACACCTCTGAACTCGGGCTTTAGAGCAAAGGAGGGTGGATTTTATGGCATAGAGTAACCTAGTGTACTTGGGCATTGAAGAGAAATGTTCTTGATTTGTTGTAACCCAGCTTCATTTAACTTGATGCTACAATCAGATATCTGATATTTAAGGAAGCAGAAACAAGTTTTGATGCTTAAAATGAGGCACAGATATGGGTTTGCATGATTTTAAGAGTTAGATTTAACGACTAATGACCCAAAATACAGCTCTGAACCTATTTGCAACCTTGTAGACAATCATATCTCATTTTTTGCTTTTATTAAATTAGAAAATAATTTAATGATTTAAAAGAAAATAATCATTCCATCTGACATACAATAAAAGTTGTTCACCTTTTACCAAAAAAGTCAATTTCCAGCCCAAAGTCTAAGTCATCAAAGAGTTAATGTGTCGCTACAACCTGATTTCTATTATTTAAGGAGCCCAAACCACTTTTCTATGTTAAAAATAGGCCAAATGTAGGATTTGGGTGATTTTAGGGGTTAGGTTTAAGTACTTAGACACTAATGTATTTTTTGTGATGAAGTCACAATTAAATGATGAGCCCAATCCCTAATGATGAGTTTAGGAGACAAGGAAAAAAAGTCTTTTTGATGCATATCAGTTAGAATGATCCTTTTTTGTTTTGGTATCCTGATTGCCAGAAAAATAGCAACAAAAAAAAGATATTATAATTGCCTAGATTTAGTGTTGTGGTCATAACCAGTGATTACTTAGACCTCACAGAGTTTAATCAGGTTTCGTCAGATGTTTTAAAAGCAAACTTTGGTATCAAAGGCCCAACGGATCTGAACGTAAGCTCCTTTTTTGACTTTTTATTCTGTGTCAAGCACGCTCGGCTTGTACAGACTTATCATATATGCAAAAGTTTTCCGACAAACAGATGCGTGCGGTCAACATCAAAGACGCAAGTTGGTAGCTGCCTATTCCTCCAAGTGACTTTGGGCATCTTTGAACGCAGCATGTGGCCTGACAACTGTTATCTTTGGTGGGGTTTTTTCTTTCTTTTTTGTGTGCAGGAGTCAATTGTGATTCCAACATTAAAAGCGTGTTTTGATCACTGGAGCTACTCGTTCCCTGTCAAACCTGAAGCTTTGTAAATACAATCATGTTAGAGTTGGACTAAATTAATTCCACGGGCTTCTCTGTGTCTGCAGAGTGCAACTGTCACAGCTGAAGAATTGCCTGCGCCATTGTTTTTTTTTTTTTCTTCCTCCCTGACTTTATCAAAGAAATGATGAGATTTTAATAAGACTTTGTCCCTTTGCACTCTTGATTTTTTTCTCAGGCTGTCATTGCTGATGCTTCCAGCCGTACTAATCAATATTAGTCCTCACTCTGTACTTTTTTTGTGAGTGACAGAATAATGCTGGGACTGTGAAAGGGTTATGTCAGATAGCTTAAAACCTGATATTAAACAAGAATTGCGCTGCTACACATGTCACTTTAATTATCAACAAAAACGCAAGTCGAAGACCCCCCCCCCAATTTACCTTAAGAGGAGTAGAAGAAAGCAAACAGGTAGCGGCAACAGTTTGCGAAACGTCGTTCATAATTGCTTTTGTCAAGGATGACACTTAAGGTAAGAAAAGGAGAGAAGAGGAGAGGCACTGGAGAAGTAAACACTATCTTTTCTTTGTCTTTCGCTCTCCTCGGCAACACAAAAGACTGATTAAGAGTGAGGTTCGGGGAGGGGGATGAAATAACTGCCTGCGAAATATTAGTAGGTTAGAATTACTTTGTTGCTTGACACAATACCAATAGATGCTTCATGCTCAGAGAGGGAGAGGCTCTTGTCAGCAGTGGCACCTAAACAATGGCAGCTTTCTTGACGTTAATACTGCGCGTTTGACTTGACGAGCACCCCACTGTCATTTTGCCTTCTTGGAGGTATACGTTGAATGCGGAGGAGACAGCTGACGTTCGGGGAAGATTGCATCCACGGAGACAGTTCAACGCCCCCGTGTTTAAATTTGTTCAGAAACTTGAGGACAAGACGTCACGAGAGATAAGAAAAAGCAGCAGGAGACATAAACTGGTGTCAAAAATAAAAAAGAAAGCTCCTCTCTCTTTTTTTTTCTTTTTCTTTTGCTTTACTTTGAGGTCCGGTGTTCTCAGTCCTGCCCTGAAAAGTTTGCTCCGCTCCCTCATTCCTTATGTGGGAAGTCAGAACGGTGTGCATTGCTGCGGTGGATGTGTTGCTAAACAAAAAGAAGCTCCCTAGCTCCTTTTATTAGGGAAGAATAGGCCCTTTAAAACCTGTCCAGCCTTAGATAATTTCATTCAGCCGGCCCCTGCCCGGCCGTCATTGAATCTGCATCCAGAGATCAGGTTCACAGCAACGGGTTGATAGCTTCCCAAGCCTCTTGGCCTTTTGTTCTACCAATCCTGTGCTGCTGCCCCCTCCTCGGCAAGCTGGGGAGGAGGGGGATACAGAGCTGATGGGACATTGCTGAGGAAAGTTCAAAACTTGAGGGGTGAAGGGGCGCAGAGAGGTGAATTCCAACAATTTTTAAGTTAAGAGATTTCTAAGTCTGGCAAACTTTCATCTCATTCAGACGTCTAGACGTTTGACAGGTAGAGACGGCTCTCTTTCAATCCAACCTTTCAAATAAAAGCACAATATCAATTGTACCAAGGTGGATGTGGACCACCCAGGAACTCCTAACGTCTCTCTCCACTCGTGGGTCTCCTGCCTCGGTTGCCTTTTTTGTCGTCCCCAAGGAGCATTACTGAGTCTGAACTTGCCTAAACCCTTGTGATCACACCTCTTGAAAAGGTTTTGTTTCCTCCGTCGATTGGTATTCGAGGCAGGTCACCGCACTCCCACCCTCCTCCTCGTCCTCCTCCTCATCTCCTCCCCCACTTTCTGCCTGCCTGCCACCCCTGCCCACCACCCCCAACTGCCTCCCCTCCCACGTTTGAAAGCCCTGTTTTCATTTTAATTTGCACCTGTTGTGCAGTTGTTCGCTGAAGGCAAGTGCAGACCAGTCAATCGCACAGAGACGTGTCAGAAGGAGATGTGGGGAGGCTTATCTTTTGATATGTATAACGTTTTCAGAAATGCCGTGCATGAACTTCATCTGGTTGGCACTCCTGATTCTCAGAGAGTTCAAGAGGCAGGGACACTTGTAGCTATAACTTTGGCATAAAAACCGCCTTAATTAAGCTTGTTCATTCCTCGCAGGGTCACAATGTGAGGAGTTCTGCATATTTTCCACAAACAAGATATAAATCTATTGATTTTCACCGAAGCTCTGCTGACTTGTGGGCTCGCTAAGGCTTTTTTTATGACTCGGAAACATAAATTCAACGAAAGCCTCCACCTCTTCACTTCGGTGGCTCAGACTCTGGGCCCTCCCATGATTGGCTCTCACCACAGAACATTTTTGCACAAGCTGCCAATGAGGTGTGTCCCCATGTGATGCCATCCATCTGCACTGCTCCAATAAGTCCTCTGACGTCCCTTTTCTGCAGTGATTTACGCCGTGGCGCGTACTCGCTGAGAACCAGCCGATGGTGGTGACTAATTTGCACGAGAGCCACCTTTGATTGAGTTCACAGCCCTTATTTACAGGCCGTCTATTTTAAGAAATGCAGGCATATGTCTGGGACCTGGGTGTTGTGGAACTGGGCGAGCCCTGCTGTTGGAGTTTTGAATGTGTGTGTGTGTATGTGCCTAAAGGCGCTGCCATGCTTTTATATTTTAATATGTTAAGAAACATTTATATTAATGTTCATGGTTCACTGGCAATGCAAATGTGAAGACATCCGAGGGCTACATGCAGTGAATAATCTAAATCACTATAGGTTAAGCCTTTTGTATGCATAGCAACAACAGTTGTAATATTGTACGTGCTATGTGGAGCATCTCAAATGTGAGCGGTATGCTCCGGAGCAGAGCCATCCTGAAAGGTGCAGCTCGTTGGCATCCAAGGCATGTGAGCACGGCTGAAAATTAGTGGCTATTTTGGCTCGTATCTCCTCGACAGCTGTCTGCCCACCGCTGTGGTTTAGTCACAAATTCCAGCCGTGGATGCTGTAATTGGGGTGTAACCCACCAAAAGAAAAAGGGGCCTACGCCTTGCATTGAGCAGTAATGTGGGGTTATCCTTTTAATCTGCGGATAGACCTCAGTTTTCCAAAACTGGTCTAAATCCCTCGTCAGATTCATCTGTCCACAAGAAGTTGTAGAGAACTGCATTATTTCTCCGCCGTGCTTTCCTGTACTGACCAAATTTGTTCTTCCTTTGTATCACAGCTCTCAACTACGAGAATGTGGTGGAGACCGGATCAGAGACGGAGGAGGAAGACAAGCTGCCAGTGTCTGAGGAAGACCCTCTGATCAACGGAACCGGCAGCCCGGCCAGCCTCACCAACCCTGAGGTCTCGCCACGTATCGAGGGACACGGCCTGCTGAACAAAGACGACGATGACGACGAGATGAGGGACAGCGGCGTGGAGCACATTTGGCCCGACAATGACATGCTGAGTGCTTCCGTGGACGGTACTGGTGAGTGTAGAACAAGTAAATTCAGTCATGTCAACTGTAGGAGTTTGGTAATAGTTGGGTTGCAAAGCAGCTTGCACAGGCAACCTTAATGGGACACTTTAAAATGAGCCTTGGCAGTTGTCAGATGTGTAGAATGGCATCAGCTTGATGTCGTGATCGCGGATAAGCTCTGTGACTTCCCAAAGTAACTCTGTGCTGGATTTTTCTTGAGCTTGTAAAGCTGGCAAAACGGCAAATTGATGATTTCCTAATTAAATTCTGCTTGGCTTTCAGTCTAGGTTTTGTTGACTAGAACAGTTGTGGATCTGCCCACTGAGGTTCCTAAACAGGCAGCAATCTGTTGCCTGAAATGACAAAGAAAACATATGGGGGTGTTTATTCCAAACTCGGATATCCACTATTTGAGAAACGTGACCTGCACTATTAGAAATATCAGAAGATGATAGAAGAATATATTTTAAATCATGCAAACATCCATGTTCTTTTAACCCTTTGCGGTTTAAGTTCTTATAGGCGGTAACACTAACACCTTCCCTACCCTCAGCCTATGTTTTGGGCTTTTTTGTAGAAGAAATGTTAAGTTTGGTTGATTTTGGTCAATTAGGATGGTTATTTTCTTTGTACCCTGATTGCCAAGACTTAATAAAGCAAAAATTAGATTTTAGATTTTTTTAGGTTTCGAGTTAGGGTTGGGGTTGGGAAGATTTAGAACCATAAGAACTCTTGGCTTTTCTTACCAGATGTGTGGGGTTCAGGTGAGCTGTCAGTCAGAAAAACTACCACTAAGCTCACTCATGGATACTCTATAGTGAATGTGTGCTCATCCTGCCACTTGTGGTATCATCTTATGCTGTAAACCCCACCCATCTGGTGCCCGAGCAGACTTAAACAAACGCCACGGAGCGTTTTGCAAACAATGCTTGAGCCAGGTCTGACGGTGAAGCCCCGATGACGCTCCCTCAGCAGACAGACATGATAAACAGTTTCTCTGTGAGCGGCAGAGACCATTTGGTTCACGCTTAGAGAAAAGCCAAACAACAAAAAAATATTTACAGTAATGTATAAAGAGGAGGTGGAGTGGGGAAGAAGCCTGTGCGCTGCAGGAAATGAAATCTTAGCGTGTTTTTATGGTGTTTCAGCAACGTCCAGCAGTGACTGATGCTGCTTAATTCGTCTCGCCCCTAACAAGCTGCCTAATCCCAGGCAGGTGATACCTACCCCAACTTGACTGACTTATTGTCTTTTGTTTGAGCAACTCCTTCTGCAGGGGCCCCAGTCACAGATGCTTGAAAGATAAATACTTTTAATTAGGGGGCAGGGTATAATCATTAAAGGAAGCCAGACTGCTGCAAAAAGTCATTAACAATCTTAAATGAAATTTTTATTTTTATGATAGCCATTTACATGTATAATAAGAGTCAATGATTCTTGGAAGCATGTGACAGGAACAGAGTATGGCGAGAAGTCATGTAAGACAGCCCATTTAAATGAGCTGGGCTTTGCTATTCATTTCTGCTAATGAACTAGCTGTGCACAGTGCCGAAAAACGGGGGAACATTCAGCAGTCTTAAATTTTAATATGGGGGAAAATTGCACATTTATTAGGGATAAGGGGGGGAAAAACTTAGCGGGTATCAACTTTCACTTCTCCTAAATAACCGTTCATATTGCCTCCTTAAGGGGTGGAAGAAAGAAAAGACAGTTTGGTAAATAAATCAAGATAAAGGATAAACAAGCTGTCATTGCACACGGTAATTGTTTATTTGATAAAGACCTGCGGTGCCATAATGTCTGTAATTCAACTATGTTGCAATTCCCAGATAATATGCTTCTTGTGTGATAAAGCGTCTGACATATTTCGGAGAGCAAGTCAAGTTCATTAGAGCGTTTGGGAGTCTCTTTCCCAATCTTGCGGGTGCTGTGTTTCCCAGCCTGCCTTTTTCTTTTTTTTTTTTTTTTTTAACATCCGCGGTGCCTAAGTGTCTACAGTGATACCTCAGCACATAACTCAGGCCTGAGATAAGTTAGCACCCTCCCTCCTTCCTACTCGGACTGATTTGGTCGTCACTCCCCTATCGAGAGTTTTTGCACAGGTCTTGGAAGCGTGATTGAATGAAGGTCCTGGGAAGGGTTGGGAATATTCGAGCCAAATAGAAACTGTACGGGGCAAAAACAGCCGAGGTGACTCTCCCAGACACAACTACAGCATGTAAGAAAGAAAAAGTTTATCGCAGAGCCTCGTCTGATTCCACCGCACAATCAGAGTCTTGTGTCTGGCATTGTCCTTGACATTCCTTAATCCCACAGTGAGGCTGGACACGATGTGCTGGAAAGCATGACATCATTATCACTGACAGGCGTTTTCAAATAAATCACCTGTCTTCCCCCCATTGCCCTTTTTAAACCCCTTCTCCCAGCCGTCGGTGGGGGGGCAGGGGGATTTCTGACAGCAGCGCTGTTTGCTTCATGTTTGTGTTGTTTGCAAACAAAACAAAACGAAAAAATATATTTTTTAGCCAAATTTGGCCTTCTGTTTTCGATCAAACAGTGGTTCTTGTTTTCTTTGCACATCTATCGAGTTGTGCAGTTATTAATTTGTCATTTAAACACCTACTGCAGTCCAGGACTTTCCCATAGCGTTTTAGATGCCTATCCATCCTGCCAAGAATAAAATTCAGAGGAAAACACTGTGTTCTTTGGCTGCTAAATGCTCAATTTTGAAGCGATGGAACAGAGTATCTGCCATTGACAAGTCTAAAAATATCCCATTTTGCATTAGCCTTCTAAAACCTTTAATCCTGCCACTTTTGTTTTGTTTCCGAGATTCAGAACTATTAGGCGCTTGACTCAAACATGACAGATTCAGGATAAATGAGGCTAAATGCACAAAGGCAGAACTTTAAAGCGCCTGTGACTGCAGTGACCGGCCATAAAAACAGGAATGTTTTCAAAATAAACAGCATCTGAGCTGCTATGAAAATAGGTGGAATTACAGTCGGGCCAAAGGTAGTCTGGACTCCTCCTGAGTCCAGAGTCGGCTCTCAAACCTCAACATCACTCTTCAAGGAGGTGTGTACCTTACCGCCTCAGGTCTTCAGTGATTTACTGCTAACAAAACACACTTTTCCACCATTTAGCGGACACTTTCATCCAAGACGCTTTCCATGAGCAAGAATAGGCACATATTTGTGGTATAAGTGGATCCAGCAGAAATCAGATGCCTCTCTTCTTTTGCTTTTCTGACATTACTTGCAGTTTTTGTTTTCATAATGTAACATTTTTAAGCTCCCTTTCAAGGATAAACTCACTTTTCTAAGAATTCTTCTCTAAACAGAAGCTAATAACACTAATGTTGGACGTTTTTATTAGTTTAAGGCAGCAATTCCCAGCCAATGAAACTAATCATAATTCCCATCCATTGCCAAGGGCGTGTTTCTATATTCTGTGCCCAGCCCAGCTAATATGAAAAACGAGAAAATACAGTTTATTTTACAAACTAAATATAATTGAACTGGCTAGCTTATTAGCTTTGCTAATAATATAGCTAACAGTTCGCTTAAATTGTGGACAACAGTTGAAATAGGTAGCTAAAATTAAGAATTTACAGACAATGATTTTTTTTAGTAAAAGTATAAATAACAATTGAAATAAAGACTTAAAATTATGAATAGAGAAATGAAGATTTTAAAGCTGCCAGGGTATTAGAAATATAGATAACTGTTTGAAATAGCTAAGAGACTTAAAGATATTTTCATGGTTTTAGTCCAGTTTGGCCCATAGTTTCTTTGGATATACACTTAAAACAGTGAACTAAAATTGCAAATTTTGGTTGGAAATAAAGTTGGAAATTCTTTATTTAACAGTATGGCTAGCAGTCACTTTGAATTGCAAGCTAAAAATGTGGATTAACAAATGAAATAGCTAGACAACAACATGGAGTAACAGTTATTACTGATCCCTGTCATGTCGGGGGAAAAAGCACAACTTAACATAATGATTAAATTGTTATAAATACATCGCTAAATAGAATAAAAAGGCATTACACTCAATGTAATGCCTTTTTAGTACCAGTTTTAAAACAAGGAAACTAATTTGAGTCTCTCTGAGAGAGGATTGTGCGATATGTAAACAGAAAAAGTTAAAAAGAGCAATGAGCCACTGTCACTCACTGCAATGGCACTTTGTCCCATTTGAATGTAGCTCAGCACTGGCATGGATCTATGTATTTAAGTGTCCCAGAGGCCATAGCAGAGAGGTGTATGTGGTGTTAGTCTACCTCCTACTGGAAGCAGCCGTCCCTCCCTTTAGACCACAGATAACAAAAGTTCTCCAAGGTAAATAGGGGAGAGTGAAGGGCCAGTAAATCCCACTGGTCATCCCCTTGCGTCAGACTAAAAGTATGCAGTCAAATTTGATTACCCAACGCAAACACGGTGCCTACGAGGACACAGAAATGTGAGGGAGTTTTAAGCACAAAAGGGTGGACGGGGTGGGGGGAGGCTTTTCTACATTCTGATATCTGATACTTGTGGGTATATTTTAATCTGTGGTGGAAGTATTTTTTTAAATCTGTTTTGTTTTGTTGTAGCTTTAATTTATGTTCTTTAAAACCCATTTATTTTCCCATAGTGCGACTGTGGTTTTGATGCTGTTTGGCAGACGTGCAATCAAATGTACAGCATGGGGAAAGTTAAACTAGGACATACCCCTGCAGAAGAGTCTGTCATTATTCTCTGAAGCCATTGACAGGGGTATTTATCATTTCACCGCAGAAGCCAAATCTCTAATTTCAAGCAAACCCGAATTGCAAGCCTTAGAAAGCATTCCACAACGATCAAGCCCATTGTTTCCAACTCCAAATAAAAACTCTTTTTGCTTCTGGCTTTTGTGCAAAGCAATGTAAGCAGGATAACATTATTATCAACAACACACCCACCACCTTTCCTGTATTATCTCAGCCAGGTTGCTCTTATGTAGGCGCTCATCCTGTTTTAATAGCCAAGGGATAGTCCGATACATCGGATCCTGCTGTCATCTGGGAAAAAAAATTAAAAATGCTCACAATGCAACGCTTGTAACCTCCTTGCAGGAGCAGCAGAGCAAGAACAGATGCGTGAAAAGAAGACAATGCAGGTTTTTTGTTCTTGTTTTTTATTTTAAGACAAAGGCCTCATGTTCTCGGAAGCACCTTGATTTAATTTTTACTGACGAGGCAGGAAGGAGGGACCAGGGACTTCTTAAGCTGATTGTCAAGTCTCTGTCCTCCTGTCGACCGTGAGGTGGAGGTGGAAAAGAGGGTTTGTTTATGAGCTTGTCAATCCACCCTTTATTTACTGTCGCCTCACCTGTGCCAGGGCAATATCTCCCCGTCTGCACAGACCGGGAGCCATTATCCTGATTGGCAGTAAGAACTTGTCCTGCTTAAACCAACATTTCTCCGAGGAAGGGTTTCTTTGAGATGAAGGAATAATCTGAATAGCTGAGGTCAGGCTTGAGTAGGTGGAGCCAAAAAAGGAAAGCCACAGATTCTTAGAGCCTAAAATCTAGCCAGAGACTGAGGAATATTGCTTGATAACTTTCAAATAAAAGGCTTTTATGAAAGGCTTTCAATCAAGATAGGTTGCTGTAGAATAAGGAATATTCAAAGGCCTGGAAAAGTGGTAAATAGGGCAGATCAAATGTGTGTCTTTTTTTTGGTTAAAAATGCACTTTCCCCTTCAGTATCGTGTGTGCGAGGCTTTGAAATAATAGTTTCCGCCTGTTTTACATGTTTTTCTGTATTGTCGGGCTTCATACCTCACCAGAAAACATTAATTTATTTATTTTCTGACTCCACCCACCTGAGGTTTACCCCAACCAATGAGGTTATTTCTGCCCGGGAGAAATGTTTGTGCAACTAAAACTCTTAATTTGTGGTTAAGGGTTGTATTCCTTTTAGTTTCGGAGCAAGGCACTACTAAGTCTCTGCCAGGGCTTGTGGTGAATCACAAAAATGTGCGCGCTCACAATACTCCAAGCTGCTTTGGATAAAAGCATCCACCAAAATGACATATGATAAAAAACAAGCGTGATCCTGCATGCAGCGGATTGCAGCGGCGTCACAGCCGGGGAGTAATAAGCTCAGCCTGCGTGTTGGCTGGAGCTCTATGATTGCTCAGGTGGATGTGTTCCGTGTTGTATTTAATCGCTCTGTTTGGCGATTGAAGCTTTCTTCGCCTCCCCCGCCGCTTGTTGTCACGTTAAAGGTAAATAAGTCTCTGTCTGGCTCAGATGATAGCATTCATTAAGCATGCTGAATAAAGCCGTGGTGCACTGCGATGCACAGCGGTGCCTTTATTGGTTTCACCATACCTTCTTCTTAAAGGCCTCATTGTCAGCGTTTGTCAGCGTGCATGGTACATCGAGGTACTCACCCTCCCTTCTCTGCTTTTTCTTCTTCTTCTGTTTTTGTGCAGATGAAATAAAAGATGATTTTGACACCCTGGGGCCTGATACCACTTTGCAGACAGTTGGAAACGGTACAGGTGAGTTCAGATATTTGCTGTATGTGTGTCAAACCTTTCATATTAAGCCATTCTTGTCTGGTGCCTTACGTGCATGTTTCTTTGTCAGTCTGCAAGTCTTTAAGGTCTGACAGCCCTATCGTTGATGATTAGTACTCTAACCTATTGGAACAAATAAACATAATAATGGAAGTCCTTTGTTTTTAACTCCGAAATATAGGGTAAGGGTTCTCTACCTCTACGTCAAGGATTGGATATTTTAGTTTTCTTTCTCTTACTGTCTTTTACCATCTTTACATCTAGCAGGTCATGTTAAGAGGTTAAAAACTTACTTCCAGCAGCTCAGCTGCAACTTGTAGGAACTCGTAGATGTTAAGAGCTTCTCAAACTGAAAGTGAACTGTTCAACATGACCATTTCACGCCCAACACTGGGTTCAAATTCAGCTAAAGTTGTACATTTTAAAGACCCCAAACTACCGACTACTGATCTAGTGTTAGGCTAAGCATATGTTTGTAGTTTCTAGTTTATGAAAAATTGACTATTTAGTAAGTGATTGAAACTAAACAAATCCCTCCTTCTTAGATGTGTTGCTGGTGACCTGGTGGATGTTAAGAGGTTAGAAAGTCTTTGATGTGCCATCAGGCTGAATGTGGCTTGTTTCAGTGGGGTTGGATTTCAGCTAATATCCAGCCCTTTGATGGCACTTCTGCCTGTTTTAGATACTCAGTTGGATAATCTCAAAAAAGAAGAACTGTAATGCCAAAATGTATGTAAGACATTTGATTAATTTGAAGGGTCACTAGTTTGTAATTCTAACCTTAACGGTTTATTGATAACCTGCTGAAGACTGATGGGGTCAAAATGATTAATTCCAAGTCAAAACTGGGTTTAAAACTAGACTAAATTTGGCTGTAACATAAAAGGTTGTAATAGTTATAACCACTAAACCACAGAACCTGAATCTCTTAAGATCTACCAGGTCACTGCCAACTGATCTAGAGCTAGAGTTATGGGTTTCCAATTTGTGAAAATTTGCCTAATTAACATGTGGATAAAAGAAAAATCAAACCTAAATGGGTTGCTGGTGGCCTGGTGAATGTTAATAAGTTAATACAGGCCTTTTTAGCTTTTTGCAGTCCCTGGAGGAGTTCCTGAACAGAACAAAGCAAACATATCCACAAACTGCGCGCTGTAATTAAAAGGAAATCTTCCTCTGCTGACTCAGTGATCACTGAGGCAATCCCGTGTATGTTTATAGGCAGCTGAAGTGATTTTGATTTTAATAACCATTGATTACACATGCTACTTTCAGCTTTCCCAGTTAGCTAAGTGTTTCTTCTGGTGGAGTCGAACACGATCTGCCATTTTTCATTAAGCCACCAAAGCTGATTTGTCGCCACATACCCTCCCTTCCATGATATCATCCTGGCCACCCTGACAATTGGCCTCGGACGCCGTTATGGTAAACCGAACTCGCCCCGCAGAACGCCATGCAGCCCTGAATCAAAATCCTCCCTTCAGCTTTAATTACCGTTACTTTCTGCTGGTGTTTTCCTCTTCGCTTTCTTTTCTCCTCTCCCCTTCTTCATGTTCTGGAAATTCAAGCCCAGCAAATGTTTTCCATTTAAAGGACTTTTGGAAACAATACTGTGGCACCGCTGTGGAAGCTCCCCGCCACTAGATCACATGTGATTTCATTTAAAGACATGAGCAGTTTGATCACGTCCCCCGATGCCAAAGCACACTTTGATCCAGGTGATTTCCTCGTCCGTTGGAAAGAAAGCTGGTCGTTTTCTCCTTAAAGAAACACTTTGCATGTATGTTTTTTCATCCAGAATATGTCCTCATTTTATTATTCCTGACGATAGAAGCTTGGTCGCTTGCATCAGCTGAATGTTAAAGTAAACCATGTTTCATTACCCTGAAGCTTTTCAGCTTTAAGTCCAGGAACTGCTTGCACTGAGCCGCACCCAGTCAATCATCAGTCAATCATCACAATTAGCTTAGCACTTCCTCCAAAGCTACAAAGAATCATCTAATGAGAAGACTGAGAATTATGCCATCACTGTTATCAAAAGCGATCCATTGGCACCGATGACATTTCGGTGCCATTTTTGACATCCAAATATGTACTACCTTGACCTTTCGCAAATTGGCCTGCAAAGTCATCACGGTCTAACAAATCGCTCTTTAAACTTCACCTTGGCTCGCAGTCTAAAAGCCTAATTAACGGGGGTGAAGTCTGATGAGATGTCACTTGGTTGTTTTTGTTTTGTGAGGATTTTTTAAAAAAATATATTTTTGGTCACCAAACATCCTCCAGGATCTCTCCAGGTTGTAAACAGTATGTGTGCGCGCGTACGTGTGATGTTTTGAAAGTCGGCCATCCCCTTGACTAATGAAGGCTGCTGATTTTCTTTTTGCTCCGGTTTGTTGTTTAGGAGGCAGCTATCTCCACGCTGCAGCTTAAGAGTTTCCCTGAAGAGAAGGGACTGGGAAATAATTTGAGAAAATGCATTGTGTGGCCTCAGCACTTTGGTTGGCTTAAGATTCATTCAGCTCAGCTATGGCAAAGCATGCCCCCCGCCCCCACCCCCCACACTCTCTCTCCTCTCTCGCCCTTTTTTTCCCTTTTTTTCTTCTCTTTTTGTGGTTTGGCCCTGGTAATCTGTTCAACACAGAATCAACAAAAGCCACAGCCTCTTGATTGACCTTATATGTGAAAGTCGATACTGAGAAACGTGGCTCTGTTGCTGATTAAACCAGGCTTGTCTGTATGTGTATGTATATGAGGCTCTTTTTTTAAAAAATTATTTGAGTAAATTAGGTCAGTGAAGGTTTTTTCAAGGCTCATGGTAGCACCTTTATCTCCCGACTTTTGTTCGGATTAAGTTACAGTTCTTGTTTTAGCCGACGTGGCGTGACAAGCAAGCCCAGTAATTTAGATGCATTCTCCCCAAAGCACGGCTGTAATGTTTTAGGGTGGCTATCCTCATCACATTTCCACCAAGATGTTCCCAATATCCTCCTGTAAGACATTTCTCTGGGGACGAAGGGAATCCAATTTATTCCTCTCGCCTCCCCCCCACCCTCCTGTCCTCAGTCTCCTCCTTCACAATCTCCATCTCTCTCTCTTCCTCTCTGTCACTTCAGTCAAGAGCGTCGATTGCACTTCAGAGTTGGAGGACTTCTTTGCCAAGCGGAAGCTGGATGACAGCGACAGCCACGTGGTGAGCATCGCCGAGTACCTGCAGCGGGGTGACACCGCCATCATCTACCCGGAAGCCCCCGAGGAGCTGTCCCGCCTGGGCACACCGGAAGCCACTGGACCGGAGGAGAACGGTACGGGTCCTGTCCAAGGGTTTGTAGGAAGGATCTGGGTCGAAAGATTAGGGTGAGAGGAAGGAAACAAGACAAGATGTAACCCAGAACAGCTATGACTCAGAAAATATTGGGAATTGATGCTAAGTTTGACCTAATTTTGATAACCTATCTATGGTTCCCTGTGTTAAGGAAGAGTTACAGGTAGGTTTAACCTCTCAGAGTCAGGGTTAGGGTTATTTTTAGTCACGTGTTAAAAGAAAGTAAAGTCTAAGTCATTGGGGTCATTGGCACTGACCCAACCCGAACCCTAACCTATCAGAATTTGTCATTATGTTTTTTTAATTGTTCTTCCAAATGTTCACAATCATGGGATACCAAAAAGGATCCTTCTAGATGGCAAGCATCAAATCTATTAAAGTTTTTTTCCTCTAAAATATAAGTAGGTTTAGGGTTAGACCTCACAGGGCTAAACAGGCATATTTTCAGGAAGGATAATATGATATCTTTCAAATTAAGCCTCATGCATTTGTTCTGGCATCATAGTTTTTCAGTTCAAGGTTGTCCAAGTAGACAAAACCTAACCCAAACCCTGCTCTTAACTCTAGATGTGTTGCCAGCAGCTTGGTGGATGTTTTTTGCAGAAAGACACCCACAATAACCTTTAAACTTGAAGAATGTCTTAAAACGTTCTTTAAACCGATGCATTTAAAAACCTTTCCTATTACTCCAGACCATTTTAAAGGATATCCAGCCTTAAATGTGCCTACTCTTATAGCATAACTGCTGCAGTAACTGAGGGTGCTTGCTCAGCTAATGTCCTGGCAAATGTTAAAAAAAAAAAGAAAAGAAAGGGGGAGAAAAAGTCTTCTCGCTGACACGACCGGGCAGCTGTTGGTCCCACAGATTCGCCGGATGCCTGGGTGTTTACCTACAGTCTTAAGCAACAGCTGGGCAGGGGCTTGAAATCAGATAGCACACCTCCGAAGCTCCCCGGAGGGAAAGAATTGGAAGAGGGGGGCTTGAATTTGAGCGGGATTGTGATTCACGCTACAGACACTATGAACGTGCCAGCGGTGGTGGTTAGGTGTGGGGGGACTAGAAAATGAGGGCTGTTTAAAGAAATTCGGACTATCTGTGGAATAGTGTGTGCATCCAGTACCGTGTACGTGTTTGTAACTATGTGGAGGAAAGTGAGAACGAGTGGGAGTGCTGTGTGTGAGTCGGGAGGAGGTCGTAGTGCAGCGGATGCCAGCCTGACACTGTGACTCTCATGTGGAGCAGATTGCAGAGATAACTCCCATACCACTCTGGGCAGCCCGCCCGTTAGTTGCCATTGATTCGCTGACCTTTTGGCCCGCTTTCCTTTCCCCTTCCTCCTCCCTCCTTCTCCTCCTCCCGCTGTCTCCTGTGCAGACCTGCCACCTGGAACGCCAGATGCCTTCGCCCAACTGTTGACCTGCCCCTACTGCGACCGGGGCTACAAGCGTTTGACATCGCTAAAGGAGCACATCAAGTACCGCCATGAGAAGAACGAGGAGAACTTCGCCTGCCCCCTGTGCAACTACACGTTTGCTTACCGCACTCAGCTTGAGCGGCATATGGCCACACACAAGCCTGCAAGGGATCAGGTGAGGGGGATATTCTTTCTTTTTTCTCCTTCTTCTTCCTCATCCCATCCCCTTCTTCCTGTTTTTCCCTCCTTCCTTTTCCTCCTCTGCCTGTCCCCTGTTTCATTTCATTTCTAATGTGCCCCGATCCCTCAGAGAAGGGAGATCATTTTTTCTGATTGGCAATCATTATTAATTTTTCATGGCATTTTGAAGATGCAGATCCTTTAATGGTAATAACTTTAATTGAGGCCCTAAATGGTTTTTTGATGGCCCTCCCTGATATGATTTTCCAGTCTCGTGTTCACGATCGAATGATTGTGTTAATTTCCAATTTGGAAATTTTTATCAGCTCCTTAACTTCACTTCACTCCTGGCCTTTAATGTTCTTCTGGTGCAGCCCGCAGTCGTAGCACTCCATCAAACTCCACCCCCCTCCACTTCTAATTTCATGCACTGCATAAACATCTGTGTATACTTTAATTTTTTTCTCCCACGATTTATATCCTGTATGTCTGAAATATAATGTGAATCCGCTGGCAGTTAGCATGAATCACCTTAAAGTTCTGTGAGGTGAAAACGCATCCAGCAGTTACGGGTGTTTAACTCGCTTGTCAGCTTTTAGTTGAAGATGTGCGCTGAGATAGATTGTGGCAAAAAAAATTGCACGCTTTCAGAGTTTTTGCACATTTGGGGATAATTATAAGTTCTCAGTAAGCTAAAATCGGAGCAGTAAATTTCAAAGTAGATGAAGTTGATGTTTTTGCTTCGGAGGATAATTATAATTGAAGAATTTTTGCTTTATTAAAAACTGCGACTTAACCTCTAAATGTAAAGAATCCACTTATGCAGACATGTAAACAGCGCCATGCAACAGTCATGCCAAACTGTATCGTATTATGAGTTAATGACACTTCAGCCAGCAATCCATTGATCCACCTATGAACAATCACTTGATGAAAGTAGGGACAAGAAACTCCCTTTTTCTCAGGAAGAGACCTCTAGCAGGCAGCTGTTTGGCCTTTAAAAAAAAAAAAAAAAAAAAAAAAAACAGAATTTTTTTTTCACTCAGACACCCTGAAATCATTGGCTAATAATTTGTAAAAATTTGTTAATTTATTATTTTTAACTACATAAATAATACAATTCTGTAATAGTTACATTCTGATTATATAACAAGCTATTAATGATTAATAAATGTTGCCATTACTTTCCTAATTTTCTTAGCTCACCTATAAAACCACAGATTCAGTCAACCCTGATCTGAACAGCCTTCCCCAGCCTAATGTGAACCTAGACTACAAACAAAACCAAACAATGAGTAAGACAGGAAATGATGTTTAACCATCTATAAACACAAACTATTAAGTAGCAAATAATATTGTCATTTCGTGGTTTGTTAAAAGTAGAAAAACTGATGTAAATCTGTGTTGCAATGGTTATTGTAGACATGCCAGTAATCAGATTATGTATGGGTCTCAGTAAGAAACTTAGTTAAACATTTTACTAATAACTAATAGCAGTAATAACTTGGCGGATTGTAATAATAACTAGACTAATGTAGGGGGTCCAAAATGAATGTAATGTACTTGTCTGCCAAACTAAGTGAAAAATCAAGAATGAATTGGTCCTGGAGAGATACAAAGGTAACTACCAATTTATCGTTTATTACCAATGTTTATTATAAAATGTTAGACTTTTTTCTTTTACATACAGAGAAACTACAGCTCAAATGGGTCAGCCCCGTTTGGAGAAAAATAATCTGTCACGTCTCGGTGTCCAATTTTCTCTTGGACTTCCTCTGCTAGAAAAACCTTGTGATGCAAGTAGAGTTATAAAAAAAGAACTGAGCCATTCAGCCAATAACAGATGATATCATGTACTCTGATGCTTTGCGGTGTTCAGTCCCAGGTCGTGGGTGTTGTGTTGTGCTCTCTGAAGCGAGGATGACAGGCTCAGACTGTGGCTGATTTGATCAGATGTCAGCAGCCAGCACTTTCACCTGATCTACCAGCTGGGTGTAAACGTGAGCAGATGGGCCAGCCGACTGAGCCGCTGTCCCAATCCTCATATTACAATGCTGTTGCTGCTCCCCTCCGGAGTCCAGTCAATGGCCAAAGACTCCTATTCAAGCACCGTGGCTCCTTCTACAAAGCCGGTTATCTTGATTTGTAAATGAGCTGGATTGTTTAAGTGCTAATCCTCCAGATGAGATTGAGGTGATGTCTTACTCATTTTGATTCCTTTCCCTAGGTGGCGCTCTTGTTTTTTTTTAGCCTGTCCTCTAATTATCGACACTGACAAACTCCACTGTTTGCTTATATTAGATGTACATTTGGCAATTAACAACAAGCCGAGCCGCAGTCAGATTAACATAAAGAGTAATGTTCTGATAGGTAAACATGTGCTGCTCCGTTCTGTCTGCTATGTTTACAAGCGTTAATACTCCTCCTCCTCTTAAGCAATTAGCTGAAATATGACTAATTAGAGGTTATACATATGCAAACATCCAGTCCAATCCAGTCGGGCCCCCGCCCACAAACAGCAGTGGTGGCATTCACACAGACAACAAGCCATGAAGGAGAGACGGAGCGTTTTCGCCAGTGCCATTCACAATTATGAGCGCGGAGCAATTGTGTCTTATTAGCAGTGGTGGCGAGACTAAACTTTACCGGGCAGGGGTCCTCAGGGAGGGGGAAGTAAGAGGAAGGTGGTGGCGGTGGCGATGGAGGTGGGGGCGGAGGTAGCGAAGCAGCTGTTGCTGTTTGTTTATGCAACTCAGCAACATACGAGCGGTGGGGTCCCTCTCCGGCGCTTGGCGGGGCCTCGACTCTCCCTGCTTGATCTTTGAAGGTTGGGGCTGTTTGAACAATTCCTCCCAGTCCTCCCAGTGTCCTGCGCGCCACCATCTGTCTCCCCAGGAATGTGGGTAGAGTCAGCACACACCCCAGCATTTGTCAAGGCTGAACTGGGAGGAGGGAGTCGCTCTGCTTTTCCCCCTAGCAAGCTCAGAGAAAATGTGTCTCTCTCTCTTTTTTTCTTTTATCCATATTTACTAACCATTTAACATCCCTACCTCCCACTTGGAATTAATTGTTTTGTGAGTGACGAGCCAGGTTTACACACCCCGTGTTGTTGTTGCTGAGTATTATTATATTTTGATTTTTCTTTCCCTTTTTTTAAGAGAGGAAGGCTCTGTTTGAATTGCAAATGTGATGGATTGCAACTGATGTTTACCTTTTTTTTGAACAGCAAAATCAAGGCCGGGCCCATGTGCTGGCTTCTTTATCCCAAGATTATTAAAGAGACATTTGAGGGTTTTTTGTTTTTGTTTTTTTTGGGGGGGGGACCTAATTACTGCAACACATTTGCAGAGGGGAGGAAAGAAAAAAAAGTGAAATTCAGAGATGGTGTGAATACAGGTATGCTGGCGAGAGAGAGCTCACAGATGATTCTGAATACATTTTGGACTGATTAGACCCCAAATTAATGAAAAGTAGATCACATCGGCACCTCTAATGAAGGAGAAACGCTCTAAAAAAAGACTCTTTTCATTTATTCTATTTTCTGGGCTGCCAAATTCTAAAGGCAGGCCTCCTTTGGCTGTGCAGCCAGGAAATTAAAAGGTATGTGATTCTCTCTGTTATCGCCGCCGCTGCCTGTAGTTGCTCAATGGAGGTGGGAGTAGAAAGCCAAGATGCTTCGTTTGCGACAGGAGCCATTTGGCTTGTAGCGTGAACTGAACTCTTACCCCCTCCATGTTTGTACATTTTTCTTTTTTTTAAATCTCTTTCTCTCTCTCTCGCTCTTTTTTTTTCTCTCTCTCACAGCACCAATTGCTCAACCAAGCGGCCGGCAACCGCAAGTTCAAATGCACCGAGTGCGGCAAGGCCTTCAAATACAAGCACCATCTGAAGGAACACCTCCGGATTCATAGCGGTGAGTTGCAGGAAGAACGCTGCCCTGCTCTTTGAAAGTTTGTGGCGAGACGAGGTTGGGATATAAAGTAAATACTCTTCAGTTTTAAAGAACGACAACGCCACCCTGGGAATTTCACCCAGAGAATACTGGAAATGACACTAAATCACCAAAAAGGCACTTAGGTTCGCTATACTCAATCCAGAGACGAGGTTCAATAATAAACAAATTGACAATTTATTGGTAATTATTTAAAACACCGAATAAAAACATAATCATAAATATTCAAATACAAATATGCTTAAAAAGGTATTCAGAGCTGAGGCTTACCAGTGGAGGGGCAGGGATGCCACACACAACTAAAGAAAGAAAACACACCAAAACACAAGTGCAACACACTATCACACACTCACACTAATAAACTAGACAAGGCAGGTGTGTACACTCAAGGGATCCCACCACCAAGGCACCCTAGTCTCCTCCACATCGGCACTCCGCATCTGAATAAAAGAAACAAAGAAAATGTTAATATATTACAACAAACTAATGTGTAGCACCGGGGGATAACCCAACTGCAGGACCACACTGGTGATCTACAGCTAGAAAAAGGGCCTCCCACCAGTGGTGTAACAGAAAATCCAAACTACAAATCAAAAAGCAATAAAACAACATACAATCTGAATAAAACTCTAAAATCTGGAGCAAACGGAATCGCCGTACTGCTCCAACTTGCCGTCCACACGACGATAAGTTAACAGTCAATCAATATGCACGCCAGCTGACTCCGATAACCGGCATGCATATGGCCGTTGTCCACGCCGACGTCCACTGTAAAAGCTGACAGCAGCAGGGAAAGAATTCTCACAACGGGAACAGACGGTAAAAGCACAGCAAGGCAAAACAGCAGCACTTCAGTTCGCGTAGCTTGGCGCAAAACTAAGGCCCACACTTCCTGCGAAACATAATAAATAATTACTATAAAAGAACAATAGAAGGCAGAGAGCGTAACAAAAGTTGATTACGTACCAAGTAAGCCGGGTCACAGAACGTAAGCAGAATAGCTCAGAGGAGGCTTCTATAGCTACGACCAGCCGCGATGGAGGCTTCAGAAGAATAACCCGCAAATGATCTCCACCACACCGATGGGAAGTCAGGTGACCAAAAAGGAGATCACAGGCAAGCGACGCAGAGACACTCAAATGGCCACTATTTATACCAGCGCCCCCTAATGGGCCAGGCTGAAAGTGGGTTGGACCGAAGGATAACATTCATCCTGCCACATTCTCATAACGGTGATTTAAGGATCCACAGATATTCCTTTTGGTTTATTTTGGACACTCGTCGGCTGTTAATGGACACTGAAGTCCTCGGGGTGTGCAATATTTGCTTATGTGTGTGAAGCTTTTAAATTGAATTGAATTTATTTGTTTACTTGTTGCAAACTTTCCTTTTTATCAGCCTTAAACAAAGACTATTTTGTTGCAGAGTTCAGATGTGCACATTAAACTTACTTCAAAACTTCATGTACTGTGGAGCTGTTATTCTGGTAATACAAGCATGAAACAAATAGTATCCTTACCTAGGAAGCCCTATTGCTCAACTATAATTTATTATTTTATATAATTTAATTTAATTTTAATGCAGTTTTTTCAGATTATATTGACTTTAGGTTCAAAGCAAAACATGAAGAATTAAATAACTTTTACATTTTCTTAACAGTGCCCCAACTCTTAAGGAATTTGTTTTTTCAATTAATTCCTACAGTTTATTGGATGGGAGCCTTTTTCCCTACAAATAAAATCAAATAAAAATAATTTCATGTCCATCACACTTGTTTGAACATGCTTAAAATGTCCAAAACAAAAGTAGTCAGTGAGGTTTCCATGCCTTTGTGTTTAGTGTCTTTGTGTGCTCACTGAGCTGAGCAGAAAATGTTAAAGCTAATAAATGTTAAAGAATGGTTTACTTTCACTCAAAACATGTAAGTACAAAAAAAGAGCAAAGATCTCTAAACCAATTCAGTTTGGCAGAAAATAAAGAAAACGCAGACACTATACTGGAAGATTACCGGCTCTAGCGCATATCGCACATCTTGGCACAATTCAGTTAATTTCAATTCTGTTTTATTTACATAGCACCAGTTCACAGCAACAGCCACCTCAAGGCATTTTATATTGTAAAGTATAGACCGTAAAATAATATGAGAGAAAAAGCAAAATTGCATGACCCCCCTTTGAGCCAATTGGTTGTTTACTGGTCTTGGCTAACCATCTATATTTCTTGTTTCAGGTGAAAAACCTTATGAGTGCCCCAACTGCAAGAAGCGCTTCTCTCACTCGGGCTCCTACAGTTCCCACATCAGCAGCAAAAAGTGTATTGGCTTGATTGCAGTCAATGGCAGGATGCGCAGCAACATGAAGACAGGCTCCTCCCCTACCTCTGCCTCCGCCTCCCCCACTAACACTGCCATCACCCAGCTGCGACAAAAGCTTGAGAACGGAAAGCCACTCAGCCTCGCCGAGCACAACAACCACCTGAACATCAAGACGGAGCCGCTGGACTTCGACTACAAGCTGATGATGGCTTCTCATGGATTTGCCGCTCCTGGGCCTTTCATGAATGGAGGAGTGGGGGGAAACAGCCCACTTGGGATCCACCACAGCTCGGCCCAGAGCCCCTTGCAGCATCTTGGGATGGCCGGACTTGAAGCGCAGCTCCTGAGCTACCCGGGTCCACTGGGGAATAACCTGAGCGAAGTACAGAAGGTTCTCCAGATCGTGGACAACACTGTGTGCAGGCAGAAAATGGACTGCAAGCCAGAAGAGCTCTCCAAGCTCAAAGCCCACATGAAGGAGCTGGGATCCCAGATAGAGGAGCAGAAACAAGCGCTGACAACGGCTCAGGTCGGTCTTCCACTTGTCAATCACAACGGCGCCACCAAAAGCATCATCGACTACACATTAGAAAAAGTGAACGAAGCCAAAGCCTGCCTCCAGAGCTTGACTACAGACTCAAAGAGACAGATTAGCAATATCAAACGAGAGAAACCCAACCACATGCTTGAAGGAGGTGTGGATGAGAAGGTGCAGGAAAACAACATGTTTACACCTTACGCTTGCCAATACTGCAAAGAAACCTTCCCCGGGCCAATACCTTTGCATCAACACGAACGCTACCTGTGTAAAATGAACGAGGAGATCAAAGCTGTGCTGCAGCCCAGTGAGAATTTGATGCCCAATAAACCAGGGATATTCATGGAGAAGAACACTCACTTACCCTCCTCCGTGTTGTCTGAGAAGGTACTCACTGGGCCTCTTAACCCTTACAGGGACCACATGTCTGTGTTGAAGGCATACTCTGCCATGAACATGGAGCCCAACTCGGAGGAGCTGCTCAAGATTTCCATAGCGGTCGGTCTTCCTCAGGAATTTGTCAAGGAGTGGTTTGAGCAGCGAAAGATGTACGAGTACGGCACTAACAGGACCCCACCACTAGAGCACAGGAACAACATGGATATGGTTGTCGGAACAAATAACCACCACACTCCACCAAAAGACTCTTTGGCAGCTAGGTCGCCACTGTCTCTAATCAAGCCTACTGACCGCATCACATCACCCTCCATAGCAGAGCTCCATAACAACGTGAACAACTGTGACAACTCGCTCAGACATTTGAAAAACCACCAGTTCAGCGGCAGCCAAACCAAACCCACAGGTGAAAAGTTGGACCACTCCCGCAGCAACACCCCTTCCCCGCTAAATCTGTCCTCCACTTCTTCCAAAAACTCTCACAGCAGCTCCTACACTCCAAACAGCTTGACTTCAGAAGACCTGCAGGCTGAGCCGCTGGACCTGTCTCTGCCGAGACTCATGAAGGAACCCAAGCATGCACTGACTGTCAAAAGCAGACCTAAAGTCAACAGTATTACCATTGACCATAACAGCATCCCTTCTCCCCGAGAGCACTTCGAAGAGCCTTTGAACTTGGCCTATCTCAAAAAGGATTTCTCAGGCTCTACCAACAATGGAAACTTAGAAAAAAGCACTAGCCCCATCTTCGGCATTAACCCGTTTGCGGCCAAACCCTTGTACACGTCGCTTCCACCTCAGAGCGCTTTCCCACCCGCCACATTCATGCCCCCGATGCAGGCCAGCATACCAGGTCTTAGGCCCTATCCGGGCATGGATCAAATGGGCTTCCTACCACACATGGCCTACACTTATGCAGCAGGGGCAGCTACCCTTGCCGAGATGCAGCAGAGGAGAAAGTACCAGCGGAAACCAGGTTTCCAGGTAAATAAGCCACCTGTGGTTTTGTGAAAGCCCCAGGCTCACTCAGATTCTCTGAAATGATCTGAACTCATTTCTGTACTAATTAAAAAACCACTCAGGAGTTAGGAGAGTGAAACGCTCACCTGAGGTAGACTGAACTGGCATAGGCGATGGAGATAAACAGCTGTGACACAACCCCGGGGTGGAAAAAGTGAGGCGTCATTAGTGGGAGGAAAGGAGGGCCTGTGCAGCCTGTGTTCAGCTGTTTTAGCAGTAATATCATTCAGTGATGAAAAAGAAAAAGCTTTGAGGATTGCTTCTACTTCCTTGACTTCATTTTAACTGGATTATCTCATCCCGTCTTAATGAGCCTCCAGCCCTTCTACCAGAGTTTCATTTGCAGATTTATGAATGTTAGTGGTGTTTTAATTTTTACCCTCAAAAAAACACTGGCACAAAATATCAAACAGCATCAGGTTAAAATATATGACAGGACCCATATTGGCCCTAAAGTTTAATCTCGTTAAAGCTCTAATTGTTACCACTCTGCACAGTAAATTTTACCCGCTGGAGTACATTAATGCTCTCGACTCCAGTCCTCCTCCAGAGCTGGCCTGAACTCACATATTTTGTTATTAAATATGGGTGAAAGGCCTTTGTAAAAATGACAAAGGTGAGCCCCGGAGCTGTGCACTTCTCTGAAATTTCCCATTGCAACTTTGCTGCATTTTAAAGAGAGCCAAAGCCAAAATGAGCTTCTACATGTGGATTAATAATGCACAGTCTCCATGTTCATTACCAGTGAATGCTGAAGGCTGTTTAACATAGAGGGAGCCATTTTGATGAAAAAAAGTATTAATAATGTTTCCTATTCTAAGTTATTAAATTAGATTTTAAAAATACAGCTACAGGCGTTTAGTTCAAATTGATTGCAGAGTGATAGTGGTCCCTTCTTAAAACACAGTGCAGTGCTGTCCCCACATTATCACACACATATTCATTAAGGAAAGCTTCAGTGGCTCAATATTGGCCATTAAGGTGCACCTTCTGATTTTAATCATTATATGAGTTTGCAATGTCAAGAATGGCTCACTGTGCCTCCTCTAATGTTATAATATTGTTCTCCATCAATTCATATTTAAGACTAATCTTCATCATAAAAGAGAATTTTAAAGGAATGTGCAGAATTAACGCTCGTGTACAAAATTAGACCACACTGAATACACCATTATAGCGGTGTTTCATAATGAGGAGACTGTCAGTTATAGATGGGTGATATTACTGCAGAGCTGAAAGTTTTATAAGAAATAAACGCCGGTATGTGCTGGTAATCAAAAATGCATGAGAACATGTAGCGTTGTGTGATTGTTTGGGAGGAACGCTTCAGTGTAATGATCCTATGTGGACAAATGGTGTCTGGCTAGATATTTTTATGATCTTTCACCAGCTATTGTTTAAAGAAAAGAGGATATTCACGACTAAATAACTTCCTTTTTTTGCGTTGATCTTCTGGACTTTCCTTTAAAATTTAACAGTTAGTTTAGAAATTAGCATGCTATCAGTAACTTTATATTAATGTAATATGAAGCAGTTATGACCTAAACTCACAAAAATCAGCTAATAATGTAAATCAATGTAATTTAAAATAATATAAGTATCAAGTATGAGCTTTTCCACCAACGTAGATTGAGCTACAAAGTGTTTGTAGTTTTGCTAAATGACACTCTCAAAGCATACTAATTAGCTAACAAACACTTAGCTGTTAATATAGCAATTAGCATGACACCTAATTGCTAACTTTTTGTCAAACTTCATACAATTTTTCAAGATATATCATAGCAAACCTAAATATAAGAAATTGCAACTAAAATTATAAACATTAGCTTTCTCTCAAATTAGTATTAGGAGTTAATAAACCGGCACATGAACACAGGCACCTTATTTTTCCTTAATTTAGTTATAATTAACTGTCACCTTAAAAGATTATATAGCTTGAAAATGTAACTACTAGTACAAGGTTGTTTTTCTAGCAAGACAAAGTTAGCAGGAAAAATAAACTTTAGCATTTCTAACATACATATTCTAAAAAAATAAACAACTAATAAACTTTTTTCACATTTAAAAAAGTATACACTGCTTATAAAGAGCTTATAGGTTTTATAGCTTTATAGATAAAATAAACTCCACTTTTCATTAAAACCAGATAGTGGGTTAACAAATATTAGCTTTTTTGCTACAGCGGCTTAAGGTAAATACCCTTCTAAAGGGGTTAAAAACTCCCAGCAGCTCAGAAAATATTTATTGTGTTTGCTAAAAAAAATTTGTCACACCTTTTGAGATTATAACACGAACGCTCTTTGAGCAATGTGTAGCATTTTGATATTTACTCTTAATTTACAGTTAGCTTAGCAATTTACACTTCAGAAAAGGGTGTCTTCTGGTTAAACATAACTATAAATAAATAAATTTTTGTTTGAGTCACATTAAGAACATAAACTCATAATTTAAGTAAAAATTTAAAGGGATTACATGTGGAATAATGTCAGCAACAGATATTAGCAACATTTACATGAAGCTAGCTTAAGCTAGAGTCATGTTATTTGCCACATACACAGTGACCACCTCACTGTTTTCTCACTTTTAAAAGAATATACAACATCTCATCATCACACTAAATTCATTATTGTGTTATCCTTTCTCCCTTTTTTTTGTTTGTGATTTTTTTTCTTTTTAGGGGGACCTGCTCGACGGTACACCAGATTACATGTCAGGGCTGGACGACATGACAGACCCCGACTCCTGTCTGTCGCGGAAGAAGATTAAGAAGACCGAAAGTGGTATGTACGCGTGTGACTTGTGCGACAAAACATTCCAGAAGAGCAGTTCCCTTCTAAGACACAAATATGAACACACAGGTATATACTGTTCTAGACCCTTATTTTAAACCCCATGCTTTTTTTATGTTTTAAATGTTTGTGTTGCCAAATCCTATCAGTATGAATATATTTTAATATATATAAATATTTTTTTATGTTATCCCCCTTTTCCCTCCTTCTTTCCTTCTCTGTTTAACCCTTAAGTTGTATATATGTAAACCCACACCTAACTTGCTTCTTCATTGACAGGGTTGAAATCCAGCGAATGAGTAAAGGCTTTGTGTGTTCTTTTTCTGTAATTTTGCAGGTATAGGCAGGATTGTACCATTTATTTCCCAATCATGTCTTCCTGTATGAACCACTTTGCTATCTTTAAAGACACACATCAATTCACCTAGATATGTAAAGCCAGCAAAAGGCCCCCTAATGCCTTTATCGGCCCTATTATTGACGATAGATCACATCAGCGGAGTAGTGCTTAGAAGCTTCAGAGCACCGATAACAAGTCTTTCATTATAGTTATTATACAGAGATCCTCTTTCACCAAGTTGCATCATTTATTTTATCCACTATCTGTAGAGAAGCGCTCTGTGCTTTACGCAGCCTTCGTGTTATCTGGTTGGACATAAAAGGGAGGGAGGCTCCACCGTCAGATCTCCTCTTCATTTAAAAGAGAAAATATGGGGTGGGGCGCGGGGATGCGTTATCTCCACTCCTGATGCGTCGCTGTGTGTTTTTAACAATATCGTGCCAGATGTTGGACCTGGAGTGCAGTTTCGGAGCTGTCAGAGGGGGGAGTCATGTGATTTGTGCGAGGCAGGAAGCCATATTTCCACACGTGGTGAGCAGCAGTTAGGGAAATGCCAAAATTAGAGGCTTCTTTGTAGCTTTTTAAAAAGAATCCAGGTATATTTTAGGTGAAGGAGTGTGGGGAAAAAGTGCCATTTAGCCAGCCATAAAACATCTCACCCTGCACTCTTGGACAGCTCGGGTTTCTCATTTTGAGCCTTGGCATCTGAGCCGCGCCGTCATATTTGGTAGGGAAAGAGCTCCAGCTCAAAACCTAATATAGTCCCAGGCCTCGCCATGAACTCGAATTGCAATTGGAGATGAGCAGGGTTACCCCTCGGAGCCTTCCCCGCCCCACAGCCCCATCTCGGGTTTGTTTACCCCTTTGTCGCCTTCTCTGTTTGTTTGCTTTTGCAGTAGTTTATTTATGTTGCATTCATCAGTGTGGCACGCAGGGCCTAAAATAAGTAGTTGCGGTTGAGTTTCTTCATGCTTCAACCACAGGAGGGGAATTTCCATAATGTAGGCCTGTGAATGCGAGCACGCTTTTCTCATCGTGCTCCCAATTTGAATAAACAAATAGCCCAAAGTCGTAAGTTGGATTTAATGCTCGGTGATGTCATTTTTACTCCATGCCATCCAGTTCATCAGAGTTTTTCCTCAATATTTTGCTTTGATTCTGACTTGTGTGTGTGTGTGTGTGTGTGTGTTTGATTTGCTGTGGCTGCAGGACGCCTCTCACGTCCCTTTCGTTTTTTCTCTGCTTTGTGTCTCCGCAGGCAAGAGGCCGCACCAGTGCCAGATCTGCAAGAAAGCCTTCAAACACAAACACCATCTCATCGAGCACTCCAGACTGCACTCGGGGGAGAAACCTTACCAATGCGACAAGTGCGGGAAGAGGTTCTCGCACTCGGGCTCATACTCGCAGCACATGAACCACCGCTACTCCTACTGCAAGCGTGAGGCCGAGGAGCGGGAGGCCGCAGAGAGGGAGGCCCGCGAGAAGGGCCACCTGGAGCCCACCGAGCTGCTCATGAGCAGGGCGTACTTGCAGGGCATGACTCCTCAGGGTTACCCAGAGCTGGCGGAGCGAGAGGCTATTCTGAGGCATGACGTGGTGAACGGAGGGATCAGAGATGCAGGGCGAAAGGAAGTGGATGGAACGTACGCAAAGATTGGACGGAGGGACGACGAGTTTGAGGAGGAGGAGGAGGAGAGCAAGAGCATGGACACGGACCCGGACACGTTGAGGGACGAGGAGGAGAACGGAGAGCACTCGATGGACGATAGCTCGCTGGACGGCAAAACGGAAACCAAATCGGATCACGAGGACGCGATGGAGGATGGCGTGTAATCGGCGGTGACACTTCAGAAGCTTCCCATCTTTAGAAGTTTAAAAAAAGAAAAACTAATGAAAAAAAAAACAAAAGAAAAGAAAAGAAAAAAAGTTTTTAAGTTTCTCTCTTTTCGGTTCAAGTATTCTTACCTGCTCGGTTTAAAACGCCGTGTTTTAAGCTGTACGTGCACGTGCCTGAAGCTTCCGGGAAGCTTGACGGACTCCTCAACGTGGACTCAAATATCAATCCGGAAGAGGAGGAGGAGGAAGAAGGAGGCATTGAAGGGGGAAGGGGGAGGCTTGGGTTTGTGAAATAAGCTGCATTATGCAAACCGAACAATGAATAAATGAATACATTTCAAAAAATGTACAGTACTAAGGCCTAAAAATATGTGTGGTGCTAACCTCCTCAAATAAAAACCCCTGTGTTCCATAGTATTTATAGCACAACTAGTGACTTGTACAAATTGCACTCCGCTTCTATAATCATGAACAAAAATAATAAAAAGTATTGCCTATGTATATATTTATACAGTGTTGGAAAAAGAGCAGTAGTATCTGCACTACTACAGTCCTTCAGTATTACCTTTGTTATCACCAACCTACCTACGGTGTCGTCTTTAGTTTTCATCTCCAGCCACACTGTTTTAGGCCTCTTGAATCAAATGAAGGAATTAAAATTCAAAGACTGTGTGAAGGAGCTTTCCCCCCCCGTTTATTTTTTTGTTTGTTTCTTTATTATTTTTTTTAAAAGAGACCTTCATTTTAAGGGAAAATACAGTTTTACGGACAGATGTTGTTTTTTGGGGAGGGTCAAAAAAAAAATGAAGGACGAAGCCTTTGTAAGGTGTTTTTGATAAGAAAAAAGAAGCCTTATATGCAAACCTTTTAACCTGTGTGTTTTCTGCAAGTGCCACCCTCGTATTGTGTAAAAGGAAGGTTACTTTTTTTCACCAGCTTCAGTATTGATGAAATGGTTCACCGTTGTTCTTTGAAGCACCCGTGTCAGTATTATAGGCAGCAGTTCCTTAGTTTACATTATGTTGTGCAATGTTTTCTCACCTCTTTTCTTTGTCAGTATTACACCAAACCATTTTTTCTTCTTTTTTTTTTGAAAACAACAAATTGCATTTCATTTATTTGTAGGTTGAAAAGAAAACATTATTTATGTGGCCCATTTTATATTTCCTAATTTTATTTATTTCATACTGTTGTGTACAGTACTATAGTTCTTCAATATATAGATATATTTTAGTAAAAAGGAACATGGTGTCGATCATAGGGGCAAATTTTACGTAAAGAGAGCATTTATTGTGTTTTGAAACATTGTGAAATGCGAAGTTTAATCTTATTTTATTTTTATTTTTTTTTCCTTTATTTTCCAGCTACTGGAAAATTCCAAATTTGGGAACTTTTATACAATTGTGAAAACACTGTATTTTCGACTGAAAAATTCCACTTTCTTCATCTTTGTTTCTTTTTTTAAGCTAAAAAAAATGAAGAGGGACTGTTAAATACTATGTATGATATCATGACTGAAGAAGAATCTTTCCTGAAATGTCTTTGTAAAAGTATTATTGAATTCTTAATTTGTAATTTCTCTTGAAAATGACCCTGCTCGAATAAAAGTAGCCAAATTACAGAGTACCAAACCCTCGGGGCTTCGTGTTTGTTCACAAACGGTGAGGTGTGCTTGGCTTCGTCACAATGAACTCTTTCTTTTCAGATGGATTAAAGTCAACTGAGCCCGGCCCTCCTGCTGATTATCACTATTTTAAGATGAGAAAACAACATAAATGCCACGACCAAAGTTTTAAACAATAAAGCCAAAAATATTCTGTATTAGTTTCTTAGTAAATCACATTAAATGACTAAAACTTGGATTCCAGTCACTGGAATGTGTGAATGTGAATCAATCTGCCAATGAAAATAGTCTCATCCTGTTTTTACTGAATTTGCTGAAATGTGCTGTGTCCAGCTGTTCTGGAAGTGTTCTTTTACAGGTTAAAAAATGCTGTACATATAAAACAAATTATTAATTTAGACAAGAAAACACAAAGTGAAGCTTTTTAAAACCTCTAAAAAATATTAAAATCATATTTGGAAGCTTTTCTTTTGAAACAAATGACATTTTAACGCTTTAATTAAAGCATCTTGAGCAAATTGCTGTAAGCAGATAACATACTTATGTAGCTGTCAGCAGGTTTAAGAATCAAAATGATTTGCTTTGTTTCACTGAGTTACTCCCGCTGATTGGAGGACCAAATGTACACCAGAGCAAACCTACGACTACTACTTACTTAAAGGCTGGTTTAAGGCAAGAAAACACAAGGCGAAGACACATTTAAAGGTTTTTAAAGCATATTTGAAGCTTTTATTTTGACGCATGACAATTTTGATAAACTCCTTGTTGTTTCACTGAATTGATCCGACTAACTGAAGGATCTAACATGCACCGATCCAACTTATCCCTGATAATTCTAAATAAATACACCACCTCCGCTTAATAACTGATTAAAAGCTACTACAAGAAAACTCAAGACACATTTAAAGGATTTAAAACCCTTAAAGGTTTTATTTAAAGCTCGTTTTGAAGTATGAGATTGTATGATAATATTTAATAGTTCATAATAAACCCCCCTCTTCCTCCCGTTATAGTGAAGCACCTGAGAAGCTACAGTGATGACAGTAATAAAAATGCTGCATGTATCATTCAATATCAACACTGATTATTGAAAAAGCACGAATAGTTTAAATAAAAACACATTTGGAAGTTTTTGTATTAAAGTATTAAAATATGGTGTTTATTGAGCCTTTAACTATATTCTTTATATTGCTTTCAGCTAGAATAGATGTGTGATTTAAAGGCATCTTTTGCTGTTTCTCCACATTTTTGAAGTAAAGGGTAGTTCTATATATTCTATATGTGATTTTCAATTAAAAACCAATATTAAAAAAAAAACAAGCAAATGCAACTGCATTCCCAGATTACTTTAAAGGCTTCAGAAAAATGTCAAAATCAGTGAAATAACACTAGATAAAAAGAGCAGAAGCTTTTAAATGTAAAGAAACTTTTTTGTGATTTTTATTTTGAAGTATGACAACATAACATTAAAGCACCTTCAGCTGATCTGAGTTGCTGAAAGTACATTTAGGGAAGAAAGTATCATCTTTAGGTTAGGTTCAACTATCTGAGATCCTGGGACCTGCGATTTTTATGGTTTTGTGAGGATTATTTCAAATATAAAATGTTAGGAGCTGATGACTAAAATTTTCTGCTGCTTTTGTTCTACCAGCATTAAACAATAAATGTCATTCAGATTTAAAAGTGTCACATTGGACATGAAACATGTGACCTCGATTTTTTTATAAAGTTTCACAGTGAAACATCTCTAAAAATTGAACATTTTTATAACAGCTAGTGAAAAAAAAAGGAACTTTCTGCCTTTTAATTGTTTATCTATCAATTGTTTACTTCAGTGTAGTCTGAATGGACATGAAGGAAGTGTTTATAAGAAGATAAAAGTTGTAAAACCTTAGAAAATAGAGTAAAAATTTAAAATTTATCCCATTTTCCAAAGCCTTTGCTGGGCTGACTCTGGCCCCCAGGCCTTATTTTTGACACCTGGGGTTTAAACCCTATCAAACTGATAATATCCAACAGAAAGACCAAAAAACTACTAATAATGAAATTCACTGCCTACAGAATAACACATGTATTAATCTGCTACTGAAAATAGTACTTATAAATAGTCCAAATGCACTACTTCATTTTGATTAAGTGTAAACTACAGTGATCAGCTGTTTTGGTAAATTACTAAACTTTTTCTTTGATGAAACTGTGTGTTTTTACCTGACTTATTCAATTAATATTTATTTGTCTGCACAAGACAGCATTTATTTTTAATGGAGACAATGGACGGGGTTAATCAGAAGCTCTTTTAAAGCTTCTTGAATGTGTGTGAGTATATAAAAGTTGTGAAATCTGCTTGAACAATTAAAGTACAAGTTTGTGAAATCGTGTGTCCAAATCAGAGCTGCCAACAAATTTTAACTGTCTTAATGTGGTTCGTTAGCCGAGGGTTCATTGCAGGGTGGTCTTCCTTGTCACCTAATAAGTGAAAGATCCTGGTTTGATCCAGGAAGAGAGATGCAAATCCCTTTGGGACTGCGTCTGGAATGATATCTCGTGTTAAAAAAATTTACATTTAAAAACCTGCCAAATCAAATGTGTGGAGCTACCATTTTCCAACTAGGTTATTTCGTGTCTAGCATAAGAAATGGCTTTACCTTTTCAGGCACATTACAAAGATCTGTAAACAAGGATTGACTCAATTTCTCCTTTCAAAATAAAGCTACCAATTTCAAATTAAAGCATTTGCAAGTATCTATTCAACATTATAATTAAATATAACAAAAACAAACACTGCAATTATGGTTCAAGGATGCCAAATGTAAGCATTTGTTTCTTTTCTATCATGACATTAAAGATTTCTTGGGTTTGGACTTGTGGCGAGACTGAAGAAGACATCTGAAGGTTTCATGTTGAACCCGTGACCTGCATTTTTTCACCGTTTTCTGACATTTTTTTTCTCCCCTAACCAAAAATCAGCTCCTCATTTCCTGAATCTCTTTTTTTGAAACTTCCCTCTCCCCTGACAGGTGGACTCCATCGGAGGAGTCCTCTCCAGTGGAGAAGACGCTCGCTTCTATCATCCACTCACGCGGCGTTATGCAGATTAAAAGCAACATCAAAAGGCAGAGATAAAAGCGCCAAAGGTTGAGCGATGCCAAACATCAGAACGCGCTTTGCATATCTCGATTTTCCTATCGATCGGCACGCCATCGGATCATGCGCGGACCTTCTCGCAGATAAAAGAGGGGGTCTTAAATGATTAGCTGATGAATTTGATAATGTGCCGTGAACCGCCTGGACAATTACGCATGCGGAAAAATGAGCGGGTGAGGAGGGAATCCTCTGGAGTATATCACTATCATTAAGGGAGAAATTTTCAACCTTCCTCTACTTCTGCATTTTACATCTATTAGACTTGCATACAAGACTGCGTCCGCCACTCTCTAACTTTACAAGCCACTAATGGGGAAGGTCAAAGGTCGAGATGGGAGTGATGAAACATTCCTGCAACCCTAAAGTAAAGGAGGCAGAGAGTGAATTGGAAACAGAGGAAAGAAATGACAGGATTTCAACTTATTAGATGGTGTAGAGGAAAATAAAACAGGGAAAAGGTGCAAAAGGCAGAAGATGAGTTTTCCACTTCTGTTTACATTAGAATCTGCTGATTTCTGAAGTGTGTCTGCCATCCAGCTCCTGCGCGTTTCTTCCTTCTGTATGAATTCCCGCTGTCACTCTTAAATATTGACTGACACTGATGTTGATCCAGTCTACTCTTACATTTACTGATCAATACTGTCTCATACTATTAGCCCTGGGCCCAGAGGAGGACAGCTTTTAATTGCAATCAAGCTGCATGATGGTGCCCTGAATTGATTTTTTTTCTGTCTGTGTGTTTCTGTATGTTTGTGTGTGTGTGTTTTCTATAAATATGTTTTGACAGAAAATTGAAATTTGCTCCTTTAAAATTTTTAAGCTGCACATCACACAGAAAAAAATACATAAAACAAATAAATCAAAAATAAGAGAGGAAAATAATTCCAGTAGCTGCAGTCCCTCTAGCAGCCACTAGAGGCTGGCTCCTACAGTGAGTCTCTCCACATAGACTCCCATGTTAAAAGGTCCAACTTTACAGCAGAAATAAACACAATTATATAGGGTTATGAAAACAGTTTTAATCTCTATACCTGAAGCCCAAATTTGTGAAAACTGCACAGGTTTTGAGTTTTTTAATAACTTACCCATTTCAATTGTTTCAGGACTTAAAATTATGCAGTAGTAGGGGTGTGACCGTGGATGCCAACCACAGACAGTAAGAAGTAGAAGGTGGGAATGAAGATGACTGGACTACAGCAGTGAGTTTGATACCATGAGATGTAAAGAGTAGACAACAGCTAGAAAAGCAGGCAGCCCAGTGAGATCTTCCTTATTGTACCTGCTTGGTTCTTTGCTAATATTTCAGTCATGTGTAGACACAACACTGGTTCATCAGCCTTTCTTATGCTTGAATTTTAGGTCAGTGTAAAATAGCTTAACAAACAAACAAAAACAAAACCATCCACACGAGGATGGTCAGGACTGGACTGAAAATGAGTAAAAAAGCAGAGAAAAACATTGAAAGACCTTCAGAGTTACGAATTATGAAGAGAGCCTAAAAATCCCAAAATAAGTCACTGAAGTCTGCTGCTTTAAATGCAGTTTTATCACCAACAAATATTCATTTTCACATCTTTCAGACTGATCTGTGAAAACCTTGAGCCTGATCGCATGTCTCTCTCTGGTGTTAAGAAGCTGAAAAAGCAGACCTGTCTGGCCGCTCTTCTCGGGCATCGGGGCAGCGATTTTGATCTGTTCTCATGTAAAACGGTGGTGGGAGCACTACCCGGCTCATAGAACATTTAAAAGGGAGGAAAAACAACAACACAAGCGTGTAGTAGTAATTCATACGAGTGTCATGCAGCCATATGCCTCGGCCAGATTGGTGGTGTATTTTGGACAGCTGAGCTCTGATGATTCAGTGCTGGGCCTTGTATAGACCAAAGCTAAGTGTACATTTTGCCTCGGGCTACTCTGCTGCCTCCACAGATACACTTAGTAGTAAAATCGACTCGTTTTGCATTTAAAAAATGCTTGTCCGTCTTGTATTATTCATCGTCTTCACTCCTTTACCTGCATTTCTCATCCTCAGAGAGACACAAAGGTCATTTGTCAAATACCGTAGGTGATTGTCAATCAACTCTATTTATACACCAGCTTATAAATACAAAACCGGCGCATACATGTGCTTTAAGAAGCCGAGGGGTTACATTATGGAAAAAGGGAGCCAGAGCATGAAACATCAACAGCGAAATGAAGTCGTAAGGGAAAAAAAGATCACGCTTTAATGCACAAAATATGACTGATAGAGCATGACAGAACACGTCGGAGGCCAGTGAATGAAAATAGGTTTGAGGTTTGGTTGCAACTGAGGATTTGAGGGGCATTTTTTCCATTTTGAAGTCAGTCTGGGCTCCACTGGAGAACAGATTAGTCCCTGAAATATTCAGAGTATATGACTCAGTGCTAGCTTTGCATTTGATGAGGAGAAGAGGAGGCTGTACAAGACCAGCCAATCCAATAAGTGAAGCAAAGGATACTGAGAGGTTTAGCATCCATGTAAACAGGTTCAACTTCCTTTCTTGTAGTTTTTCCACCCTCAGTGGAACAATCTAGAACTGTGTAAGTTACATGTGATCTCCTCCTCTTGTCTTTTTTAATGCTGATCCTAGACCTGTTCTTGGAGCCGGTGGTGTGTCCAGAACAGTTTTAAGTCATTTTATTTATCCAGACTTAAGAAGAGTAGAAATGCACCTGAAATTCAAGTAAAGCAGAACTAGTATGAAAATGTGGCTGTGTAGTCCCCAAAGCTCCAAATTAGGTGCATCCATGTCAGATTAGCTCGTTTAAGTTTGAGCAAACTGTGAGCAAACTTTCAGAACACACGCACTAAAAAAATAGCTTTTTATTTTCTGTGGAGCATTGCTGAGGTGTAAAAGTTCAAATCTGGCGAGGCACAGAACATTAAAGAGTCTGAATCATGTTTTATTGGGGTTAAAATCAAGTGAGCCTGACAAGTAAAGAAACAGAGATCGGACGTAATCGGCATGAGGCTGATGACAACTTCCTGTGTAAAGGACATACATCATTAGACGGTGAGTGCGAGGATCCGTGTGGCTGTCTGGGTGCTTGCCTGTTTTTGTGACCACATGGACAGTTGGCGAACTTCAAAGAAGTACAACAATAATGACTACTCGGCCATCGGCTCTCCAGCTATCAATGTCCACAGTGGAGAGTAACCACATCACCCTGAGCACTCCAGATCTCAGACACTAACCAGTGTCAGGTCTGGTTTATACCTGGATGGGAGAGTTTCAGGGAACAACAGGTGCTGTAAAGTAGAGGGTAGCTGTGTCTTTGGAGGTGGAGTGAGGTGATCTATTTACCAGATGGTTAGTTGTTTGATCCCGAGATCTTTTAAATGGCATCCTAACTTTTTTGGAATTGGAGTTGTATTTGTCTCTGAATGGAAAAAGTTAGAAACAACTGAACTCAGAGGTGTTTTGAGGTGCATTGAACACTGTTTTTATCTGAAACTTTCCTGGCCGAGGAAGGGGGAGGTCTTGCATTCATGCGCAGCTTTCATTAAGTATCCAGTGAATGCAGATGCATGTTATAGCAGGTGTAAAGGTGGTGTTCCTGACAACCCAGCAAGCACGTTTCATATTTAACCATCGATGCCATGAAAAAGGTTTGAATGAAGGGAAAAAAGAGGAGACTCTCACACTTTTGACCTCATTAAATTATTTACATATCCCCATATGCCACCCGGACCATTCGCAGGGCACATGAAGGACGGGCCTGGGCAAAGACGGGAGAGAGAAAACACTCCTCGGACCTGGCACTCGGCGAGAGAAAGTTCAATGACACGCAGGGAGGAAAAGCGCAAGTGACCAGCAGGGATTAGCCAATCAGAGCTTCAGAAGAGCAGCCAGCTGTTCATTCTGGCTGGAGTGAAAAGAGCTGTGGAGCAGGTGGTGCAGTCCGGTGCCAGCGGTGCTACAGAGGAGGGGAAAAAAGGAGGTGAAGAAGAAGAGGACGATAAAAGAAACCCATCCTTGCCTAATGCAGAGCTGTTAATGCATTACTTTTGGACTTGGTGTCTTCTTTTTTTTTGGCTGCCTGGTGCTTCCTTTGCCTGCAATTATTATGCATAAATATTCCAGGGACATAAGAATATCTCAGCTATTTATGGGCCATTTTGGGAAATGGGTCCAAAATGCTTCACAAAGCATAAACGAAAAAGCAATTAAGTAAAAGACAGCAAAGGTAAAAGTGAGTCAGGAGTCATGCATAGTCTACAAATGTAAAATAAAAAGGTCATTACATAAAGCTGATAAAACTGAAACGAGTTTACATTTGATTAAAGAAATTACCAGATTTGAATAAATGGAAACTAATGAGTTAACTAAAAGTAAAAGGAATGCTAAAATATAATCATAAATGTTTCAAATTCTACCATCTGTCACAACTTGGGCGAATTACACACAGTAATTCGGCATGCCCGTGTGGCGTGCTGGCTAGACCCAAACGCGGCGAAGGCTAGCGGTGGGTTGGAACAGACACGCAGTTATTCTAGTAACGATCAGTGCACGAAGCGTGGCTTCGGAACTGGCGTTACAGACGGAGAGCGAGCGGAGCTGGGATGAGAAAAAGAATCGAAGGGAAAAACACTCACAGTTGCTGAATCAGGCGGAGACTGATGTCGGCAAAGTTTTGGAGCTCCTGACATGAAGAGAACGATGTCTGAGCGGCGAACAGGTGGGTGGCGTCTCTTTTAAACCCGGCCCTGTGATCAGCTGATCACCAGCTGACAGGCCTCCCCCCCCCCGAAGACCGGCACCCGACGGTCCAGGACGGCGGCGACGGAAATCCGAGATGAGGGAAGGATCCAAGACGAAGTGGGACGGCACCCAGGAGCGCTCCTCAGGACCGTAGCCAGCCCAGTCCACCAGATACTGGACCCCTCAACCCCGGGGACGGAAGTCCAAGATCCGCCGGACAGTGTAGACAAGACCCCCATTGACGAACCTGGGCAGAGGCGGGGCCGGGGAGGGGGGTGCCAGCGGGGAAGTAACGCGCCGTTTAAGCTGCGAGACGTGGAAAACCGGACGGACCTTCATGGCGGGTGGAAGCCGGAGACGATAAGTCACGGGGTTGAGCCGGGCAGCGATCTCGTACGGGCCAACGAACCTGGGAGTGAGCTTCTTGGACTCGGTGCGGAGCCGCAGGTGCCTTGTGGAGAGCCAGACGCGATCCCCCGGCTGGAATGGATGACCCGGGCGGTGGCGGCGACGATGCTGCTTGGTGTACAGAGCGTTGGCTCGGGAAATGGCAACCTGCGCCTTGATCCAGGCCAGACGACAGCGGCAGACCATCCGTTCAGCAGCAGGCACGTCGACCTCTGCCTCCTGATGGCTGAAGATAGGAGGATGAAAACCATGACAAACTTCAAAGGGCGAGAGACCGGTGGCAGAAGAGACGTGAAGGTTATGAGACAGCTCAGCCCACAACAGGTAACGAGGCCAAAGCGACGGTTGGGCGGAGACGAAGCACCTCAAGAAGCGCCCCAGCTGTTGATTGGTCCGTTCAACCTGCCCATTGGTCTGAGGGTGATAGCCGGACGAGAGGCTGGGAGACGCTCCAATCAGGCGGCAAAAGGCTTTCCAGAACCTGGCGGTGAACTGAGGCCCCCTGTCGGAGACTATGTCCTTGGGGAACCGTGAAGCCGGACGACATGGTTCAAGAGGAGCTTGGCCATCTGTTTGGCGGAAGGGAGACCGGCCAGGGTGACCAGGTGCACCGCCTTTGAAAACCGGTCTACAAAGGTGAGGATGGTGTCAAGACCGTCCACGGATGGGAGGGCGGTAACAAAGTCAAGGCCGACATGGGACCAGGGACGTCCTGGCACAGGGAGAGGGCGAAGGTCGCCAGCGGGAGGCTGAGTGGAGGACTTGGCCCGAGCACAGGTGTCACAGGCGGAAACTAATTCACGGACGTCCCGAGTCATGGAGGGCCACGACGGAGGAGTTGGAGGGTCCTGTCAGGCCCCGGGTGACCAGAGAGTGGGGAGGAGTGAGCCCAGAGCAAGGCCTCCTGACGGCACCGGGATGGTACATAGAGCCTCCCAGCAGGGGTGTCAGGCGGAGGTGGTTCGGCGTTCAGGGCATCCCGGATAGAGTCCTCCAAGGGCCACCGAAGGGGGGCAGCGAAGCAATGAGAAGGTAGGATAGGTCCAGGGTCTGACGTGAGGCCATCCTGGGCGAACTGTCTGGAGAGAGCGTCCGCCTTAGCGTTTTTGGAACCAGGGCGGTAGGCGAGGTGGAAATTGTAAGGCTCAAAGAATAAGGCCCAACGGGCCTGCCTTGGGTTGAGCTGCTTGGCAGAACGAATATGGATCAGGTTCTGATGATCAGTCCAGATCAGAAAAGGGTCTTTCGCTCCCAGGAGCCAATTCCGCCACTCTTCTAAGGCCCACTTGATGGCCAGGAGTTCTCGGTCTCCGACACCATACTGTTGCTGCGTGGGAGAAAATTTCCTTGAGAAATTGCAGCATGGGTGAAGTTTTCCATCCGGGCCGTGTTGAGAAAGGACGGCGCCAGCGCCAACATCAGAGGCATCCACCTCCACCACAAAATCTCTGGCAGGATCAGGGTGGAGCAGGACGGGGGCCGTAGTGAACCGGTGGATAAAGTCTTGGAATGCCTGTTTTGCACCTGGGGAGAGGCAGAAGGGCTTAGGCAGGTTAGCTGGTTTGGTGAGGAATGTCAGTGGGGCGACAACGGTGCTGAAGTTACGGATAAAGCGCCGATAGAAATTGGCAAAGCCCAGGAAGCTCTGTAGCTGCTTAAGGCTGGAGGGCTGAGGCCACTGGGTCACGGCTTGGACCTTTTGCGGGTCCATGGTCAGGCCATCGGAGGAGATGGTGAAACCTAGGAAGGTGGTGGACCGCTGATGGAAAGCACACTTCTCCAGTTTGCAGAACAGCTGGTACTCAAGCAGCCTGCTCAGCACGGCCCTCACATGGCGAATATGGTCCACTTCGGTGCGGGAGTAGATCAAGATGTCGTCTAGATAAGCAAACACCCACCGGCCTAGATTATCCCGCAAGACATCGTTGAGCAGATGTTGGAAGACAGCAGGGCTGTTGCAGAGGCCGAAGGGCATCACCAGGTACTCCCAGTGCCCGTTAGGGGTGATGAAGGCCGTCTTCCATTCGTCCCCTTCCCTAATGCGCACCAATTTGTAGGCGCTACGTAGGTCTAGTTTGGTGAAGATGCAGGCCTGGGACAGGGAATCGAGCGCGGTGGATAGCAGAGGAAGAGGATGGCGGTTCTTGACAGTGACTTTATTCAAGCCCCGATAATCTATACAGGGGCGGAGCCCTCCATCTTTCTTCTTGACAAAGAAGAATCCAGCAGCAGCAGGAGAGGTAGAAGGGCGAATAAAGCCCTGTTGGAGAGCCTCAGCAACGTACTCCTCCATGGCCTTATTCTCTGCGGGTGACAGAGAGAACAGGCGACCACGAGGAGGGACCGCTCCCGGGAGGAGCTCGATGGCCATGTCGTAGGAGCGATGAGGAGGTAGAGTAGATGAGGCTCGCCTCTTACTGAAGACCTCAGATAGGTCGTGGTAAGCCGGAGGGATCTTATCCAGATCAATGGGCTCCGGGGGTGAGGCCTCTTCTGACTTTGAGGTCTTTTGGGTCCGAGAGAGAAGGCAGCGGCGTGGACACTGGGGACCCCAATCCAGGATCTGGCAGGAAGACCAGGAGATGTGGGGGTCATGTTGACGGAACCAGGGGTATCCAAGGATGAGAGGAGAGGAAGTGGCCGAGACTACTAGAAACCGGACCTCCTCCTGATGATCCCCAATAGACATGCGAACCGGCTGGGTCTGGAACTGGATCGGGTAGGGTTGGAGGGGTCACCCATCTACTGAGGTCACCGGGAGAAATTGATCAACAGAAGTTAACGGAATGCGAAGTCGAGAGGCTAGTTTTTGGTCCATGAAGTTCTCAGCGGCTCCGGTGTCCAGGAGGGCTTTAGATGAGAACTGTTGGTGTTTCAGGTGAAATATTACTGGTAACAGAAAACGAGAGGGGTCAGAGGAGTGGGAAGGGCCAGGTGGGACTCCCCCGCAGTCTACCTGGCGTCGTCGTTTCCCGGACGTAGCGGGCACTGGGGACGACGGTGTCGAGCTGATCCACAGTAGGCGCAGAGACCCTCACGCCAGCGTCTCTCTCTCTCCTCTTTGGAGAGTCTACCCAGCTGCATGGGCTCCTCGCTGGATGTACTGCTTGGGTTAGCAGTGGCTCCTTCAGAGGGGGGAGGAGGCTGCGAAGACGTGGCCCTCTGAGGCTGGAAGGGTTTGAAGGCCCGAGGGGTGTGGCGAGGCCGCGACATCACTCGTTGGTCGATCTTCAGGGCGAGGTCCACGGCCTCATCCAGAGTTTTTGGGGTCTCACGGCCGGTCATCTCATCTCGGATGTAATCAGCCAGTCCCTCCAGAAAAATGGAGAAGCGCCTCCCCACTTTAGCTTAGCAGCCAGGGTATGGAATTGGGAGGCAAAGTGACAGACGGGTCGACTGCCCTGGCGTAAATGAAGCAGCTGTGACTCCACTTCCACTTCACTGCTCGGGGGAACAAACGTCTTTTTTAATTCCTCCACAAACAGGGCATAGTCATTGCAAGCTGCAGATTTATTGTTGTAGAGAGCCGCGGCCCATTCATGTCTAAAGTGGCGAGCAAACCATCAGGCCGGCCATCAACTCCGTTCCACTTATCTGGTAGTCCGATCCGGGGCTCCGCGCTCACTGGCGCTGGCTGACGTTGCAGCGAGGTGACGGAAGTGGAAAGTTGGAGGACAGTTTCGGTGAGAGACTCCATTTTTGTGCTCATCCGATTCACCACACCGCAAAGATATAGTACTTCAGCTTTCAGCCGTTCGAATTCCGCTGGGTCTATATGTGGCTCAGACATCCTGTCACGATCGGGCGAATTACACACAGTAATTCGGCGTGCCCGTGTGGCGTGCTGGCTAGACCCAAACGCGGCGAAGGCTAGCGGTGGGTTGGAACAGACACACAGTTATTCTAGTAACGATCAGTGCACGAAGCGTGGCTTCGGAACTGGCATTACAGACGGAGAGCGAGCGGAGCCGGGATGAGAAAAAGAATTGAAGGGAAAAACACTCACAGTTGCTGAATCAGGCGGAGACTGATGTCGGCAAAGTTTTGGAGCTCCTGACATGAAGAGAACGATGTCTGAGCGGCGAACAGGTGGGTGGCGTCTCTTTTAAACCCGGCCCCGTGATCAGCTGATCACCAGCTGACACCATCTGAATATTGAATATATTGTCCAGTTTTGGTGAGCCCGTGGGAATTAAAGCCTCAGTTTCCTGTTCTTAGCTGACAAGTTTGGTATCCATGTCTAAGTCTTCTGCTGCCACTATAGCCCATCTGCTTCAAAGCTGGACAAGTTTGTGCATTCAGAGATGCTCTGTGAGAAAATCCCAGCAGATCAGCAGCTTCTGAAACACCCAGACAAACAACCAGGCCACATTTAAAGTCATTAAAATCACCTTTTTTCCCAATTCTGATGCTCGGTTTGAACTTCAGCAGGTCGTTTTGAGCATGTCTACATGCCTAATGCACCAATCACATGGCTGGTTAGATAATTACATCAACCAGCAGTTCAGCAAGTGAACCAAACAAAGTCACAGGTGAGTGTAGATACGCAGTTGAAATTCTTGGCTAACTGATTAAACCCAGCTAAAATAACAACATTATTGCTGGAAAGTATAATGTGAAACTTTTATAGGTATATGTTAAAATGTTTCACTAAAACTACAGTAAAAGTAATAAACCCAGAACTATCTGAATAGAAAAATAAAATGATTGTAAGTAATAAAATATTTAAACGTAGTAAAAACCATGTTTAAATTGTTGAAACTGTTATTAACCAGCAGTATAAATTAACAAAAAAAAAACCCCAAATGTTAGCTAAGCAGACCGGACAAATGGTTAACTAAAATCATTACTAAAATATATTAAAAAAAACACTTTAAACTTTAAATATTTAGCTAAAAGCATGCCTAAATAGTAGAAAAACCACTAATGGTTTAAACGTATTGTTAAATACATTAGCTGACAGTGTAGCTTAACATAATAATAGTAAATACTGAGTTGAGTATAATCAGCAAGAGTAAATGGTAAGCTGAACATGATCCAGATCCTTTTTAAAAATTAATTTAAATGAGCAGATTTGAGTCGGGGGTTCCCGCTGACAGGGTTAAAAAAAGTTGTGAACTGCTGTTTTAATTTTATCTTTAAAGACCGATGCTCCTGTAGTGATTAACATCTCCAAGTCACTGTTCTTGATCTTGTTGTTGATCAAACATTAATTTAAAAAAATGTGTTCCTGCGGTGTAAGGGGCAAAGACATCTTCAAATACTCATTTTTAAAGTGTTGATGTCCCACGTTTCCCAGAATGCTTAGTGACTAGGTAGCTTCAGTCTTTACTATACAGTGTGGACCATCACAAGCGCTACACATAAATCCTTTAGACATATATGTGTCTGTTTAGGATGTGCTGGAGTTATTTTCTGCAGAACTGCATGCGAGCTGGAGGTGACCGTGTGAGCATGAGGGGAATAGAGTGCTATCGCTGCCTCGTCCAGTGAATACAGCAGCTGCAGAGCGTCCACAAAGACAACAATGCTCTCACCATCAGAGGGGGTTCGGTGCACTGCGGTGATGTTGGACAGCTCTGCAAGGACCCCCCGCGTGGAATTTTATTAATTTGCATTTATCGTTTTATCCTCTCACTCCCACCGAAACACCATGTTTGGCACAGCGGAGTCATGGTATGGCAGCGCTCCTGCCGAGATCTGGAATAGCTTCTCTGCTGCTGGTGCTCCTGTAAAATTCTTCTCCGATGGAGTTTATTGGAAACCAAGATTTTTTTTTTATTTTGAGGCAGTTTTGGATATAAAACTGAGGAAATTTCAGTGAAAAGTGAAAAAAGGTCTGCCACCACAAAAACTAGTGAGTTGCTTTAGGGTCACTGATACATCTCATATTGAACATGTGGCAAAAACTATAGGAGTACAAGGAAAACCCATTTGAGCCAGATCTGGGCTTATTTTGGCACTTGCGGCTGAAGTACGGGCCTAATACTCGTGAGCTGGCATTGATTTGGATTCTGGCAAGTGTTGTGTGGGCCAGATGTTGCCCCAATGTTGCAATACATGCGACATCTTGGCAATATAAGGTGCACCTGTGGATGGTTTGTGGCAGCCAGACTTAAGGTCAGATGTGGCCCATGGAACATTGGTAATGTGGGTCACATTTGGGAAGAACTTTAATTACCGTCTAGGAAATGGAGCAAGTAGAAGCTGTACGAGTTAAGGTACAGTTAGAATAAGGGTTAAAATAAAGCTAGTAGTAATGCAACTGCTTTTGTAGAGAAAGTGTTTTAAGTTGCTATTATTACAGTCCTATTAGTCAGATATTCAGTACACTAAATACCATAAAAGGTTTGGGCATTGTGGTGGCAGTTACATTGTCTAGAGCTCCTAAGCAGTGACAGTGACAAATGTTTATGTGTGTTACTTTTTTTTTTTCTTTTGCCTGTCCCGTTTGGCTCTTTTGCCATCAGAATGATTGTCTAAAGGCGAAGAAAGATGCCCAACGGATTTACTTTACCAAATGGACCATCCCAGCCTTGCCGTATTGGTCTATTTGATTCACCTTTTATTGTTTATTTTATTTTATTTTCACTTGCTAAATACAGGACAGATTTGGCTGGGGAAAAGAAAGGGGAGAAAGAAAGAGGGAAAGAAAAACAGCGGGGAAGAGGGATGGGGATAAAGGGAAAAAAACCAACAAAATAAGCAGACAAAAATACATCTATCGATCATCTGGATCACCTGTTGAGAAAGAAAAAAGAGAAAACAAGCAGAAGAAAAAAAAAGAGCAACATAATAAACAACATCACGATGATCTATGGGAATATAACAGTAAATACTAAATATTAAACATTATTGTGCAGCACATAAGATCAACAGCGCACAGTGTGCTTTGAGGTAGGAGCCAAAAAGGGTGTAGTTTGTGTGTGTGAGCACACGTGTGTACACCTGTGAGCATGAGCGCGCTTGTATTTAAAAGGTTCCTTCATGTAATGATCGGTAGAGGGTGTGGGGAGCCACAGCCCCGTCCATGAAGCAGGTATGGAGGAGACCACTTGCGTGGTTTGAACTCGGTGGTCTTTTCCACAATAATTTGCTTCTTTTTTTTTTTTTTTTGTCGCCTGTCCCATTTGGTTCTTTAGCCATCAGAATTGTTGTCTGAAGACCAACAAGGATACCCAATGGATTTACTTTGCCAAATGGATCTTCGTGGCATTGCCGTATTGGTCCATTTGGTCGATCTTTGTTTTTATTATTTATTATATTTTATTTTCAGATGTTACAGATGGGACAGACATGAGTGAGGGATAGGAAAGGGAGAAAGAAAGAGGAAGGAAAGGAAAAACAGAAGGGGAGAGGGACAGTGAGAAAGGGGGGGGGGAGAAAAGAAATAAGAATCTGTTGGATCACCTGTTGAGAGAAGAATAGAAAACAAGCAAAAAAACAAAAAAAAACCAAAGCAACATACTAAACACAACACCATCGCATTAATCTAGCTAAGTGTAAACAGCAGTAAATACTAAATATTCAATGTTGTTGTGCAGTACGCAGGACAGATGTGCTTCGAAGTAGTAGCCAAGAAAGGTGTAATTTAAGTCTACGAGCAGTGAACACCCGTGTGCATACCTGTGTGGATCAGTGTGCTTGTATTCCAAAGGTTTCTCCATGTAACGATCTGCTAGGGAGTGTGGGGGGGGCACAGCCCCGTCCTCCAGGGTATGAAGCAGGTATGGAGGAGATCAAAACTCCAGACATCCAGAGGCCCCCAGAACACAAGAGACCATAGAAGACCAACAGAGGGGCAGCCGCGCCACTGTCCCAGCAAGAGCTGAGGAGAGTCCCAGATGAGGGCTCACTCAGCTGCCGCGGAGCAGAAGCCAGGGGGAGTTGCAGTGACGCGCCCGTGAGCTCCGCCGGCAGCCAGCTGTGCCTGAGTGTCCGAGCCCCAGGCCGAGAGGCCGGGGGCACCCCACCTCCGAAGTGGCCCGAGCGAGCCCCAGGTTCCAGGCCCCGATAAGCGGCCGCCAAGGAGTGAGCCGGTGTGTACCTGGACGCCCACCCCCAGACACAAAGAACCACCAACGCACCGACACCTGAGGGAGTCCGCCACCGGCAGGGGAAGTGGTGGAGGGTTGGAGATAGGCCTCCAAACCTTGGAGGGCCTGAGGTGTCCCCAGAGAGGTGGTGTCTGATACCCAACCTGACATATAGACACAGACATACAGGCACACACAGACACAAACATCCATTCCCCCCCTCATGCTCTCATATGCACTCACTCCACACTCAACCAACGTGGAGACAGACATAAAGAGACGCTGTACACACGATCACACTCCCCAAGCGTACTCTACAAACCGGGTCTAGGTACCCTTGCCCCTGGAGGGGGGAACTGCACCCAGACCCAGGTGGTGTTACCCTTTTCCCTGCGGTGGGGAGAGGCAGACCGCCCCGACTCCGTAGCAGCAGGGAGGCCCCACACTCCAGACCGCAGTCGGACGGCCAACTCCTCCTAGCCCTCCCGCTCCAGCAGGCCGCAGAGAATGGGGGTGGGAGAAGACTCCAAACCTCCCTCCACCCGCTCATTGTAGTGTTGATGCATGTGTGTTCTAAGGTGCAATTAAAACCCAGGAGGGCATGGAGCTACCTGCCAGAGAGCAGCAGGTAAGCGCATGGTCCCTCCTGATAGCCCTCAATGTCTAAGTGTATTTAAAATTGAGAGGTGCTTCTTTTGGTACCAGTAGGTGGGTGAAACACAGTACGTTTAGTTGTAAATAGTTTACTGTTGGTTGGTGGAATGCAGCTCATTTTGCAGTTGACACAGTAATGTTTGAACGTACATGCATGACCTATTATATTTCAGTTGAATAGTTGGTTATTTAACATATTTCATAATTAAACTCTGGATCTTTTTCCTCTCTGAGGCTGCTTCTGGTTCCTGTTAAAAGGCAGTTTTTCCTACAGACTGTCACCAAGTGTTTGCTCAAAGGGGTTTTGGCTGATTGTTGGGCTTTTCTCTCTGTTATTGCAGGTCCTTTAACCTACAATAATAAAGCACCTTGCTTGTGATTTGGTGCTATGTAATAGTGCTGTGCAATACTGCAAATTTTAGCGTCAGTCCGATACCAAGTAAATACAGGACCAGTATCCTGGATGCCAATACTGATACCTGTAAAGGCAGCTTATATAGGGGACATACTGAACATACGTAGTATGGATCCTATAGTGCTACTAGTGATTCAGTACCGATACTAGCATTAATGTCGATAATATCGATAGTTGGATAGATCTGCCCACCCCAGCTATATAAATAACACTGAACTGAAAGAGAATTGTATTATATCCACCAGCACCTTGCAGTACCAATGGCCAATATTGAACCTGGGCCTCATCTGATCAGGTATTGAACTCTTTCTGACCCAGCCCTCTCTATTTATCTTGGGGCTGATATCTCATTGCTAGATTACAAAATACCACTTTCAAAATGTGTATTTTTTATTTGTTGCTCTCTTGTATTGCATCTTATTGTTTACATGAAGGCTGGGAGTGAGTGATAGGCTGTAATCTACCAATCACATTTCTTTTTATTAAAAGAAAAGCAGCTGTTAGGGAATGGCACGAATTTGTAGGTTATGTCAGGAACAATGAGTCGAAGTGCAGCTCTGATTTGATTATTTTGTGCTTTTGGAATTCCTGAACTTTCATGAGCTCAGTGTATTTCCTCTGCTCAGATATTCCGGAATATCCGGGCCCTCCAATTGAACACACACACATACACGCACGGCCAGCAGTTATTGCAGGCTCGTCACATGAGAACAGCGATTTCCTCCAACACTCAAAGGAAACGATCTCTGTCGGCGTGTCCCTCGTCCATCCACCCTCCGCCTGCCCTCCCTCTGAGGGATAAGTGATTATGTGTTTTGCCAATGCGTTTGTGGAAATCTTTTGATATGCACAAACACAGATTCTAATGCGCCTGCAATAGCAGGCTTTTTGGCTGACGGCTGATTAGGATGCCGGCTCATGGCTGAATCTGTGGGGCCCCAGCTGGGCGCGGGGAACATCGCTCATTACACATTTTCTAGAAGGGGGAAGGCTAATTCACACGGCTGCGCAGCATGCCGGTGTAGGTGTAATCATATCATTCTAAATCACCGGTCAGTTACGCACCGGCAAAGCCTCGGCTCGTGCCAGAGGGCCGGCTGGAGCCTGATTAAAGCTCGGCCAAAGACAAAGTGACACGTCCTTAACCTCATCAGAGGAGACGTTAAGCAAACCATCACTTACCCGTCAAGGTGCGAGGCTCACCCGCCGAGACCCTCAGCCCTGAATGAATTTTCATCCTCTTCCTTTCCTTTTTTTTGTAAATTAGAGCTTTCTTCACAGGGTGCTGCATGCATTTTTTATGAAGGCATCATGGCCGATGGTGGATGGCTGCCTGCTTGGGCGTTCCCATCACTAATATGCCACTGTCCTCTTGATTTAATTAGACGTTGGCCCCCACTATTTTTGACAAGGAAATATCTGCTCTAATTAAGCAGTATACTTCACCAGAGAAAGCCCAGACAGTGCAATTCAACGCTGGGTTAATGTGGTCATAAAAAATCCATGATATCTTACCCTTTGCCCTCCTTTTTTAGGGGGCATTTCCACCCCAAATTCTCAAGCTTCAAACGCCCTTTTTCTTTGTGTATTTTTTTATTTTTCTTTTGCCTTGCGAACAGTCCAATTACTTTTTTTTTAGCTTGGTTTATGATTATTCATGCTAGAGAGACTCCCAGCCATTAATGGACTTAGCACTGTTTTGCACTCTCTCGCTGGAAATAGATAATTACTCCATTGAGGAGACAAACCTTTTGCAGTCCAACCTTCCTGGTGAAAAGGAATGAATGTGGCGTTACATGTATGTAATTTCTTAAAGGAAGCATTCTCTCTGTAGCCTGCAGGGATTAGGCCTAATGACAGAAGTTAATTATATTAAGAGTAATTTTCAAAAACAGTTCATGAACTGCAAATTATACTTAAAATTGCTCCTTAATGCTCTTAACTGTAATTAAATTGCCTAATATCTTAAGAAAATGAACATGTGGGACAGGAGTAATGGGTGAAGACAACTTTTCGGAGTTCAGCGGTTAATGGTCTGTGGGTAAAATCAGTAATGTGATATTCAGATTGCGGTATTGTGGGAACGCGGGGGCAGTTGTGGCGCTTTTGTGTGGTCAGTATTTTGGTCAGTTGCACACATGAAAGGGGAACAATTTACTATGGAAGTGTTTCAACAGCTTTTGAGAGCACCAGGCAGAGAGAAGCGTTCACAGTGGAGGGGTCCGTCTCCATCTTTGCTTGTGCAAACGAGGGGAAAAGTCCGCACTGCTCTGGTTTTTGAAAAAAGATAATAAGTAAAGAAACTCTACAGCGAAGAAATGTGTTTATGATAGCTGTGTGCTTTTTATTCTTTCCTTAATAATTTAATGGCACTTTACAGGTTTCTTTTTGCCTAAATGACTTAGTAATCAAGAGCATCACGGTTATGTGATATCATGATGTCTCTGACAACTATAATCTCATGTAGCTACTTATAACAGTACTACTACAATAATATGAATAATAATAATAACATTCTTGGACAATCATGACCAGAATACTCAGACAGTAAACTAAAACAGAAAATCGCAAAAACATACGTATGGGGTTCAAAACAGAACATGAATCATAAACACCAGTAAAAGACTAAAAAGATAATAAAAAAAATAGGCGATAAAGGATGAATCTACATGCATACAATACAAGCAAGTGTGAGTGATTTGAAGGCGGGGACTCAATCTGAGAGGCTTGATGGCAAAAGTGTGGCCACCAAACAGCCACGACTACCAGACCTGAAAATCAACATGTTAGCTAACACCTTCTGTGAACAGTGAACAGATTTACACTAAAGGCCTTTAAATTCATGCAAACATTTTGTGCATTAAAAAAACGTTTCAGACTCACCTATTCTTAACCCAGCCGTTCACACCGACCACGTATTTACGCAGGATGAGTTAGATGATTAGAATTTAGGGGTGCGGTTAGCTGTAGCCATTAGCTATCTGCTAGGCCTCACATCCACTGGAGGAGCATTTTAATGGTATTATCTGAGAGACAAAATGACTTGCTCTGCAGGGAATCATGATATCAAGATGGTGACAGCTATAGAGCCAAAGCGGAGCACTCAGTCTGTGGTAGAAATGTATATATTTTATGTCGTGAAATCACGTTAACCTTAGGCTTTAGGTCAAACTCTACAGGTCTATACATTTCTTTCTGTAGTTGGGCAGTAACTATGGAAAAGGATCCTTGGAAGTGTAGATTCTGATCCACCGAACCTTTCCCTGTGACAGCGTTTATCCATCATGACATGCTTGTAGTACATTCACAATTGCACGAGGAGATGAGTTGGCCGCACCATGCTGCAGTGAGTCTCACCGTCTGTGTTGCAGAGACACTTTTCCCAACGCCTCCGCTCGCTCGGCTACAACTCCTGTCCTCCGTGGAATTAGTTTTCTTTCTCTCCCGTCTTCAAGCTGGTGAAACACGTAAAGTGAAAAGTACTTGAGCTGTTGTATGTTTTAATCCCCCAAACGGTTGACGACGTGCATTTTTTAAGCATTTCTGAGCTCCTTCCAGGAGGAGGGAGGGTAAAAAACCCCCAAAAAAACGGGGAATTATGTGCATTTGTCTGCCTGTAATTAGGTGTATTTCTTCCCCAAGTTTTTATTTAATGATTGGCTTTTACAGTAAGGGCCAGTACATTTTTTGAAGTGTAATGATTCTCCACTCAGGCGACTTAAAAGGTGGAAAAAAGGAAAAAAGAGAAACCGCCGTCATTCTGCTGCTTTGAACAACCCTTAATCTGTACAAAATTTAGGTTTGCCTTGCCTTTTCCAGATCAAAGACTCACGAGAAAGTATTATTCAATCATAACTGGTATGTTAAACCAGCAAAATGCCATTGTTAAAGTACTTACAGGAGGTTTTTCACCTCAGAAAGAGAGGTTTGGAGGCTTTCCGAGTCATGCCATTTGTGCAACTGTGCATATTAAATCTACTTGGAATTTCATGTTGCTGGGACTGTCTGTTCTGCGTGGCTGAAGTGCATGTGTGTGTGTGTATTTGTGTGTGCATGGGGATCTTTTTCTCTCACACACACTTGCATGCAAAACTCTGCATACACAAAAACGCACACTCGGCGCGGTATCTTCCATCTCCGCCGTGAAGCCAGACCCCCCTCAGCTTTTCTCACTTGTAATCATGTCCAAATTTGCACAGGAAGGCAGGGGGAAGGGGAGAGCCATGTGAACTTGTGTGGGTGTTTTCTGGGGTTTTTTTTGGTTTTTTTGTTTTTTCTTACAAAACCCGCTTCTGATTACCGCCGATCTCAGACGCCCGAGATCCAAATCACCTTCTGAAGCCTTTCAAACTTTCAAACACGGAGCTCGAAAAACATTTTCCTCTCTGTCCTTTTTTCCAACTGAAAGTGAAGATTTGTTCGGGGAAAGAGGAAGGCTGTCTCTGCCAGATAACAAGTACATAAACTATAAATGTAAAGAATGCAGGGAGAAGTCCTCGCTGGTAGAAAGCCTTGAAGGTAATTGATAAAAACAAGTTGAACGGCTTGAAGGAAGAAGAGGTTGCAGAGAATATCCAGAAATATTTGAATGAATTCCTCCGGCAGCTGTTTATGCTGTTTTATCTGAATATATTTTGCTAATTTTCACCAGCGTATGAGGGTGTACCAGTCAAGTCTTTAACAGGTGAGCCCAAATTTAAGCACGTAATGGATTAATCGTGATCAATTTGTCCTTACAAAACAGAAAAAAAACAAGCAATGACAAGAAACCTACATTAAAGTTTACAAATAAATTACAAGTAAATTCAAAATAATTTAAGCTTTTCCGGGGTATTTCTTCTTTGCTGATTGGCAGATCTGCCAGACTTGAACAATTTCTAGCATCTATTTTTGATTGAAACTCACTTAACTTTTTAAACATCCATGTCACCTCATGTTTGGACTTAGTTGCGTGTTACTTCAAAAAATAATGTAGTTACAAACAGAATTTTAAAATGAACCAACACAGTATTAACCCTTTAAAGCTGGTCGGAGCGGGCACGCTCTGTTTTACGTAACTATTTTTAAATCCCGGTAGCTCTGCAACCACGTAAGCTAGCGCAATAATTTTTTTTGCATATGAAATCGGAGGAGTTGTACTTACATCTTATGCCATCAGCTTGTCCTAGGTCACAGTTTCCTTCAACATAAAGCTTTGCAAAAACTGCATAAAAAGCACTTGCAGGAACAAAAACATAATATTCCAGAAACACGCTTTGCCGATCCGATCAGCTGTTCATAAGACTTCCTACGTTGGAATAGATGTCAGCGCGAACTTTTGCATGTCCGCCATTACCTGCCCGAAACCGGAAGTGACGTCATTTTCGCGGAAATGTAGTCTTTTTTACCTTCAGGGCCTCAGGGCCTATACTGCTCTTTTTAAAAGTTATGTTTGACTTTATGACTTTCTGTGTCGTTTCTGGGATGCTTAGGACTAATATTGCACTGCTGGAAATAGTTTATTTTGATGCATTTGCTGCTTTTTTGCAAATTTAGAGTATAATATTTATTTTCGTTTTTCCTGCAGTGTATAAAAATTGGTGTATTTCAAAAATAAAACTATGAAGACACTCAAAATAAATTTCCTGTGGTAGGAAACTATTTTGTGCAACTTTTTTGTATTTACAGTTTTGAGGGATAAGCCTCTTAAATTTCTCTAACTAGAAATATATGTTAAAAAAGCAAAAACGATTTTCAATTTTTTTGTAGTTTATTGCACTTTTTTGCAATTTATGTAATTACTATGCACTTAATGAATACATATTATTAAAATCTGGGCTATAATTGTTGTATTGATGTATAGCAACTTGAAATGCTCCCAAAAATGGCTCCACACCATGTAAAAATATAATATAAGCTCTGGCGGACTTGGTTCTATGGTAGGTCTTAAAGGGTTAAAGATTGTATCAATTGTGACTTAGTAGTGGCCAACCCTAATTTATTTACATTTTGCTGAGAAAATGGGAAATAGGTGCAGCGATTTATTGACACATTAACAAACATACCTGAATGTGCAGTATATAAGGATAGTATACGGTATATAAGAAAAACAGTTACATTTCTAACAAGCCAATCAGATGCTTTCCAGATGGTATACCATAGTCAATCCAAATCTGATGATACTTTTCTGAATCTTCAACACCGCTCGATGAAACACCGCTCCAAACCATGACAGTGCCTCCACCATGTTTTACAGCTGGCTATAGACACTCAGGTGGATTCATTACTCCATCTGACCTGTAGCCACTGGTTTTCAGTCCAGTTCATGTGTAATTTGTCATGAGCCTTTTCCCCCCTGTTTCTGTATAGTGTACAATACAAAACAGAACATCATTCTAGAGATGGTGTTCGGGTTCAGGTTACTTGATTTGGACTGGGAGATCATTTCGGTTTGTAGTAGGTGAGTCATCAACAGTCATCAACATAAATACAACAAAGTTGTACGTAAAAAATAGCAAATGGTCCGTACCACATCACACATTCATCATCATTTGTTTTAATTCACTAAAACAGTGGTTTTTCTGTGGTATCCTGTGTCGGCGTGTCAGCAACTTCTGACACTATGTGTGCAGTGGGTTGCTGTTAATAACCATTACCACATTATTAAAACCAGATGTTTTTTGTGTAGTCTTCAGATAGAGCTGATAGCCAAGCTACCATCAGCGCTGATCTCTTGGTTCAGGCCCTGGTTGGTTGGATGTTGACATGTGGTTACCCTGCTCCCTCTCCCCTCACATTTTCTCTCCTTTTTAATTTTCACTGTTCAATAAAAACAAAATGCCCAAATAACAATAGAGACGTTATATCTCTGATCTCAAGAGAGAGTGAGTCACCACTCACTGCAATATTTTAATTGTAATTGTAATATTAAAATTATTGCTGCAGACAATAAGATAGCTGCTGGATATTGTTTGGGACACGTCTCCACCAAATTATACACCATTGAAAACAAGAGTTTGCTGGAAGAAATGTTAGGTAGACTTCACTTAGTTTGTTCAGAGTGGATCTATCCTGTTTTTCTTTGTCTTAGGTGTACTATTATATGTACAGTTGTAGATGGTCAGAGGCCCAGGTTTGGGTACCTGACTAGGATTCCTCCTAGGTGACGGTTTCAGGGAAGTGCTATTGGGGGGAGACCAGGATATAGTGGAGAGATTATGTCTCTTGGCTGGCTTGGGAGGGCCTTTGGAGGGTCATTGAACATCCAGAGAGGGAGGTCTTGGCCGTGTTTGCTTATACTGCTACCTCCACAACCTGGGACTGGATAGGTGGCGTAATTTCATATCATAATAAGTGTATCTACATCTAATACCAGTCAAAAGTTTGACTTCAGGCTACTCTAAACACTCAGTTTCACAGGTTTTTCTGCTCTTGGATCCACCATGTTTGACTGTTATCTGTATGATGATCTTTTTATGAAACGCTATGTTAGTTTTATGTCAGATGTAATGGGACTCGAACCTTCCAGAAAGTTCAATTTTTGTCTCGTCAGTCCACAGAATATTTTCCCAAGAGTCTTTGGGATTATTAAGATGTTTTTGGTAACTGTGAGACAAGCCTTTGTGACGTCTTTGGTCAGGAGTGGTTTTCTCTTTGGACTCATGTCATTTTTGCCCAGTCTCTGTCTTCCTGTTGAATCATGAACTCTGACCTTAACTGAAAGATGTGAAGCCTGTGGTTCTTTAATGTTTTTCTGTGTTCTTTTGTGACCTCCTTGATGAGTCACCAGTGCACTCTTGGAGTAATTTTGGCCTCCTGGGAACCTTTTACTACTGTTTCAAGTTTTCACTGGAGTCCCAAAGACTCAGAAATGGCTTTGTAACCCTCCAAAGTGGTAGATGTCAGTGACCTTTTTTCTCAGCTGTTTATTTAAATTGTGGCATGAGGTGTTGGTGTTTGAGATCTTTTAGCCTGCTTGACTTTGTCAGACAGGTTCTATTCAAGTGATTTATTGATTCAATAGGTCTGAGTGTGACGAATAAAACCGAACTCAGCTTTCCAAAAAATGCAATTAGTCACAGGTAATTCATGATTTAACAAGAGGGGCAGTTACTTCTTCTACACAAGGGCCAAGTAGGTTTGGATTTTTCCCTTAATAAATCAAACATTCATTTAAAAACTATATTTTTTATATCTTTGTCTCATATAAAGATTTGTGTGATGATCTGAAACATGTAAGTGTGACAAAAATACAAAAACAAATAAGAAATCAGAAAGAGGGAAACACTTTTTCACATCACCGTACAACTTTATGTGCAAAAAACACAACAAACACAAATTTTAGGTGATGTTGACTGACAGCACTATTGCTTTTCCCCCTCTACATATCCTGAAAGTATTGTTATTGGAAATATTTGTGTTATCATGGCATCTGTAATGAGAGGTAGGGGAAAAAATGATGTATATTAGTATAAATCTAATCTTGTTACATCTCCTGTGTTTATATTTTCAGAGTATTTTGCAGCTGCCATTGCAATCCAAACATATCGAACTTCCATTTTAAACACACATGCTCCGTTGCTTGATTCTCTCTTTTTTCTTTACTTTGCACCTCTTTAACTCGTGTTTCATCTCCATTTTCTGCTACTATCTCTGCAGACCAATTACACTGTTATGTTCTTTTCTGAAAGATTAATTACCTTGCATTGAATTGCCTTTTTTGTTCTTTCCTATCAATGCCTGCAAAGCAAATTAGACCAGAGTAGATAATTTTTAATTCCGCTCTCTTTGTCGTTCCTCCTTTTAAAACACTGAACATTGTATTTATGTGCCAAAGCTGTTTTCTGATTCCGTTTTAAAAACCAAATTGGACACTGGTTCAGATTTTTAAAAGCAATGTTCTCGTTAGGGTCGACATGTACTTGGCTTCCTTCTGCACGTCTCCATTCAGGCCTTGTGTGCTCTTGGGCAGCTTGGAGGAGTTTGTGGCACTCGCTAGTGTAACTGTGTGTGTGTGTATGTGTGTGTGTTGGAGCCCACCTTGGCAGTGGCACTAGCTATCAGCAGGGCCCAGCCGGCATGCTAGCAGTGAGACTGTAGTGTTTGTAACAAAAGCCCGTCTGACTGTAAAACGCTTCACATTTGTCCCCTGGGCAAAGCGAGGTGCAACCTTCCAGGAAAGAGGCTCTAAATGGACGCCGCCGAGGAGTGAGGGTGGCAGCGATGGCCGCCATGTGTGCTGAGGAAGTCTGCGCGCCACTCGGACCTCGCCGTGCAGCCAGGGCGTCTGGCCGATGTGTCACACGAGACGTGACAATGAGATGGATGAAGATTTTGTTTCCTTTACTGGAGTTTTGTTCATTTTAAATGTTCATGGTGGGCTTTTTTGGCATCAAACTCAAACAACAAGATTGGCTCGATCTGTTACCGTAAAAAGCTAAAAGGTATACACGTGTGAGTCCGATAGTACTTGATTCTCCTCCTTCATTGATGCCCTTTCTCCATCCCGGAAGTTTGTCAGAGAACTTTTCTTTATTACATCGGTCTGTTTCTCATAAACGCCCTGCCACCCTCATTTGCGTGATCTCGCCAAGCATCAATCTGCTGTCGGTGACGATGTCTGTGATATGGGGGGCTACTGCCTCTGAAGGCTTTAATTAGCCGCTCTGCTCAGATTGCAGGGTGTCAGGGCCTATCGGCTGATCCGGGGTAGATGACAATGATGACTGCGGTGGCTGGAGTGGACTTGGTGAAGTGGGTCAGGTCCGAAGCGAGCGGACATGCGAGTGACACCGGCGTGTGATGTGACCCATTAGCGGTGGCGTGGAGGGACTCGAGGGCAGCTCTCGTCCTGGCTGTCCAGGCCGATGCAGGACGCCGGTAGCCACGGGGCAATCAAATCAGAGGAAGTCAGGGTGACGCTGGTTGAGTTTACTACCCTGCACTTCGTTGCACTTCATCTCCACTCTCTGAAACTGGTGCCGCAGCTCCGCAGCAAATTTCTCAAAAGAATTAGACGTTTCGATCCGATAATTATTTCATTTGGCTTCTCTTTTATTTTCCTCTTTAGGTCTGCCTTCCCTCCTCATCTTCTATTCCTGCTTTCTTTTTCTATATTTCTGGCATTAATTCTTGAATCCTTTAAAGTTTCACTTTCTTCCATCCACTCCTGACTCCCTTCTTTCTGTAGCTTCTGTGAATAAAAAAAAATCAGACTTCAAGGTCCTATTAATTTACAATTCAGTTATTTGATTTCCTCTCGCTAGATTTACCATCTTCTTTCATCTAGCCATACATTTCTTTTTGAGATGCTTCAGTCCAAGATTTTTTTAATTAACACCAGCATGCAGATTTTCCGTTCAGAGCTCCTTTGCCTACTCTGATACTCCCTAAACCGAACACGCATAGCATGAAACTCATATCTGCATGAGTTCAGTATCAGTTTACTCCACATGCAGCCAAATTGCGTGTTGGATTCAGTCTAAAACTGCAGCCCTGTAAGTCTTTGACCATGATATAAGCTGGTGTCTTCTTGTCTCTGACTAAACAGGGCATGTGTAGCCACGGGGCAGCAGCATATCAGAGGTGATCAGGATGATGCAGGCTGAGAAGACACACACACACACACACACACACACACACACACACACACACACTCAGCTTTACTTTGGATCTGTTGCAGAGTTGCACTCAAATTCAGTTCCAACTCCACGACCTCCGGAGACACGCAAACGCATCTCTGTCTGATGTAAAAGCGCTGATATTAAAAAAAGAAACTGTTTATGTTTTACACACTGTTGGATCTCAGCAATCTGTCACAGTGAACATCAGTTACTTACATACAGAAACCTCCAGGGCGGGAAAATGAAAGTGAGTGCCCGTTCACTGCTTACCAGTCAAACAGTGGCGTCACCGCAGTGTCATATCATTTATACCAGTGCTGATGGTGCGTAGACTCGCTGCAGTATTCTCCTGAACTACCGCCACTTGGACCCAGCCTCAGTACTAGTAGAGAAGTAGAAGAAGTCAAAACTGGAAGCGGACCCCGGTCACTTTTGTTGTTCGTGAAGGCGAGGGCAGCAAGTGTAAACTGGCCATAACGTGGAAACTGCAGTTCCTTTGGTGGGCACTTGAAGTTGGCTCCAAAAACCAGTCGGTGCCCGTAGACTCTCATGTTAAACTGTCCAACTTTGCAACAGAAATAAATATGTTTGCAGCCTGCTACAAAGACAGGTTTGATCATTATAGCTAATCTTATCTTAACCCTTGTGTGGTGTTCGTATTTTTGTTACTCAGCCAGTGTTCATGGGTCTGGTGGACCCGCTAGAGTTTTGGCTTTCCAAATTAACACTATCAAACAATTTTATGTTAAATTACTCAACAGATGTTTACTTCATCCCAATTACAAGACATATGAACAGCAAACATGGTTAATTTTTTCCCTTTACCTTTGTTAGATCACATTTATGAATTAATGTGCTTCTCGTTTTTCTTTTATATAAAATGTTATAAATAAATCAGTTATAATCAAGTGGAGTGAGTGGAAAGACACAACACATTTACACGTGAAAAAATAATTAATTGTTTAATTTTTCTTTTGAAAAAAACTGAACACGGGTCTCACAGACCCGAACACCATACAAGGGTTAAAGCAACTCTATCAAACTGAGTTGAATACCAATCAGGGTGGGTGCTTTAAAGGAGTTCTCCTTCCATTTAAGTGTTTTTAGTTGGGGAATAGAGTTCATTAATATCCTCTTTTACTTTGACTGGTGCTGGTAGTTAATCTGGAACTGGGTCCAGGGAATTCCTTCATGCCAAAAAGCTGGCTCGACCAAGAGTTGGAACCCCTGATATTGGTAGATATGAACAAGGCTGATGCAGGAAGTTGACCAATAATTGGCAGATACAACCACTGCTTTCTTCCCCTTAAAATGAGCCAAACTTCTTCTACATGATGTCATGTGTAAAGTGAAGATCTGGCCTTTACCTTTTAGGAAATGTGTTAGAACTGCCTATGTTGCCATAAAAGAAGTAAATGAGGTGGGAAGACCCAACCTTTAGGACCAGAAAGGATAAATCAAAAGAAAACCAAACAACTACCACAGTTACAGGTCCCAGGGCTGTTGTTCGTGCGATCATAACATTAAGTCACATTAAGTCTCATCGTCAGTTTAGCTAATCTGTAACGTAACGTCTCTTCTGTGTTTCCAGATCTGTACATGTGCAAGTGCAACGACGGCATAAGCAACAAAGAAAGGGTACTGCAAACATTGTGACGGGAAAAAGCTGTAATAGAAATTATCCTTAGACATGTTCTAAATTTATGTCTGCTCTTTTCATCCTCCGTTGTGAGCCTTGAAAGCTCAAGCAGTTGGAGGAATTGAGTCGTCAGAAATACTGTCAAACACAAAGAAAACACCACCACGGCCCATCGCTTCCAGGAGCAACCACTGAGTTCCAGTAATAACAATTTGAAACGGTTTTTTTTGCTAATTTGTGAGCATTTCTTTGCTTCTGCTGTGTCTCTGAGGGCCAAACCCAAAAGAGTTTGTGATTCCAGTCAGACTTGAGTGATGATTAGATTGCTTCACCCAATTCTTCTATCATCTGTCTCCCAGTGCCTTTAATATGCAAATTGTAGGTATGCAAAGCTCTGATGCTTTTATTTAAAAGACATGTCCTCAGGCGATAACAGTGGGCTTCCAGAGAGAGCTCTGTTTTAGCATGAAATAAATAGTTGTTATAGGGATCACACAACTTCATATCTTGGAAGATGAAAAGCTAATTGACATGAATAATTTATTTGTATTGCCCTATCTTAAATATCTGAAATAATGGCGGATAAATAAAACTTGAGTTCAAACATCACATCGAGCGTCTACCGAATATTCAGAGGGAATTACATCTTTCAGATTAGTTGTCATCCTTTAAACTAATAATGGCGTTTGTCCTAAGGTCACTCCACTGCAATTATCAGATATTACCAGAATACTCAGAGGTATTAAGAGTAATAATCTGAATATGAATGATTGTGTTGCTCCTGAGGTCTGGGATGGTGGGAATGGGGGCACAAGGCTAGAGAATGGAGAGGTAAACCTGCCATGTCATCAGGTATATGGATGAAATAGCTAGAAGCTGGCGGCGTGGGATATATGACTTCCACAGCCCTTTGATTATTTATTTAAAATTTCAAGTTTTACCTGTTAAAAGTCTCTAGATAGATGAATAGATTGATAGACAGATCATCATGTGGAGGTTTAATTTCAGAGTTGAAGACATGATCAAGATAGATTACTATCTATCTGAGAAGATTACCATGGACTCACTGATAAAAATGTGTTTTTGCCATCATTTAGTCAAAATACAGGGTCATCATCTTGAAATTTCAACTTATCTAAATCAGGGTTACTAATTCTTACTTACTTAATTCAAAATGCTGAGAAATAAATCGAAATTGACTAAAGGAGTCATTAACTTCAAATCTTGAGAAAATAACTCAAAATTATAAAGAGGAGTGAAAAAATTAAAAGGCTTGATGTCCTGTTATTTGATAAGGTTAAAAACATACTGGATTATGACAAAAGTACCTGACATTTGCTGCTTTTGTGAGGTAAAATAAGTCAGGTCAGTTATTGGTGCCTCTTTGAAGTAGCAGAACATTTTATTTTCTGTGGTTCAGTGACAAAAGATAACGTCAATTTCTACAGTTTAGGGGGAAATAAAAAGTTAAATAATTTTTTATTGATAAAAATCATATTTTGCATTTAAGAAAAGTTGATTTTTTTTGCTTGTATATGCTGTTAATTAAACCTTAAAAATTAGAAAATTTCTTTGTGCAGTTTTTTTCCTTCATGGCATTTCGTATACCCTTTACATCCAAACCCCAAAAAATAATAATTTGAAAATGTAAAATTATAATAATGCCTCTCTCTATTTTTTTTCCCCCTGTCCCATTTGGTTCTTTAGCTGTCAGAATTGTTGTCTGAAGGCCAACAAGGAGACCCAATGGATTTACTTTGCCAAATGGATCATCATGGCCTTGCCGTATTGGTCCATTCGATCAGCCTTTGTTGTTATTATTTATTTTATTTTATTTTCAGTTGTTACAGACGGGACAGACATGACTGAGGGATGGGAAAGGGAGAAAGAAAGATGAAGGAAAAGAAAAACAGAAGGGAAGAGGGACAGTGAGAAAGGGCACTTAAAAAGAGAAAGAAGAGAAAAAAATCTCCTGGATCACCTGTTGAGAGAAAAAGAAGAGAAAACAAGCAAAAAAAACCCAGAGCAATATACTAAACACAACACCATCACGTTAATCTAGCTAAGTGTAAACAGCAGTAAATACTAAATATTGAATGTTGTTGTGTGGCAAGCAGGACCGAGTAGCAATGCCTCTCTGTTAATTGAATTGTTTATTCTGCATTTCTTTGTCCATATGTTAATAAATTCAGGATCCTTAAACTCACTAAAGTGTCTACATCTATAAATCTGAAGATTAGCATAGCAGAGGATTTGATCGGGATCGCTTGTCCTGCATGTTAAAACCATCAGAATTTATTCATGTGTCTGTACTTATTAACATGCTCTAAATAACTTGCTTTGAACTACAGGGTGGGCCATTTATATGGATACACCGTAATAACATGGGAATGGTTGGTGATATTAAAGTCCTGTTTGTGGCACATTAGTATATTTGAGGGGGCAAACTCCTCAAAATGGGTGGTGACCATGGTGGCCATTTAGAAGTCGGCCATCTTGGATACAACTTTTGTTTTTCCAATAGGAAGAGGGCCATGTGACACATTAAACTTATTGGTAATGTCACAATATAACAATGGTGTGCTTGGTTTCAACGTAACTTTATTATTTCCTGAGTTAGTTACAAGTTTCTGACCACTTCTAAAATGTGTTCAGTGTGCTGCCCATTGTGTTGGATTGTCAATGCAACCTTCTTCTCCCACTTGTCACATACTAATAGCAACACCGCAGGAGAAATGCCAGCACAGGCATCCAGTATCCGTAGTTTCAGGTGCTGCACATCTCGCATCTTCACACCATAGACAATTGCCTTCAGATGACCCCAAAGATAAAAGTCTAAGGGGGTCAGATCGGGAGACCTTGGGGGCCATTCAACTGGCCCACGACGACCAATCCCCTTTCCAGGAAACTGTTCATCTAGGAATGCTCGGACCTGGCACCCATAACGTGGTGGTGCACCATCTTGCTGGAAAAACTAAGGGAACGTGCCAGCTTCAGTGCATAAAGAGGGAAACACATCATCATGTAGCAATTTCAAATATCCAGTGGCCTTGAGGTTTCCATTGATGAAGAATGGACCCACTATCGTTGTACCCCAAATACCACACCAAACCATCACTTTTGTTGTTCCAACAGTCTTGGAGGGATCCATCCAATGTGGGTTAGTGTCAGACCAATAGCGGTGGTTTTGTTTGTTAACTTTACCATTCACATAAAAGTTTGCCTGATCATTGAACAAAATCTTCTGTGTGAACTGAGGGTCCTGTTCCAATTTTTGTTTTGCCCATTCTGCAGATTCTGCGTGCCGATCTGGGTCATCCTCGTTGAGATGCTGCAGTAGCTGGAGTTTCTAAGGGTGCCATTTGTGAGTAGCTAATATCCGCCAAAGGGATGTTCGACTAATGCCACTCTCCAGTGACATGCGACGAGTGCTTTGCTGTGGGCTCTTGCTGAATGAAGCTAGGACAGCCACTGATGTTTCTTCATTAGTGACAGTTTTCTTGCGTCCACATTTTGGCAAATCCAACACTGAACCAGTTTCACAAAACTTAGCAAGCAGTTTGCTAACTGTAGCATGGGAGATGGGTGGTCTCATAGGGTGTCTTGCATTGAAATCTGCTGCAATGACCTGGTTACTGCGTTCACCAGATATCAACACAATTTCGATCCGCTCCGGACGTGTTAACTTCTTCGACATGTGAACAAAGAGAAACTTGTAAATAACTCATGAAAGAATAAAGTTACGTTGAAACCAAGCACACCATTGTTTTTCTTGTGACATTACCAATAAGTTTGATGTGTCACATGGCCCTCTTCCTATTGGAAAAACAAAAGTTGTATCCAAGATGGCCGACTTCTAAATGGCCACCATGGTCACCACCCATCTTGAGGAGTTTGCCCCCTCACATATACTAATGTGCCACAAACAGGACTTTAATATCACCAACCATTCCCATGTTATTACGGTGTATCCATATAAATGGTCCACCCTGTAGAGTGAAAGTGTTATTCCTCCAAAGCCACAAAGCCGTCCTATAAGCCATGATGGCTGCTATCCCTGTCCCTCATCCTGTTTTTTAGAAGTACTTCGAAGAACAATTTAATAAAAACAGGGTTCAGATTAAGGTTGGGCTAACCACCACAAACTGTGACCACAGACAATGTGGGTGAAAGCCTTATAATAGCAGACCTACAGGAAATTTCATGTAGCTACAGGGTCCACAATGAATAAAGGTGATACTTTTTTTACTTTCAAAATTTTCAAAAGCTACAACTATTGTTCTTTTCAGGGCTGTTTCATTTTGTACAAATGGGAGGGGGGTTTGTTTTAAATTGTGTTGTGAGTTTAATTCAGAAAACGTATTTTATCACTTCCTCAGAAAACATTTCAAATCGTGTTTGCAGTCTGAGTCATTTGCATTCTTCCTGCAGCTTCGAGCAACTCTTCATTTTCCCCTTTGAGGAGGGAAGCGTTCGGGCCTGTGTGGTCAGTTTGTTTTTGCCACAGCGGTTTTGTATGTTTTCACTCATGTCTGAAAATGAATACGGCGATGACTCACTGGTGTCTGACACTTCTTCTTCTTCTTCTTCTTCACGTTTGCTGCGATTCGCCTTTTTGCCTTGTTTTCAGTTTTGCGGGTCTTGGCTGCGGGACGGTGTTGTTTCACGTTTAACGACGGCTGAAGCGGCCCTCTGTTTTGATAATTGTATGTGAGGGAATGCATGCTTTGCTCCCCCAGAGTTCACTCCGAGATCCAATCACAACTCTCTCAGTGACCGACTGACATTTTCCCAAAATGACGAAGCGCACCCACCCCATCCTCCACCCGGGCTACAAGCGAGCGCTCAAAGTGTTTTAAAATTGCAGTTTGACCCCAGCGTGGAGGAGGTCCACACACTCCGAGTTTAATCCTACTCCATATCTCTGTTGGCATAGTTAGAATTCAGAAGTGCTTGGCTGTAACGGGGAGGCCCCTCTGATTAGAGAGAACCCACAATGCCCTCTGTTGTTGATGTGAACTTTTGACTGCGTGGGCCGGGCCTCGACAGCAGCGGACCGCTCAGGAGTCGGCAGCGGGGTGGAATATTTGACATTTCTCCGTGATGACAGCCTTGTTGCTACTCTCGTTTTGTGCTGTATGCATCCTCTCTATGTGGACCCACGTCTCCCCTGGCAACAGAAAAATCTGATCTGGATGACAAATACTTTCCGGCTCTGGACTGTTTTGGCGAACTCCACCCAGTGAAGCCTCAGCAGCTATTTTCAAGGGTTGTTTGACATATGCTGGGCGTGAATCTATTCTCAGGGGACTCCTTTTTAATTCACACAAGTGGTGCACCAACAACAGCACCTTGTGTGTAAGTATTCACATCCCCGTCATCACGAATACCATCCAGCTGTAGTGATCTGAAGTCCTCCACTTTCTCTAAAATGGAATGAGTGTACGCTGTGGCGCAACAAGGCTGTTATTCAGGGTGACATTTAGGAGAAATGTGGTTTTGATCTCAATGTGAACATTCAGCGCTGATGCAGATGAGGGCCGTTGTGTAGAGTGGCCACGGCGTCAGTGAACTGGCTCAGTGCCCACTTTCAGAAAAAAACGCAAATAGTGCGACACTGGGTTCATCCACCAAGGCTAAGGTCTCCGTGACATGCACGAATTGTAGACTAGGTCATTTTCTCATAGCCTAACCCTTTATAACCAGAGTTGACAACTCCTACTAGCCATTAGAAAAATGCAAATTTTAAGTTCTTTATAAATTCTACACATGCACCAGTCACTTTATTAAGTACTTCCAACCTTGGTTTACTTTTAAAGCTGAGTTACTTCTTCGTGGCATATATTCAACAAGGGGCTGGAAACATTCTTCAGAGATTTTGGTAAATATTGACATGACAGCGTCACACTTTTGTTGCAGATTTGTCTCCTGCACATCCATGATGAGAACTTCATGTTCCACCACATCTACAAAAGGTGCTCTATTGGACAGAAATCTGTTGACTGTGGAGGCCGTTGAAGTGCAGTGAGATGATTTGAGCTTTGTGACATGTTGTGTTATCCTGGAAGCAGTCATCAGAAGATTGGAACACTGTGTTCATAAAGGGGTAGACATGGTCTGGAACAACGCTCAGGTAACTCAAGGTTCAAGGTTCAAGGTTCTTTATTTGTCACATGTATAGTTATACAAGTATAACACACAGTGAAATGTAGCCTGACACACTCCTCGACATGTGCAAAAAAATTGGGGGGGGGGGGGGGGGTGTAGGGGAAGAACATTATATATATATATATATATATATATATATATATATATATATATATATATATATATATATATATATATATATATAGTATATACACTGGGTGAATGTGCAGTAGTAGCAGCAAGCAGGTGAATTCTGTACATTAATATGGATAGACATCTGACTATTTTACAGGATAGACAATATAAAATATTTAAAATTAAAGGAATTGAAATGTACATTGTGCCTTGGTTTAGTGTCTGGAAGAGTCCTGTCTCAGTCAATTATAGATGATGTGAGCGGGCGGGTGTGTGTGTTTAGGGCCCGGATGGCTTGGGGATAGAAGCTCCTCTTGAGTCTCTCTGTCCTTGCCCGGATGATGCAGAACCTTCTACCAGATTGCAGAAGTTGGAACAGTTTGTTGCCAGGATGGGACGGGTCCTTCAGTATCTGCGCTGCTCTAGTCCGGCATCTCCTGGTGTAAGTGTCCTGAAGCGGGGGGAGAGCAATCCTGCAGCAGCGTTCTGCTGTACGGATCACTCTCTGGAGAGCTTTTTGGTCCTTCACACAGCTGTTCCCAAACCATGATGTCATGTTCTGTGTGAGGATGCTCTCCACAGCGCCTGTATAGAAAATCCTGAGGATCTTTGGAGAGACCCTGAACTTCCTCAGTTGTCGTAGGTGATACAGGCGCTGCCTAGCCTTTTTGGTCTGGACCTGAATGTGGGCAGCCCATGTCAGGTCTGAGGAGATGTGGACACCAAGATACTTGAAGGACTGCACCCTCTCCACTGGAGCTCCATTGATGATAATGGTCTTGTAGTCTCTGTGCTGACTCCTTCTGAAGTCCACCACCAGCTCCTTGGTCTTGCTGACGTTCAGCTGGAGGTGGTTGTCCTGGCACCACGATGCCAGATTCTTCACTTCATCCATGTAGGCCGCCTCATCGTTGTTGGAGATGGCACCCAACACCACTGTGTTGTCATCAAACTTCACAATGGTGTTGGAGCCATGAGTGGCCACACAGTCTGAAGTGTAGAGGGAGTAGAGCAGTGGCGAGAGGACACATCCCTGAGGTGCTCCTGTGTTGATGGTGATGCTGTTGGAGAAGCACCTGCCCACCCTCACCACCTGAGTTCTGCCAGTGAGGAAGTCCAACACCCATGCACACAGACGGCTGTTAAGTCCCAGATCCCTCAGCTTTGTGAACAGTCTGCAGGGCACTATTGTGTTAAACGCTGAACTGTAATCAACAAACAGCATTCGCACATAGTTACCCTGTTTCTTGTCCACATGGCTGAGAGTGGTGTGTAGGACGTGGGCAATGGCATCCTCTGTGGATCTGTTGGATCTGTAGGCAAACTGCAGCGGATCTGTGGTGTCTGGGATGGAGGAGGAGATGATGTTCTTCAGGAGCCTCTCAAACACTTTCATTACTACCGAGGTCAGTGCAACTGGCCAGTAATCGTTCAGGGATGAGGGTTTGCGGTTCTTGGGCACAGGGATGATGGTGGATCTTTTGAAGCATGTGGGGACCACAGACTTCGCCAGGGACTTTTCTGATGTCCAGGTTTGTTGAGCCAGTGTCAACTTTAGCCATGTTTGTGGCACCAGGTGTGGTCTTCTGCTACCAGCTTCAAGGTTCAGTGTGTTGTGCATTCAGAGATGCTCTTCTGCATACCGTGGTTGTAACAAGTGACTCTTTGAGTTACTGTTGCAACCAGTAAGGTAGAAGTAGGCATTTTCACCCATTCAACTGCTGCTCAGTGGATATTTTTTTTCTTTTTCAGACCATTTCCTATAAACCCTGGAGATGGTTGTGTGGAAAAATCCCAACAGATCAGACTTTCTGAAATGCTCAGACCAACAATCATGACACAGTCAAAGTCACTTAAATCGCCTTTCTGATGCTCAGTTTGAATTTCAGCATGTCACCTTCACCATGTCTACATGTCTAAGTAAGTTCCTGCTGTGTGATTGGCTCATTAGATATTTGCATTAACATGTAGTTGGCTCTAAAAAATTGGCCTGTGAGTGTAGTTACTTGCCAACATTGCTAGAGACACGTGGCCCTTCATCGATGAGGTTCTGGTTTGTGATATGTAGCGTGTGCACGTGGGATTTGTAAAGCATGTTTTTAGGTTAGAAATTACAATGTGTTTCTTTTTCTTTCTCTGTGTGTTAGAGGAAGAAGCTCAAAACACAAAACATCTGTAACAACCATTGTTAAACATCTAAACTTCATTTCTACATACAGGCTCTGACCCTGAGGAGCTTTACACTGGTTCGTGTGCACTGGCAGAAGCTCCTGCCTTCTTCTTCTATTTTTTTCTTGCGAACAAGTGTGATCATACCTCTCGCCTGTTAAATCACACCGTGAGCCCTGAAATATCCTCTATTTTGAAGTCACGCAGTGCACAAATGAAATCCAGCACGTTAATATGAAGCAGGATATGTACCCTCACAGCTCTCTTGGACCAAATAGCAAGTGTTGAATGAGAGAAGAGTGGAGTCTTTGAATAAAGAAATACACTCTTATTGGGGAGGTGAAGGGCTGACAATGAACCCCCTCGCTCCTAGTTGAGCCTGTGAGAGGCCGACTTGTTCATCCCTTGTTATGCCGCTAATGTGTATGATTTAAGGGGGAATTATGCACATCTCAATGTGCCTATAAATGACATTATTCATGCACAGGTGCTGCACTAAGCAGCTCCTGAATGATAATTAAGATAATCTTTCTCTTTTTCCCCCCCTCTTCCTTCACGCTCGCTCGCTCTCTTTTCTCACGGATCCACTTTGTTCAGGCAATATCTCCTGTGTCAATACCTCGCTAGACTGCAGCCCCCTCTCCCCTCAGCCATTGTCTGATCCTTATTCAGCACTAAAACCCGCACTAACAAGTGAGACCACGTCTATGTTTCTCCCCGGAGCCCGACGGTATTTCTGAGAAATAACGTGCCAAGTTGAATTAAAGTAAGAGAATAAAAAAAAAAAAAAAAAAAAACTTTTGCGAGGCAGAAACTTGGCGGCAGCGTTCCCGAGGGAATTCACCGCGCAATGAATTTCTCAAACGAGAATATGAAGACATTGATGTTGAGCACTTTGCATATGATAAGCTCTTTTTCCATAAAGAGAAATGATTAGTTTTGGAATGGTTAGGAAATGTTGCTGGGGAAAAAGTGTTCTGGGCTCTCAGATATTAAGGACATTTAGAATACATTAAAAAAAAGAGAGAAATTTTGTCATAGTTAGGAGGTAAGTTATGCCAAAATTATGTTGAAACTCAGGTTTTCTGATTAAAAAAACAGGACTAAGGCTAAACTTTCTCTCTGTGCACAGAAAGGACACATGATTCACATTTCTCCTGATGTGTTTGGACAGTAGCGAGATGCTTGGTGCCAAATTTTCGTGTGGAAATGCATCATCATAGAGATAGAGTTAGTGAATCCAGCTTCGTTTGTGTTACTGAGGAACCTGAGGCTGTTTGAGGCTGGAACCTCTCTCTGCTGTGGTAAACAGTGAGTGATGATTATCGTCGCGTACCGAGAGGAAATCCAGCTGTATTGTTTTAGCACGGCCACTTGTTTACAAGAACCTCTCTCCAGCGGACGGGCCGCACTTGATTCAGTTTTCTTTTGTGTGCAAATCACTCGTTTTGTTTGTATTTTTTCAATTTTCTTGTTGTGTTACGCTCTGAAACGGCCCTCTCTCCGGCCCATGCTGTCAAGGAAGCCATCCAGTGTCTTTTGCTGCCTGCAGCTGGGTTTCATTACCCGGCTTTTGCCACACCCTTTCACTTCAAATAAACACACTGGGTATGTATACTAGTACAGGGTGAAGTAGAAGCTCTAAATAATTCATAGCATTTGTTCTAAACTGGTCCCGTTGCCAGATAGGCGGAGTTTCCTATGTGGCTGTTTCAGGTTCTGGCAGGTAAGGCAAAAGGTATACTTGGGCAGCTCGCCAGCCAAACTAAGATTGTTATTTATATTAACTTTTTTATTTATTTAAAGGGTCATTGCACGTTCATACTGTGAACATTTAGGTAAATAATGCACAGTAAATATGCCAGATGTAGACATGCAGGTTCAGTTTCATCTGCAGTCCCAGCAGGTTGATAGACTGTAATGCAAAAGATGCAAAGATAAGAGCCACAAGTACATCGATGGAAAATCATATTCTTACAAAACTCGCATATCACAACAAAAGCCCATGATGTTAATTACAAAAAGACCCTAGACACCATTGCTTTAAACATCTGGAGAAAGAGTTTTGCTCCTTAGTTCAGAGGCAACAGGTGTACAGGACTGTGTTAATGAGGGAGATGTCTTTTTGTGTTCCCACAGTGAGATGGAGCAGACGATGCTGGCAGTGAGAAGGAGTGGCTGCGTCCGAGGCGGGTGCCATAAAACCGCAGATTACTTTCAAAATAAAAAGACACTAAGCATAACCCGTGTGTGTGTGGGTCCTGTGTCACAGGGTAAGACCCACAAATGGAATAGGAAGAACATCAGTGGGTTGCGAAGCAGCTTACAAAGGTCGCAACACCTGAAGATAAAGAGGCTTTAACAGGACACTGCACATTAAGCCACACAGAACCTGTTGGCAAACAACAAGCTCCGTTTTCAGGGGGAAATTATTTTCCATAAGATTTCTGGAGGATTTTTTTCTGGAGGTTGCTGGTAGTTGTTGTGAAATTGTTTGCCTACACATAGATATGCAGGCCTAAAAACCAGTCATGACATGGTAACAACCAGTCACTAGGGAAAAAGATGTACTCCCAACCAATTGGTGAGTGGTTGGTGGAGGTTGGTAGCAGCTGCTGGATGAAACAGTTACAAAGAAGGTGCACCAAAAACCATCTTGTAGTTGCTTTGGTTGCTAGCAGAATGCTTCGGTTGCCTGCAATTTGTTTGTCTGCAAATATTCAACTCCTCACTGAGCAGTTGTGAAACAGTAAAGAGTGCAATCCAAACCAGAAACAGAGACTGTTTACCTTCAAAGTAAAGACTGCAGCTTTTCAAACCTTTCACCACTGCCCATATGGAAAAGATATATATAAATCTTATAAAGTTTGTATCTGTCTTGTGTGAAACTTGTATGAAAAGCATATAAGAGTGAAAACAGATATAAGATCCCTTGAAAAATTATATAATGAAACTTGTATGTTTTGGATACTTACTAAAACAATGTATGAAAGTAATGAGAAAGTGGCCACTTTCATGAGTAATCACATATAAGTTTTTACTATTTCTTTTCCATATGGGTGAAAACAATGAAACCAAATATATTTCCAGCTTTTAATTTGAAGGCCTCCGTTTCTGGTTTGCTTTACACTTTTTAAAGTTTAACTACCAGTCAGTGGTTAGTTAGCGAGTATTTGTAGACAAGTTGGTGTCTTCCATGCAACTTTGAGCCACCAATAATCACAACGGCTGATTTTGGTACAGCACTAAATTTGTGACCAATTTCTCCCATTGACTGGCAGAAGCTTCTCTGCCATTCAGGAAACATTAAATTTTCCTCTACATCTGCTGGTTTCCAGGTGTGACTGGGATGCATAGATGGACAGAGGTTATCTACATAGCAACTTTAAGCACAGCAGGCACTGACTAAAGCGCTGAACAGGAAGTACAATCATCAAATCAAGTTAAATTATCAATGAAACTATAAAAATGATTTGAGGAAAAAAAGCTTATTAAGTAAGGAACTGAGTGATAAATAATAAATAATAATACAAAAGCAAAAATAATAATAAAAAGAAATGCACTGGGGGAAGTGACACAGTAAATTAAAAAGCTGAAAAAGTTAAGAGTGTCTTATGATTTCAAGACTGTTACTGAGGAAGATTACCTAATGTGAAGTGGGAGATCAGTCCAGAGTTTCTGAGTTGCAACTGTTGAAGCCAGTCTGAAGGTTGGAATTAGCGGAAACCGCTGATCAATGGACTCAAAGTCAGCGGCGTAGGACATAGAAGGCCATCAGCTGATGTGGACTGGCACTGAGATCAGCTGATGTGATAGATTGTGACTGAACTTGACTTTGTGGAGCAGCTCAAAATACATCCTCTTTCTTAAAAAAAATTCAAATGTTGTTCTCTTTACTCTCTTGCATTTATCTAACAGAAAGCAGTTCAGTGGTTTGTGTAAGTACTTAAGTCAAATAAAAGTGTTAGTGTTGATTCGCTCTTCCACAACCTTCTTTTTGGCACAAACACACAATCAGCACATGGTTTGAGTTCTATCTGTGACTGTTGCATTCACATTTATCCTTTTCTGTTAATTGCTAGCCTATCAAACTACAACTGAGGCAAACCATCAACTGCACATGAAACGCTAATGCTGTATCATGAAGCTCACACCTGTTGGTCCACATTTATGGGGCTGTCAGCTGTCGATACAGACATATAAAATATATATGATAGATGATAATTTAAGTTAAAACACACCATCTCACAATCAAACAGGAAGAGGCTAACTTCCAACAAGCTTAACTGCCATTTTCTTTGTTACCACCTGCAGAACAGATGTTTACTTCAGACATTTAGGGAATTCTATTGAAGTCATCTGGAACACCCTGCACACTGGAAAACGACACTAATAGGGAACTCCTAAAAGTTCTAACTAAGCTCCGGCATATGCTGGTTGGGAGCACATGCGAAAATGCATGGCAGGTAGATGGTGGGTGCTGCTGCTGGAATTGACACTACTGAGTGAACAATGAGACTAAGCTAAATCCAAACAATTACCTAAAACCTGCTTAAAGGCTTCATAGATACTCTAGAACTACACAACATCAAGCTTGATATGAAAATATCGATTAGCACAGCTTTAAGGACTCCTTTTTTTTAGATTTACTCACCGTAATGGAACATTTTATCATCGTGGTATTTTTACAGAAAGAAACAAAAAGGTTACTCCCTTCTCTAGCCACTGCAAAAGTGGATTTCTGAATCCTTCAGAGTGAGACACTCCACCCAATGGGTTCTCTAAGAAGTTTAAATTATGAATCTTTTTTGCGAGTAAAGTTTGGTCACGGATGGATGGCTGCCAGTTGTTTGCAAGAAGCAGAGGACATAAATTAGCAAAGTGGTTTCTCTGCAGAGTAAAATGTCACCGCAATCGTCAACAAGTCCTCCAGAACCAAAATGACAAAATAGGTTACTTATCTTTCCCTTCCAGCATTTTCTGATCTGACTTTGCTGTTTTTTTCCACTGCCGCACTTTTTTGTCAATACCTCCTAAAATGTTTATGCTGATAGGGGAATAAAAGTGGCTATGTCAGCTGATCTGATAGTCAAATGGTTTGATTAGGAGAGAAAGAAAATCATGATAAGAGAATAATCTGAATTAAGTGCAGTTATGGAGTAATTAGAGACACTCTATAGCAGCCTTACTGTACAGTTTAAAAAGATCCTAGGACCAAAGACTACATCTGTCACAGCAACTGTCGCAAAAGGCAGAATTAACTTCCTCTAAAACCCAGATTTCCTCTGCAAATGACACTGAATCATATATATTTGAACTGTGCCTCCTGGCTACAGCGTGTCCTGAAATGTCTTTAATAAGGATGAGGATGTTAACGGGCCGCTATAGCTCCAGTTTTAAATTAGAAATAACCCGGCAGAACGCTTGACTTACAGAAAAAGGTTAGGTTTAAACACAACACATTAATCTCTGCTGCTCGCTCGCACATTTATGGATCCGAGTAAGTGTGCGTGTGTGCGTTTCTGGACAGAAGCAGCCATCGCCATTAACCAAAATATGAAAAAGCAATTACAAAAATGAGTGTGTGCACAGAGAAGCGCTCACTGATATCGTGAGTAAAATGTGAAAAAGTAACATTTTAAATCTGTAAAGGGATGTTTGTCTGTGCTATCAGCTTAATCTAAAAGTGATAAGGCAAAGATGAGAATCAATAATTATTGGGATCATAATAAACTCAAAGTGTGCAGCCCGGCTGTATATCAGCACTCCGGACTGCAGCAGGAGCAGCAGCAGAAGGCATGTGTGCGCAGGCCTTACAATTTCCACCTGATTACAATGATCAAGGCTCATATCTGTTTTCAGCGGCTGTGCATCTTTATTACTTTTTTTTGTGGCAGAAATTGCAGCTTTTACTGATGACGGGCAATTTGAAAGTACCCTTGTTGAATAGTCACAGGTGCCATGTTGTTTGAATCAAGCTGACTTGCTGCGAAATAGCTGGAGTGCTTTTGATTTTTTTTTTTTCACTCTTCTTTGTGCAGGAAGAGAGCACACAAAATGAAATGCTGTTTTATGCTATTAGGAGATCAGAGATTTAGTTACACAAACATTTTATAAAGGCAGCGATATTCTCATTAGCAGAGTTAAACCAGACTGGCAGTTATCTGTTTTGACATTTAGCATATGCTACAGTCACACTAGGGAAAACAGTGGTCAGCGACCGAGGCAGGACTAAAATTATTACCACTGTAATATGAACTTGCAATCTTATCTTTCTGCAACCTTACTGTCATATGGCAATATAACCAGAATGCAACCAGTTGGCAACCAGTTGCAGAGAGACAAAGATTGACTCAGATTGATTGCAGATTGATGTGTTGGTCTCTCTGCCATTTATAAAGTCTGTTTAGATATACCATCTACAAGGTGTCCACGGGGCAACCCTTGATTGAAGCTCAGTCACATGCCTAAGGCTTTAGTCAGGATGGCCTAGAAACTGTTCAGTGACAACACAGTAACCACCTGTCGCTCGGGGGAAAATATGTACTTATCCACTGCTAGTGGTTTCTGACAGTAATTCGGAAATTTATTGCTAAGCTCCAGTCACACAGGCCTAAAACGACTGACCATAGACCCCATGGTGACCACCAGTTGATAGGGAAAAAGATGTTGTGTTGCTGAAGGTTAGTGACAGTTGCTGGATGAAATCAGTCACAAAGAGACAACACTTTTCCACATTTTAGTTTGAAGGTAAATATTCCCAGGTTTGAGTTTGCATTACACTTTTGAAAATTTCACTACTGCTTTGTGTTAGTAAGGGTGTGTTTGTAGATAAATTGGATAATCCCATGTAAACTCCTAGCAATCTGCTAGCGATCAAAGCAATCACCAGGAAGTATTCGGTGCAGCACATTCATACCATCCAGTGAATTCCAGCAACCACTCACCAGCAAGTTGGGAAATTCACATTCCCTCGAACCTGTAGTTACCAAAGCATTGCCGATTGCTCTCTAGACCTGTGTGATTAAGGCCTTAACATCCTCCTCTAGCAGAGCCCATCCCAAACGATCGGACTTGTTGGTCTGCGTTTGAAACACAAAACATTTTATTGTTCACTGAACATGGCTAACCTTAACGATCCACTTTTTTGATTTTTATAACTCCTCCATTCGGCTTTCTTGGCTGAGCTATAGTGCTGTTTAGTATCAGTCAGAAGTTCTGTGTTGCAATTCTAATTGTGGATTAGAACAACCAATAACTTGACTAATGAGAGATGACATATCTGGATTAACTTTAGCTTTTATTGGTCAGTTTGTTGCTTTGTGATTGCCAGTATCAGATGCTGCTGCAGTTCAAGGTGTTCCCTAAAATTCATCACATTGTTAGCATCAGTCTTTTTCATGACTAAAGCTGATGCTAGAAAACATGCAGGACATATGTTATTAGGACATATATTATGTTGTAGTAGTTTGGGCCTCTTTGTAGACCCACACAGGGTAGGAATTTCATACTTACATCTCACGTTCAATGCATGCAATGGAAACCTTGCAATACAAATTTGCGGATTAATGAGATGAAATCTGCTATTTTTCAAACTTCTGTTGGTAGTCTTGATGATGAATCTCTCGTATTGTGCTGTCATGTCACGGAGAACTGGCAGGACATAAAGTAATCTCTCTCAAAGTGCGTCTTGTTTTATTCCAGACATTGCTGCTCGCCTTCCACAACACGAACAACATCTGAAATCAGGTGTTCAGCAACAAGTTTAAAGTATTTACTGCCTCCAAGTGCTTACTTGGCGTCAGCTGCATCTGTCCAAAACGCTCAGGTTTCCTCCTTTTTTTGCTTTGCTTTCATGCCACATGAAAACAGTTTGAGTGCCTTGTACCTGGCTCAATCCCCAAAGGATTCATATGCGAGTCTGTGTTTGTGTCATATCCTTTTCAATATCCACATCTCTAAGATCACACACAAACGAATCAAGCAAACATTGAAAGGAGAGATGCGTCTGGGGTTGGTTGGGGGGGGGGTTAAACATCTTTGTTCCGTCTGCTCTTTAGAAAGCTTTAGCCAGCCCGTCTTCACTGAAGCGTACAGGATGTGCCTGATGTTTCCTTGGCAAAGGAAAAGGTAAAAATAGAGAAGATTCATCTGGTTTGAGTTCTGCGGCACCACATTACTTTAGGGGTGGTTTCTTTCCTGCTCTTTTCCTTTTTTTTCTTTTTTTGTTCAGCGGTCCTGGGCCCTTGTGTGTGATTGAAGCTCAAACGGACCAGGAAATGCAAATAATCCCATTTCTGAAGACGTCCAGTGACGTGATTGTTGGGACGGTAGAAGGAGGCTGGCCAGCTCGCCACATTAAAGGCAGCATTTGAGCGCGAGATGAGTGGAGACTGGGTTAAGTTAAGCAAGAGGAGAAGACTTCAAAGCCTGCTAGGTTCGCCTGCCCAATTGAGAGTGACGAGATGTGTCTTTTATTAATAGCATTCACCAGAGTTTCTTGTTTCTGCTCTCAGCTTGTTCCATTGTTCCTACAATCACGCCAACGTGGAGACAGACTGAAAGGAGTCGTTTGAAAGCCGTAGAGCAAATTACACCTTGATTACACGCGAGGGAGGCAGTTGAAGGATTTACTGTTTGTGACTGTTTGACACGGCTTGTTTTAGTCTAATTTTAGGCCCTTTATCACCTCATTAAAACCATATACTATAAGCTTTTAACAAGGTTGAGTATACAGTCAGATTGTACAGTTATTTACTCATAGCAAGTATGTGCAGACATTTTCCATGACATGCGGGAGCCACTTAGAAAAGCTGTTTTGTTTTTAATCATAGTGTTTATCCCTTTAAAATGTTTGAATTTAAAGCTTTACAGAATGAAAACACTGGTAACACCATTCTTTCTTTAAAACTTCAAAGACCCTTCTTAGGGCCTCCAAAAGCCTAAAAGTAAGGTTTTGAAGGCCGCGTTCAGTCTTACCTGTGTATGGGCAAGTTAATCAAATTAAAATCTGCTTACTTTGATAATAAATATAACACATAACAGCCCAAGAGCTAATAAAATGGTTTCAACTTAATTAAAAAAAAGTCCAGTTCTATTGTCTTCAAGTACAAATAACAGTCAACCCTCTGACCCTCTGTAAACACAATGATATCCTGCTTGTTCTGGAAATTTCTTTCCACATGAATTGTTTTGTTGTTATTTTCCTGCATGGATCAAGCAACTCAGTAAGCGAGCAGTGTTGGCAGGGAAAGCAAGCAAATCTGTCTGAGCATTGTTAAATTCTTTGGAGGAACTGGAGTCACAAGAATAGTCATCTATGTGTGTAACAGTACAGATCCCATGATTCATTGTGTTTTTAATGATTATAATACTGAGGGCAAGATGTCAGGGGCAAGATTTAGGAAATCAGAACAAACAGTGCAATATGAAAACAGCTGATTCACAGTCATGTAGATACCTCATTTTCTCTGTGGCTTTATCCGTCCTTCATTTAGATTTGCGCACATTCATTTATCCAAAGCTCTCTTATGGTCGCACCACAGCATTTCAATCAGGTTGAGGTCTGGACATTAATGGGACCATTGCAATACTTTGATCCTTTTCTTTTTCAGTTATTCTGTTGTAGATTTGCTGCTGTGCTTAGGATCATTGTCCTGTTACATGACCCTGTCAGACGGATGGCCTCACACCTACTCTAGAATACTTTGGTTTACAGAGGAGTTCATGGTCCAGCCAATGACTTCAAGGTGTCCAGGTCCTGTGGCTGCAAAGCAAGCCAAAATCAACACCCCTCCATTACCTTGTGGGTATGAGGCGTTTGTGCTGATGTACTCAGTTTGGTTTTGTGCATTATGACTAAACATCATCACTTTGGTCTCGTCTGTCCAAAGGACATTGTTCCAGACGTCTTGTGGGTTTTTTTTTAGATGCAACTTTGCAGAACTAAGCCATGCTGCCATGTTCTTTTTAGAGAGAAGAGCCCCCCCCCCCCAGCCCTTCCAAGGAAGCCATGTAGAGTCTGAGATGTTGTTCTTGGGTCTTTTGCAGTTTCTTTAAGCACTGGTTTGTCTGACTTTGGGGCGAATTTGCTAGGATGTCCACTCCTGGGAAGATTGTGGCATTGAGTCTTTTTACCATGGTAAAAAAAAAAAAGAAAGAAAAAGAAAAGAACAGAAAAAAATTAATTTAAATGGCCATCTTCTAACAAACACAGTTGTGGTTGAGATTGATTCACCAAAGTGTTTTTGCAGCATTTGCAAAGTAAGAAGTGGGGGGATTCCCAACTTCCTTAATGCTGTTTTCAGTAAATGCAATCATGAAAGAACTTGTAATTAAAAAGAATCAACCTTTTTGGAAGGGTTTTGGTTAAAAGCCGGACAAAGCCGCAACAAGCAAGTCAAAAGATCTTAAAAACGCAGTTACTGATTAAAGCCTCATTTGCAGCCTCTAAATGAATAAACATGGGGAATGTGCTTGAGTGATCAGAGTGTACAACTGCACATCCAGTTTTTGGTGTAAATCTGAAAAATTGATTATGATTGATTTTCAGCACCAATCGATCCAAACCTCTAAAGAAAGCTCAACTGTCTTTGAGTTCCTGCCTTGAAGGACATTCAAAGCTCTTCTTTGGATGTTTCTGCCTTTTATTCTGTTCTCTGTCAACATGATCCCACACTGCTGTTGAGGTCCGAGCTCTGGAGAGGCCGATCTATGACTGATAGTGTTCCACTGTGTTTTTCTATCCTGGTATGCTTTTACTGCACTGACTGTGTGTTTGGGGTTAATGTCATACTGAAAAATGAAGCTGCTGCCAATCAAATTCTGAAGGTACTTTTCTGTGTTCATAATTCCTCAATTTGTATAAGCTCTTCAATACCGCTGACTGAAATGCAGCCACAAACCATGACAGAGCCTCCACCGTGTTTTACAACTCAAAACCTCAGTAGTATCTGGTACGTTTCTGTACTTTGCAGCAATTTAACTTAAAAAAAAGGCATTTTTTCAACAGGTTACGCACAACAGATAGTTTCACTAGGCCTCTATGCAACATCATAACATAATATGTCTTTATTATTTTTCGGAGGGACCAATAGAAACAGCTCAACATGGAGTCGAACCACTGTCAAGTGGCTCTTTAGAGGGAAAAAGGTGGGGCAATCACCTCCTCATGTAATGCATGTGGTTTTAGTTTCAGTCTGGAGGATTAACTCATAGCAAAATACTTTGATTTTTCTTCTTACATTTACATGAGTTTGGCTCTGTCTCCCAAAACTCTTCAATTATCATCCTAATTTTCCAGCCGCGGCCTTCATTCATCACTGCCGCTGTACAGAAGTGCATCAGGAACTATTTCAGAGATTGCTGATTTGCATATTGCGATGCGAGCACTGCCCATCATCATCCCTTCTCCTCATTAAACATCGGGTATCTTGCCTTCTTTTTGTGTGTGTGAATTTTTTTTTTTTAGAGAAAAGAATGCAAAAAAATATATAAATAAAAGACATCTCGATTTAGCTGCTTTAATTCTCCTCAGCGGTCTTGTAATTGGTGTTTACGTGATTGGCTTTTTTACTCCGTTCCATAAATCCTTGTCAATCTAAAGTCGGCCTAGCGTGTTATCAAGCGAACAGAAAAGAAATAAATGCCTCAAAAAAACAAAACACCACAGTAAACATTCCATAATTGACTGTTTAGGAGCGCGATCATCAGTTAGGGTTTGATTTGAGGATGTAATCTGCTTTTGCGGATGCCAGGCCATTCAACCAAAATGGACACGAGAGTTAATGCAGCTCTAACCTCTGAGCCATTTATGCTTAGTCGAATGTACTTGTAATGATTAAGTTTGAAAGAGCCATGTTTTATCATCGGCCAACACAAGAGTTGGCAATCTTAAGACCTTCAACTAGAAATAATTAGGATCTATTTGAATGCTGAAAGTGGTGCACAGTGCTGAGACAAGAGCTAAGCTTGTTAACGAATGTGGTGGCAATTAAATGGCTCATCCCCCCCCCCCTCCCCCTTCCTCGTCCGCCTCCTTACTGTTTATGTTTTTTTATCACCTGCAAATTGATTATAATTCTCTGCATTTGCTTGACCATAAAGTTTCTGAATGTCTCCGGGCGTAATTGAAAATGCCGGCTCTATTGCGGTGACTGGGCATTGTTTCGGTTTTAAACCACACACCCCCTCCCGCCTTCACAAAAGACCAGAAAGTATTTTTAGTTCCCACGGATCCCACATGAAACCTGAGCTGGCGACATGGTTAAAATTAGTCCATGTGGCTTATTTTTAATGCCCCCCTCCCTTCTCACTTTTCCTCCTCCTTTTTTAATTTCTCCACATAGTTTAACGTTAAAAAAAAAAAAATCAGGTCAACCTTTAAGATTTATGAGCAGAGTGGAGAAGAAAAAAAAGAATTAATGGTATGCTATTTTTATTCAGTCAGTCGTCTGTTAATTTGATATGACCTTAGTCAAAGGCGGTGAAATAACAAACTCTACTTACTTCTTCTTAAGACCAAACCCCTGGTCTCCCATGCTGCTTTGCTGAGGATCTGAGAGGCAAAGGGGCCTCTCAACTCTTATCTGCACAACTCAACACGCAGGATTTTTCTGGACATCAGTTGCACTAAGAAACCAATACTCTTTCATCTAATTACAGAGCATATTGTTTCAATTAGGCCTCTCTCATTTGTTTTCTTCTTTTTGTCTCCCCCCCTCCCCAAACGCTTGTCAATTTGAAAATCTGTTTTTGAAACAATAAAATTGCCGTTCGAGTTTGCCTCTCAGGCGCAATCGTAAAATAAATCTTGACAGCCTAACGAGGCTCCTCGTCAGGCGACGGCGGCGAGAAAATTTCGACCGCGCAAAAGGTTGCCCGCTTCACCTCTTGTGAGCGTCTTTGTCCGCGGGCCAAGGCAGAGGTGCGTCACCCTCCTTTATTTCCCACCTTTTTCTCACCGATGAGTTCCCAGTGTGACTCTCCTCGTGACAGCATCCAAACTTTGCTGCCGCACGGGCCCCGAGCGCTCACAGCCCTCCATTGAAGCATCCCTGCAGGGGTTTTCTTCACAGTGGGGGCTAGAGGTGGGGGGTGAAGGTGAAAGTTTGGCACCGGGCAACAGATCCCCAACAGTGGGCTCCTTTGTTGCCAGGTTGCTCACGCTCAGCGATGTGGACGAGCCAGGTGGCCTCTGACCTGACCTCTACTCTGGGAGAACCGGTGGGCAGAGAGGCTGAAGTAAAAAAGAAAAGAGAAAGGCAAAATTTAAAAAAAAGAAAGGAAGAGGCTAACTTGGTTGGGAGAAAGGGTTGGAATGGAGGAAGGGGAGATCGTGGGGGGACGGTATGAAACAAAGTGCTCAGAAATAGGTCAACCAGTATCTCATTTTTCTTGCTAAGCTTGTAATCACCCTTGACAGGCACACTGTGGAACAGGCTATTCAGTAGGAATTCGGGGCTCATCACTGAATTATGGAGCCTAAACCATGATATAAGGGACGTTTGGAAGATGGAGGCTCTTTGTTTGATCACTTTTTGCTGAATTTGTTTGGTGTAGGTTTCTGCTGCTGAGATGGAGTTACCTTCATTAGTGGAGATTGTCTCCTGGTTGAGTCAGGGTGAGGGTTTTGTTGAGTCTCCACAGAAAAAAAAGGGAGGTAGTGTTGATGTTTTTGCTCAAGGGCACCTTCAGATAGGACAAAGGGTTATTCATTCACATTCAAAGGCCTGTCCAGCCATGCCGTGACTTTCATGTGACCCATGAAAAACACGTTTCAAAAGCTGCATGCTTTGATTCAGGCATTGGTATCTCCATCAGCCTGTTTTAATGGTAGAGAGCGTTCACATTAAGCCTTAAAGGGATATTCCAACATATCATCATCCCAAAGTATCAAATTCTGTCACTTTGTTCAATGCCAAACCAATATTAGATTGCAATTCCGAGATTGGAGGTTGGAGATGTGGCAGAAGTTTAAATCCCCCAAAAATGCTAGATTGTACCAATCTTGCTTCTTCACCCTGCTGGTTAAGGTTAGGCATCCAAATCTAGTCTAGCTTTAGGAAAATAATGAGTTTGGGTTAAAATATACACAATTCACAAAGTGAATGGGATTTTTTCCCCATTCAGAATAGGGTAGTACAATCAGTCAACCTACTTTTAAACTTCATGCTGAAGAAATGTGCATTTTCTTGCTAATTCGTTCTTCTTGCTATTCCCATTTGATAAGTAAGAAAAGTCAGTTATTCTTTAGTAAATTAAATCACAAAATTTCTGAGGTCAAAAGTCATCATTGATGATAAAAACTGTTATTAGTCTCTGATGCAGATCAGTTAAAATAACAGTCTTTCATTACCTGGTTGCCAAGAATTGGGAAAAATACATAAATAAATAAATGAATTAAATAAAACAAGCAAACAAAAATATTCTGATTGCATAGGATAATGTTTGAGATGATCACCAATAATTATTACATCACATGGTTAACAAGCATCCATACTTGGAGCAAGAGACGAGTCTCACTCCAGTCAAGCTAAACTAAAACCTAATTATAAGTGTGTCAAAAGATTTTAACAAAGTGATAGAAAAAAACACTGTAAAAAAACAAAGAAATGTGAACTAACAAAACAAAAACTTAAATTAAAACAATTAAATGCAATTGATTAACTGAACATCAGCAAATGTGAGCATCTCTGTAAAAGCAAAGTCCATACCTCAACATGATTGAAATGCTGTGGTGGGACCTTATGAGAGCTGCAGATGAATCTCAATGAACTTAAACAATGCTGTAAAGAAGAGTTTAACAAAATTCTGCCACAACAATGTAAAATTATCCAAAAAATATTTCTTCAAGTCACTGCTGATAAAATTAGTGCTACAACCTTCTGAATCATGACTGTGAGTCAGCTGTGTTTGTACTCTAATATTTTGCTTTTCCTTCAAAAAAAAAAAAAAAGAAAAGCTCATCTGTAATGAGCAAACTGAATGGAAGCTTGTGGCATTTTTCGACATCAATGAGTAAATATTTCAAGTTACTATCTTAAAAGTTTGACTTGCTAACTCAACCTTGTGAAAAATACCTCAATCTCATAATTTCAGGCTATAGAAAAGAAATTTTGAGATAATAACTCAGAATTTTGACATATGGATGGCAAAAAACACTCTGGAAACCAAATAAAATTAAAATAAAATGAAAACATGAAGCTTAAAGTAAAATAAATACTAATAAGAAAATATAGAACCATAATATTTCTGCTTGGTGTGTCCAAAATCAATGCCACGCGTGCATCTTTTAGACCAGAGCAATTGACGTCCTGGGAATGAAAAGAGACCAGGAAACAGAGAACAGATTGAAATATGATCTCAAATCACAGATAAATAGAAGAAAAGTAAGGAAGATCAAAAAACGTCTTTAACGTAAATTAGGTGTAACCATTGTGATGCAAATTTTCACCAAGAACTCAATCACAATCTTCATCACTTCCTCTCCACACTGGATCAGAAATTCAAGCAGCCTAGAAATAATTGTGTGCGCCGTTGCTGAATGTTCATCAGGAAGCGATTTCCCCCCATCTCGCCGCAGATTTAAATGTGATCTTGTTAAGCCACCAAGGGACTGAGTCTCGCCCATGGGTGGCCAAAGGATACTCTGTGTTAATGAGGTGTGCACGGGCCCCGTGGGTAATGGTGGTGTCACGCCAAAGCTTTTAGACACCCGAGGGCAACGATACAGTTCGGCCCAGACCTCGGCTGTCGCCTGACATTCAGTTGACGCTGAAACAATGAAACGCGTCGACCATAAAAACTGGGTTTTCATTGGCAGTTGTGATCCCTTCCACTCTAAATACCCATTCTAATATGCACTTTGCCCATTATGTCTGTGTTAATAAGAAATCTCTTTGAGAATGTGCCCATTGTTGAGTGAGTCTGTTAATTATGACAGCTCAAAGTGCTGCTGTATTCTACTGACTCTTCCTCATAAGAAGCATGATTATTCATCACCAACGATAAGAATTAATATGCAGTACTGCATGCACCCCGAGAAATATTGTGTTTTTCCCCTTTCTCTCTCTCTCTCTCTCCCTTCCACCAAATTTGAATGCTCCAAATTACACATTCAATCCATCTTTGTTTGTGTATTTAACCCTGTTAAACATGGCAGCACTTTGTGACTTTTAAAGACCCGTGGCTTATTGGACTTGGAGCTGGCATCGCTAAGTGACAATTTGGGCTGTGTTTGCTATCAAATAAACACTTAATGTATCTGGGGATGTAAACAAATGTTCATTCACCGCCACGCATCTGCTAGAAATAAAGCCGGGCTTCAGAAAAAGTGTCGCAGCGCTTTCAACCAAAACGACACCCATTAACGCCCGCTGTATTTCTTCTTCTTCTTTTTTTTACATGGTTAGAGTGACACACTATATCTGATGATATAATAGATTGGCCTCAGCTGAAGAAGGTCAGAAAGAGAGCAGTACAATGAGGGGAGGCACTATAAGCTCTGAAAACTATAATGGTGAAGGGATCAGAAACCCCTGCTGTTTGTATCCAGAGCATTTAATCAAACTGGCATTAGCTTGGCACTGTAGCTTAAACTTTGCTTACCTTCCAATCCTGTCCGGGAACTTCATATTGTTGACAGTAGCTTTGAATTCAGCTATAGACTCAGCAACTAAAAGGATAAGATGGGCTTAAAGGGCTTTTTATAACCTTTCTATTCATCCTGAAACACTGTCAGTCCAAAGGACACATCGGCTCAAACACCTGGCTGGAAGTCCACGACGCTTTTAGCCCGGGCAGAGGAAGCATTTCAAATTAATTACTTGCAGGTTTATTGACTGTTGATTGCGCTTTCATGCGAGCTATGGAAGTGTACTCTTCTCTTAATGCTGCCTGTGTGACTGTAATGGGTGTCAGGTGATGGGAAAGGCTTGGCGAATGCTTTTGTTGTTCAAAAGAAGGCGAAATGTCAACACAGATGTGAATCAGAACATCTGCACATGTTGTTTTCTCCTAATGTTACCTCATCATGATACAGCATTGTTCTATTTCAAAGCATTTTCAGCTGTTCAACTCCATAGACTGTATATAAATAATGAATGTAGCATCCGGGTCTGAAAAGTGAAGCCAGTGTAGAAGTGCTTTTACTCTGCATTCTTTCTAATGGCCAGCAGGGGGCTACGTTTACAGATTGTATAAAAGTTTTTAAGAAATTATCAGTCTTCCTTTTTTAATTTAAGATCTCTGTGAGACTTTCTTTACACATTTATGGTCTCTTTTGTGAGTTTCAAGGCTAATTTAGTAGAAAATGGTGAGAGGATGATTGAGTTGCTAACCACTTACTGGTTTCTCAGTCAGATTGGTTTTCTTACCGATCAACACCAAGGTAGCACCTGTGAATAATCTCCAGCTGAGATGTCACAATAGGAATTCTCTTTAGAGATCTGGTTTGTAAATAGTTGCAATGGTTATAAAAGATACCAGTATGCAAACTCCAGTTCCTACGGAAAAATGTGAATTTACCAACCTGTTGGTGTGTTGTAGCAGAGGTTTGCTGGGTGTCACTGGGTGAAATCACTTGCGAAGAGGGTGCTGCAACTGTCAATTGCTTCTGTCTCGAGCAGAGTGCTGCGGTCACTTCTTACTTTGCGTGGAAAAATGGTGATTTGTCTGTAAACACTTGTCAAGCTGTAGCAAAAAGTGTGTCGCAAACTCTTGGACAATCTTCAAAGTAAAAGTGGCACTGTTTGAAATGTATTGGTTGTAGTAATAAGGCACAACTTTTATTTTGAAGATGGCCAATCAGGCCTCAGTGAGGTTGCCAGGGGGTTGCAGACCAGTCTTAATTGGTGATTCTAAAATAACCACAGGTGTGAGCGTAAGTACTAATGGTTGTCTCTTTGTTAGTCTTGCAACAGATTGGGGACTTGTCCAAAATATGTCCTGCCTTTCACTTTATGATAGCTGGGATAGACTCTAGCTTTCCTGCAACCCTGATGGATGGATGGCAAATGATCTTTACTACCACTTGATGGGCAGTTGGAGAGTGTTTGCAGACAAGTCAACAACCTCCAGGCAAACTGCTTCCAACCAAAGCAATCACAAGGACGTTTGTGACCACTTTCACGCAACAACTGCCAACAAACTCCTGTTGTTGCTCATGAAGCACCAACCAGTCTCTTAGTTTGGGTGATCAGGGACTAAATGTTGTGCTTTATACTAAAATAAAGTGAAACATTTGGAGATGTCTTTTAATATCAAACCAAATTTAAAGCCACCCATGAGATCTAATTGACTGAGGACCTCTGATATAGAGGAGATCCACCAGAACCACCCGTCAGATGGAGAAAACATTTGGGGTGCAATATGAGAGCACATATATGTCCACTTTGGAAAACACTCATCCACAGGAAGCAATAAATGTCTCTTGCATTGGATCACAGGAAGCTTCCTGTCGAGTCCACTTCCACCATTGCTTTCCTGATGGTGGGTTGCTGGATTCCTTATCTTCCTTGCAGCTATAACTTTGTTGTTCTTCCTGCAGCATCCATACTCTGTGGCTCCTTGTCATCTTCTTTGAGTTAGCCTTGCAAGCTGGGTTCCCCCCCCCCAAAAAAAAAACACTCCTAGTTTTGGCCTAACTACCATCTGGGCAATCTCATTTTTATATTGTATCTATTTTGTAACGATTAATAAATGTGTGATATTCCCAAAGATAATGAATAATTTCATCATGATCATGATTATTTCTATAACTGAGTAACTCAGGTTCCCGTAGCGCAAAGAAAAAACGTCTGCATGGATGTGTGTTTAAGTGTGCTGATGTTTTCAGCGTGTATTAGACAACTTACCTCTTTTGCTCCTGCAACGTCCAACATTTCTAACTGTGTATAATGCTGCAGAAATGTCTTTAAACATCACTAACTGGAAAATAAAGCAGAAGGGGCATCTGATTGGCTTAAAACCAATTCGAGTTAGATGCAGAAGCAAGACAAACCTTCCATCCCTGCAGCTTGTTCAGAGCAGCGTGTTTATGCATGTTTGTCCGCATTTGTGTGTGTGTGTGCGAGTGGTTACGTATCTGTTATAATATAACTGAGAATCATGATGCAAGCTTTTCGCCCAGAGTGTTTTTGAGCTCATTTTCAAATGGTAATTTGCCTTATCCGAAGCAAACTCACTGAGTGTAAGTAAGTGATTATTTGCATGGCTGACAATCATTCGGCTCGCCTGCGGTCTTTTTCCAAACTGCTCCAGTTTGTCCAGTCTTTGAAAGAAAAAAAATACTCAGGGAGGGCCAGTTCTCTTTGAAATATCCTTTCATTTACCTTATCATTAGACACAAATGTGGCATAGTTAACAGTGAGTGAAAAAAGGAAAAGCACAGCCAGTCAGTACTTCTTCATAAGTCTGATGAAGGCTTATGAAGAAAAAAAAATCTTCTTTGTGATTGTTGAATAAAGACACAGTTGATGATTTTTTTTTTAACTGCTACTTTTTTCACTTTTTGGCAATCTTTTTTGCTCTAACTTTCTTGGGTTTTGGTTTTGAGCACCTCCAGGCTTTGGGTTTCTATCAAAGAGCCAAGTTTTCTGTGCTGCAGTTTAATTGGTTATTATCCCATTAGAGGCATCATGTTGGCCGGTAAAGTGCAGTAACGACAGGACGCACTGACAGCAGTACAATGTGGTGATTTAGTATCTGCACTCCCCCTCAATCACACTCAAATGTCAGCCACAGACTCATCAATGCCCCTAACCCTGAGCATACCCCTGAGACACACACTCAGCACACGGCCCACATGACTACACACCAGCATCACATCAGGGACCGGAGAAAACAAGGCACGAGGATACAGCAGAAGATGGATTTTCTAGAACTGCCTCTTTCTATGACAGATTAAATCAAACAAATATTGAACAATATTTTTGTTTTGAACTGCATTTCTAAAGCTGATTTAGTTTCTATCTTCTGAAAGGGGATACTTAATACTGGCTTGTTACTCTTACATCTCTAAGATATACTTATATCTGTGCATGCTGTAATATTTTAGACATAAAAAAGTGCTTAGGTATGTTTTTGGAATACAAGGCACGTCATGACTGTCTGGTGGAGGTTTCTGGTTGTCACTAGATATAATCAGTCGAAAAGACAAGCACCAAAAATCTCCATGCAATTGCTGGGAGATTCCCATTGCTGCCCGTAGTTTGCATTAAACGGAGTTGACTTGTTTTGCAAGTGTAGCCCAGCCCATAAGTGGCAAATGAGTAAGTAGTTTAAAATGCTTAAATAGCTAAAAGTTCATTTAAAAGTGTTTAAAAGTTCATAAGTTGTTTGTGTGTTAAAACAGTAGCTGACAAAATTATTTGCTACACGTTTATTTCTATGCACTTGAGAGTGATGCGCACAGTCTATTTCCTTGGTGAATGCAGAGTTTGCCATTGGTTTAAGAATTTTGAAGGTATCTGGAAGCAAATACTACTGAGATTTGTTTTGAACTGTTTCTATCAGATTCAGGGTATTACAGTGCTAATAGTAGCTAATAATGTTACACATATACCACCATTAGATGTGTATGTTGTAAGTCAGGAAAAGAACAAGTGAACTTGACATGAGATTAAAAGGCTTTATTAAGTAAATGGACTGAGAGACATTTGTGTATGCTCACTGAAGTATAGCGAGCATACACCCTGTCCTCTCAGCATTCTCTTAGATGGTTCTTTTCCAGTTTCCATCACAAATTCACTCCCAAACTGCGGCAACTGACTGCTCAGGAGGTCGTGATTAAAACTACTGCACGTGCAGACTTTTGTTTTGCTTTTCCTGCTTGCTTTGCAAGTGAAAGGGTTGCATTGTTTCAGACCACAATGCACACAACAAGCTGGTTGTGTTCTGGTCACATTCCTATATACAAGCAATGTTACTGTGCATTTCATTCTTTTCTTTCCCACTTTGTACACGAACAGCCTCCATCTTGGTAAGAAAACTACAAGAGTGACACTGCAAATGTGAAAAAAGTTCAGTCACAGCGGCTGCAGTTTGCCCTTTCTATCACTCGGTACTTGTTCCTGCTATGGTTGAACGAGTCCTTTCTGTGGGGCAAGACTGGCAACTGTTTCATTGGCCACTCTTTGAAAGAACTGATGCTAAAATATATAAAGAACTGCTGAATGTAGCAACAAAGTTGCATTGGCCAGTCTGAAGCCCAGTAAACAGATAAAGTGATTCAATGGTAGCTAATGGTTGGTTGCTGGCAGATATTCCAGGCTCCAGTGAGGTGGTTATTACCCCTTCATGTGCCAATGAGTGGTATCCTTTGCCCTCATCACTTGAGTAGCTCATCTCAGAGTTGATGGGACCTGCTCATTACACACTGAAAGCTGTTATTTACTCTGTCACTACTTGAAGTTGCTGGATGCCATTGATAGTTGATGGTCTCTGGTTGCCACATTGTTGGTGTTTCTGAATGCAGAAAGTTTTTTTTAAAAGGGTAAGCCGATGGTTTTGGCATTTACCTGCACTCCATCAAAACATGCTCAATTTGGACTGCTCAACAGAACTCGGACCACAAGTGAACAACAAGCAGAAAACAGAAAGCCTTGTAGCCCCATGCCTACAGATTCTGCAAATTCATATATCATTTTTACAGAGATTAATGTCTTGGCATCAGTGAGTTGAACTGAAGCGTGATGATACCTGCTGTGCGTGAGAGGGATGTCAGGCACCCAAGCTGAGATGGTATTTACTTCCACATTTTTTTTAAAAAAAAGCAAAAACTCCCAAATTGATTCCAAAGCCATATAGATAATTATTTTATCAAGGATAAAACTCACCTTTTCCTGTCACAAAACACTAATTGATTAAATCGAATATTAAACTTTTATTTTATTAACAGGCACATATTAGCTACAAAATGTAGAAAAACCCAGTAAACTTATTTTTTTTTTTACAGTTTCACACTTCTAAAGAGGCAAATAAGTTTCAATGCAGTGCAATCCTTGGGTAGCATTGAAACTTTAAAAGGTGCCTGTTCATAGGTGTGTGGTTTTTTTTTTTGTTTTTTTGTTTTAGAAAAGGACATTGTACTTTTGTGCTTCAAGAAAGTAAAAAAAAAAAAAAAAAGGGAAACAAACGAAGCAATATGTGTCTTTTGCTTTTAGATAAGGCAAACTATTGCTGTGCTTTTGATTAAATTTCTTGGCATCTGCAGAATTGGACGAGTGTGCTAAAAAAAAGAAAAGAAAAAAAAGGTCCAAACCCTTCTTTGTAATAAGCCTAAGAACCCACAGGGGCTAGAAACATTGTTCTGAAATGAGCATTAATAAAACTGTTTCAGGAAGAAAGCCGCCAGCATGCATTCAATACATGCCAATAACAATCTGGTATAGGTTTCGCCTTGCACAGAGAAAACTGGGAGAGGGTAACAAAAGTCATAGGAGTCCTTCATTTGCCATGCTCATCCATCAATCAGTATTTAGGACATTGACAAGTGGTAATTTAATAACCAGTGACCTGGGCTGGCAGGAAGCCGGCCTGACAGACAATACAAACTCATTTATCATGGTGGAGCTGTGCTGCTGTGGATCCTCTCTCTCTCTGATCCGCTGATTGTCGCTGTAGGAGTCACCCTCGGCAAAACACCGAGGGGGTTTAGCACACATGAGGCTGAGCTCAGAGATTTAAGTACAGCTGGATAAACGGAGTCTTTAGGCTGTTACGGGTTACAGTTTATCAAACAGGGAACCTTGACGTTCACCTTCATTTTTTCTCTTAAATAACATTGAGTCTGGGTTAACGTGTTTTTAACCTTCTATCACGAGTGTTTACTCTAAAGAAGTAATGTCTTACACATTAATTCTTCTTTTAAGGTAATCCATTACATTACTTAGTTGTTCCCTGTTGAAAGTAATTTGTCACAATAATCACTGCATTACTTTTGCATTAGTCTATAACACAGCCTGCACTGAAATGTATAATTACCTGTTAACAATATACTGGATACCTCAAGCTACAATCCCACACACTAATGAGGACGCACAGAAGATCTTTGTTTTAGTGTGTGGACACAGAGCCAGCAGCGAATTTAAAAACTAGCCCAAAGAGGACTTCACAGAAAAACATTGTGGCCACAGTTTCTGCTAGAAATAGGTACGGGTGGAAATGGAGGCTTTGGGGCCAGTCGTGTTTCTGCTTTTGTTTGATATTTAAGATCATTCATTGATTGTTAGTTCAGAAAACATGCTGTCATGAGCTTTTGCACTGTGCTTGAAATAAGTTACATTACATTAGATTACAAAATGAAGCCAATACAACGTTGGGTTTGTTATTCCAAATAAATAAGGAGCTATGGTGTTACCCACATGAACACCATATCACACGAGCCATGTCCTTTTTCTATATCCAGTGTATGTTTTTGCTCAGTCTCATATCTCTTTCTTATCATTCTGATTTAGTTTTTGCTCCCAGACATCCGTCTGTTTCCTTTCAAAAAGTTCAAACTCACTGATTTTCCATGTGTCTTAGATAAGAATTGATTGCTAGCGCTCACATGTACGAGCATTACAACACAATACAGGCTGAAAACTTCTTTGAGGATTCTTTAAAAAACTTTTTTTTAATGTTAACTTTGTCCGGTACTTCTCCCACGTGTTGCAACCTTTCCTTGTATGCTAAAACGTCCCCAGAGATTCCAGCTGAATAAGTGGAGGTCATTTATTTCAGCGGATGACTGCGTTCTCATCTTTTACTTGCAAGCCAGGGTCAATTCAAGCTGCACACTTGGCCCCCTCTTGGCCTAAACGCTCACTGTGGTTGAGCTGATGTGTGTTTGCCCACATACAGTAACATCATATACCTCTGTGAGCTTCTGATCGTGTTGCTGCCAAATTGCAAATAGTGGGCAGGCGTCCACATGAGCTGCCACTGGGCCACAGTGCGGTGAGTTAGCAGGCCTGCTTATGACTCACCCACTGCATTTGACTCCCGAGGAGGCAGTAAAAGCTGTAATGTGGATTTTAATGTGCTCTAATGATCTTTTGTTTGTCTTCATTTGCGTTGCGCTTGCCTTGGAATCATGGCGTCCTCTTCCAGCAGCATCACCTGTAAAAGTGAACACGATAATGAGGATGGTGATGATGTGCAAAGTGACTGCCGCTGTATAATAATGCACTCGCTAACCTGGTAACCTTGTTTAACAACGCGAACGGGGTTAGTTATGCCATCATTAATGCATAATCTTAAACGCTTTGATTTTGCCGAGAGAAAACAGGGAGCATTTGGCTGTCTTATTTGATACTGTTATCGGCAAACAGCACTTTTATCACATTTTTAGACAGAAATTTTAATCCTAATGCCATGTAAAGTGAAGGCAAACAAGAAGAAAGAATGAATTAGTGTCTTTACTCCCAACAGTCTGATGCTATTTAACTCGGCTAATCAAAGCTTTACCTCAAAGTCTTGCAATGTTTTTTTTATTCACTTTACTTTAGCCACAATTTTAAAATCAGCCACAAAATTAAAAACCAGCACCAAGATCATGGCAAAAAGTGCCCCACGAAGTTTAACCTTCAAGGTCTCAACTGGAGTGACCAGGTGTCCCACTTTATGTGAGACTGTACAGTGGTTTTATCCCTTCTCTGTTCCACATTTTGACTGACCCAAGTTTACACAAGTCAGTGCATGGCTCAGCAGAAATATGTGCTTCTAAAAGAGATGTGCTTATCTATGGATGCATCCCTCCTGGAACCCAAAGATGCATACCGGACAGTACAGCAGCTGAAATGAAGACCATAGAAACAAACTCTCAGTTCATGTTTATAGGATGTTTGAAACATTGCATTAACATAAAATACGGTGTATTTTTCCTTCATAAGCTCAATTACAAATATATAACCTGCATAGTTTGTATGTGATTATATTTGATTGCTGCCCTAGCTGGAGCAGGCCTTATACTTCATAAAGCCATAGAGCCATAAAGACCTTATATCATGTTGGCTTCATTTATCAAGAAATAACAAAGGAACAGGCCTCACCTAGCTGTGAAACTGATGGCTAAATTTTCTAATTAATTTGGGAGGACTGTGTAATTTGAAATAAAAAAGCAGTAATTGATACATTGGTTCTGCTAGAGGTTTCTTCCTATCAAAAGGAAGTGTTTCCTTCCCACTGTCACCAAAGTGCTTGCTCACAGGAGGTCGTCTGATAGTTGGTTGGTTTCTCTGTATTATTTGTAGGGTCTTTACCTTACAATATACAGTGCCTTGAGGCTATATAAATAAAGCTGAATTGAATTAATGCTTCCATCACATATTGATTGTTTAATTTAAATCCAGCATAGAGGTGTGTAAAATAAAATTTAGACTTTCATATTTGGGGAAAAGAGCAGTAGCCCTAAAATGGAACCCTGGGGCACAACTTTGGATATTTAAAGGAACAAATAAGATGACCCAATGAAGCGGACCCATTAAGTTCTAGCTGATATGTAACCTGAAAACCAACTTGGAGCACACCAACTGAGCTAGTATCGTAGAGTCTCTCCACCAAGGTGACACGGTCAGTTGGCCTTTTCTTATCGAGCACTCAGTTACATCTTCAGTATGAACAATTAAGCTTCAGGGCCACATAATTCCATGCTTATCCTTTACACTGTAAATTCTGAAGTCAGCCAGCTCAGGCTGCTTTATCGCAGTCCTTGAGTCCAGAGGAAATCAATGGGATTCTGATTAGTGCAGGCCAAAGGGAGACTCATGATTATTACCAATAAAGTGAATTAGATAAATGATTTTCTTTTTCTTTTTGTTAGGGGACTTCAAAACCTGCAGTCCGATCAAATTCAAGATCAAGTCATCAGCGGAATTGCTGTTGATTCATAAATAAGCTAATTGGTCCCCCACCACCCGCTCTATACCTCACTCCACTCTCTGTGTGTCTGCCCTTGCTGGCAGTCCAACACTTTTATTGCTTAGTCAAACCACCTCCTTCCATTTTTAAATTGCCTATTGAGTGGATATCTCTGTGGACTTGCCAGCCCTACCATTAGTATCACCTTCATGCAGCCTGTTTTTTTTTTTTTGGTAGGGAAATGTTTTAGGGTATTTGCACTGTGCAGCCCATGTAATTTAATTGTCTCAAGATACAGATCGTGGACCCCCAAGGTTGTAAAATCCATTGGAAGCCAAGGATAACAGGCGATAAAAGCATCTCAGTAAATAAAAACTCTTCTAAATTTAATGAAAATTAATACGTTAAAGCCACCCACCTCAAATTTACAGTTAACTCATGCTCATGTCCCTGCAGTCAGGTGCTTTCCTCTGGTGTGAAAAACCACTCCTGCCTAATTTTAAGAAGTGTTGTCATTTTTATTTATTTATTTCTTTTACATTTAATTTTCAAAGGCAGAATAATACCTTTCAACACTTGTCACTCGAGATAACCGACAATCCTGCTGTTTGTGATTCGTACCGCAGCATTTTTCTCACCACGGCGTATCTCTTTGCAGGTGATAATTTTGTCTCCGAGACGTGCGTTTGATGTCGGTGTTGGGTGAAGCGTCACCTCAGATTAGATCGCATTTGTCCACAGAAAGCGTATAATCACACTGCAGATGTCTAAATAGCAAACAATGGATTTGAAATCAAAAAACACTTTGTGTAAACTTACTCTAGAGCATCTATAATTTGTTACTCTTAAATGTGCTGTAGAGTCACTGTGTTTTTTTGGGGGGGGATTTTTTTTTTTTTGGATATATGGAAAAAAAAGATAATCCCACAAACCAAGGGTCAGTTTTCTGATGTTAAATGCAGCTCACTTATCAGCAGTACTTATGACAAGCCAGAAGGTCATATTCCAGTCTCGTTCAGATCAAAATATTTGCTCTACACAAGGATAAACCAGGTTTGGCCAACAGCAGTAACCCTCCCCCATACACCACTGATTCAAATGAGGTAACCCCGCTGAGTGGAGGCTTTCCAGTTTAGCTGCTGCAAACTGGCCTGACTGACTGGACAGATTTCAGTCATTCTCCAGCAAGCGGAGCCAATCCGGACCAAGTCCAGCTGTGATGCGTATCTTGGATTTTGTTCGAAAGCTGTCTGGAAAGAAAGAAAACATCCAATTGACCCTTTCAAACACAATCACATTTAACAGTGCTTCTGTTATCGTGTGTGCGAAGGAGCCATCCTGCCTTTTCTCTTTTGTTTTTATGTAAATACCTATCAAAATATAGGTATTTTATATCCATTTCATGCAAGGCTTTTTGAGGTGTAAATGTGAGTTCATTTCACTGCTGACTGAAAAGTTGGAAATCCTTCAGTGTTGACAACTCCTCCACTTAATTTTTACTCACACAGTTACTGTAAATCACTGCTGCATCTAGACGGTTTGTTCAGGGAACAAACTTGGACACATTTTTCTTTTTCTTGGCCGCGTTGTCACATTTCATTCAGAGCAAATGAAATTGTAGGCGAAGTTAACATACACAGACGCTGTAGTTATCCTTTACTAGATTTATTTTACTAAAATGAATCTCCAGTGATGTTTGATATCTCATGGAAAGTTATCATGGAAAATTAAATGAGTATTCAAAACGCTCTTTGCAACTGAAGTAGCTCCAGTGCATTGGTGACCATTTGGGGCCTGGCCCTGAGTCAGTGGATCCTTTGGGTCCTTTGTGGAGTCTTCATAGTCCAACCTATCTTCCCAGTGGATTGGCACTTGCAGAGTTTAGAGGTCATGTGATGATATTTAGTGCTTTATATGGTTAAACTATGACCAGTTGGACCTTGTTGTGGACAGGTGTCCACTTTGAAGAGTAAATGGTAAAAGCCCTCATACTTTTCTACTCTGACACCCAAAGCGAGCCTCATTCACCCAGTCAAACACACTTATACGCCTTTTCTCTCTATACCTCAGCGCCTTCTATAACATTCACACTCATAGATACAGACATGTACATGGACTCTTCTTGGTTTCCTCTACAGAAAAGCTGTAGTGGTGCCTGCTGCCCCTGTGACACAGACCCAGATAAGTGGTAGATAATGGATGAATGGATAGATGGTGGCCGTTATAACCACAAGAGGCAATTATAGGATGAAGGCAACTTAATTTTTCTACCAGAATTCTATTAAGTCATTTTTTTAAAGACCTTGATGGGAATAATATAAGCAACCCACAAAGAGACCATGAAACATTTATTAAATTAAAGATGCATTATCAGCAACAGCAGCAAACATTTCCCAAAGTAAGGTACTGATTGCATCCGACCTAGTAGAGCTGTCACTGTGAAAACCATTCAGTATCACTGCTAGTCTTTTCTTAGCTCTAGCTCAGGCAGCTGTGTCTTCACAGCCTTGCGATGCAGAGTAAATTGCCACCAGCAAAGCTACCTGCTCCTGCTCTGTGACTGTCAGTATCATCTCCCTCCGCTCTGGGACTAGCTTCACCTCGCTAACAGCTGAGACCCCCCTCCTGGTGTTTATGCGTGTAAGTCACCTGGAAACCTCGTGTAGCGGCGGTATCAGCAGGGCGCAGGTTGCACTCTGAGCCCCAGGGAGCCGCCGTGCTACGTGTGTATGTGTGTGTGTGTGTGTGGGGTTGCACATTCTCATGACTCAGATGGGATTACAGGTTGCTAACACTTGATGACACAAGCTGTTTTCAGCATCTCACCCACCTTGTGTGCTAAAGACTTAACTTGCAGGTTCAACGCACACAGAAACACACGTAACCCATGTGAAGATGCCGTTCACGGGCGTTGAACCCACGCACACACACACACACACACACACACTAACACACACCTTATCCTTCTCATGAAGTGAAAATTGCTGGCTTTGCTGTATACATGCATGCACGCACACACACACACACACACACACACACGCACAGGACGAATAGACAAACTCATAAAATTGTATTTGAGTTGGAAGGAAGAAAACCAGCAGGCAAGCGTGAGTGAACAAGTACAGTGTGACACACACACAGAGGCAACACAAGCTTGTACGCGACATAAAATTGGACTCATGTTTACATGCATGAATGGAAGAAGGAAAGCGTGCATGCATGCAGAAACACAGCCCCGGTTAGCTCACATACATGATAACAGCAAGGCTCATCTCACTACTAGAATCACGGTATGACTCTAGCACACGCTGCGACGGTCTGCGTGTTTATAATGACTTCTTTTTATCATCACTGGGTTTCAGATGATCCACGTTACTGCGAGAAATGTTAGATTTCAACCTCTCTGTCGTGATGTTGATTTAGTCTTGCCATGTCCTGCTTTGTTTTTCTCATTGCTGGTCTTTGTGTGTTCCTGTCAGGTTCACCCTTGTTAAAGTTTTAGTTTGACCTGCCTGCTGCACATTCAACGGTGGCCCCGCGAGGTCAAATGCAGAAAGAAAAATGTTGCATGAGCGCACACAATTCAGTATAAATAAGTCTGACATAAATGTATTTATATAATATAATAAAGTAAAGTAAGGGAATGGAATGGGGTAAAAATTGTGATTGCGTCACCTTCTTCTCCTCTTCTGTCCCTTCTTAGTAAGTACTTTGTCTCTAAAAGTAAATGCAGTATTAGTCTAATCATCTTGCTGGAATCTTTGTTGTTAACAGAGGAGCAGCTGGAGTCAGTACATAAATGATGCTTGTGATAATGGATGGTGTAATTCACTCTTTACGTTTGGGAACAGTTGGTAAAAGCCTTAATGCATCACAGGAATTTGCATCAAAAGCCGTAGCATATATCTTTGGATGTTGCTTATGTAAACTTATGTCCAAACCCTGTATGTCACCTCGCCAGATTTATGTCAAACTTGTGACAAATGACACAACACAATGATCCCGATTCCCGGTGCTGATACAGGCCCCGAACTATCCCGAGTTAGCCCTCTAATTGGACTTGACTTCCAGCAGAAATTGGCCAAAGTCCACAGCCCTAAAACCTAACCAAATCTGGCAGCCGTACACGAGGCCAGAACACAGTGTGAAGAGATTCAGCCCCAGCTGACCGATATACTTAAACAAAAGCGTCATCAAATCTTTTTCATTTAGCCTTTTTCTGTCATTCATGCAGCAACTCGTACCAGCTCAGGCCTTTAAAAGGACAGTGTACGTAACAGCAGCTGCATGTCCAAAGACAAATATAATAATATAGTAATATATGAAAATATCCAGCCTCAGTAGTTTTAATAACACATATGATTAAATTACAGCACATTTGGGATCATTTTATTGTTTTCATAAAACTATCGGAGGCTATAAATTCAGAGGCAACAAAGTTTAATGACCTGCGCTCACCTCGTGCTGGCCGGCGCTGCAGGTCTCACTTGCAGGTTAAATTAATTTTCTCCTCGCTCCCTCTCTCTCTGTCCCTCTCTGTGCCCAAAGTTATTTAATATCCACTCAGATTCTGATTCATTATTACCTGCTAGACCCCCACCACCACCCCTCCACTTCCCCACCTTCCAGATACAGCTTTGAAAGACCACCGTATCTCCGAGGCCTAATTAGAATTGAAAGTCTGCTCGTTTGGAATTGTCAACTCTCACCTCAAGCCTGGAAAACTTTGGCTTGCATTTCAAACACACACCTCCCCCCACCTCTGTCGCACTGTGAGATAACGTACACGATATAACTTTGCCGTGACCTTAGGTAAATGAACATTAATGTACGTGTACGCCAGGTTCTGTGTGTCTCTTTTTGTGTCTGTGTGGGTGTGTGTGTTGGGGAGTCAATTATATTAAAAAAATGTGGATTAGCAGCTCTTCTTTTGCGTCTTTTCTTATTTGAAAAAAATTATACCACAGAGGATATTTTCTTAACTCAGCATGCGGCCCATAAACATGACGATCCATCAGTCTTGGGTGTCTTGTTGGTGGGGTGGGTGTGTGTGCGGGGGGTTTGCTAGGGGAAAAAGAGACGGTTTGTTTTCACACTTAAGGAAGATATGAAATAGAGTGTCCTTAACTTAATCACCACCTTGTTTTACTACATTTGCATACATTTACATATTAATTGGACCACCGATTAAAATTGGTTTTGTAATTTTAATTAAGTGTCCACAAAGGTATATGATTAGCACTGTTTAATATACAGCCTGACATAACTAGAAGCAAAAAAAAAAAAACCTCCCCTCCCAACACCTCTCTCCCACCATTCTCCTTTCAGAGAGGAGGGGATTACTTACAGGGGAAGCCTGCTTCATGATAGCCTTTTTTTTCCCTTCATTTTTTATGTTCAGTAGATTAGGCTGCCAAAGAGACCACAAAGGAGGGGGGCGGGGCCTCTGACTCATTGAGGATTTTTGTTTTCTTTGTTTTTTTTTAAAGATTCAAATATTGTAACATGGCGTTTTAGTGACAGTCGGCGAGTAAAGAGCCCCCTCTAAGCGACTTGTGAATTAGGCTGTGTTCACACTGTAACTGAAATGTGGTCCCAGTGCATCTTTTTAGTGTCACTTACACGATTTGCAGTAATCATCATCCAGTGTGTGCTGAAAGGCTGATGATGGTTAAGGGGCCCACAGCTGGAAAGGGCCAACACACTCAAAATCCCTGCAGAGCTTTTTCTTTTTTAGGGGGAAGGTGTTTTTATTTCTTCTGCCCATGAGTTTTGACAGTGATTAAGTTATTGTGTAATCCCAGGATGAGGCCACAGGAAAAAAGATGTGATTCCTTCCTCAGCTGCAGCACAGTTTAATTCATCATTAAGAATCTTTTTTTTTTCTTTTCCGTACATACATTCCCAGGTGTTTGCAATCCATCAGTAGTAGTAGTAATAGAAGTAGTAAGTAATGATATTGTTAATTGGTGCATATAAGGGGCTTCTCTGAAAGTACAGGGTGTATCAAGAAGAATCATCCGCTATCAAAATGCTTTAATTCTGCAGCCAATTCAACGGTGACAATCAAAACGTGCACTGTTAGAAAGAGCAGATTCGTGAGTTTCACGTGGTTCCTGGTAGGTAGCATAGCAACAGCAGTAGCTGCAGACACGCTTGCAAAAGTGTGGGACAAGATTGAATATCGTATGCACATATAGTTGACTTGCAGTACAACTTTATTTTCAGCCATGTCTTTTAAACTGCAGTGTCTGTGTCCATTATTTAAAAAAATATAGCCCTTTGAAATCAGAAATCTGTTAATAAATATCAGAACACTATATTGAGTTGGGACAGGACCACCAAGGCCCACACCAGGACCCACATGGGCCTTTTCTAGAACTGGCTCGAGGGAGAGTCTCCTATGTCCCTGCGCCTGACAAGGTTGTTAGACTCCAAGATCTCCTTGGAATTAAGTGTTCTTACCCCTTCCCCTGTACCAACCTCGTGTGCTGTCAAGCTGTCAATTTATTGGTTGATCCTTGTTCCTACCTTCACCATGGGTAGGGACTGAAAGAATAAGATTATGGTACATGCGATTGAAATTAGATAACTGAGAGAGGCACAGAGCTCTCCCCCACACTGAAAAAGAACCAGTGAGGTGGTTAAGGTATCTGACAAGGATTCCTCCCAAAAGCCCCACAGGTGAAGTGTTTTAGGGATGTCCAAAGGGGAAGAGGATCCAGAGCAGATGCAGCTAGAGAGAATATGTCTCTTAGCTGACAGATGTGTTGCTCTGTAGCAACACATGAACCGGGTTCTGGTTAGACGAGCCCACCACTTGCTGAAGATCTACCAGAGAACAGACGAGCACAACCCTCGCTAGTCCGACTGTGGGAGGAGAGACTCACCAGATGCCTTCAAAATGAGTACATTTTCTAATGTTTATCTGGGTTTGGGTCTGAAGGGTAACAGTCCAAGCAGTCCAAGTCTGGGCCACCACTTCCAGCTCATCTGGGTGGGAAACTGAGTCATTCCCAAGTCAACCGAGAGTTATAATCTCTCTAGCGAGTCCTGGGTCTACCCTGGGACTGGTTAAATACGCCCAAAACACCTCACCTGGGAAGCACCCTAGTCAGATCCCCAAGCAAACCTTAACTGGTTACTTTTGAATGACCAAGCTCATCATCTTCTGTCTAAGGATGAGCCCGGCCACCCATTGAAGAAAGCTTATTTCTGCCTCTTGTATCTGTGACCTCATTCTGTTGGTCACTGCTAGAGCTCGTGACTGTAGATGAGGGTAGGGATGTTGATTGATCACTTGGAAGAATGAAAAACTAAAAATGTTAGGTGGGACAACAAAGTGAGGTCTGTGTGTGGGGGTACACTGGCTTTTCCTTTTCTAGAGCTAGTGTGACGTATTTATATGTTCACATCTACTGTCTGTATTGTTGTTGCTCTTACACAATCTGTGAGGAGATTTTGCACAAGTTTCATACGTATAGATGATATTTTGCGATACTGTACATCTGCATGTTGTGCTCTTGTCTGTATGCAGACAAGTCTTCAGCTGGGAAAAATTTGAGAAGTTTTCTCTCCCACACTCTTAATGAGCACAGCTTTTGCCAAGTCAAATGGCCTGACATGTAACAGAGAGACTTGCGCACCATTTTTCTGATGCAATTACAGCAGAGTTGGGGTATCATACTGGGGACTTTTCAGAAACGTAATATTACCTCATTTTGTCTTTGGTGTGGTCTGGAAGGTTTTTCAGAGGCATTTGGAAGCATTTTACTCATAAAATACTTAACCATTTAAGTGATAGGATTCAGTTTCCTGGGCTCTGTCCCTGCTGCCAACCGCAAAAGATTGAAAACTGAGGCGGGGGGGACTGCAGGAGGTTGGTACATTCTCCCCTGTCATGTCCCGTGCCCCTTTTCACTGTCTTAACACAATAGAAAAATTGTGGTATTTTTTTGTTGTTGTGTTTTTTTATCGAACAATGCTTTGAAATTTCTAGAAACTGGAGCTCTCTGTTGCCAACTATCACCCATGCGTGTTCCAGGATTTGTTTCTTTATTTCTACCCTGAGCCAACGCAAGTTTCAAAAGACAAAAGGAGGCCTCTTCTTCCACGATAATGTCTGGCATGGAGCGAGTCCTCTCATTACTCGTACCCACCTCTGTGATGACGAGCGTTTCTGTCATCCAGTCCAATCCTCAAAGCTGTCTTTTGGGAGCCCCCTGGGTTATGGCATTAGTTTAGCTTTCTTCCTCAATCCACCCTCCTCCCTCTGCTTCTTTTGCTCTTAAATTGCTGCTTCTTGAGTTACTAAGCTGTTCTAATAGGTGCAAACTGCACGGACTCTCTGTCCTCAGATGGGACGCACCTCTCTCGATTTCTGTTTTGTGGGTATAGAATAAAGGGCTATCCCACTATGCGCCCCTGTCACACGCGATGCCGGGCTCGGCGTGGAGATTTCGCCTGGCTCCCGAACAGCGTCCTCAACGCCAAAGATTTAAATCTGTTTCCTATTTCTTGCTTCGCTGTTGACATCAGAATGTTCCAACCTCAGTGTTTTATGTGTGCTTGTACCCCCCGAAACATCTAAAACACACACACGTTCACATACATGGGACACTTACATAATTACACACATACATTTAGAGAAAACACACACACACACAGGCATCTGAAAGCACACTTACAGTCACATAAAGCCACATGCATGCAGAAACACATGCAGGCAAGGTGATCATGTACTGGAATAGAAACTTTGCCTGTTGAGAGCAGAGACATCCCACTGAGCTGCTTTATAGGACATGTTAATTAGCCGTGAATGATCAGCAACCATCGGCTGTCACACTCACACACCTTTTCAAAAAAAAAATGTCTTTACTCTGTACCCCTTGAAACTTAAGTAGGAGAAACCCTTTAAGCTTTTCTCTGAACAGAGCGGTTTCTGTCATATTTCAGGCCATGCTAATTGAACTAAATGACAGTTTGTGCCACAACTTCATTGACATATACTCAGGTGTCAAAACCCGTTATGCAGGGTACAGAGGAGGTCGTAAAATGTCAGGAAAGAGACTGAAAAAGGGAGACATGCAGGAAAAGACCAACAGAAATGATCACAAAAATCATTAACTGAGGAGGATGTTTTCAGGATAGCAGAGACAATCTGACGGGGAAAAGCTGAGACGAAATAAACACCAGAGAGTAATTTTAAGTACGGCGTTATTTTTGGGGGGTAATTTTGTGTGAAAACAAACAACATTTAACTATCTTACATTATAAGTACTCTGTACTTTTTGGGGTGTGGGCCATATCATGAGGCGCCTAACCACTTGGCTAACTTCCAGATATTGTACAGGAAAGAAGCCGCTCCTTTCCAGAGTTACGTTTAATTGTTTGATAGTGACTGTGAAAGAGAGAAATAAGTCACTTCATGCTCCTTGTTTCTTCGTCTAGGCTGGTAGGTTTGAACAGTCCTTATCACATTTATATTAGTAAAATTAAGGGGCAGTTAAAAAAATAGAACATCAACATAATCAATATTACATCACAACATATAAAAAGGGCAGATTAATCCACTGCATATAATGGCCTGCACCCTGAAAGTTCAGCGTATTGACGATGTAAGAAGGAGAAATATTGTTTGTTTTTCTTTGAGACACGTAACATTTCTCACACAGCGCTTAAATTTATTTACTTACTAAACCTTCACTACCTTAAGTATTTAAAGTCAAATATAGTTACATTGTTATTTCAAATAAATTATATTAAAAGTCCATTTAAACACAGGGGAGGGCAGGCCATGTTATAAAGTGTAACCAAAAAATTAGTTCACCTAAAATATTAAAAATAGACATCAGAGTTAGAGTTTACAGGTTGGTCAGGGGCAGATATTATTTTGTCTTTTCTGATTCTAATTGAAGATTAAGATCTTGGACAAGGAGATTTTTGGATGATAAAAACTGGACTTCAGCCATGTGATTGGTGAGAATTTAGCTTTAAAACTGTGGAGAAGCAACAAATGTGTCCTCAGACAGTTCATAGCCTTTCATGTTTAGCATGTAGTTTCTGACATCCTATATGACAGGCAACAAGACGAGCTGAAGAAAAAAGGGTAAGAAGTTCTCGATCTTTATGGCTGAGAACTTGGGAGCTAAAACAGGCGCTTCAAACTGTCACACAGGAGGCCACCTTCACTTTCCCGCAGGCCTGTGGGAGTGAAGGCGACCGTGAGCATGCTGTGCAAATCACAGACGCTTCTGCTGCACACCATCACACTACATAGGTGGCATGGGTGATGAATACTGCTCCCCCCCCGATGCCTGAGCATTATCATAAATAAAATAGAGCACAAACACCAGCCTTTGCGCACTAATGGAATTTGTCAACATGAAAGAAGTGTTATTGAGCTCCGCAGCTCCCTCTCTTCTCTTTGCTGATGCCTTGCCAAATACTTATCCCCTCTCTGGTGAGCATTTAGCGTTAACTCGCGGTAGCTCCTGGGAATCGCACAGGCGTAATGAAATTACCTCGGCACAAACAAATAGGGTCAAACTCTCAAGGAGACGAGCATTAGGGCCGCATTTTCCTAATTACGTGGCGCATTCTCGTGGCTGTCTTGCGGAAGCCGCGGGATCTCCAGGACGCCACCATGTCCAATCCAGGGTAAACACGCCACCAGGAGAAGAGTCGAGGAAATTATACTAAGCAAAATGGGATTACAGTAAACAACTCCTAATGTTTTGTCGATTTGCGGCTGATAATTAAGCAGATTTCACGCTGATTTGCCGAAAGAGCGACGATACATCAGCAGGATAGACGATGAAGCTGGAAGTCTGGATGTTCTTGTGCGTCCAGCAGAATGCCAGCACCAGTTATTCGGTATCTCTTTGCACCTGTGGTGAGAAGAGAGGACACGTGCATGAACATATGAGTCGATACCCACCCCCACCCCCACAGCTGCGGTGCTGTCCTTGATCATAATGTCATTTCTTTACCATAACAATGCTATCAGATCTGTTTTCTCCAATTCGTCTCACCTGTGTTATCACTGGCAGCAGAGCAAGAGATGCCATTACCTACATGACCGTGACAGAGCGTTTTGTAATTATTGAGCATGCCTCTGTGGTAATTACTTCAGTTTACTGAATTATAAAAGCTGAGAAGGAGGGGAGAGAAGAGCCACGGCCCCGAGCTGAGACAGAAATATTCTTCCGGAGGCTGAAGAGCTGAGAGACTTTCCTTGGCAGCGGTATTATCACATACGCTCATCTGCCAGAGACTGTTGACAGAAAATATGCCCTATCAGCAGAAAGAACCACTTTTTTTTCCCTTCTCGTTCTCCCGCAGCCCACCATCTCCCCCCTCCCGCCCCCCGCTCTTCGCGTCGCCACCCGCGCGCCCTGACAGTCTGATGAAAGACAAAGCTCCCCAGTGAGGGATATCAATAAATCAGACAAACCAACAGGAGCGGAGACCACCTATTTCGCCTCCTACATCAGCCTCGCCTGAGACGCCGTCACAGGGTTGTCGCATGTTTTTGTGTTTCTCTGGCTTTTGTTGGCCACCTACTCTGGCGCTGGCGACGACAACAGCTATCCTAGTTGGTAATCTCCCTTTCTCTCTCACTGTCTCCCTCTGTGCTCGAAATGAGCAAATCGAGGCTGGATTATGCCCGCTAATGTGCTTGTTAATTTGGGATGTATTCAAAGGTAAATTGGGACTGACTTTCTCTCGGCTGGGGAGGAAATATGTGATGTGAGGAAATAACTTACCAAAGACCAAAGTTTACACCATGTGAGGTCAAACGGAAACACTAATACCAATGCTCAAGCCAGATTTTAGTGAGTGTGGTGCATGCTGTATTGAAAAATGGTCTTTGGAAAGGTCAGAGGGCAGGTTCACTTCACCCAAAAGACACCTGAGCTCCTCCAGCAGGGCTAATGCTGCAGTTTGTGTGCAACTCTGACCGGGTCAGTGCTGCAGCCTTTTATCTTCTCTCAGAGATGTGTGTAATATCTGGACATCTGGACGGAACAGCTTGGCTGGCATTGTTTTCACCTTGTGAGCCTGTGTTTGTGTCACCGTAGAAAAATGTGACAAAATGGGGTCCTGAAGACAACTGCTGCAAAGGGAACTACCTCAAAAGGAGTAATTTATTCTGAGTTCCTAGTACTTTGGCAGGTATGTATTTGAGGGATGTTAGTGACTAGTTGACTAGATGTTCAAAGGTTGCTGCACCCGCTGGTTTGTTTTATTAACTGATTATCCAGTTCAGGGATGCGGGAGGGCAAGAGCCAGCTGTCACTGGGTAAGAGGCAGGCTAAACCCTGGACAGAGCAGCAGTCTATCACAGGGTTTAATACAGAAAAACAGACAACCAGCCATGCTCACATTCACACCTAAAGTACCTAACATGGACCACATAGCCTAGCATGCATGTCTTTGCACTGTTGGAGGAAGCCCTCGTGCCACTGCGCTGCCTGAGATGTTCATGTGTTACTACGTCAGGAATACTGGTCAGTTAGCCTAAGTATTCCTGCTTTTTTAATGAGTCATGCCAGTTAAGTATTTGGGTTTGAGCCAGTACTAGCTCTTTGTGACAGGAAATCGGCCTGGCTGACCAGGACAGTGCTTTGCTGAAAAAAATGAAGGCTCCAATGCCGGCTCTATCAGAGTTAACGGATATGTAATTTCAGCATGTTTAAGTTAACCTGCAAAGAAAGAAGGCACTGCTGCTAATACTGCTAACACGTGTGCAAAGTTTAGCACTCTGCAAAGTGCCAGACACGTAAGTGACATTTAAAACCAAAATCACCTAATGAAGAATGTTATTAATTGTTTCAAATGGCTCTTAATTGTAGATCGAATATCTGTTTAGACAGTGTTCTGGCTTTTAAACAACATGCCTGACTGTATGGCTACAACATACATGCCATATACAGTTCTATGTTGGGATTTTGGCTTCAATAACAAAATGTTCACCCAAGGAACATCCAGCGTTCCTCGACTGGCTGGTTAGTGGTTGCTAGAGATTGCTTGCAATTGCCAGGTAAAATTAGTTGAAGAGATATACATGCGATGTTGCCCCACAAACCTCCTTGGGATCGCTTTAGTTGGTATCTTACGGAAGCGTAGAGCTGCCACCCAGGCAAAAGAAAAATACAAGTGTATCACGTTATAAGGTGAAAGGTTTATTGTTCTAACAAGATACTTTTCCTGTTTGTACAATATACTATCATGTTTGTACAATATACTTTTCACGTTTGAACAACATAATATCACGTTATTACAATATACATAATTATCACGTTCGTACAATATAATATATATATTGTACGAACGTGATCCTATATTGTACGAACGTGATCCTATATTGTACGAACGTGATCCTATATTGTACGAACGTGATCCTATATTGTACGAACGTGATCATTATGTATATTGTAATAACGTGATATTATGTTGTTCAAACGTGAAAAGTATATTGTACAAACATGATAGTATATTGTACAAACATGAAAGTATATTGTACAAACATGATAGTATATTGTACAAACAGGAAAAGTATCTTGTTAGAACAATAAACCTTTCACCTTATAACGTGATACACTTGTATTTTTCTTTTGCCTGGGTGGCAGCTCTACGCTTCCGTAGTATCTCGTCTGCAAACACCGCCTAATTATTCATCAAGTGGCAGAAACTGGAAATCAAGACCGTTCGCCTTCAAAGTAAAAGTTGCACCTTTTAAAGCATGTTGGTTGAAGTGATGAGGCACATCTCTTACTCTGAAGGTTTGCATCATCTAGTTAATTTTTCAAGTTGTGTTATTGTTCGGTAGTTAGTTAGCAACAAGTCAGCACCTTTCGTTAAAAAAGAAAACAAAAAAATAGGTGGCCATAACAATCTACTAGCAGCCAAATTAATCACAAGGTTTTTAGTGGAGCACTCTTCACCTAGTGAAAGCCACCAACCATTCACCAACCTGTTGGGGATTGCACATTTTTCCTTGCAACCTGTGGTTGCCAGAGGGTTGGCAACCAGGCTTAAGTCAAGTGGTGATTAGTTATGGGGCGAGCAAATTATTTGGATTCAGAGTTAGATCGACTACTCAATGTCGCGGTGCGGTGTTGGCCTGCATGTTTTTTCTTTGTAGTCATTTTTGACACAGTTGCATATACATAACTACATAACTCTGGATTTCTTCTACAATTCTAAAAATGCATGTAGATGAAGTGATACGAACTCGTGTACCAGAAAACCTTTTGATAACAGGTCTTCCCAAAGTGTTCCTGCAAAGTTGGAAACAAACAAATTAACCCCAAAAATCACTCCTTGCATGTTTATCAAGAAGGACCTTCTTAGAGAAAGACAGAGTGTGCATCGGCTGTGATGCTAAAATTTTAACATCTGGGTTTTTTCATTGCGCAGAAGCAAGGACACTCGGACCATTCTCACCAAATAATAACTCAACATTTAACGTCTCTCATGTTCTTGTGCTGCATTGAGCAGCCGAAGTTATTTTTGACTTGCAAATGAAGGATGCCCTTGCTTTTTTTTTAAAACCATCTTACACAGAGGTCAAAGGTCAGGGTCTGGAGCTGTCTCGCACAAGGACACTTGAGCAGGTTTTGGAGGGGATTGAACCCTTCCATCCCTCCTGTGTTATCTCCTCTTGAGCCCAGCTCAGAGGCGGAGTTCATCCTCCAGACTGCGGGTCATTCTCATGGCCCTCAGCCTCTCGTTGGTGCTCCAGCCCTGCAGGATGAGAGCTGGTAAGCTCCGCTTTCTTTCAGAAGCATCTCAGGGATTCAAACTGGCAACCGTCCAACCAGCCAACCGGGCAGCTTGTCTGGCCTCCAGCCCACTGCTGCTTATTCACTGCTGCTAACGTGTATCGACGGAACTGATGGGGCAGATCATCATCTGAGAGAGATTTCTTTTTTTTGTTTTCCTTGCTGTGTTGCTTGGTTTTTACTCCCAAGGCGCTTTAAGCATTCCCGTTATGGCGGCCTCAGTTCCAGAGACTGCAGTACCTGGAGGGATTTCCAAATGTCTCGCAGAAGACGAAATAACCTCTACCTAACAAAATAAAACCCCCAGCCTCTCTCTCCAACAACAACAACAACAGAGAGAAGAAAGGAACATGGACTAACTGGCAGTGAAGGCAATTTGTCGCTGGAGCTCACTCCCCCTTCTCTTCTGCACCATCCAGATTTCCCATAAGGAATGTGCTTTGGTGTAATTCATCACCGGGCCCATACGGCAAAGCGCTCGTTCTGGCGGTGAAATATGAGTCAGTGCGGGGAGGCATTTTCACACGGTAGCTGCGCTGAATGGGGTATTATTTTGGCAAGCTCCCACAAGATACTCCAACACCTTTTTCTGCTGTTGCAACACGCTGTTTATCAAATGTCTCTAGACACAGGAGGCGCACAATAAACATCAACCGACGAATTACAAGCTTTGATTTCCGGCATATTACGGTGTCCCATAAAAAAAAAGGTAGCGGGGGAAAGAAAAAAGCACAGTACTCCATCTTCTTATAATAACATGCCTGTTTATGAAGATGGAGGATGACAAGAGCATACCTGCCTGTGAGCGTGAGGCTGAATGATAGTATTCATGCCCAGGGAAGGGACAGCATGGATGAGGCGCTGCTAATTAGCTGCCTTATGTGGAAAACTGCTGTTCAGTTTAAACTCTTTGACCCAAACTGGGAGGGCGCTAAGTTTTGTGGCACTGAACTGGTTCTCAGCAGCAACCCGATGGACTTAAAATATGAAGTCTGAGACCAAAGAAGCCCTCCCAGTTACATGTGATAAGCATTTCAGTGATTCTGCTGGATTAAACTATGATAAGCTGATAAGCAGCACGTGATATTTAAGTGTAACTGTGACTTTTGCAGTTTTTCTCGGCTCTAACCCTTGAGTATACTGCAAAAAAAAAGCCTAAAAATGAGTGCAACATATTCACAATTAACTTAAATTGACCGTTAAAATCGGCCGTGTAACTTATGCTCGTAAAATTGCACAAACCAAAGCTGCCTTTGTCTCTTTTCGTCAAGACTGAGGAGGCAGTTCATCAATCTTGACAGCCGAGCTTCTCCCTGCTCGTCATGAATTTATTTCCTCTGTGACAATAAGAGATATTACAGGGGGCTTCATCATCTCCTGTAGGTTAAACTTCAGTGCTGACTGCCTCCGACAGACTTCCTGTAAACACACTAAAACAGACCTCCAGCCTTTTTACCTCAAACCTATATAATAACTTAAAATATGTAAAATCGTCAAGGTGTTGGTTAATGGTCCAGTCAAAGTGACCCTGCTTAAAATGCTGTGATGGGATCCTAACTAATATCCCTCCACACCGGTGTGAGAAACTGATAAAGTCATGAATGATTACTTCAAGTTATTGCTGCTGAAGTTAGTTCTATATGACACTGAATCATGGGGTGTACTTGTTGTTCACTTTGTGTGGTATTTCTTACTGTCAGATGGCAATGTTTTCAAAAAACTGACCTTGTGAATGGTGTCTAGATTAAAAACAAATGTACCACAAAAAATCCAAAGAACGAACAGATGTTTATCCAGCAAGTCCCTACAGCTGTCATTTACCTGCTCGATTCACGCTGGTGAGATCAGAGGTGGTGAGATGGTTTGCCTGTGGAAGTTTCTAAATGGCAAAAATACAGTGATTACCAGCAATGGACTTCTCCTGTACAATAATGAGACACTTACAGTTGTGGCTAATTGGTCTACAAAGTGACTCAAATCTGAGAATCAAGAAGCACTTGAAAATCTCAAGTGCTGAATAAGATGTTATCATGTCCGATAGTTATTAGATGAGGAGATTGTCTCCAGAATTTCCCATTTAGGAATAGAAGGAGCTCATTAGGTGGGTTAAGCAGCAATTAGCTGGCACAGAGACAAAGCTAAAAAAATTCGAATTAATAAAGCGCATAGATGCTTTGTTGTTTTTGTGTCATAAAAGCAAAACAATGCGACCCAGTTTGCCTGTAGCAGGTGTCACTTTCTTCTCAACGCCTGCCCGCTTGACTTCCTCACATAGAATTAAACACGAACACCTTCCTGTGATGACTCCAGCCTCTCTCCGCGAAGGCTTCACAGCGTCAGCACCCTCTCCTCCGCTGAGCCATTTTTCTCTTAACACTGCGAAGTTTAGGGGGAGGGCGGGCGGAGGGGAGGACGGGTGAACGAAAGGGACATTTAATGCACAGTAAACAACTAAAGCACTTCAAGCCTTTAAATCCCGACAGGAGGAGAGAGAGGAAGGGAAAGTCGGATAGAGAGAGATGTGATGAGAGAGTTGGGGGGGGGGGGGGGGGGGGGGGCAGCGGCGGAGCCAAGGGAGAGTCTTTTTCCCAGTGGGAGATGACAAATGCCATATGTCCTGAGCACAGCGCTTGTGTTAATCCTCCGCAGGTCCCGGCAGGCCCACATCCGACTCTACGACCTCTGTACACCCCCTTCCTACCTCCTCCAACCTCTCTGTCTGCTTCCACCGGGCGGGTGTATCCATCACACAGGAGCTCAGCCTTCAAACTGAAGCTCAAAATAATCTATTTTCTATGTAGAATTAAGGTGAGGAGAGTTATTACTTGCCAAAGATAATCCATCCATCACTGTGAGCATTTCATTTCGTTGTTTGTCTGGCTTCTGTTTGCATCATGTGATCGTGGGTTTGCAGGAGTTGCTGCTGAAGCTCTCAAGTGGTGTGACCAAAAATCCATCCTACCCTCTCTCTAAAGAGACTCAGCACCTCTATAAATATTTTTATCTGAGAGGAGGTGGCTGGAAGCACAGATGCTGTTGGTTTTATACAAACTACTTGAGAGCAATATTCACACCTGTGCATGACAAGCAGTCGTGAATTTTGCCCCAAAAAAGTCGTAGGGCTTGTCAGATTCAACTCTCCAGATGCTCTTAAGATGTTCTTCTCGTGCACCACTGGACCACTGGTGCTTTGGATCGAGAACACAGACCTGTCACCACTGTGACATCAGCCATTGGTTAATGAAGCCTGGGAGGTTTTGCCTTTACCATCTTGTTTTTTTTTTTTTGGGACCAGATAAGATGAACGATAATTATAATAATTTACTGAGGTTACAGAGGATGGTGTCAACAGTGTAACAGACGCTTTTTGCGAAGTCTTGCTTTTATTAAAGAGCTGTGGTTAGCACTGACAGCAAATGATGCAGACGTTTTAAGCTGGGATTATACTTTCCACATCCACAACTCGGCTAGGAATGTTTGGGTCCGACTAATTCTGATTTCAAAAACTCCACAGGTGATGGAGCGTTTTCCAATTGGTTCCAGCCATCTCCAGACAAGACATCAAGGTCTGGATAATCAAGGTCTTATCCTGCAGGATACCCATGATGGCAGTCTTTCTGCACAAAGTCACAAGCTGTGCAGCATTTTCTAGGATATAATGAAAACTACCACAAACAAAATGAAAGAGTCACTTACAGTAAAGCCTGGGAACCTGGGTAAAGCTACTGGAAGGTGATTCTTAGTTTTTCCCTGTCTTTTTTGGTTCATTTTGGGTCTTGTAACAAATGTGTATCTCAGAATGATGTGTCAGGGATCTGGTCACCTTAGTGGCACTGCTGTCCAAGGAGATGACTTTAAAGGGATGTCTGGTCTTTTAAATTTAGGCCAGGTTTGGTGTTTTGATCTTCTTGTTGAAATTTTTTGATGGACTGAATAAAACTCCTTCTACAATAAATGTGTCTGAATGTTCAGCGTGATGGAGAAAACACTAAAGTACACTCAAACCGATGCGTTCCTGGAAGGTGGGAGATCGGTCTTGTGATTGTAATCTTTGGAAAATGATCAGTAGTATTGTTGAATATACACAATTTGGTACGCTCCTTTGAGCGTGAAATCCACACTGCATACAACTGTGCCAACGTCTGATCTTTTTTTCCTCTGTGTGCAGTTCGCTGTCATCACCTTCCACATGTTCTGCTGGCTACATCCAGAATCACCTGAAGGGGCTTTAAACATTTTCCTCTTTTATGTCGTGTTAACTTGAAAGCCCTCATTTAGAACAAGTCATCAGCTTTGGTTGCGCTGCAGAGATCGATGACTCCATCGTGTCTGCTTTTGGCCCGTTCCTCGAGACTTGGACTTTTCCACTCATTCGTCTCCGCTCTGAGCCTAAACAAAGCTCTGCCTCGGCCTTCACTGAACCCTGAACAGCACCCAAACTGAAACCTGGAGGCCGTTCAGCTGTAATGATGTGGTTAAAGAATTAACTCTCCCCGCTTACGTGCTGAATCGGCTCCCTACCTCTGAGAACCCACAACCGGTAACTCGCTTTGTTTGCAGCCACGATGACGCTTGATGCTGCAGTCATGATCGCGCAAAGTAAACTGACTTTATTGAACTGCTTTCCATTTGTATATATGTCTCAGTCCTACACAGATTTAACAGTAAACCGAGGTTTACTGCAAGTTTTGTGCAAGTGAGGCTGAAACCGTGAACACATTAGAAAAAGAGGATAAAGGTTCATGCGTTACCTGCATATTTTACCATGCAGGAATTCCAGCTTCTCCTTTATGGATGGGGAGCGACATAAATACACAATGAGGTGAAAAATTTGTAATTAATCCACTCTGGGTGACACTGGCAAGGCTTTACCCAGGCCCTGCTCAACCCCCCGTTTGTCTGGCTAACATTAAGGGGCTAATTTTCAAAATCTAGCGTGCAGTCAATTTCCCAGGATGCCTCAAGGGTGGAAAAAGGTAGGGGATGACAGGAGGGGCTAATTTTACCCGCCTTATTTACCCCTATGCATCATCTGGCAGCTCTCGTCTGACACGAGTGACGGTGGGATTGAAATTAGACCGAGTGTGGCTGGCGTTGAGAATTTATGACACCACCCTGGTATTTGTTTGTTCGATATGTATGTGTGTGTGTGTGTGTGTGTGTGTGTGTACATCAGAGAAGAAGAAGAAGAAGAAGAAGACGAGAGAAAAAGAGGAGGCGCAGGGAAAACCTGGGGAAATACATCTTTTTAATAACAGTCAGCGAGGTTAATGCAGCTTACCTTAGAGTGCCGACAGCAGCATGAGGAGGCGGCGGGTGGGGGAGGTATTTGACAGACGACGCACCAAAAGACTTTTAAAGCTGAGTTTACCTACACAGGAGTCTGATCGCTATTTGTTGTACAGAAGAAGAAGAAAATAAGGTGATGAAGGGGACGAAACAAAAAGGGGGGTGAAAAAAAAAATCAAACCCTTAATACTATTGTGTGCCTATAACCATCTGTCACAGCTAGCCTGGAGATGAGACTGAGATTAGGAGGAATAAACGTCGGGGCCGTAGAGCATCGGTAAAGCCTTCAGGGCATCAACAAGAAAAACACAAGAAGTAAGGAGGAGGAGGAGGTGGTGGTGGAGGGGACGTAGGAAGAGAAACGAGCCAAAAAATAAAACTCATGGGGGACATTCTAATTCTGAGGCAGTCATGGATTACAGATTGTAACCTGCGCTGACAACAGGGGGAAAAATGACGGGCAATATCGCGGCGACACTTGGAGGGGTCTCAATGATGATGGTGGTGATGTCGGCGGTGGCGGCGGCAATGGGGGTGATGATGATGATGATAGTAGTAGCGGTGATGATCGCGGTAATGACGGCACTCGCATGGTTTCATCTTGCGTTGCTTCAAACAGAAATGAAAAGGCAGTGGTACTGAAGAATGAAGGAAGGAAGGAGGGAGAGGTAGGGAGTAGTGGGTGGGGGGGGTTGAAAGGAAATAGTGTCTTCTTTTACTCCTCACCCCCTCCCTGCCCCCTTCCCCCGAATGCCGAGGGCTTAAGGAAAGGCATTTGGTGGCTCCTGAGGCATCCACGGATCTCCCCTCCTTAAATTTACCGTGAAGGTTCTTAGACTCTCTATTCAGGCAGGATATTTTCGTTTATTGCTTTAGAAGACAAACCTCACAAAAGTACAGTGTCATTGCTTCTGGAGAGTAGTGCCCTGGAAGAATACTGTGCCGCAGAAAAGGCCCCTTTTTTCTCCATCTTCTCCCATGAATTATGTACGATATGACACGGAAAGCATTGCAGGTTTCTTAAGGTGCTTTGTGTTCTTAGAATCTAGGGTAAGAGCCCGACACCAAAGAGCAAAATTTAATGCAATTTATTAAAAATGCTATTAAAAGTAATTAATTTGCACCTTAACGCCATCGGCTAGTTGGTTTAGGTATAGAGGCAGAACACAGAAGTGCACCTCTGGGATAGTCCCCATCAAAAACCTGCCAACAGCCGTTAACGGCATGTGTGACTTACAAATAAAAGTTATGGGCACTCTAATGTATGAAAACAGATTCTTCATGTGGATACATAGAAATCGTAGAGGAAAGACACAAGTTTTGGCACCAGGGAGCTTTCTGAATTTTGTTTGTAGAATTTAGAATAAATATATGCTTTAACTGAGGCAGCAAAAACTGCAATCAAGTTTCACAAAACCGTGGAGGAATTTTGTCCCACTCTTCTTTTCAGAATTGTTTTAATACAAAAACACTGGAGGGTTTTCCAGCATGAACGCCCATTTAAGGTCACGCCAAAGCTTCTCAATCTGATTAAAGTCGTGACTTTGATGTCTTGTGGATCACTGTCATGAACTCTGGTCCGACATCCTCCTTCAGGATTGCAGAATTCATGGTTCCATCAGTTACAGCAAGTCATCCTGAAGCAGCAAGGCACCCCCAGCCCATCACACCATGTTTGACTAGTTCTTTTTATGAAATGCTGTTAGCTTTATGTCAGATGTAACGGGACTCAAACCTTCCAAAAAATTATTGTTACAAACTCTTTAAAGGCTTTCAATTTTACAGTTTATTACAGTAAAATCTAGAGTCTATCACTGATTCGATGCATTTCCAGCTACTTTTTTTTTCATTGGAAGTTTCTGAATTTATCAGTGAGAGAGTAACAGTCAGCATAAGCCGTAAGAATAGCATCAATATAAGGACTCCTGGATAGAGATTGTTTGAACTATCGGAATGGATGTGAGGGATTGTGCAAAGACGTGGAAAAACTGTTTGCCATTGAAAAAACAAGCTGACCAGAACAACGAGAGGGAAAAACATTGCACTGCATGCAAAACACAGGCTATTAAAACACAATGCACCAGCAGAAGCATAAATTTCACCAACAACAACAGCCAGTTGCATAGGTAGCGTCGTACGCTCTACAAAGTTTCAGACAGAATTGTTGTTGTTTTTTTAAAGTTAATAAGAATGGCAGTTACAAAGGACTGTTTACCTGCATGCCATCAAAGTCTCAAATGTGACTGGTCAGCAGAAGTAGAACGATAAGTGGACTATAAAAGCTTCCAGTACCAAACTTTTGCCCTTTGCCTACAGATTTAGTGCACTCATAACACTGTAATGTCAGATTCAGCATGGCGAGAGTACAAATTTGTTTGCAGGGGCATTGACACACACACACACAAGATGTTGCTTATTCCCTGCCAGCAAAACAGCCGAAAGACGAGTTCAGCCATCGAAAGACCTTCAAGCCCCTACCCATGGTAGGAGATTTTAAGAAGAGCTGTCCAGTGAGTCTGCATGAAGTGAGTGACTCATTCTTTGTGTTTCCATCGGAGATGCAAGATTTTTAGCAGGAAGAGGTTTGAAGGTCAGCGCTAACATCACACAAAAGACAAACCGGTGTGACTCATGTTTGACGAGTAGATGTAGAGACGCTGAGATATACCAAACAACAAAGTTTCTTTTTTTATTGGGGGGGAGACTTTTAAAACACCTTTTAACTCTACTTTGACTGCTTGCATGAAAAGAAAAGGGCTTGACAGCTAGAAGAGGCCAAGGCATCTACTTTCTTCACCAAAGGATGATGCGTCCAGTCCCGTGGCTATGGCTGAGTCAGACCTTTCCACCTCCCCCATCCCGCAGGCCGGAGAAACATTCACGAGGAGCAAGCAGGAACATCCTCACATCAGACTTTGAACAAACAGGCCTGGCTTTACTGAAGTTTTGCTATTACAGCACGGAGCGTTAGGACAGACCGGTCTCGTCTCGTTCAACCCGTGATTCCCTCTGTTTTGGGGTTGTTTTCTCCAGTTGTCTCTAAAAGAACTGACAACTCGTATTTTGAGGCATTTCTGTTACACGTGTGTACGCCACTGGTGTGCCCTATCTGCAAGTGCATGCCCGTGAACGTGTGTACGTGCATGTGTGTGTGTTCAGCTGCCCTTCCCACTGCCCTTGTCATACTGGTCCCAGTGCTGCGGGGCTCTTTGCTGGTTGGACAGCTCAGGTCAAGGTCTCCCCTCCCCTGATGTGACCGACGGGCTGTCACGTCAACACGCCGACCGCTGGCCGAGTCTGCGGGCTCCTCCTCGCGTGCACGCGCTTGAGTAAGCAGTCAGTTGCGTGTGCACACCATCTGATATGCACACACAAATGAACTGACAGCACAGTGTATCTGTGCAGGCGCACACACATATATTCACACACACTGAGGCCTCCACCCTGGTGTAGATTGACAGTAAGGTTTATTGCTGCTAATACTCCCAGCTGCAAAGGCAGAGCTGCAGCATCCTAATGGGAAATGGACTCATTTCCTAACACGATGAGAGCAAGGGTGCGGCAAACGCCCATATTTGGTCAACGGGGGCGTTTAATCCGACTGATTTCCTCTCTATTGGTCCAAAGGTGGAGCGTCCAGTGTCTGCTTTATGAAAGTTTTGTCACCATTTCTGTCTAACAGCTTGTTCTTCTTTGCTGCGTGCAAAGTGAGATGAGTTGTCCTTGGACTATATAGAAGTGGACAAAAGAGTAAGAGAGCGCCACCTAGGGAGGAGACATTAAAGGAAAACACATGATCACACATCCACCCTCATCTTGTGTGTGAGATGTTGCACACAGAGCCTTTTTTTAAAAATAATAAAGCTGCCATTGTATATGCAACATTTTATTCATAGTCTACATTTCATGTTGTATTTGTGTTTTTGTAATATATTCAAAGAAAAAAAAACACAAATTTAGAGACCACAGAAAGGATTCTGATCTGATTCTGAGTGGGAAGTCTGATGAAGACAAACTGGAGAGCTGAAGGTCAAAAAGTTGAAGCCAAAAACAGAATTATTTACATTTTGTTTCTTTATTTTGTCTTTTAGCGACAACAAATTTCCCCAAAACTCAAAACTGTCATTCCCAAAACAAAGTAAGTGTCACAGTGTTGACGTTTATACCCTTTTACATCCACTGGGCAGAATAACATTGAATAAAAAAAAAACAGAATTATTTTTAATGTTTTTCTCTCTTAGAGGTATAAGTCACTGAAAAATGTATAAAATGTACAAGATATAAATTTTTTGTGTGTGTTTTTAAACTGTTTACTATCAGCAGATGAAGGAATTGGTGTAAAGAAGCAAAACATTTACATTTTTTCATTTAGAGGTAGAGAATCACTCAAAACTCTTCTAAAACCCTTCTACATCCACCAAGTTAAAAAAAAGAAGAAGAAAAAACACAATCAAAGAAGAAAATTATTTACATTCTGCCTTATTTTCTTCTCTTTTAAAGGCAAAAAAGTTAATCAAAATGCAATTTTTAACTAAAATACAGGCCATGCAAGAATGTTGACTATTTAAGCCCTGTTTCCTGCCACTCGGTTGAAAAACCAAAGCCTAAACAACAGAATTATTCACATTTTGGCCCATTTTCTGTGTCTTTAGCCTTTTTACCGACTCACCATGACTCCACTCGGATCGACTAGTTTTCCACTAGAATAGAGTACGACCTTATGTGCGTGGTTGTCGTTTTAGCACCTCAACTGAGCATCCTGTGACGTATTTGGTATGCAGACAGAATGCTACAAAAAAGGTGAAGGTCGAGGAGATGATGTGCCTTCTGCTTGGTCTGTGGCTTTTCATCAGACTCTGAGACCACAGACTTTTTTTTGTAGCCATTTCTCCCGTTGCCGCCAAGCAGGTATTATGACCTAATGGAAAACCCTGAAAACCGTCACAAGTTGATCCGAGTAGATACTAATGGAAAAAGGGCTTTAGAGGACAACAAAATGACCCTAAAATCCAAATTGTCATCCTCAAAATGCAGGACTTGTGAGAATTATGCCTTTTAAAACCATTTATATCCACCAGGACAAAACAATTGAAACCAAACCAAAATTATTTACATTTTTGAGCATAAACTGAAAGTTTCAGGTCAAGAAATGAAAGCTAAAAATCAACATGTTTACATTTTGGCACATATCCTTTCTCACTCAGATAAGTAGCTCAAAATTGAAATTTTAAATCTCCAAAATACAGGAGATGTCAACACTGGTGTATTTTTAACCCCCAAAACATACAAAGTTTAGCATTTAGAGGTAAAGAATCACTCAAACCCCCAGTTTAAAAAAAAAAAAAAGAAAATTCCACCACCTGTTATAACCACCACCAGTCAAAACTCAATTTTTAACTCTTAAATACAGGCCATGTAAGAATTTTGTCTACTCAAGCCCTGTTTATTGCCACCAGGTCAAAAAAATCCAAGCCAAAAACCAAACCTACTTACATTTTGGACATTTTTTTTCTTTTAGAGGCAAAGTGTAAGCTAAAATTTTCAGAAGATGAGGGTTTATTTCTTTCTTCTATAAATTAATTCCGAAGAAACATCCATGTGAGCTTCTTAGATTTTTCTAAAACTGGCTGTAGGTTTAAATGCGAGGTAGACAAAGCGCTGAATAAGGTCTGAGTGGGCAGTAAGTCTAAAAAGGTGCATTATAAAACATTGCTAATGAACCAGTTAGGTGGTGGCGCTAGGCTAACAAAGCATAGTGTCAAAAACTAGAAGATTTCGCCCTTCAGGTTTGTTACATGAATTGTGACCTCACAGTTCTTTTGCTATAAGATTTTCATTTGGTTATGGCATATAAGTGATTATACCATACAAAGGGGGTAGATTTAAGCCTAAGCCTAGCCTTTAACTGGGCTAACTGATGACCAGTTGGCTCTTAAGAGGTTAAAAGCTGTAATAAAAAAATAAAAATCTCATATTTCCCACTTATTAAACATGTTTTCTGCAGGCAAACTGAAGCTTTCTTACTGCAGTCATGCAAGAGCGGCTGCATGGCTGACACATTCCCGCATCTGAACGAATCTCTTGCTATTTTGGACTTTTTCTTCATTAGTGTTTCATGAGGCTCCGCAGCGTCCTCGCACTAATTAGGTGTCTATATTTCTATATCTCGTTATTGGATTTATTTTATATTGTGCTTAATAGTAAATAGTGTTTGAATTTTAAAACACACCTCATGGGTGCAACATAAAGGGGAATTTTTAATCACGTTTTCTGTAAATGAAAGGACCCGGACTGATTTTTTTTTTCCCTTCAATTTTTTTCTAAATGTGTCTTAATGAGTTTGCAGGTTTCTTAACCAGATACACGCTCTGATTATTTATATATATATTTTCCAATGTGCGTATTCACTGTGTGTCGTCTCCTCCCCACTCGGGTCACAGCTGGAGACGGAGTCCAAAAACGAGAGATGGGTGAAGGGAAGCGTTGGGGGCGGTTTGAGGTGGGAGTTGAGGGGGGACAAGGGGGTAGGTGATCATCATCGCCATCATCACAAGGGGTAAAAAGATGGATGCTAGTGGGAGGAAGAGGAGGAGGAGGGTAACGTGGTTGATGATAGTTGCCGCCAGTTGCCTCGGCAACCTTTTTCTTTTCTTTTTTTTCCTTCTTTTCCTCCTTATTTTATTTATTTTGTCATTATTTATTCTCGGGGCCCCGGTGATGAGGCGTGCTAATGTAACGCCACCGCCGCCTGCACCGCCTCTACCTGCGGACGGGGTGAGGGACTCGTCTCTTGCGTCTCAGCCTGGCTTGACAATTAAGACCTGGGCGACTGTAGCCAGGGGTTAATACCGCTCATTAAAAGAACTAGGTCATTAGTGAAGAATCAAGGCTCTTAAGGCGGCAGGGGATGTGGGGTGGAGGTGTTGGGGGGGAGGTTGATGGAGAGGAGCAGGAGGAGGAAGAGGAGGTGGAGGGGTGGAAGCGATGTAGTAAACTCTGCATCTCGGTGAACACGCGGCCCCTTACATTAATTAACCTCCCTTTTTCCTTGTTGGGGAGGTGTGTGTGTGTGTGTGTGTATGTGAAGGTGGGGTAGGGTGGTGGTGGATAGGGGGAGCTTGAGGAAAAAAAATCCCCTGTTATCATATATGCACATGGCTGTACACCAATTAATTGCAGAGAAGGGGGGGGAGCTAGTTTACAGTCCTCCCTGTGGTCGCCCTGTGTTCCTGTGTGAGCCCATGTTACATTATTTCAGAAAGATGAAGGGTAGGAGGGGCTGGTGGTGGGGTGGTGGGGGTGTCTAATGTCTGTATGATGAGTAAAAAGGGTATTAAAATTAAGGAGGGGAATCATGGCAGAAATCAGCCTTTGCTTTACCACAGGGGAAAGGAGCAAATAAAAGCCACGGAAATGAAAATAAATAAGCTTTGCTAATACCTCACCTTAAGGAGCGCAGAGCTGTACCCAGCTGAACCGCTGCTGTTTGCCGGTAATTTGTTTGTGGACTTTGTTATTAAGCTCTACACAGGCTGTTTGACCTTCAGTAAGGAGAGCTGGTGGGCAAAGGGGGGGCTTTTTCAAGTAACTGTTCTCTGTGTTAACGCGGTAAAAGACTCCCGTTGCGGCAGTTGACCAACCAGGACGATCAGGTGGTTTTTGTTTGTAACTGAGCTGTGGCAATGATTCACTGAGCTGAAAATGAGGAAAACAGTGCTTCAGCGATTTTCCCTGTTAGTTGATAGTTTGTGATGGGTAAAATCGTGCTGTTACTTAGAGATGTGTTTGCTATTTGTTGAGGCTGAAGCCATTAGCAAAAGAAAAAAGACTGTTTTGTGATTGGTAAACTTTGTCTTGGACAAATACATGCATTAAATAATAAATTTAAATGCAGCTTTGGCTCTTTCTAATTTCTGCCTAAAGCACTATGTATATCCTTACATTTTGAGATTGCTAGATTGCTTTGCAGGCTGAAAAACTCAACATTTGTAAGAATTCCATTGGAAACCCATTTAACCAAGACATCGGGGTGGGGGGCACAAGCCCATGTACCCCTTGTGTCAGGTCCAGAACCCAGATAAATGGGGTTGCGTCATGAAGGGTGTCCGGACCATCAAGAATGAGCGTACTAAGGTTAAGTTTAACCTTAGTACTGGTTTATACTGACACTTACCTCTAAGTTTTTATTAAGTATTCTACTTCGGAATGGCAATACTCCCAATTCATGCTATGCAAAGGGATCAATGACTGGTTTGATTGCACTGAAAATGAGTGACTACAGTAAAAATAGGGCAACAGCCTTGTTGCGACCAGCGATTTTCCCAGAGGTTGAACACGAAATACCACCAACTTCTGGGCAACAACATTTGATGTCAAAGTGATTGCATAGGTGGTAGTCGCAATCTGACGCAGAAGGACTGCAATCACTCTCAAACTCATTGGTGAAAGTTTGCAAATAACTGTCATCGAGTTTATAAATGAAGACAGATTGCCATCATATTGCAATCAATTGGACTTCGATGTGTCTCTTTGCAGTTGGAAGTTGACTTTAGTAGCTGCCACCTGGTTGTGTTCTGCACCTCTGTCCTTTTACAGTTAAATTGCCATCCTGCAGAAATTACGTCACTATTTGTGGAGGAACTTCTGAATATCTGTTTTTTAATCTGTGAGGTTCTGACTGGACTATGAATGTAAGTACTTCATGTGAATTTACATGTATGTAGACTGCAGTTTTCATTGATTTATCAGTTTATTGTCATATTCTTACAAAAATGTAATTGCCAACTGACCACAACAGAGTCTATTAACTACTGCAACCAGGCTGACTCCATTTTAATGTCTTTTTATTGCAACAAAGTCACTTTGAAGATGGGAAGTAACTACAAGTGACTGCAGACCTCGCCTCAGTCATTGAAGCAACCATTTCAAAGTCCACAAGATCGCAGATTCACTGCACGTGGTCACAGTAATTGTCATCATGCCGTGGTCTCCAAATATTTTTCCCTAGTGTGACTGTAGGATAATATAGTGCTCTCAACAATATTAGCATGGCTAACACATAGAGAGAGATAACCATCCATATTCGCATTTGTAGTGAATTAAAACCATGCATGTCTTTTGACTATGAGAGGAAGCTGGGATACTTGGAGAGAACCCATGCAGACATCCAACATAGGTGGTAATCACCCAAAAGAATGTCTAGCTTACAGCTAGCAGTCTAAGTCTAAGTGTTCTGCCGAAATCCCAATTAAACTTGAAATGCAAATAACTAATTTCAGTCAGGACCACTTTAGCTATAAGGAGATGGTAATGCATCTGTGGTCATTTATATTTGGATGTATGGCTCTGTTCTGGGACATCCTTCCATGTGCATGCATGTAAGGTATAAAGCCACGGAGAGCAGTAGCAAGGTCCCAGCACCGAACTGAACAGCCAATGACAATAGAAACGACTTGATTAGACCAGATAGAAGCCCTGAAATGAAGAGGTGGGTTCCAAAGCAGCTTGTAGAGTCAGTAGGCAATGTAAAACCACTTAAAACAGTGTGCACAGTGTGTATCAACATAATTTGGCCCCAAAGCTTGGTGTAGCCTGTGCCCAAACTTCATGACACCCAAAAAATATTAGGCTTTGGTTTTGTTCACTTCCTTCAGTCTCTTTAATTGTGTAACACCATCTGCGAGCTAGTCTTATTTCTTTCTTTGACCTTTTCTTGCAACTGAAGGCATGATTCATGTAAGAATAATTATTAATGAATGACAATAAAGTTTTTCGTTTATTTATTTTTTTAAACAAAAGCTGTTTTGTCATAATACATCATCTACTAACAACAGTTTGGGGCATGAACCATGCAGGATAAACATGCTGCCAAAGACTCTGTGAGGTTAGCTCTGTGTATTTCCTCCTGTAGGGGGGTAAATGTCAAACATTATCTGGATTTTGGATGAAAAAGACAAGTGCGTAGCCAGTGATCAACCAAAGCCAGGAGACATGCTGAGTAGGAGTCTGTGTGCGCCTTTGAACAAGAGACACAAAGGTCTTCAGATATAACAGCCTCACTAATGTTCTCTACAGGCTTTTCACTTTGAAGTTTAATTTGGGCAGGAGTAGGTGTTGTGATATTTCAAAAGGTGGACATCTCAATTTTGTACAAAACTCTAATATCAAGCGACTTTGAAAGGTAACCCGTCTTTCATTTCCTACAATAAAGTGTTAGGAGTGTGAAAAAGAGAAATTCAAGAGGGGGGTAAATTAGACTTAATATCAGGCCCATGTGACAGTGTTTTTATCTGCTAATTTCTCAAGCGTCATAATGAGACGGTACCGAGTGATGGAGCGATTTGAATTTAAATGATATAATACTTGAGATAGCCCTAATTCACCCATACATATTTAATCTGACATATTATCTCGCTCCTGCAACGACCTGATATGATATGACAGCTCGGCCGCTGCGCCTCCCTCCTCCCTGCCGGCGCAGCGGTGCTGCACTTTGGAGAGAAAGGTGGTGGAGAATTCGCTCCGTGCAATCAAAGCCACTTTAAACGCCAAGTGAGTTTCTGTCGTCTTGGTGGTGAAAACACAGACATCCACTGGAGAAAATACATGTGATACTGGCTGATACACAAGCACAGTAAAAAAGAGTTAAACGTAGATCAACAATCTTTGGAAATGTGTCATTTTGTGATCAAATTGGATCACAAAATGACACAAAACACTTGTTTTTCCCATAACAGAAATATAAGTATGTGATACTGTGTTCCTAATAAATAATGCACTGCATTGTTTATACTTTGGTTCCTTCTGGTCCAGACTGGAGTTCCTTCTCCTCACAGATCCTCCACAGTGTGAGCATGGTGTTCCTTGTGTGCATGAATTTCATATAGATTGTAAATAAAAAGCCTTGTTTTCAAGCTCACCAGTCTCCTGTATTACCAGAAAAATACTGAGACTGAGGCTGACCTGCAGAAAACATAATCAAAACCTGAATTTAGTCAGACGTTTGTCCATGATGACCACTATCTGACCTTGCCAAAATTCCTGGAAGTACCTCTGGTGAAGATACCCAGAGGTATAACTGTCAGTCTGGACAAGACGTCTTAAACTCATTGGATTCTGGGCACAACCACACGTATGGTGGAAATCATACAGAACTATATGTCAAAAAGTACAATCAAATGTATCTCAGATGGAGATTCTATCACTCGTTTACCATTAACCCGTGTATTAACCATCTATACCTGAACAGAATTCTATTAGAATGTTCCAGATTCCTGAGGTTCTGGAACATTCTAGATTTTGAGATTCTCCATCAGAGGAAATTTAAATCTAATTTGATTCTGGAACAAGGATATTATAGGCCTATATGTATTTTGACTCTGAGTGTATTTGAGAAATCCCAAAATAAATTCTAACTTTCTAACTAAATTCTTTTTTAAGGCATTAAAGGTGTTTGCAGTACAATCATTCCACAAAACAACAAAAACAGCAAAATTAAAAACCTAAAATGACCATGACATACACATGATCAGTGGATGTAAACATTGACAAAGATTGTACTGCAACCAAAACACGCGTGTTCTAATTTGAGCCTTTAAATCTTATGAAGAGGTCAATTAGGATATTATTGTTTGCGCTGCTCAGGTTCCCAGGTTTGCTGTGTAACCCCCAAAAATGTGGAAGAACTGCAGAACCTTTACTGCCGCACTCATCCAGCAAGCACAAAAGGCTGCCATCTTGAAACACAGTATGGAGTTTTCTTTGTACATTAGTGAATGGGACATTTCCTCGCTTCATTTTCATTCAAGTGTTTCACCAGAGAAGTGGAGCCAAAGTGGCTCCCAAGTGCTGGCAACCCTTAGAGACTATAGTCTCTACCAACACTTTTGGAGCTCACCTTCAAGCATTTTTTGTTTCCTCGAGTTAAACCGGTTTGAAAACAAGCATCTCATTGTGCTGCTTTGATAATCCAATGAAGTGTTAAGCACTGCTGCTGTTAATACACAAAACAAATCACTCAACCTGAGCTGCACTCACCTTGCATGTCATATCCCGCGTAGGCCATAAGCAGCCGACTGTGCTTTCATGCCAGGCCGTAATTGCAGCTATAGGAGGGTTGGAAATAAGAGATTTGCTCAATTAACCAACATAGCACAGCTGAGGACAGCACCTGTGCATATTGGAGCCCCTGTGTTTTTTTGCAGTTAACATGGCCGATTACCCTCTGGAGTGTGCAGCCGCCGAGCTCTGTTACATCCCCTACCTGGTGCAAGGCAGGGAATAGCGCGCGCAACCACATTGTGTTTAATTGCTCTCTGGGCGTTAATATGCACTTGTGTTTTGAGTGTTTAATTTTCGCCTGCCTGGCGTAATGATAAGCAGATCGTCGGCTGCCAGTTTATAACAGTTGGATAAAATCGCCGTGGTTGTGGAAAACCTGCAATTCGCTGGAGCGCGAAAAGGCGTCCTGCTGTTTTTCTATATGAGACACCAGCTGAAATTACCTGTTTACATTCAGCGGTGTGTTAACCAGCCGGCTGGCACCCAGAGTTGAGTTGTGCTTTGGGGAGCTGAGAGAGATATCTTTGTATTTAAAGAGGGGTTTATCGGTTCTATACACCTGTGGTGTAATTCTAAGTGAAGATAATACATTTAGGTTTATACAAGCCAGCTCCAGCCTCTCTGCTGCCAAATGCAGGAAATCTTACCTACAAGTCTTCCATTTACCACCTGGTAATGTGAATGTTTACCACAAAGGCATAGTCATAGGCAGTAAAACAGTAATCAGTGGTAATGTTGGACTGTAACAATAGAAAGCGGGGGTGTAATGGGCTGAAAATGAGACAGAAATCACAACACAAACATCCACGTCCTCATGTCACAATTCTGCCTTTCAGTGTAGCAGTACCGGCTCTCTCCTATTAGGCTCTCATTACCATACTGGCGCTGTAGAAATCCAGTGCATCAATGTAAATATGGGCTAAACCAGGATATTAACTAACAGACATGGCAGGAAGGATTGTAGATAACGGCCGGGACACTACTGGTATGTGGGCTCACCTTTGTGGTGACTGTTTAATATCTTAAACTTGACCAGAGCACCAGTGGCTACCATTTCCATCCATGGTATCTGCGTGGAGATGGTTCAGGATCACAGATACCTCACACTAACAGTAAACTGGACTCTATGCCAGGGATGACAAACAGCTGTGCGAATAAGGTCCATTTGGATCTTAAGTGGACCAGACCAACTCCTCTTTCTATCAGTGTAAAGAAGTTTAACTACACACTTAATCCTTGAGATATCTAATTATAAAAGTGCAATTTCAAAAGCACATCTCAGTTTTTCTACATGATAGTGAAATGGTGCTGGAGTAAATGAAAGAAATCTGTCAGTCGGACTCTTTGGGCTTAAATTATAAAAAATTAATGTGTAAAATTAGTAGCTCGTTGCCCAGAAGTAAAAAAGTGGTGGATCTATTTTAAAACTGTGGGTCTGTTTAAAGAAAACACATGCATTTCTATGGTCAGTAGTGAAAAGAAAAAAAACGGGATTTTTCTGTTGCTCAAATGTTTATCTCTTTCTTAATTACTTTAGGGTAATTTGAATGACCATGGGGGAAGTCTTTATCAGTAGGACAAGCTGTAAACGTTATAAAGATTCAGTTAAGTGTAAAGTTCAGATTTTCCAAAGCTGTTCAATGAGCCAAATTGGAGGCTTTACTGGGATGATTTCGGCCCCTGCGATTTCAGTTTAACACCCTGATATCTGCTGTGGATGTGCTTGGGCAGTTGACTCAATGAACTGATATGCAAGGCAGCAGAGGTACTGAGTGTGAAGCTTGACCCGCTGATGGAGGATGTGTTCTACACCAATTCCTGGATTTGGAATACCAAATCCCGATGAATGTCAAAATACATCTAACCGACTACATTTGAAATCTTCTAACTTCAACTGGTCCTGATCTGTGAAAATGTTGAATCCTCTTTAACGTGTCACTAAAAAAGACCACGACCCTAACACTACCTCTAACCCTAAAAGAGTGTCCGGCGACCTGGTGGGTCTCAAGAGGTTTAGCAAGTTTTGTACTTGTTCGTACACCTGCATTTGATGACTGGTGTGCTTTTTTGTAACAATACGGAGAATTGTTACACCTCATTTTGGAAAGAAGGAGTTTGCAATCTTTCCTTGCAGTTTTTGCAAAAAAACAAAAACAAACAAACAAAAGAAACAGGCTTTTAATTTTTTAATTTGTTTAATGGTTGATGTCACTGTGTGCATTTTAAAAGCCCCAGAACTAACTAAGGTGCAGTGATGAATGGAGGAATGGAAATATACTCAAGACAGGAAAAATGACAGATCATGATCAGAACATGACACACTAAAAAGATCAGACAGATCAGACTAATATCAAATTACTCTAGAGCTTCTTTTGTCTTCTTGCACTTTAAGCCGAGCTGAACGTGCAAAGAGTAGAACTGATGTTGCGTCCTTTGCAGATATGAAGCCCCACTGTTTAGATAGCATCAGATTAAAGGAAACAAGTTCACATCTTAATTAAGGTGCTTTGAGCATGTGAAGATGTCACCTGGACTCACCTAGCTGAGGAGTTCAACAAGGAGGCGACCCCAGGGAGCGACAAGGGCATGCTCAGATTCTTGGAAATGCCTGGATGTCCCAAGTAGCAAGCAAAAAGCTAAAACTTTGAACACTTTTGTCATATAAATATCATCAAAAGCATTAGAAACCTTGTTAGTGACATATGTACCAATAATATATCGGAGGATATCAAATACCATCATCAGAGGCTTTAAAGTCCACTTTCTTTTTCAGCTCCTGCCAAATATGGCTTCACTCTGAAGCCAATAATTAGCTTCCGTGTCATTCCACCCCCTATAGGTACTCTACATTACACCGAGATCAGATCAAATGGTGAAGCACGCTAATCTTCCTGTCGGAGGAACAAAATAAACGGTGCACACCGTCGTTGGTGCCGGTGCTCAATGGTGCCCCGACACAAACAAAACAGACAATTTCTGCTGGCAACATCGCCTCAAAAAAGGCGAGAGAAGTTGGTTAGCAGATGTCAGTTGTTGTGTTTATCTCGGCGGTTTTCCTTCACTCATGCATGGATCTTCTATCAAAGAGGGCTTATCCGAATAAAGTGCTTAAAAGCTTTTCAGACGCCTGGTGATCTGAACAATTTCTGGCTTGATCTGCAGACTAAACAAACCATAATGATGCAAGCTTGTGTAAAGATGTACACAGCAGTCACACAACAAATGCCTGCGCTTGATGTTTTTATTAATGTTTTCCCTTCTTCTTTTCACCGGGTGTTTTTTTTTCCCTCTTTCGTTTCCTTCATTGTTTTGGATCTGAGCACAGAGAGAGAATGGGGGAACTTTGTGTTTTTTGCTCCTGCAGAGGTGCACAGTAAAAGGACGGCCTCAAATTCATGCACAGAAAACGGAAAAAGGAACGTGTCAGCCTCCGTCTCCGTCCTGGACTTGCAAATTTCCCTCGGGGATGGCAAAGAGAGAGCTGCGGTATGCAGAGACGTAATCAAAAATATTCAAATAGTCTTCAGTCAGTTGGGAGGGAAGGGGGCGAGGAAAAGACAACAATCCCTCAGAAAAGGTGTATTTTCTAGGACGATTATAATAAGCCGACCGCCACTCCTGCCGCCTCAAAGCAAAAGGAGCGCTGGCATTAAGTTTTTAACACTCTGTATTTTGTAACAAGGTTGGATGTGGGAAGAAAGTTAGCAGACATCCTCTCAAGACCTGCCGGTCTCATTTCGATGCAGGCAAAGGAGCGCCGGGGCTCTCCTCTGAAGTCGCAACTTCTGGCTCACATGATGGGAGGGAGACGTGGCGAGATCTGCTCGCTAAAGCCAATCAAAAGACCTGAATTCTATTTGTTTTGTTTCAAGGGAAGACGACAAAGGGGGCCTCAAGGTCTTCTTCAAGATGGCTCTGAAGCCTGAGAGGAGAAAAAAATAAAAAGTGGGGAGAAAAAAGAGGAGGTGTGGGGTGGGGTTGGGTTGGGAAGTGGGAGAAGGGGAAAGAGGGAGGACCAAAGCTTTCAAGTGCCCGTCCTTGGTGGGACCTTTGCCGTGATGCCAGGTACACAGCTTTTAGGAGGGGAGGGGTGAGGAGGAAGGGTCTATTTTTTTGTTCATGTTAGTGCGTGGTTGGGAGTTATTAATATTCTCTAAGACAGAATTTTCTCCCCCGGATTGAAATAATGGCTCATACTTAAAAGGGGAAGAACTCATTTCAGGTTTTAATACGGTAAGCCTGTTGGAACCAATTATTGGAGGTGCTTTGCCATTGTCATCTTGCATTTCTCCTTGAGGAGATTAACTGGCAATGCTGAAAAGGCCTCACAGTATCCGGGATTTTGCTCATTGCGAGAATCTGCCTGAAATGAAATATTTTTCTTGATTTCTGCGAGTGTGTGTGTGTGTTGTACGTCTGTGTGCATGTCAAGTTCCAACGTGTTTCACGTATTTTGGCTTCATGTTCTACCTAATTATTGCAATTTGATCCTAAAGCAGGAGTGGCCTAATCCTCTGCTGTACTGCAGAAATCCTGTTTCAGAAACTTTGGTAATAAATTTGGCCTGTTTTAATAGAGACTGGGAAAGTAGCGCTGTGACGGCAGAAGGACGGCCTCCCTGGGAAGCTCCTCTGTTTCCTCGTATGCAAATTCATGCGGAGAGACGGTGACAGCAACTTGCAGAAAGTTGGGAGTAGTTGTGCAAGGAAAAAAGCAGAAATCTCTGGCTTCTCATGTTCTCCTCGCAGTTTTCCTGACTGGCCCCTGAATGCTGGAGGCTTTTGCATATGAGTGTGTGTGTGTGTGTGTGTGTGTGTGTGTGTGTGTGTGTGTGTGTGTGTGTGTGTGTGTGTGTGTGTGTGTGTGCGCAAGAGAGAGTTGCTTTCAAACTCACAAAGGAGCATTATTCAAGCGTTTGCTGTGAGCAGGAAGTCACCTTAAAACAGTGGTCAGAATCTTAGAGCTTAATTCGGAGGTGCCTAGACCATTATATTTGTGTTTGGATGTTTTTGCGGTTTTTATTATGAAAAGAAATGCTCAGACATCGAATTGATGTGCCAGTCTGGCTGTTTTGCTAAACAAAGGCAATCATACCTTAGCTCTAAGAGAACCAGAGCAAAGCTTAACAATATACAACACACACTAAAACAAATTTGGTGCATTTATTTGAACTCAAGGATGACCTTATTAGGTTTTGGTCCCTTATGAAGCCAAAACTAAATAAGTAATAAGAGTAACACACCGTAACCTACATCCTTCCTGACTGATTGATTCCTAACACTGATACATTTGCACACACGTCTATAAGATCAGAAATCTTATAGGATTCCTACATAATGATCACTTCACACAGAGGCAGTGGTCTTTGTATCCATTGTTTTTTTCCATTGAGGCCATTTGAGTATAATAATCTAATTGTCATGTTCAAGAAACCAGTCTGAGATGATCTGAGCTTTGTGACATGGTGTGTTCTCCTGCTGGAAGCAGCCATCAGAAGATAGTACTGTGGTCATAAAGGGATGGACATGTTAGCAACAATACTCAGGTAGGATGTGGTGTTTAAATTATGCACAGTTGGTACTAAGGGGTCCAAAGTGTGCCAAGAAAATATCCCCCACACCATTACACCACTAGTAGCCTGAACTGTTCATAGAAGGTAGGATAAATCTATGATGTCATGTTGATTACACCAAATTCTGGCACCAAAGTCTTCTGTTGTCCAGTTTTGGGGTTCCTTTGTGAACTGAAAGCTCAGTTTCCTTTTCTTAGCTGGCTGCAGCGGTAACTATTGTGGTCTTGTGCTGCTGTTGAGATGCTCTTCTGCATACCTTGGTTTATAACAAGTGGTTATTTGAGCTACTATTGCCTTCCTATTAATTCAAAGCACTCTGGCCATTTTCCTCTGAGGTCTGACTTCAATAAGTAATTTTTTCCCCTATAGAATTTGGTATTTTCTCTTTTTCAGACCATTCTCTGTAAACCCAGAGATGTGGGAAAATCCCACTAAGCAGTTTTTGTAATACTAATACGCCCCATTCAAAGTCACTTAAAACACCTTTGGACTTCACTGGACCATCCTGACCACGTATACATGTCTGAATCACAACCGTGTGATGGGCTGATCAGATATTTTCCCCATAGAGCAACTAAACAGGTATACTTAATAAAGTGGCTAATGAGTGTATAGCGCAGACTGCTTTAAAAGCATTGTCAGTCAAAATGTGAAAATCTGAGTTAAAAATATTAGGACTTTACTGAGTTTATACTTGTTGTATCAGATCAGTGAGCCTGCTTTGGCTTCATAAGGACTGAGAAAGAACTGACAGATTATAAAACTAGTCTTTTTTCCTCCCCATGAGGCCTATGTGGGAAGATTTTACCTTTTGTTAATTACTAATTGAAGAGCTGTACTGTTCACAGAGTGATAATTATAGAAATGTAGTTTTATGGCTCATAGTGGTGTTTAAGACTATAATAGATGGTCTTATGCCGTCTCTACTTTGGATTAATTCTGAGCTCTTTCTCCATCTCCTTTCGGGGGACCTTAAACTCCACGCTGAGACCCACTCAAAGCCCCTCTGATACAATCTTGTATTTTTATTCTCAGGTTCGGTATCTTCTTTGTCCATCGCTGATAATTCACAAACACAGGCTGGTCTGCTTCGGCTCTGGCAGCTCTCAGCTGATGTGCCGCCTCCTCTCTCAGACTCACTCAGGGAAGGGTATCTGGAGTCTTTCATCACAATGTAATATTACATGTGCTACCTAAACCTCACTGCAGGACATTCTCCTTTGTTATGTTCCCCCTTCCTTCCTTCCTTCCTCCCCCCTCCCTCCCTCTTCCCCACCAGTACCAGGAGTGAGCATCGTTCTCGGATCATTACTCCTCAAAGAAATTTAAGCGCGGGACGCCATTTAATTTTTTTTTTCCCTCCCCAAATGCAGTCAGTCATTAGAAATCCTAGCTGTCATGGCGATGCCATTTTTGGTGCGGAGTGTTTGTTGCCTCATTTCTTTTAATTTTATCTCCATTAGCTTAATTCTTTTTTAATATTTCCATCTAACGAACTTTACAGTCCATTTTGTCTCAGTGTCTTGCTAAGCGAGTTTTATGAAGCAGGCAGTTGGCTTTTTCCATTTGAGAGCGGCTGAGGATGGGGGGGCGGGGGGCAGAGGAGGGAGGGTGCAATCGAGGAGGGCCCGGGTGCTTTTGTCAGCTTATTTTTGGCACCTTAGCTAGCAGTTCTGCTTCTTCGCCTTGATTATACAAGCAAACAACTGCATGGAGTTCATTAACAATAAAGCACAGGCTAATTAAGCCGAGCCCCTCAGACAAACCAGCGCTGTCATCCCGCATGTGTTCGGAGCTGATTGAGCTGTTAAAGATTTACCTTCACTTGTCTTTTACCTCCTTTGCTTCCTCGCGAGGGCCCTCGCTAAATTTGTCTCAGAGGGCGTTTAACCTCACAGAGAGTCAGCTGCTGCCATTTGGGCTGTAAACACTTTACTTCAAGGTACAGTAGCCTTACAAGGCCACAGTGGCTGTTTACTTCCTGCTTTCATTTTGTTGTTTTTAATGTGCTGCAGGTGCCATCAAGTCTCTCAGAGGAACACTGTCTATCTATTGGCCTTTATGTACTATATATATATATATATATATATATATATATATATATATATATATATATATATATATATATATATATATATATATATATATATATATATATATATATATATATATATATATATATATATGTCCTCATAACACTGTTTAACAGCACAGTGATCCTGTTACACATACAGGCTGTGACGTGGCTCCATAAATTACATGTGAATCAGTCTCGTGTCTGCCCTGAGGTTGTGAGATACACCATTAGCAAAATGGCCCTCCAACCCTTTGTTAATGCAATTTGCTTAATTGCTCTGTATCAGTATACAGATGAGACGTGTTAGCGTGTCGAGGTCTGCACAGAGGACATATTTATTTTAATAATCTATGGTCGCTGATTCTTTTCTCTTGCTTGATGTTCTCTGATGGCACTCAGCATCTTGGAGGGGAGGCTGCTATAGCGTATAAGGCAAAAACAGAGTTTCTGCAATTCTAAGCAGCTTGAAAGTCAATATTCAGCCATCTTTATTTAAATGTATTTATTTATAAGGGACGTGGTATATTAATTAATATATCAACGTAAATGTGCCAAAAATTAGCCACAAAGCTACTTTTCATCTGTAGTCCCTGGTAGGTCAAACAAAACCAATAAGAAAAATAACACACCATCAAACAATGTATAAGAAAACATAAAACTGTGTTTTATTACAATTAATTAATTATTCTTCAGCACAGTCTGAACTCTCTCATTCCTGTTTTTGTCATTTCTTTAAGTAGTCTTCAGGAATAGTTCTCCAGGGTTCTTGAAGGACATTCAAAGCTCTTCTTTGGAAGTCACTATTACAAAGGTGTAGCAGTAATGTCACAAAAATAAATTGGTTATCTGTGTCTTTTGTCTAGTCTTCCTTCCCTTTACCCCCAATTATTTGCTGCAGATAGTTGCCCCTCCCTGAGACTGGTTTCTTCCTTTTAAAAGGGAGTTTTTCCTTTTCCTTCTGTTGTAGGGGGTTATCTAATTTTGGGGGTTTTCTCTGTATTGTTGTAGGGTCTTTAACTTACAATATAAAGCACCTTGAGATGATTGATATTGTGATTTGGCATTATATAAATAAAATTGAATTGAATTACAAAAATGAACTGCTGTGATTTTTCTAGACTGTGATAGAAAATGTTGATTATTTTTTATAAATAAGAATTTAATTCAAGCAGAAAGTGAAACTCTTGGGATGCCGCGGGCAGCTTTTTACAGGCATGCTTGTCAATGGCAGGAGAAACTTGACGAAAACCGGAAGGAAGCACATGCAACTGGTTTTTGGCCCAGTATTCTCTTGTTTCAAAGCAACAGTGCTAAACACTGAGCCAACACACTGCAGCACTGAGCTACCTGCAAAAATACATAGTTTGCAAAAGATTGATGTATGGTCTGCATGTATGCATGAATGGGTTGATGAACGGTTCCTGGCTGATCTGTATTTGTAACCCAATTTTTTTCAACACGTTCCAAGCCTCAAGTTTGGAATTATGGTCACCATCTCAGTTTTTTCAAGCTTATGCTAATGTATGAACAAAAGAGGTATGGGTAGGGATGGGTATCGTTTAGGTTTTATCCGATACCAGTACCAAACCGGTACTTTTGAAACGGTGTAGGTGCTTAAATGGTGCTCGAACTGGTGCTTAAAGAATGAAGAACACAAACTTTGTCCAAAAACCTCTCATGTTTAGCTGTTTTTTTTGTAAAAAGATAACAATGTCAGCCTTTTCTGCAGCTATAGGGCATATATGGTATCACTCTTGGCTGGAAGCAGTGCTTAAACAATGGAAAAAACACCAATTTTGTCTAAAAACCTCTCATGTTTAGCTGTTTCCCACTTTTTCTTTGGTCATTTTCGCCTTTTTGGCCAGGGTGAAGGGAGTATCTGCCATCTACGACAGTGTTTGCTAGTTCACCTTACATGCATTAATTTAATAACGTGGTTAGCCTACTCAACGTAAATTACACACAAACAACATTAAGCTACTCACGCAAGAAAGAACGGCTGCTGCTGCCATCATCATCCTCATCACTTCTGCTACACTGGCAGGGCTAGGGGCCAGGATTCTAATCTTTGGGTTTTTGGGGGATGTTGCTAACTCCGGGTCCGATAACAGGCAACCCACCCACAGTAGATGTGCTCGATGTGAGGTCTCGCAGCAAGCTATCAAATACGGCGCATTTCTCGGCTTTTAACAAAATGCTATACGTCAACAGGTGTTTCATCAGATTTGAGGAGTTACCTCCTTTGCACAGCATCACCCTAAAGCACTTGTTGCAGGCTGCTGAGTTTGCATCTTTTGCTGTGAAGTACAGCCAGACTTTTGACCGCTTGCCTTGGGCATTTTTAATCTGTAGCTCTGCTCTAAAAGAACATACGTGCCTGGGCCCGCCTACTACGCTTGCAAAAGTAAAAATGATTGGCTAGAATCCAAAGTGTATGACATCTCAGGGGAAAAAAAGCACCGAAATAAAGCACCGAAATGTGCGCTGCTTTTCGGTCTGGTTACTACCGTTTATGTCAGTTCCGGTGCCATAATGGCACCGGATACTGGTACCCATCCCTAGGTATGGGGCAGGCCACATGAAGAGCTGAGGTCCTGTTGCTTGCTCAAAGGTTCTTGAACAGCCAAGAAAGTTGATCCTGTTCATCTGTATTTTGTGTTTTCAGCTTATGTACAGATTGATGCAAAAAAAATGGAATGATGTTTCATAACAGTTTCCAGTATCTCCCACTGAAAATACAATATTCACATGAAGCGAATCAACTTTCTGGGCTTACCTTACCTTGAAGACTAAGAAAGCATCAAGACCTTCTTGAACAGGACTTATGAACCAAAAGTAGAGGTCAGACAAATCTGCTGCACTCCTTCACCTCCTCCTTTTCTTCTTTGGTGGCAGCTCTTCTTCACCTCAGAGAGCGATAAGCTACCAATTCCCACCGCAGTGTCTCCTCATCAGTATTTAATTACAGAGGAGGTTGAGTACTCTGACTCCATAGATGATAGAATGGATGAAAGTTGGAGGTAGAAGCTTGAAGGAAGTGATCTTACCCCTGTAATACTTGATTGTGGCTTCTGATTAATGCAGGATGCGGCTATTTTTTTTACTAAATAGTAGTTCCCGGGGTTTGTCACCACCCTCATTTTTTTCTGTTATGGTATGTCGATCCAAGCTTTGAGTGCAATGCGGCGTCTCTCCAAACATAAACAAAGTCATGATTTCAGCAGCCTTGTCCATGTTGACCTTGGATTCAGCCATGTGGTCTTGAGGTTGAAAAAGTTGTAGACGTTCGCATTGGAGGAAAATCATGTAAGTGAAAAAAGAAATGTCTTCTTGCTCCCTCCAAACCACACTTCAATTCCAGTCAGATTATTGTCAGGTTAAAAGAACAAATAAAGAATTAAAACGATTGTTTATTTAACTAGAGTTGTGGTTCATGTCCAGTTACATCTACATGTTTAAACTATTTCCACTGCTAAAAATATGTCCATCTCATTCTTTTCTGTTATTTTTACTAGAGATGGACCGATCCGATATTACGTATCGGTATCGGTCCGATACTGACCTAAATTACTGGATCGGATATCGGAGAAAAATAAAAAATGTAATCCGATCCATTAAATATCACGAAAGCACCTCGCAAAACTTGCAACACGCCGTAACTCACCTCAGAACGTTAGCAGTCGGAGCAGTATGCATCACGTGATAGAGCAGCTGTGGCATGCCGGACCTGTCGGTGGTCTGGATAGCATGTGGAGCTTCGCTAGCAACCTGGCATTTCATCTCCGACAAAGTTATCCCCGAGAGAAGTAAAGCAAGTGTGTAAGTCCATCTCTGAATGTTTGTAAAGCATTCCCACGTTAAGCTTAACAAGCGACTGCCTCTCGCTCTCCGGCTGCTACTTCAATCGTGAAACTGCTTAAATGATCAGCTGATCGGCTTTTCTGTCGCGAGTCCGTGTCTCTTGTTTGTTTTTGGCCCACTTTGCACCAGAAAGAGGAAACCAGCGGCTGAACAACAGCAGAACGTTTAAGCTTGATCAGCTGTTGTTAGAATTTATTTAATATTTCTTTCTACACCAGGATCTTTTTCTACGTAGCTGATGCTGGTAACTGTGCAGGGGCGGATCTAGCAAAGTTTAGCCAGGGGGGCCGATAGGGCATGAACAGGGAAAAGGGGGCACAAAGACATACTTTTCTTTCTTATTCTCATTTAAAATGTCGAGCTTTTAATAAATAATTATCTGACACCCAAAGTTTTAATTTGATGTAAAATGAATAGAAGTCAATTACTGTATATAGTGACTATTAAGTCTAATATATATACCCTAGTAAGCTATAGTACTTTTTACTTTGGGAAGGTACCATCTGTGCAGTCTGCAATTTTGTTGAAGAAAGATGTTGAATCTATTTAATATTTCTTGAAAAATAATTGATTTCTGTGCATTTTTTTTCACACTGCATCAAATTAAGGTTGATTACGTCGATTAAGCATCATGAGGTGGCGCGTGAGGGGTGGTTCCCTATTTTTTATTTATTTATTTTTGTTGTTGCTGGGAGTTGGAACCCTATTAGTTAGGTTGCTTAATATTTACGCTAAGTACTCTTTAAAATACCAGAATAGGGAGGATGGTGTAGGTCTAAGTTTATTAGATTGATCAGTATTGCTGAACTATGAAATATTTTTTTTGTATACCGGTATAACAGAATAGCTTTAGTGTAGTTGTTGTTTTAAACTTGAGTATGAACTTGCAGACTTGCAAAATGCAGCAAGATATTTTAAAAAACAGTTTTGTTGATTAAAAAACACTATATCGGATTCATATCGGTATCGGCAGATATCCAAATTTATGATATCGGTATCGGTATCGGACATAAAAAAGTGGTATCGTGCCATCTCTAATTTTTACTATGACTGATTTTCCAAACCCTACTGTCTTGCAAATGTAGCCAATAAAAATTAGCTTTTTGGACAATTTTTCTAGAGATGAGTATCTTAACGCTGAAACAAGCCCAGAGTTCACAACATTTATGAGCCTGCTGACAGCCGTATATGGACATTAATGCAGAAATCCGACTGTCCATGTCACTTCTGGAACAGATACATCCCATAAGGCACTGTATTGGAAAAAAGAAATTTCATAGTAGGTTTTTCCTTGTTTGACTCAGGCTAAACTCAACTTGACTGCTTCATTTGTCACAAAGAAACAGGTCTTAAAGACAAAGTGAGATTATATAGATAAACCCTGACAGCCTCATGCACCTTGATGAGGTAGAGCAAGTGAAGATCTGTAGTCCAATCAGTAAAATGGCCCAGAGGCTAATTTCTGTCTCTCAAACTAATGTTTGAAATGTTCTCTGTACAGATCACATCTTTATGTCGCCTGCATTAGATTTCCATGCTGCTGGTATCATTCTTGTGACTTTAGTATCTGTTGAGGACCATGAGAGATGTCTTCAAATCTGACACAAATGTTGACAAATGGTAATAATGAACTCATTGTTGTGGGTGCTCAGGGTACAACGTTTGTTGTAACATTTGTTTTAAGGTCACTCCAAATCTTTTTGGCTCAGAAACTCATGAATTTGCACATCTTCTAAGAAATCTAAGAAATGTCTTCAAAGTGTGCCGGTGCTAGTGAACTGATTAGAATTTGCTGGTCAACATTTCAACATTTCTAGTGACATCACTAGAAATGTTCTGGGCCATAATTCAAGATTTGTATGTCTCACGGCGTAATCTAAGAATAGCTTATGGAAATTTGTCAAAGCACTATTCAAGAATTCACACCACTTGCTAAGTGGTGTTAGAAATGCCTTGAAGATCACCAGGTCAGGATTACAGGGAGGCTGAGGCCTGTCCCAGCTGCTATATGTTGAGAAGAAATGCCTTTAAATCTGATATGAAAGCTTGCTTGGGTTTAGGAATGAACTGATTAGGACAAATGTTTTTGGCCATAACTCGAGAGCATTTTAACTAATAATCACAAAATTTCACAAAAAAATGTCTAAAAGGATCAAGTGATGAAGCAATGATAGTTTACAAAGGTCAACGGTCAGACTTGCATCATAACATTCTGAAAAAAACAGCTTTCTGGCCATTATTTACCACCATAATTCTTACTTTTTGCTTTCTTTAATAATAAATTGGTGACAGAAATCTTTGCTTCCAACTTTTTAAATTCCTTCAAAGTCTAAGTAGACATGCAGTAGGGCTGCACGATTAATCGTTAGAAAATCGCGATCTCGATTCATACTTATGTGCGATCTCATTTCCAAATGACAACAATAAAAAAAAAATTTTTAAAAAAAGACGACGACGACGATTGTACCGCATTTTGATCCGGGACGTAATCTGCATGAAAACAAGCGCTCACTCTTCCTGCTCAACAAGTGACAAGGGCGGAGCCTTATACCACGTGATACAGAAGCTGTGCCGTGTGATGCTAAAATTAGCAGGGAAAAAACAACGGAGAGCACGTCAGGGATGACGAGAAAGTGACAGGAGAAAATCCGTCCCGGTCAACCACCCAAACATCAATAACGGGAACCTTATACAGCGCTTCCCTATACACGTCGAACTCCCGCAGGCACAAAGAAATTACGGAGGCTATTACTTATCAACTGACCAAAGATATGGCTCCCATCAACACTGAGCAAAACGAGGGATTTAGGAAAATGATCAACACCCTAGACAAACGCTACACAGTGCCGTCCCGCAACTATTTTTCTATCCGATTCTTAAGTGATGACATGACGAATCCTACTTCCGGGCCTAAAGTAGTCTGCGTTTAAAGTGAGACATTTGTTGTTTTTATGTTTATTTATTGTTTTTATGTTCAGTCTCAACTGTTACGAAGTTGATGTGCCGTTAATTAGTGCAATAAATATTTATACTGGAAAAGAAAATCGTGATCTCAATTCTAAGCCAAAAAATCGTGATTCTCATTTTATGCAAAATTGTGCAGCCCTAACATGCAGCCTAATCAACATGACTTGTTGGCAGGGGCATAAAAGCACAAGGCATTAATTCCAGTTTAGAAATCTGCAATGAGATTGTCTTCTTCTGCATTAATATACACAGCTTGGTGCAACTCTTTGTTTTCCCGGAGCAACGATGGCCAAATTATTGAGAAACACTCCGTGTCGAAATTGTCCTTAAATATTTAATAGGGAGAGTTTGTGGATTGTGAGGTTCAAATCAGGATTTACAAAAGAAAAAAATCAGGCTTTCGATATTGGTTCATGTCCACAGTTACAGTATGCATTGTAGCTTCAAAGTGTCTATTTATCTTTCCCTGCTGCTGTGCAGTCAACAAATAAAACTCTAGTAATACATCAGAATAACTAGAAAGTTATTAAGTGTCACTATCTCTTCATGGAGGCATGGAACAGTTAACAGTGAGCACTATAAAAGTAGATTTACTGGAACAAGCTGGAAGCCCGATCAAACAGTGGCACTGTGTCTGTAGGTAAAAGCCTCCTTTAGAAGTCTTTTCAAAGCTGGCTCCAGAAAGGAGAAGTTGACTGTGATCAAAGCAGTGAGAGGAACCTGAACAGACACACAGTGTGCCAGTTTGAGGACGGGCACGACATACGAGCCGTCAAAACGGCGATATGAATCTGCGCTGTAATTCAGAGAAAAAGAGATTAGAAGAAGATAATGGTCTCATATCTCAAAAGTTAACAGTGAGGCCTGCGTGAACTGTGAATAATCTTATAATTACTGATCTAATGCCATTAGGCCTGACAGAAATAGAGAAAGCAACGCTTGGATGAGGCACAGTTAATCAACTGTGCGCTCCTCTTGGATCATCAGTACCCCCGCGCACGCTAAGGCCACGAGTGATGATAGGTATAAGTTTAAATGACAGCTTAAAGGAACATTACGCCGCGCTCATATTTGGTTAACTCTCCCTACCAAATGGTTCAAAAACGTGACATTTTTTTAATGCGCCTCGCAGCCTTTTTATCGCCCCCTCGATTTGCGAGGGTATTTTTTTCCCCTTTCCCTTTTATTGCCTCGGGCTATTCTTCTTCGGGGGAAATCCGGGGTGACTGGAGTTCCCTCACCTTGTGCTCGTTTGATCGCGCACACACAGAGGCAGATCTGGCCGTTTCAAGCTTCTGTTCCAGGTTGTACTTGCAATATGAGAATAATCACAACAACAAAAAACAGCGCTGGAGGCCTCCCGTCACTGATTCATGTTGTTCCCTTTTATTTCTCTTCGTGTGGGAGAGAACGCTGTGACAAAGTGCACACCCAGAGTTTGACAGTTTAAAGAAAAGATCCACCCTCAGATTGTCAGCCGCTGTTTGATCTCATCAGTCGGTGATGTTCAGTTTGATGGCAAAGTGTTTTTCGTTGAGCCAATTTTTCTTCAGTGAAAATTCTCATATTATCTATATTTGACCAGGGAAGAGGAGTAACAATTAAATTGAGCTAGGAATGAAAAAATAGCAGGGTTGATTTGTGTCATAGTGTCTGGGGTTGAGGACTCTTTTCCCAAATTTAGTTCGGCAACATTTTTGACTTTTAAAGTAAAAGGATTAGCGGGGTTTAGGGTTTCATTGTGACTGGAGTTTGAAGACTCAATTGAATCTTTACCAAACAGGCTTGGCTTACAGGAAACTGCTAATATCGCCCAGGTATGATCCACTTTGTCTGCCATACGTCTTTGTCTGAAATTTAAGTCCACATGTTGTTCAAATAATCACAAGAAAAAAAATGTTTTGAAAAGGCAAGACAAAGAATGTACTTTGATTTGTACTCTGTTTGACCGTGGTGTGTTAATTGGATAGTTTCTAATTATCTTTGGTTCTATTTTGGACAGAGCCAGACCGTCTCCTGGTCCCTTTTGGATTCTCATTTTGGGAAAATTAATTTTTTTGTGTAGATTGGGTTTGGGTCAGTTTTCTTGGGGTCTTTTTTGGCAGCGGTCCAAAACTGTTGGTAACCGATCAAAAACCTCTACAGTGCGCTGACCTTTACAGTGAGAAGGTTACACTTTAATTAGTAGCTTTAAGCCCTCCCTCCCCCTCCAAAGAAATCAAATGTGTGTGCTGTGTCTCAGACTCAAAGAACACTTTCCTAACTGTTGTTGTTGCTTGATCTTTTCTAACTGTGATGGTCAGTGCGATGGATAGGTTTTTCCTCAGCTTGCAGAATAAACTGCAGTAACTTGTAGCAATTTGAAGTTTTCTGACTTTGTCAGTAATTGACATTGTTGTGGAAGTATTTTGTTAAACTCTTCTTTACAAAGTTGCTCCAGTTCATTGATGTTTCCAGGCAGTCATTCAGGCACAGCTCTCTTCAGGTCCGGCAGCATTTCAGTCAGGTTGAGGTCTAGACTTTGACTGGATGATTGCAACACGGTGATTCTTTTCTTTTTCAGACATTCTGTTGTAGGTTAGCTGCTGTGCTTCAGATCATTGTCCTCTTACATGACCCAGTTTCAGCCGAGCTTTATCTGTCGGACAAACAGCCTCATATCTGACTCTACTTTGGTACACAGAGGAGTTTGTGGTCTACTCAGTCAATTGCATTTGATCAGCAGCACCTGACTGCGACATAAATTTATGACAGAAGTGTGTTTGTAGTTTTTCACAGGACTGTACTGCAGGTAATGCATAACAGCACATTCACCACAAAATGTGAAGCGAATGTATGAAGCGTCACAATTGCATTCAAACTCTTTACTTTGGAAAACAACTTTGCACCACGCTGCAACCAGACAACTCATTTTTGGAATCGTCTAACTCTAGAAGAACTCCATGTACCTTTAACATTTTGGTAAAGCGCTGGAGACTACCATGGCCTGCATGACAAAGATATAGGTTATTTGCATCATTTCAGGGCAGCTGGAGCTATTTGGCTCAACTTCGGGAGAGCGTTTGAATAAAAAAGTAAGTAATGCCATATGAAAATTTGAGGTTTCCAAAGAAGTATTGCTAGCTCAAGTATCATAATTTAATTTTAATCAATTTTATTTATAAAGGGTCAAATTGCAACAACAGTTGCCTAAAGGTGTTTTATATTATTATATTATTATTATTTATAGACCCTACAATAATACATACAGAGAAAAACCCAACAATCATATGACCCCCTATGAGCAAGCACTTTGGTGACAGTGGGAAGGAAAAACTCCCTTTTAACAGGAAGAAACTTCAGCAGAACCAGGCTCAGAGAGGGGCGGCCATCTGCTGCAACCTGTTGGGGTGAGAGAAGGAAGACAGGACAAAAGACATGCTGCGGAAGAGAGTGAAACTTCCTCCCATATTTGGTGTCAGGACACGAAAAGTCCCTTAAATCTGCATTCTTTCTAATGGCCAGCAGGGGGCAACTCCCCGTGTCTGTATAAAAGTTAAAGGTAAAGTAACCTTTACTCTAACATGACTTATGTCCGCAGTAAACATTTTCCTGATGAGTTTATACTCTCAGCCTAAAGTTTTAAGTCTCTTTTTTTTTTTTTGAAAATTGTGTTTACTTTGTAAATTTTGATCCCATTTAGAGTAAAATTGACAGTAAAGCTGGGTATGCCTACCTTCTGATTGAGCTGATGTCTGGTTTTAAATAAGTTGGACAACATAGCTATGCCCAGAACGCTCAGCTCAAGGTTCTAAGGTTGTAATGTTTAGTATAGAGCTAAAAAGGTCTTTTCTTCTTCATTTACCCTTCAAGATACAAGCACCAAAATTGTATTCACATTTCAGCTAAAAAAACGGCTTCATGGAAGTTGCTTTTACTTTTGAGTGAAACCTTCCCTAAAACTTTTTCTTTGTCAGCTTTGCACAGTAGTGACTGTGGAGGTTTGCCCTGTGGTTATCGTGATCATGCTTTAAAAGGGAAATCACATGCATCTCCATTTATTGCAGAATGTATAATTAACTAGTAAAGTTATATTTCCTGGTGGCATTAGTGACAAAAGTGCAAATTCTCTGGCTGTTGTTACTTCTCAACTTTGAGCCTGACATGGTCATTTGTGCATTGTCTTTCCTAATGACTTCTCATACATGTTGAGTATTGTGTTTTACTTACAGTATTATACCTTTTTTTTATGTAGATGGCTTTTATCTGACAGTAACAAAGCGCTCTGAAGCTCCAGGAATAAACAAATGTGTCAGAACACTTTGACGCTAATGGTGTCTCCCCAGATGAAGTTTCAAAATATTCAATTTTCATTTACAGGCGGTTACATTTTGGGAGCCCCAAGAGTAAGACTTTTGATTACACAACCTGCCATCTCAGTTGGAAGTTGGTCTTCCAGGGAATAAACATGGGCCATAATTAGGGAAACATGCAGATCGTGTAGATGAGCAGTGATGGTGGCGGGCTGAATGGACTGGTCTCTGGGCGGGGAACGGATATAATGAAGGCGTTTTGAATTTGGAGTGAAAGTGGGATGATGGACCCCCGGCTCTTTCAGACCAAACTTTTCTTTTTAGCCATTAGCTTTGTTCTCCATCCTTTTAGACATTGTCACTGCATCTGTGTTTGTGTGGTATGATGGAAGGGCTGCACATTGTGTGGGACATCCATCAAAAAAAAGATAATAATAATAAAAGAAGACACCCGCTTATAATAAAGCAATCACTGATCTGAAGCCTGAATTCTTTACTGAAATTAGCATACAACCTATTTTAGAAAGGCGGGCTGTAAATTCATGTGACAGTCGCTTCTGAATGTTTGTGCGTGGGAATTGCTAATCTCATTAATCAACAGCTTTTTTGACACGTTCTCTGCTAATGTAACTGTGCTTTTATTTTGAAAGCTTTTAAAACATTTACGTAACACAGTTTTTTGTTATTTATGTACTTTATCTCTTTATGGTAAAAACTATTCAGAATTATTAAATAAGCATTATCCATGGGTGGACAAAGAGCATACGTGAAACTAGCTACATCCCTGACATCCACTCACGTTTTACCATCATGAAATGGCTTGCATGCAGGTTTGTGCCTACACACGGTTTGTGAATGCTGTCCCGCTGTCTAATTAAGGTGGACCAACCCCTCTTTGGGTTATTTAGGAGCCAGAAGTGACCATATGTAGATGAGTGGCTGGAGTGAGAGGTTGTCAGCTAATGCTAGCATGCTTGCTTAGCGGGACACATTCTTCAGACACCAATATGTGCTAACTCGTGGTATTTAATATGCAAGTAAGTAGAGCTACAGTCACCAATACTATAACACAACTTGTTAGTACAATAATACTCCGACAGGTATTAACAGATCAAAAAAAGTTGAGAAAAAGCCGGTTAGAGTATAAAAATTATTCTCTAACCGGCTTTTTCTCTAACCACTTTTTTAAGGCTGGAAATTGATCACAAAGAGTATTATGCATCAAAATATCCTTGCAACTGCTTTGGTGACAAGCAAAAGTAAAAAAGTGTTGACAGTTCAGCACATGGACTGGATGGGAAACCAATTAGATCTTTAAAAAAATGGTATAATATTAACAAATTTGAGGAAACTGGACAAGCAGAGGACAAAAAAGAAGTGTCAGGTATTAAAAACTATCTACAGCAGATGAACAGTATCTTAAATGTCCTTTAGACCATGATCATAAAAACACACTGCCAATGCAGTAAAATCATACCTGGATAGAAAAACACACAGTGGAGCACTATCAGTCATGGATTGAAGCAGTGTGGGATCATGTTGACAGAGAACAGAACAAAAGGCAGAAACATCCAAAGAGCTTTGAATGTTCTTCAAGAAGCCTGGAGAACTATTCCTGAAGACGACTTAAAGAAATGACAAGAAAGCTGCCTAAGAGAGTTCAGACTGTGCTGAAGAATAAAGATGCAAATATTGACTCTCAAGTTTTTTACCTTATATGCTGTAGTTCCATGCAGGTTTGCACACATTTTAATACATCACTGCACATATTCCTTGTTTCCTAGCAAAAATATTGGTAGGGAAATAAAATTATTTCATATCGAGAACATTTACACTTGGTTTTCTTCTCAACAAACTTTTTTAACAGCCCTCAGAAGTGACACATTTGACTGAAATCTGTACAGTGTGTGTCACTGTGTGCATATGGGTGGCTCCAGTCACACACTCACAACTTTGAAGGCTGAACAGTGTCACTGAAGGTTTGTGTGTGTGTGTGTGTGTGTGTGTGTGTGTGTGTGTGTGTGTGTGTGTGTGTGTGTGTGTGTACACGTGCTGTTTGCAGTAGTTGTGAAACACGACGTGACGGCAGAGAGCGATCCCACGAGGGGCCTCCATGTCATGTCGAAAATACCATAACATGTGCATTACACTTAAGTGATTCTTCTTCCATCTGCTAAGTATGACAACATTAGCATACCCATTTAATTAGCACCGCGCTTTAAGCATTCCCCCCTTTTAATCACCTCATTGTATTTACTCAGCCACTGGTAGCAGAAGGGCTCTCATTTTTAAAAAAAAAACAAAAAACAGTGTAACTGCTTTGTAAAACCAGCAATAGTACTTATTTCTCTGCATTAAAAGTGATGAGTGCAAGTTTATTAAAATTCACCCACCAGTAATTTGCAATTTGCGAGAAAATGTTCAAAAAGAAAAATAGTTTTAACTTTTTTTTTGAAAGATTTCATCAATTCCTCTGCTGCATTCATAGCTTTTTTTCTCCTGCCTTTGTGCATCTGTACTCCTCATTATTTTAACTTGAATAAAAGGTGTCATCACGATCTTTTCATCTTTATCAGAACAGCTTTTTCTCTCCCCCTTCCTTTGCGCCCTCTCTTTCTGTTTTCTGTTGTCGGGCCCCCTTTTCAAAATCAAACTATCATCAGTGGGGAGGGGGGGTGATTGAAATATTGGGACGCTCTTTCAATGGCTTGCATTTACATTAATGAACTAGATTTGAATGGAGGTTCATATCAAGCCTCATAGATTCTGCGCTGTGATTTTATTAATTGCAACAGAGGCGTCATTGTTTGTCGTTTTGACGCCAATTCAATTAAAATCCCATTTAGAGGGTAATAGATTAGGCAGGGTAAACTTTATGTGGAAGACTCCTTGTGACTAATATGTGACGCCATGAAAGAAGTAACTGCTGTGTGTCTCGTGACTGAGTTATACGTGCGCTCTGTGCACGCGCGCGCGAGCGTTATCACCTCCTCTTTGTTAAGTGAGAGTGGATTCACGGCGAGCATCGGTGCCACTCGGCTCACTTTGATGCATAATTGGTCGTCTTTTTGAAGGCATTAGCAGCTTGTAATTCCATACTTTAATTTGAATACACACATTAAAGATAGGAAGGGCTTCGTGCAGCCTGCTGTAATGAAGTAATTAGATTCTATATAGTAGACTTAAAGTGCAGTGGTAAGAGTGCACATGAACCTCAGTGGATCTGTGTTTTCCTAAAGTCAATGTTTGGACTGTGAATGAAATGTTAGCACAGGTTCATCTAGTCAGACTTTATCATTTTTCAATTCAATGCATCACCTTTGAAATATTCAGTGGAATGAAAATGGATTATTCACTGGAACTATAAATGCAGGTAGATGTACGGAAGCCCAAAACGGGCAAGATGATTACAACCTGAAAAGTTTAAAAGAATATTTGTTACTAAGAATTATTATTAATTATTATTCTATCAATAATATATTTTTGGGTCTTTGTGTATTTGCATGCATGGATAAGTATGCAATTTATTTTAATTTTTAAAATATTTTTAAATTTATGTTGTGGAGGATATTTTATATTGTATACTGTATTATTAAAAAAATATTATGCATTATTTATTTATGTATTATGTATTATTAAAAAAAAAGAAAAAAGATTAAGTGACTAAAACAACAAATGAAGGTAGGATGTACGGAAGTCCATCACAGCCAAGATTAAAGAAAAGAAAGAAAATTCCCTATTGAGAATTATTATTAATTATTCACAATTTTTATATCCGTTGTTATATTTTGTGTGTCTTTGTGTGTTTGATCACTATCTACTTCATTTTCAAGTTTATATATTTTTTAAATGCATTTTGTGCAGGATATATTATTTTGTATATATATTTGAATACTTTATTTTCATAAAATATATACATATAAATATTGTAGTACAATGATATACTGTAGGTCTATTTTTTACAAGTAAAAGCAAATTAATGTGATTAGTCATGCTTTACTAAGCAGCATTTTTTGACGTGTCAAAAATAGTACAAAAATCCCAGTAAGTTTTGAGATTTACTTGTTGTGTCTGAAACTCACCATATAGTGGATTTTTTTTGTCACGCCTTCCAAACGTTTAACGGTTATTACCATATTCCATAAAGTATAATAAATCAATCAATCACTCAATTAAAAAATGCACTGTTCATCTTCAACTGTTTTGTTGTTTATTTGTTTGTTTTTTTAACGTAAGTAGGATTTCTGTAAACGCTGATAAAATTGTGATAAAATGCACTGGGTGGTTAAAACAATAAATACAGAAACTTCCTCCATTTTAAAATAGACATTTTACTGTATTTTTACAGGTTTTGTTTGTTTGTATGTTTTACAGTGTATAGTAGACTCAGAGTATCCCACATTGCCTTGCAAAAAGTATTTATACTACCAATGGCCACTGTCCAAACATTAATGATGATCGAGGTCTGTCACATTTTTAACATGACCAAATAAAATGGGCTTTGTATGTGGAAGCCAGGTGAGGGGCAGCCAATCAGAAGAGAGTGAGCTCTTAAAGAGGGGGGGGGGCATTAAGTTTAGAGGGGTTTTGTTAACTGTGTCTACCACACCTGATATCCCTTCAGCCTGTCCATACACTCAGTGTAATCAAGTGTAATCATTTCTACACAATTGAGGTCATCTATGCCTATTAACTCTGTGAGTGTACCTTATAACAGATGAAACACTGGGAATCCAGAACTCCCTAAATTCTGCGTTGTTTCATAAAAACCTCCGATTATTTCTCACAGCTTCTGAGTGATTCGGGTGACTAATAAACACTGGCTCCACAGCACAGAAGAAAGACTTTAATTACCTCTGTCATCACACACAGTTTTTATTTTTTAAATATCCAGGAGATTATTTGCATTTATTCATTAAACTAATCAGGATAGCATCATGCCCTTTTTTCACATCTTGTGTAGTGATGAAGGCATGTTTTTGACACACTACAAACCACATTCTGCTCACCTACATCCACATCCATCATTTGTGCTGCGTTCGAGTGTCTGCGCTGTATTCCCCTAAAACAAATGCGATTTGCTGTAATTACAATACACCCTGTCTGAGGCACCTGCGCAGGAACTCTTTCCAATACAAATTCCCCGTGTATTTTTTCTTTTTTTTTCCTCATCTGCTACACGTCTGCTAAGTCACCCGGAGGAGTCGAGCGAAGTGCGCGCAGCCACTCCGAGGGAGTGTTTTGCATTAAAAGTCCTTTTGAGTCGATGTAAGTTTGGAGGAGGAGAGGGGGGCTGTGAGGGGGAAAAAAAAAACAAAAAAAGAGAGAAAATTCTGTCTTTAATAATGCACAGTGTGAGACGGCGCAGAGCAATATACATTTTTAATTACTAAAGTGACTAATATCTAGGTTTGGCTTTGAGGTTTTTGTCCCATAAAATATGCATTTGTATTTTGTTCCCCGCAGCTGAGCTGGATACACACACCTGAGCGCCGGGCTTTTAGCACACGAGGAGGAACACGATGTGTTCAGGTACTTCACGGATGGGGTAAGGGAAGCCATGCATATGTAAAATGAAATGATCTGACCTCTTTAAAAATCTTTATTTTTAATTCGTTTGATCAGCGAAGAAAAAAGCAGCTTAGCGATGAGGGTTTCTCTGGAGATGAACACAGAGAGCCTGGGTTACTTTTATCTCTTTAACCTTTAATTAACCAAACAGTCCCTTTTACATTTCTCACTTTCAAGTATCACGAAATGCAAAGACGTTGGAAACGGGAGGGGAGGTAAACAACAACATATGGCGACGTGCAAAAGCCAAAACGTGATCAAAATGAGGCTCTGAGGCATGTTTTGCAAAAAATAAGATTTCTTATAGGTGGTTTGGTGTCAAAAGGAATTCATGGCAAAATTTTCAGTCGACACAAAACTGGATATCAGACACATAAGAGAGTAAAATGTAGCACAGTGGTGCTTAAAAGGCTCCAAACTCAACAGAATTTAGCGTCTTTCTTGGACTTCCTTGAGGTGATGCCGACTACTTTTGCACAACAGGGGGTGAGAAGGGACAAAAAAGAGAATTTTTGCTATGTGCAAACTTGTCTTTTTCACAGTTTCCCATTTGTCTGTGCATTAATTGGAGAGCCTTCCCTTTTTAGATGGAGTGCATTATTTATGACGCAGCCTCAAACGCGCAGACTGAAGCCTTCCACACTCACACACAGACACGCTCGAGATAGAGTTTCTCTACCAAGACAACCAAAGCTCTCCTGACACCAACCTTGTCTCCTGAGTGAGCCGACGAGTGCCGATCCCGCCTTACCTTAGCGTTCCCTCATAAATTAAAGTTAAATGAACGAGAGCATAAAGTAGCTGTGGCCTTTAAGTGGAAAAGTAAGTCATTAATCAATCATGTGTCTTGTCACTCCGCCCACATCCCTCGTTTTATAAACCAATGTCCAAGGGAGAGCCGGCTGCTAACCAGAGTTTTGCACTCCACGTTTTCTTCTTCTTCTTCTTCTGCTTCCCGCTGTCATGCTACAAAGATCTGCCCAGAAGGGAGAGTCAACCTACCTAATTCAAGCTTTATTTTTTTGATAACTCATTCCATTTCACACACAGTATAAATTTTGATGTCGTATGCCGTTTCAGTGCACTTAGCTTCTCCTTTTCCTTCCCAAAGTCTCTTGCATTACCGCGAGCTACTTTCCTCACAGAGGAAAAGCACCCCAAATTTAAAAATAAAAAACAAAACCTTCCTGGATGATCAGGCTCCTCCACTCCTTCTTTCGCTTGGGTCGATCCGTAGCTTAGCGTAGCATAGCGGCAGGGGGAAAAGTGTTTACCACGATGTTTCAAAAGTTCAGCCGACACAATATGATGTCAATTAAAGGTGACAAAAAGTTTAACACTTCCATATGCAGCAGCGGCACTTGAAAACCACAGAATCTGACTTTGGGAGTGGAACTATTAAGAGGGTGCCAAAAAATGTGCCAAGTGTCCATATGTTTCATAAGGTGCACTTTTTTTTATTATTCTTTGTAAGATTTGTCCTCAACAACCCCAGACTTTCTTCGTTAGTAAAAAAAAAAAGAAGAAGAAAAAAAGAAGGGGGTGAGTTTTAATCCTCCGCCTTTCTCCATTTCTTTTTTTAATTGTATGGGTTTTTTTGTGATTTGAAAGAGGCCCATGTTTTCTCCTTCTCGTCTGGCCTCTGCTGTAGTTTCTGCTTTTGCTTGGCTCCTCGTAGCAGATTTTGGTCGCGCGTAAAACCTCCCGTCTGTTTCGTTATCTCCTCATCCCATCCACTCCAAGGAACGTTTACGGAGTTTTCTTCCAAAAAAACAGAGAGCCACCGTTGTTGTGGGTTTTTTTTTTAAAGAAATGTATTTATATTTTTTGCCATCCTGTTTAAAAAAAAAAAAAAAAGAAAAGAAAAAAGAAAAAAGCTCATTACTCCAGTGCTGGTGATATTTCATGTAAGTAGCTTCAGCTTTAAGACAACACGCTGCTCTGCAGGGAGCGGGGATGAGAAAAGTCCACAACTGTCTGGCAACGCAAAGTCCTTTCCAAACCGTTTTATGTAAACAGGAACCAAAATGTGTTGCTGTCAAGTTAAGTAAGGCTTTTTTTTTCTTTTCTTTTTTTTAAGTTCTGGGAAAAGTTGACATTTTACTGCAAGTGGCAGAAGTTTGGAAAAGAAAGCAACAGAAATCCAACAAGCATTAAGATGCTGAATGGAAGCTGATGTGACAGCTTTCACCAAATACAGAGAGAAGGAGAACAAATAAATCATGAATATAAAACTCAAGCTGCTCCCCACATTTTTACCTTAAATCAACAGCTTTTTTTCTCGTCTTGATGGCTGAGTCAAATTTTGATTTTGCTGTTGTAGAAAGTTGTAATTATTTGTTGCTTAATTACAACTACAGAGTGTACAGTTTAATTTGGGTTTATGTATAGTGCTATTACAAATGAACTGTCATCGTAAGGTGCTTTACATCTGTAAGGTAAAGACCCTGAAATAATAGAGAGAAAACCCAACAAGCTATCATTCCACTAAGAGTAAGCACTTGGTGACAGTGAAAAGGAAAAATATGCTTTTAAAAGAAAACCTGCACCAGAATCAGGCTCAGGAAGGGAAAGGCATCTTCCATGACCAGTTGGGGCTAGGGGAGGAAGAAAGGACATAAAATACACTGTGGAAATACTACACGAATTGGATGGTCCCCTGCTGGCAATGGTAGGGAGGAAGAACACTGTTTTAATAGGAAGAGAACTTAAAACCTCGGTCAGTCTTAAAGTCTTGAATAAAAAGACACCTTACTGAATCAATATCTTTGCAAAAATAAAATTCAGTCATACGAAAGGGTTTTTTTTCTCTCTTAGGGACATTTATCTCCACAATATTCTAAGTTCTTAATGTTTTGATCACGTAGTGCCAACTACCAGCAGATACAACTCTTTAGAGTGTAAGTTCATCAGGTGTGTCTGTCTCCATCCTTCTCTTGTCTGTTCTGTTCTACAATGTGCTGACAAAGCACCAGCAGCTGTTAATAGACTGTTAATCAGAAACGTTATTATAAAAGATAGACATAACCACCACTGGGGTCATTCAGTTGCTTTTTGACTCTGCATTTTGAACTCTTAACGTTAGCATTTTGGCTGCCATCACGTTAGCTACTTTGGAACCAGAAGTGACCATATTTGGATAAAAGGATGAACTGCTAACACTTCCAAGCTTAGTTTGAAAGCTCAAACTGCATGGGTGCATTTGCATGGACTTGGATGCCAATCGCCAAAATTGGAGCACAAAGTTGGTCTAAAATGTTTGTGCTCTAATAAGCAGCAACCACAAAGAGACAATCTAGATGTCCAGTTCAGTGACTTGAAAAGGTAGAGGTGAGCAGCTATAGGCATCTATTACTGCTTCTACCAGTCAGTCAGTTAAAGCGGCCACATCCTCAACTTGAAGCTTTATAAAGTTTAAATGAGTCATGAAGGAATTCAAATTAAAACTAATCACAGAGGTAAAAGATATTTTAGTCCCTCTCAAGTGGTCACTAGAGGAACTTTGATCATTTCTTTGACCCACTCTTCTGTACAGAGTTGCTTCAGTTCATTTAGATTTTATGCACAAGACAAGGTCTGTCAGTTTAAGGTCCCCCCCCCCCCCCACAGCATTTTAGTGAAGCTGAGGTCTGGTCTTTGACTGAACCATTTTAGCACCTTGATTCTTTCCTTATTCCTGTTGCATGACCCAAGTTATCAGACAGATGTCCTCAAATCTCACTCTAGAATACTGCTATAGAGAGAAGTTCAGGGTCTACTCAATGACTGCAAGTTGCGCAGGGCCTGTGGCTGCAAAACAATCTCAAATCATCATCCCTCCACCACTGTGCTGAGGGTATGATATGCTGTTTAGTTTTATGACCAAAATGTTCTCCTTTGGTCTCATCTGTCCAAAGGACATTGTTCCTGAGGTCTTTTTGTTTCTCCTTGCAATCCTTCCAGACAAGCCATGCTTGTTCAGTCTTTATCTAATTGTACTGTCACCATCCTTAACATATAACATGCTAACTGAGGTCTGTAGAGTCTGAGATGTAGCTCTTGGGTTTTTTGACTGTAGGTTGTAGTATTATGTTAAACACTGGAATGCTCCAGACATGCAAACTGCCAAAACTTCTGCTTTCATAGAGGAGCTCTGGAAGCAGTAAGGGTGGACTGTTTTTCACAGGATTGCAGAGAGTCCTGTGAGACTCTTTCTTTTTCATGAGATGGTAAATAAGTCTTTTTACAGGTTTTGTTAATGTTTGAACCTTACATGTGCAAATGCAAACAAAGAAGCATAAATTAGTCCTATGAATGTATCCCTGGCTCACTAATAAAGTAATCTGTCTATGAACCAGTTTAACTGCCTTTAGGACACTGTAACACATTAATATTTGAGATTTCTCTTTTTTTAAACCTCCAATTTTACCTATCACATTTTGTAGGTCACTCGTCCAGATCCAGCCCCAAGCATCATTAGCATCGTATCCAGAAACAACACCAGAACAGAAACTTTATCTCGCCTGTGGTCTGTTCGCCTCCCTGTGCTCGCACATATTCCTTTTTCCTCATTCACCACTTCTGTCACACCCCGTCACTTACTACATCCAGGAATGCCCCATACATGTATTCTCTACACGCCTATGGCGCTGACCTTTGACCCCCTCACCACTGGCTCCTTGCAGTCGCCATTCCGGGGGAATTTTACCCCCCTTCATCCACTGCTCACATCTGATCTTTTTCTGGATAAAAGCATCAGCTGAACAGCGACGTGTAGCAGTAAAAAACAGAGTTCATATAGAGATGATTCATGCTCGCTGATCTGGCAACACTTTGTAGGGCTCTTCCAACAGGAAATAACTCGGAGAGGAACCAAACCAAAGTGGATGAATTAGGCATTTCCTCTGGACCGCTGTTAACCCTCAATGTACTGCTGGAGGGTTTTGCCAAATTACAAATGTATGCATCCGCTACGTTCATATTACCTTTGAAAATCAATTCAGTTATCAATTTATTATTGATAACTGATGTACTTTTAGGGACATCAGTGGTTTTTAAGGCCTTTTTTCAGCAGACCAGAAGCTATGCTGCTATTTTAATTGTGGTTTGTTTGCAGAGGATGATATAGGATGATATCTCATACATGCTGTGTCGTGATAGTTTTTGGTGTAATATAGAAATATAAAGTCTGATGGTCGTTGTAGCATGAGCTCCGTCTGCTCAGTCGTTAAATCCTGATCTTTCATGTGCACATTCTCTCTGGCAGGTCATATTTTTGTATCACTAATGTTCTGTGTTTCTGTATCGTCAGCTTGAGATCTCAGCTCAGAAAACAGACCCCTTTACTGTTTTAGCATCAACACTGTGCAACCTGACAACCCGAAAAACTGGGCTGGCCTTTGTATAACATTCATGTCGTCTTCTTAAACTTTTATTATTTCCACCTTTTATGAATACAGGTGTCTTTCATTTTGTGTATTTCATGTTTTTATACTCCCTTTCTCTTTAAATCACCTTTGGTGAAAACGTCTCTGTTTTAAAAAGACTCTACAGAAACAAATGTCATTATTTTTTACTATCATTTATTTATTATCTATTAGCCCCGTGATAAACGGGCGGCCCCCACCTCTCGCCCTGGAAAGTCTTTTTTTTCCTGCATTGCTCACTTTTGAGATTTTGAGCTGCTTTGCTTCGAGAATGATAAAAAGAAAATTTCATAAACACACATTTAGATGTTTATTTAATATTTTCTGTTGAAAATTTATGCAATGAATTCATTTTCTCCATGAACATGGCAGAATTTGAGATTTTGTAGCTGCTGAAGTTATTTTTTGTTTTATGAAGGAATATAAAGACATTTTTTAAATCCCCTCGGTGGGAGCGGGCACGCTCTGTACTATTTTTAAATCCCGGTAGCACTGCAACCACGTAAGCTAGCGCAATCATTTTTTTTTTGCATATGAAACCAGAGGAGTTGTACTTACATCTTATGCCATCAGCTTGTCCTCGGTCACAGTTTCCTTCCACATATAGCTTTGCAAAAATTGCATATAAAGCACTTGCAGCAACAAAAACATAATATTCCAGAAACACGCTTTGCCGATCCGATCAGCTGTTTGTAACACTTCCTACGTCCATCAGCGCGAACTATCGCATGTCCACCATGACCGGAAGTGACGTCATTTTGCGAAAATGTAGTTTCTTTTACGATCAGGGCCTTATGAGCCTATACTGGTGTTTTTAAAAGTTATCTTTGACTTTATGACTTTCTGTGTCGTTTCTGGGATGCTTAGGACTCATATTGCACTGCTGGAAATAGTTTATTTTGATGCATATGCAGTTTTTTTGCAAATTTGCATCATAATATTTATTTTCGTTTTTCCTGCATTATAGAAATTTCCTGTGGTGGGAAACTATTTTGTGCAACTTTTTTGTATTTACAGTTTTGAGGGATAAGCCTCTTAAATTTCTCTAACTAGAAATATATGTTAAAAAAGCAAAAGCGATTTTCAATTTTTTGGTTACTATGCACTTAATGCATACATATTATTAAAATTTGGGCTATAATGGTTGTATTGATGGATATCAACTTGAAATGCTCCCAAAAATGGCTCCACAGCATGTAAAAATATACTATAAGCTCTGGCGGACTTGGTTCTATGGTAGGTCTTAAAGGGTTAAAAACCCTTCATATCTAATATGTGAGAAGAGTGATACGCAAATATTGAGACAAAATACTACAAATATATGTAGGCAAGATTTTAAAAAATGCATTTGTTATGCATAATCCCATAAACAGTCATTTCCTGTTAAAGTGAATTAAACTGCATGTAAGGAGGAAGATTTTTTTTTAGAAATCTCTTCATCATCACTTACCCACACTAAACTTTATACAACATCTGTAAAACTGCCTCTTTTTCTTGCTTTGACGATATTTCTTAAATTTTTGTATTTATATAAAGTTCAAAAAACTCTATTAATGTGTAAAGACAGCTCCTCGTGTGCATGTTTAAACATCACATTTTGTATATTTAGCTGTCTTAAAGTAAGTAACAACTTTGGGAAGTCGCATGGTGATATTTTTTCTTTAATTTCTCATCTACATTTAATCAATTATCTGTATTAATGTAATGTATTCATCATTCTCTCGAGCAAAAACTCCCTCAACATATTCAGTTTTTTTGTTTTTCATTTTTCAAAGATGTACACAAATTCTAGGACATTTTATTTCCAACATTGTACCCATAAAGAACTTTTTTTTTTTTGGAATTACAGTCATTTAAAAAATAAAAAAAGATTAACTTAAAATTCTCCCGCCACAAGAAAAACTTTGGCTCAGATATGTAAAAAAAAAAAGAAAAAAAAAAGAAAAAAACATGAAACATGAATCTTGAATCTGCATTTAGCCAATGTTCAGCTTTTTAAAAAAAACAAAAAAAAAAACAAGCCACGCATATAAATACCTTTGCATATTTAAACACAGTATATTTAATTCAATAAAATTCCTGCTCTTCACCTGTAGTGTCTCCTCTTAAGATAATCAAAAAGACAAATGCTGTTGCACTGTCTCTGCAAGAAAACAAGCTTTTCAGATTAATATCGCATAATATCTTTGTCATGCACAGCCTCTTAACTCCCAGCGCTCTTCATCTAAACGCAGCATCAAATATAAACACTTGTTTCCTCTTTAAATTGGCTGAATTACCTTTTTATCCCTCAGAATTCTGGGATATATCCGCCTGTGGTGAAAATGTTTAGTTGATTTTGTTTCTTTCCTCCTCATTGACATGTTTTTGTTTGATGCTTCAGGCCCTTTGACTGTTGCGATCAAACACAATTTTACCTCAAAAAGCTCCTGAAAGCCGAGCTGCTGCCGCCGCAATATGGTTTGATTCATGTTTCATTTGCTGAAATATTTGATTTAGTACCTTGATTGCTGTCTGTGTGCAGCAGCCTCAGCAGCAGTGGCAGCAGAGCAACACAGGTAAACAGCACTCAACAAATGAGAAATAACACACTTTAATCTCCATGTATTTAATCGCACGTCCCTCTGGGCCTCCACTTTATCCCCCCCCCCCCCCCCCCCCCTCGCCCCTCTATCTCTATCTTTCTGAGAGAGGAAGAAGAGGAGGAGCAGGAGGTGGTGGAGGAGGAGGAGGAGGTGCAGTCCCTCCTGGCAGCTGAGGCCGGTGAAGATCTGTGACAGATGGGGCCGAGTCACAAAACTCACAGCCTCGGGCGAAATTCATCCCCCAGAACTTTCCACAGGGTGCCCAGATTTACCTGATCAGAGAGATGTGGAGGGAGGGGTGTGTGTTTCAGTGCGTGTGCGTGTGTGTATGTGTGTGTGTGTGTTGGGCTCCAAATATGTGCAGAGGAAGCTGAGGAAGCCTGGCCGCCTGTCATGGCTGACACAGAGCCCATCTGCCTCAAACCTGTGGCGCCCTCAACCACCTCCTCCCCCCTTACACAGACACACACACACACACACACACACTCCACCCTCTCTAAACGCCCGTTCTTCTCTGCGCCCCCCCCAGAAAAAAAATGAAACACAGATAGACACAGACCTTATGATGGCTACACATGTCGCCAGCTTTGCATACCTTCAAATGCACTGGGAGTCTTACTTTGAAACTGACACACACACACAAAAGGAAACTATAAAAGACAGACCTTATGTGTCCCATATGTGATGCCACATTGAATTTCCGGTCGAAATCGTCAGGGTCTTTTTTTAGTCCTCTTCCTCATACCTCCTCCATCTCCGTTTTGGTGGATGACACTGAGGTGTGAGTACTCAGGAACATGATGATCTCCAGTTTCACTCCTGCAAAGGCTTCAGGTCTTGCAGAGTGACCACCAACGGTGTCAGGCTGTTGTAAAACTCCCAAACCAAAACTTTTTTTTCTCAAAAAAGGAGAGAAGTTCTTTGGCTACCAGCACTATACGGAGAGGGTTTCTTTTCTAATGAAAGATGAAAGCCTGAGAGTTTCCAAAAGACCACCCACATGTTGGAGGATATACAGGGTCCATGCAGTACTCACAAGAAGTTCTTCTTTAAATTAAATCTAAAAAAAAGTCACTAAAATTCAGTTTTTGGGGTGTGTCTTTTTGGGGGGGTGGGGTGGGGGGTTGCTTTTTTTGCACATGGCGAGAACGCACAGAATAACCTGGAGTTATGAGTTAAGGTTAACTGACAAGTTGTTAATTGTACTCTGCCTAATTTGACTGTGCACCTGTACATGACATTTTACACTGTTTTTAGCTGATCTGAGCATGCTCTCTGAAAAACCTGTATTGGTGGAGGTGACTGGTTGTCACTGGACAGCCAAGAGGTCCAATTCAGTGACTTAATTTAGGCCAGAGTTTTGTGATGAGAACGAGGACCCAAATGCAGACCCAAAAGCACCTTTAATCCAATAGGTGGATAGCCCAAATCAAACAGAAGTCCATACACAACCGAAATAGTGTGAAAGCAAGCCGAATCCAAGCAGGGAACACACACAGGTAATCTGAAAAAGAACAAAAGAAGGGTGGGGCTATTAATACACCTTGTGTGTCGCTTTGGTCACTAAAATATTGCAGTGGTTGCAGATGCAAAGTAAAAGTTCTGCCTTACTGCCACAAAAAACAATTTTTACTTTCAAGACAAACAGTCTTCTTTTCCAGTGTGTTCCACTTTTCAGTTTCATTACTGCTCAGTAAGCAGTTGGTGAATGTTAGCAGATAAGTTGGCATCCTCTATGGAAACTGCAGGTGACTGTGGCAATCTGATAGCAACCAAATCAATCACAAGGAGGTTTTTGGTACAACACCATATATCTCTTTGTGACCAACACACCTAATGACAGCCAGCAACCGCTAATCAGCCAGTCAAAGAGTTCATGTTTTCCCTTAAATCCAGTGGCTGCCAGAGTCTCACTGACTGGTCTTTAGGATTGTGTGAATGGGGGCCTGACCTGGAAGTTCCAAGAGCTGCAGTTCCACAGGTGGCCACTTGAGGCTGCCTTACAGAGACTGTAAAAAATAATTGCAACATGCCAGCTTTACAGCAGTTTACAGTCTACAGTAGAATTTGGTTTTGGTCGCTATCACTGATTTCCTCTTTCATGATAACTATATTTGCAGCAAATGATTTTTTTAAGTTTATCACTCAGGACGAGTGCTTTTAGCCCAGTTGGTTGTCAATGGAAATATTTGAGAAATAACATCAATTACTGTGCAGTTAGTGATACAACCACAATGTCTAAGAAGTCTGTGCTCCAATATTGTGTTGTATCACTAATTAACAAAAATCTAAGTTAGTTTATAGACTCACATCACCCTGTCTTCCAAATAAGGTCACTTCTAGCTCCAAAAAACCCCACAATGGCATCAGCAACGATGCTGTTGCCATCAGTGTAGTCGGGGACATCTCGATGAGTGCTGCCAAATCAACTATGTCAGAAACTGTTTTTGCTATTGAAAGAAAAATCATAGCTTAAGACATAAAATAATAAAGTGAAATGGATTTGGATGGAAGCCAAAGGGTTCATATACAGATTTCTCTCCAATATGGAATACAAAGATTAAACCCAGGTCAACAATAGAAGATGAAGAATAACAAGAGCACATAAAAAGACACATAAACAGGGAAACAATGGCACAATCATAATGATGACAAGTTTACAGAGCTGTAAAAAAGTTTGCAGCATATTTACATTTTCGAACAAAATGCTGAGCTCAAACTTGAGATAATTATATTTTTCCAGATTGAATTTATTGAACATTATCAAAGTTAAACTGCACGAAGAAGCACAAAGACAAATTAAACCACCACCACCCAAAAGGCCTCTTTTCTACCTCTTTGTTAGTCTTTAGGGCCACTGCTATCAGTTGCTTTTGAGAAGGTGATAATGAAAATTATCTAAAGACACGTTAGTGCTACAGACCAGGAGAAGTACAGGAAATGAGGTGAAATAAATGATTTAATCCACCAAGTATTAAAGCACTGCAAATGAAGCTCCATATGCTAAATGCCTTGCTTAAGGGCTCTTAAATAAAAGTCTTTCAGAGACTATTGAAGGAAAACTCTGCTCTGGGTTCAGCTGAAGCTGCAGTGTGAAGAGAATTTCTTCTCGGGTGCACTCGGAGACGCCTGCGTCGCGTTGATTAAGCCGCTGTCACTGCGGCGATAGATGAGGAGTCGCAAGCTGTAGGGCCTCTAATTGGGGAACAAAGGTGTGTTGTTGTGGCGGCTGCTGCTACTGCAGGGGTGTGTGAGGTGTGTGTGCACGTGTGCGTGTTTCTGCATGGGGAGGAGGGTGTCCAATTTCTTCTTCTCTGTTCCGAGCCGTCCACCTTTTTAGCTCGCGCTTCACTCGGTAATTAACACCTGCCTCCTCAGTATGGCAGCGTGACGGTGCTGCGCCAAACAGCCCCGAGCATCATTGGTTTGTGTGTCTGTGTGTTTGTGTTGTGTGTGAGGGAGAAAAAGTGAGTTTCAAACAGAAAGACGGAGATTGACAGTCGTATGATCAGTTGTTCTGATTTGTGTATAAATATGTAAAATCTGTGCGTGTGCGTGAGGTTGTGAAAAAGAAACAGACAGGCAGTGCGATTAGTGGCATTGCTGCCACGCAAACACAAACACACTGTGCTTTCAAAAGTGTGTTTTATTTTTCTTTTAGCTTGCAGCAGCAGTCTCTGGTGACTCTATTTGCCCCCTTCCCCCATGAAAAAAATGTGCTATTGGTGACATAAGGCCAGAACAAAGAAAGTGGATAGATGGATCTACTCTCTGCACCGCCCAATATTCAAACAGCTGTTCTTGGTGTAGTAATACAAGGTGTGGTATGGAAAAATGAACTAGAACCTCTAGTCTCTGCGATGAAAAATAAATGAATAAATAAATGTATGAAGTCGATGGGGAAGTTAAAAACACTGGAGATCCTAATGCTAGCTTAGTTAGCAGCCTACTAGCTCGAACCTAGAATACGATTTTGTTCAAACATAGTCACTTCTGCTTTTAAATGTAGTCGGTGACCATCATTTTGGTTATGTCTATCTTTTCAGGCTTTCTGAGGTCTTTCAAAGTTTTGTTTGCTTTTTCTTTTTATTGTTTTAGTGTACAGTGACTAGCATTGCAGTTTCTAATTCCTGTGTAAGACTGTACATATGGTGTTTGACAATAAAGCTGGCTTTGATTTTGACTTTGTCTATGAATTGTCTAACTAAAAAAGGCCCCTACCTCAGTGTTGTGTCTACACATAACAGACAACTTGGCAAAGAACCAGTTTTAAATCATATCTCACTATGGCGTGCAGTGTGTCCTTAACAATTTAAGGAAACTGGACAAGTGGAAGAAAAAAGAAGCAGCAAGCCTAAAAAAAACCCAAAACAACTATAAACAGCAGATGAACAGTAACAGGTCTGATGGAGTGATAATTTTTTTTTAAGCATGGATGTGTGTTTCTGGGTGATTGGATGATGTGCTTGTGTGGAAAGTGACAGAGAGAGCACATATGATGAACGTGACGCTGAAAAACTGATATTCATTTCTGCATGTGTTGGTGTGTAGCAGCATCTGTTTTCTTGGATCTGAGTCTGTGTGCTCAGTTTGCCTATTTAAAGCTCGGGGGAGTGCGAGGGTGTTGGAGAGGTTTAGCTCGTATGGATGTGTATCCTAATGTGTGTGCAAGCGCAAGATGGTACAAAATTCGAGTTCTAAAATTTATATAAACTTTAAGTGCTTGCAGCGGTATTGATTGTATCTTCCTATGCTTTAAAAGTTTCTTTCAATATCAGTGCATGTAGTTTTACTTTTTTTGTAGGAAAAAGAAGTGCATGCATCAAAAGTTTGGGTGAACTACAGCAGTCTATTTTCTTTTTTGTGGGAGAGTTATTACTTCAACTCTTTACTGAAGCAATTTCAGTCATAATAACGATTGATTAAATATGGCAGAAACATGGTGTATCCTAAATAACATGAAATGAAACATGCATGGGTGTTTTGATGGAAGACATTTTTAAAAATATATATATATTCACATGTGAAACTCTATTATTGTCCTCTATTATCACGCTTTGTGCACATACATAGAGCATCTGGACATGTTTGTCTGCAGGACAGGGTTTATGAGTGTACTCTGTGTATTAAAGGCCTTAGCTGAGGTTATGTGGGCCCCTGGGTGCCTTGGTAAAAACAGTCCTCCTACACAATTGAGCATGGAGCCATAATTTCGCCCGAGGCTCACCTACCCACAGCCACCTAATGCATGCTGGGTATTCACATGTGAAACGCAGAGTGAGAAACAGAACTGGAAGGCTTTTTTCTTTTCCACACAATGTCCTCATATGTCATAGTATAGGACATGCAGCCTGAACCCAAGCATGTAGTTTGATGGGTAAAGAGTGGAGGACTGCGGGGCAAACATGGGCACTGGAAGAACTCTTGTTTTTTGTTTTGGGGGATTTTTTTTTGCCTCTTTTGATCTGTAATAGTGTTTATTTTGGAGGAAGTGTTAGTTAAGATATGATACTGAGGTGAAAAAGACCGGGCCAGAGGCATATTATTTAAAATGCCATTCAACACTGTAATTTTTGCTAGCATTGTTTTTGTTTGAGGGTTTTAAATGTAATAAACCCCTGAAAATCATAACACGGCACACATTTAGTACATACAAGACATACAAATCTACCAGTGATCATTTTCTGATGAGGCAGATTTGAAATATTAAGTTCATTTAATGCCCACTTGAGGCTGGTTCCAAAAGTGAGTCAATCCTCATAGGCTCCTATGTTAAAATTACCAGTTTAAAGGGGGAAATAAAAATGGTTACACTCTTGAAAAAAGATCATTTTCGCCTCTATTGAGAAATTTTTATATAGGTCAACAGTTAAAACTGTTTTAAGGTTCAGGAGTGGATTCTGGGTATCAAGCCGTCTGCTAGGCTCCTCTAGTATCCTGGTCGGTAGTCTGTATACGACTTATTTAGGAAATTGCAGATTAATAACAGCTGTAGTATGGAAGCTTATTTCTGCCTCTGGAAAACTGCTTTTGCAAGGCAGACCTAAGTTGAAATTTTGAGTTAGACATTTAAAAAGTAAGTTGACATTTTGACTTAATGAGGGCAATTTTTGGTTTTTTTTGTGGTAGAAACAAAATTCATCAATGGTGGTACATTTTACAAATTCTACTGTTTCATTGAGCTGGACTTGTGTACATAAGCCACTGCCGTCTTGGTCTAGTCTTAGTTAGTTATAATAATCTTCCTCGAGGAGACGATCCAGCTGCAAAGTCTGACTCTGGTAACTTCTGGTTTCTAACGCAACCTTAAAACATGATGGTCATTGCAGCTATCTATGTCCGTCGTTGATATACAGTCTATGGATAAGACATGATAATACAACTTTATTCTCATATTCTGACATCTAAAGACTTTTGGGGGGTTAACCAGGTTTTTTATTTTTATTGTTGTTGTTTTTTGCTATATTTGAATGACTATTTAAAAAAGTGGTTTGATTTAAAGCCAAATGTAAATCAGATGTTCTGCACTGTTCACACAAACAAATACACTTTCTACCATTCAAATGACACACTGTAGATATTTATGGAAATTAGAAAAACTAAACTAAACGTGTCATTAGCTGATTGATGCAGACTTCTTGTTATGCAGGCTACACCTGTCGGTAGGACATGAAAAGCCTTCAACTCATCTTGAGTTGTGCTTTGTCGTGTGCAACACCCACTTAACACACATACAATTTCTTCATTCTTCTCCTGGAGATAGAGTCTGTCACTCTTCTACCTGTTGTCCTTTAAAAAAACCACATACACACACACAAAAACCAGAATAATGCAATAATTTTACGCTGTTAATCACAGCATTGGGAGGTGCTGTCAGTCATTTTAAACGATGGAAGAAAACCCAAATGATTCCGAGGAAAGTCAGATGGCGAGCAGCTGGATTTCTCCCTTGCCTCATGCGAATTTGTTTTCACCATCCTTTAATTGTTGGGCTGCTTCAAAGCTCGCCTGTTCGGTCGTTCACTCCTAACAACCTCGCTGGGTGAAGAAGGCACGTCTCGGGTCTGCGGCGGCTCCTAATCGCCCAGAGTTACGACTGCTTTCGGGGGGGATTTAGTGTGTGTTTTTGGCCCGAAGCTGCTAAACAGACTCATAAGCAAAATGAGAACGAGAGAGAGAAAAGAGAAAAAAAAAAAGCCCGGCAAATCTGACTTTCAGGAGTTTGGAAACCAGCCAACTTCATCAGAAATGAGCAAAAAAGAAAGAAAATGATGGAAAAAGACACATTCTGGTGAACCGCGCACATACATCAAAGGCCTGTGCAAATATTGGAAGTATTCCCGAGCCAGAAATCCCTCGCAGACACATTTATACATACAGACGAGTGACAAATTAAAAGAAAAACCTCAACCCTTGAGCTTTGCAGTGAGGGAATTTGGTGGCTCTGTTATGCTGTGGAGGCCAGAATCAATACATGGTTGTTCCAGCTGATCACCTTTGAACTGTGTTTCTGCAAAAAGCACCTGGATGTCTAAAAATCACACGCAAAACCAGAAAGAAGAAGGAGCAGAGAGAAGGGGAAAGAAAACGATGGAAATGTGTCAAAATGGAGAACTGATTGTGCGCAGACACAAATTGGAAAGAGGGAGGAGGGGGCAAAAAACTGTAGTGAGTGAGGAGGAGACAGAGAGGGAGATGTATGTGGCGGACATGTTGGCGGTCACGCTCTGCTGTCACCTTCTTTTTGACCGGAATTCATCCTCCCCTGGCGAGTTTCTCCCATCTGTTCCTCCACTGAGCAAAACTCTGCAGCTCCCACTGCTGCACGCCGTCCCGCTGTCCTCCCCACATTACTGACAAAACCCTCCAAAAATAAATAAATTCACCAAAAAACAATGTTTAGAAACAGGTCTGTTAATATTCAGCGCCTGTTTGCTTGGTGTCATCTGTAACTCGGCTGCATGAGAGCTGTTTAATAAAGCGCTGAATGTGGTCATTGTTGTGGCCAAAATACGCACGAGCATGGCACATTCGCACCTTTTCTCTGGGGGATGGATCTCTGAGGACTGCTTAGAGGAAATCATATTATATCAGTGTGAATTTTTACATAATTTAGTAGCAGTTTGGGCTTTCAGACTACTAACTTCAAGAGACCAAACCAGCAGGGATTTTTACGTGAAAGTGATAGTTCTGTGACACAAAATGTTTCCCGTTTATTCCTTAATTGGGACTCAAGGTCAACAGAATCAAAAGTAGAAGAATACTAAATGCTCCCCTTAGACTGCTACATGACTTGAACAGATTACTTTCACAAGAGGACTGACAGTTATTGACCAGTTATTTGAATGTACAATAGTACAGGACAGTACAGTGCAAAAGTCTTAAGTTACCCCTCATTTCTTCATGTTGTGCGAGGAAAATGGGAAATAGTGACCTTTTGAAACATGCAACTATACATAGAAACACAATACTTGAGGCAAAGACAGTTTGTACAATTGTAACAAGCTTTAAAGTCAATATTTGATATGACCGCCTTTATTCTTCAACACAGTCTGAGCTCTCTTAGGCAGCTTTCTTTAAGTAGTCTTCAGGAATAGTTCTCCAGGCTTCTTGAAGGACATTCAAAGCTCTTCTTTGGATGTTTCTGCCTTTTGTTCTATTCTCTGTCCACATAATCCCACACTGCTTCAATAATGTTGAGGTCCGGGCTGTTGGGAGGCCAATCCATGACTGCTATTGTTCCACTGTGTGTTTGTCTGGTACAAGGACTGGACTGAAAAGGAGTGAAAAAGCAGCCAATGCCCAAAACAGACCTTTCAGAGATATTCAGAAAGCCTGGAGAACTATTGCTGAAGACCTCTCCATTTCAAGAAAATTGGGCTTCTTAGAAGCGAAATAAAGAATTTAAGAGTGACTCATGACGTTTCCATTTTTTGTGTAATCAGTTTGGTCTATTGAATTGGTCACACACAATTTGATAGACCAAATTAGTCATACATATCGAAAACTGAATTTCGAGGTTTCATATTACCCAAAATATTTATTGTTGATGACAAAACCCTTTATTGTAAGAACAAAGAAATGGACCAGTTCTGACAAAAAAAAGAAAAACACATCACCATCTCATGATCTCCAAGTGCAGTGCCACCATATAGTTAAGCATTTAACTTTGCTTAGTTTATGTTTGACCAAGCTCACAGGCATAAGACAACAGCTAAAGTAAAACCATATTAATTAACCATATTAACCATATTAGGAGGTTTTCCCCAAGACATAAAAGAATAATTGTTCATGTGACTGCAAAACCTAGCATACACCTTCTGAGCAGTACTAGAAGTTGAGATTGTCCAGGCTAATATGTTAGCATGCTAACTTTAGTAGGTAGGGGAGACCGGGGATAGTTGTAACATTTTTGACATTTCTGTCTGTAAATTGGTGTCATGGTCCTGCGACCATGACTCAGTGACTTTATGTTTATGTTCTTTATTGTTATTACTTTCATTATTATTCATGGCTGTTTTGGGATGGTTTGTGTTTGGGATTTTAGACACTGGGTTCTGGGTTTGTGCTCCCTCTGTTGGTCCCTGGTGTTAGTGTTCCCCTGTCTCGTCAGGTTAATCAGGTCCAGCTGTTTCCCCCATCTGTGTGTGATTTCCCAGTGTCTCTTTGTGTATTTATAGTGTGTGATTTCCTCTGCTCCTCGTCGCGTCGTCTGTGTTCATACCTGGTGTAATCCCCTGCGTGCTCTCCCTGCTGCTCTCCCTTCATGCTCAGGTTTGCTATTTCTTTGTGTAGTTTCTCCCAGTTAGTTCATCCTTAGTTCTGTTTTACCATCCCCACTTTATATTGGATATTATCAATAAATCACCCTCACACCTGAATAAGTGCTGCGTTTTGAGTCCTCCTTCCGCTCTCCACACGGCCGCTGCCCCGGACCGTGACAGTACGACGCGACCACAACATGGACCCAGCAGCGCTTAACCCGTCCAGGGAGCTACGGGAGACGCTCATCGATGCCACACAGGAGCTGATCGACCTGTGGCTGGAAAGCCCGGGTGGCACGTCCCAGCGCGCTATAGAGAGGCGGCTACAGCGTCTGGTGACCGGTCTCCCATGGCTTCTGGGCTCGCTCTGTTCGTGGGAGCGGGAGTTTCTCCTTTTGGACCTTGGACTACACCCCCCGTCTGCATTCACTTTCGAGCAGCCCGATGCGGTGAGTGAGCGGGATGCATTGCTTTCCCCAGTTTCCAGGACTTTATTTTCTGGGGCTATTCAGAGCGGGATGGGAGACTGTACGGGTCGCTTACCTACCTTCGTGGTAACGGATCCTTCCCAAGTGGGCGTGGCGTGTACAAACCCTCTGTAAAACCGAGAGACTGTTTCTCTGCCGCTCCTTCTGAGCCAGGACTTTATTGCCATTCTCCGGCTCAGTTCTGTGTCCAGCCACAAGCTTCCCAGTCTGCAGCTCAACCGTTAGCCTCCCTACGGACACAATTACCGGTTCTGCCGCCGCTCCAGTTAGCCACTCAGCCACCACCACCGCTAGCCTCGCTACAACCCATAGTTCAGTTAATGGCTGAGTCACAACATTCACACTATTTTTCCACCGCTGTTTCTAAGCAGGGAGATGAACTGTTTTACAACAGACCTGTTCCTCAAAAGCTGGCAACAGCGCTACCACCTGCTACTGCCACGCCTCAGCCTGAAGCTTCGTCCTCGCCCGGCCCGGCTTCATCCTCGCCTGGCCCGGCTTCAGCCTCGCCTGGTTCTGGTCCAGCTTCATCCTCACCTGGCCCAGCTTCGGCTACAGCGTCAGCTTCGCCTGGCCCGGCTTCAGCTACAGCTTCATCATCGCCTGGCCCGGCTTCAGCCTCGCCTGGTCCGGCTTTTGAACATATTCCAACCCCCCCAAAAAGACAAATTATGGAATTTTCTGCAACTGAATATTTCATTAATTTTGGTTGGTCTTCCTTGAGTTTGGCCTCATTGACTCAGTGGGCATTATAACCTACAACTCTTGCACCAATTTTGAACATAACAATGAAGCTGAAAAAATGTAGTTGTTCACCAGCATCGCAATTCCATTACTTTTTACCATGGCTTACCTTGGTGTGGTTTGCAAAGTGCTTCAGAAAGATGAGGAAATCTGTTTCTTGCACCCATCCTGATTTATTTCCACTACCAGTATTTCCTACTGGTCCATCTCTGACACAGAGGTCTGCATAATGTATGTGTGGGAACACAAACAGTGGAGGAATTGTGTTGCCAATGGCATTAACCACATATACAAATGCGACCAGTGAACCTCTCTCTGCTGATGTCGTTGCCCCAACTTGTTTAATATAAGTTAAAGTGATAGTGTGGTAAGTTGTAACATCTGCGTTATTGTTACAACTAACCCAGACTGTTGCTGTTACAACTGACCCAGACTCCTATAGCCATGAACTCGCTAACATTACAGCCAACGGCTAAAACATTAGCACTAAAGATCTACACAGAATATATCCCCATAGACATACAAATAACATAATTTAAGTTTGATGAGTTTAACTGCAAAGCAGATAATGCTATTACAAATTGAAATAAAGTAGAAAAACTTACTTTTTGGCATACAAATGACTTTTTTTCGTGTTAAATTGTCTGTGTTTGACGAAATGTGCTGATTTTTCACATGTGATAGCAGAACTGAATTGGGCATGCACAGGACATCATTTGAAACTTAGCCCTGATTGGAGAAATTGGAAGTGTTACAACTGACCCAAGTTACAACTATCCCCGGTCTCCCCTATATGACTGCTACCAAATGCAGAGACATTTACATTGCGTTGATAATGTATATAATTTAGTCTTTTACTGTTTCTATATGTGAATTTTTAATATACTGCTCTGCACATAGTTAGCTTCAAAACAAACAAGCTAGCTTACGAGCTCCTAACCTGCTAAAGCAGTTAAAAAGATGACATATTGCCAACTATATGGTACAGTTTTTATCTTTGAAGTAAGAAAACATAAACTCTTTCAAGTAACCTGTGTTTACATACAACATTTCAAATGACTTGTACCAGTGTGGTAGTTTTTATTTTACTGCCCTTCCTGGAAGTAATAAACTAGCGTAAACATACTTGTACCACTGCTGAAGAGCCCACATTCAGTCCACTTAAAAGTTTGATAATTCTTTAATTTATTTTAGTGAAAATAAGCAGGAAGTAAAACAAAAAGCCCTTCAAAATATATTTGTGTAGTGCTTTAGCGCCACATGTTTTGGCTCTTTCTTCCATCCTAAACTCGCTGACAAACTCCAAACCTTTAACATTCGTTGTTTTCTGTCTTTCTTGAAACGCTTCAACAATCTTTACACCAAAGAGGAAGAAATCTCCTTTAATTTTCCTGCTTGAAGAAAAGCGACTGCTTTAAACATCAATAGAGGGACAAAAAAAGTCATCCTTGTGTTTTTCTCGTTCTATCTGCTAAAGACATCTTACTGAGGAGCGTCTTTGTATTAACTTTTTAAATTCCAATTACAAAGGAGGTTTAAGATCTCTCAGCGGAGTTTGACTTAGAGTCTGTGTTTGATCTCCTCTACTCCGCAGGGACCTCCTCATCTTCCTCCTCTCTCCTCTCTTGCCTCTTCACCTTCTCCTCTTATTATTCCTCTGTCACCCTTCCCAATCTTCCTCAGCTCCTTTTTTCAGTGCTTTCATTCTCTTCATCTCATTCCACATTCACCTCATCATCAGCTCCTTCTCCTCTGCCTGCTCTTCTTTTTCCCCTTTGTTTACCGGTACCTCCTCTCATTTCTCCCTCTTCTTCGTTACCCTTTCCACCTCTTTTTCACTTCCCCCTCTGCTCTTTTTCCTCTCTTACTCTTCTTTTCCCTCTGTGTTTGTCTCACCTTTTGTCTCGCTTCCTTTTCACCTCCTTCTCTCATCTAATCCTCCATTTTCCCTTTATCTTCTTTCCTTGCTTCTCCCTCTCCTCCCACATATTCTTTGTCTTTTCTTCCTAAATACCACTCTACCTCTTGATTCTTAAGTTATGACATCACTTTCAGATACTGTTCATCTGCTGTAGGTAGTTTTTATCTTTTTCTCTCAGTGTCTTCTTACTCTTCCTCTGGATCTACCTTCCTAATCCTCCTACAAGTTTCATGATCCAGTCCTTTTTCCTCTTTGCTTCTCACATTCCTCTCCTTTTTCCTCCATTCCCACTGATCCTTTGGCTTTTCTTCTTTAGACTTTCTCCTTCCTCTTTCCTCCTGCAGTCTTTCACACCTTACAGCTTGGTAGGATAAGGTGTGTGTGTGTGTGTGTGTGTGTGTGTGTGTGTGTGTGTGTGTGTGTGTGTGTGTGTGTGTGTGTGTGTGTGTGTGTGTGATCAGCAGCCCTCCAGTGGCTGCTTAACGTTCCCTTTGTGGCTTGAATAACAGCAGCCGACAGCTTACACCTTGCTGAATACCTCCACTAACAGTGTGTCGACAGCATAACCCCTGTGTGTGTGTGTGTGTGTGTGTGTGTGTGTGTGTGTGTGTGTGTGTGTGTGTGTGTGTGTGTGTGTGTACGTGCGTGCGTGTGTGTGTGTGTGTGTGTGAGTAAGAGAGAGGGAGAGAGAGAGAGAGAGCAAATCCGAAGCTACCTCGCTACCTATTCGACTTAATAAAGGAGTGTCTCGGTAACCATTACCCCCACAGCCATGCAGAACAAATTACATTTAATGGGGTTTCTTTGCCCCCACAGTCGTTTTCAGCGTTCGTTTCAAAATTTCAATTTAGTGCTTAATGCTAAGGTTTCCTTCAAAGTATTATAGAGCAATATTATACCAATTACGGCATCTGCGAACATTAAATTAAATGCATTAGCACAATATTGGAGGGAAAGGCAGCCGTTTGAAACAAGTTCTGTTCCAAAGCGATGCAGGCAAACGAGCCGGGATATGAAAGCTGCGCAAAGAGGCCTGACGCCCAAACGCAATTATGTTTGTTGTCTTACACTTTGTATCTCCGCTGAATCATTTGCTTTTTGATATTCCATATGGATCCTGTGGAGCTGACCCCATTTTCATTTTACACGGTGCAAATTACTCAGTGAACTCAGTGCCTTTCTGGGCTTTGGACAGTTTTATAAATTGCTATACCATACATATTTTCAAGACCATCCTATGATGTAGATAGTAGACAGTAGTTTATTATATATCACAATGTCCCTGATGATTTTAGATATATATATGTAACCACCCAGATGATATATGTGACACTCAGATGTTGGAGGTCGATGCTTTCTGCCTGTAATAGCCAGTCAAATGGCAGCGAGGCATGTACACAGGATCAAAGCTACCTGCTGAAGTTCAAAGTGAGCGTCAGAATGGGGAACAAAGGTGATTTAAGAGACTTTAAATGTGGCATAGTTACTGGTTTGAGCGCTAGGTCAGACTGCTGATAAAACAGTAACTGAAATAACCACTTGATGCGACCAACTAAAGTTAATTTGTATCAATAAATGGCTTTGAATGTTTAGGCCCATTGAGTAGTTATTATCTTGCTGTCTTGATGAAAGAAAATAATACATACTTGGTACAGTAGTTTGCTGTTGAGCCATGCGACCTTAGGTCTGCAGAGGGTAAGGGATTTTTGGTCATTATACAGTGGTTTCACTGCTCCGGCACACTTGGAAACAAACTGGAGGACCAAGCAAGCATGTTTGAATATTTGTTATAAAATGGAACAGCAATTTTTAATAGGAGATACACAGAGAACTAAAGTTACGTCGATCATAACTGTTCACAACCTCTTTAACTTCAGCATCCCAGCTGTGGTTGCTGCTGCTCAGTCTGAACTCTGCAGAAGTCCCTTCAGAGATGTTTTCTTAGAGAGTCTGGTAGGCTCCTGAAGTGTGAAAGCTGTTCTGGTGCAGTGTATTACAAATTGGCCGTCTGCACCGGGACCTGTCATCACATGCAGAAAGAATACGGTGAAGCAGCTTAATTAAAATAATGAGATAGTTAGGGCCTATTTTCTTAATGAGACAGGAAAAATGAAGAGTTTTAAGGGAGTGTCCAGTCCCAGATCCAACCTATGAAAGCAATCCACCAAGGTCCAGACTTGACTTCTCTACATGTGGTCATTTTTAGAGGAGGAACTAAACTTACAGTAGGGGAAAAGACAGAAAACCAAAGGAGGAAGAAAAAAAAAACAGATGGCTGGACAAGGACCAAGACTGAAGTGGTCACGTGACGGGCGGCGTGCCATGGAACTTCCTGCTCGCTCTCCCTTTCTGTCGCAGCAGTTGGTGTCACTACTCGCGCCGTCTGCGTGAATTCGAGGCCCCGGCTGAACAGATTGGCCAGTCGGCGAGGATCACTCGCAGAAAACTCTGCTAATCTCCCACCGGCTGCCTCGACCACACTCACATACACTGTCTCTCTTTCTTTCTTCCCTCTGTACAGACTTCTCGTCAAAACTGTGTCGAGGGAGGGCAGAGGATTCAGAAAACATGTCATCATGAGCTCCGTTCCAAACCCACATATCCACCATTCGGAGAAAAAGAGGTACCTACTCTTACAATATAATGCGATGACGTTATCCACCATCTTATGAGGATATCACACCCCAAAATTCAGCCAGTCTGCAAACACATAGTGCTTTCTACAACAATCAATGCACGTATTCGCTGTTTTATATATTAATCATATGTCACAGTAATCATTTTTTATCACTGCCTTTTAAAAAAATGCTGATTAACGAGGGAATAAAGAGGCAAAAGCATCCAGTAGGGAAAGTCAATGTGGAACTGTAAACAATCTTAGAAGAGAACAGCAAATGTCAGCAGTCGTGCACTGAGAGTTGTGATTTTGCTTTTTAACTAGACTTTTTCACCATCACACTAAAGAGAAGTGGCTTCTGAACTCACTTTAGTCCATGCAGCAGAAACAGAGATGTTAAATGAAATACCATAAAACACTATTTTCTTAAAAATCGACAGAAACATGTTACTTTGCTTTCTAACATAGAGTACTGTGCAAAAATCTCAAGCTACCATTTATTCCTTCATGTCAGACTTCTCTGTCAACAGCATCTTTTAAAGTGTTTCTTTGGCTGCGTTTTGTCCCATTTTTAGTCCAGTCCTTATACCTGACCATTTTCAGAGCAATGTTTGTTTGGTAACTCACTTAACACTGACCTTTGACTCATTCTAGAATAAACAAGGCGCCTAAGTCAAGGGATGAACCCGTGCTGTGTCTACACATAACAGTGATCTCAGCAAAAACAATTTTTGAATTGTTCCTTCACAAAAACACATTTCTCATTTCTTTAGTTGAATCTATAAAATTGTCAAAGATAACACAGTTTGACGGATATTAGATGGTATCGTTGAATCAAGAAGGTGACTCTCAAAGAACTAGTGTGAAACATATCTCAGCATGGTGTGCAATGTGTCCTTAAAAATTTTGAGGAAACTGAAAAAGTGGAGGACAAAAGAAGTGTCTCATCAGAAATGGTCTCAGTGGAAGGCTGGTTGTCAAGAAGCCTGCCTTAAGGAAGGAAAACAAGGAGAAAAGGCTGAGGTACGAACATTTACAGGTAACAGTTCAGATGGAGTGATGAACCAAAATACATAATCTTTTATTCAAATCATTAGAAATATCTACAGAGGAGGTCAGGAAAGCGGTACGAAAGTATTCGCAGCCATCTGTAAAACATGGTCATGGTCTGTCGTAGCATTTCAGCAAGTGGTGTTGGAGATTTTGTCAAACTGGAAAGTACCATCAGATTTTGATCAACCATGCCATGGCATCTGGAAAGCATCTGATTGACGACAACATTTTCATCATGGCAATGATCCCAAACACACTGCCAAAGCAGTAAAATCATACCTGGATAGAAAAACACACAGTGGAGTAATATCAGTCATGGATTGGCCTCCCCAGAGCCCGGACCTCAACATTATTGAAGCAGTGTGGGATCATGTTGACAGAGAACAGAACAAAAGGCAGAAACATCCAAAGAAGAGCTTTGAATGTCCTTCAAGAAGCCTGGAGAACTATTCCTGAAGACGACTTAAAGACATGACAAGAAAGCTGCCTAAGAGAGTTCAGACTGTGCTGAAGCATGGAGGTGGTCATGTATGGGCTTTCAGGTGGTTTAGTACTGTATAAACTCAGTTTTTGCCTTATATTCAGTATTTCCATGTATCTTGCACATTTGCAAAGCGACATATGAAAACATTTGCAAAGTACTCTGTATCCCTTTTTTCTGCCACTGTATTATACGCCCGATGGCTTCTCAGGCCCAAGTTCATCCTCTGGGTTAGCTGATTTATTTTATTAGCCTACTTTTTCCATAAACCACTGTTTGGCATTTAAAAGGCTAGAAAAATTATTACTTATAAGTTCACAATGGGAATAAACAACGAGGGAAATGTTATGACTCTGTTATTTTTGTTTGTTTGCTTTTGCCTACGGAACACCAAAGGGCAAGCCAAAATTTGATGGCACATGTGTATTTATAGTTACACACAATCTCTTTTTCTTCTGCGAGCCAGTCTCACGGCAGTTTTTGAAATAATAATGAACATTTATAATTCTTCAACAAAAATCCCAATATTATTTCATGTGTCTAAGCAGACTTTTAATCAGTCCACTCTTATGTGAACTGATTTATGTCTATTTAGAAAGCACTTAAGAGGTTGGAGGGGATGGTGGGAGATTGAATCATTTCACCACTAACACCAGCTACACATGTCACAGATTTATGCAGATCATTTTTAGCATTTTTAAAAACAATTTTAAAAATATTTTGTGTTTGATTTTAATTATTATATAATAACTTGTTTAAGGTTAGGCCAGAGTCACTAGGCCTAGAGACTGCTTGGAGACTGCCTGCCAGTGGACATTCATGGGGGCTTTGAGGATATTAACAGATATCTGTGTGCTGGTCTTTTAGGGGGAAAAAAATGCAATATGGCAAAATCCAAATCCGATCGATCCAAAAAGCTTTGACAAACAGAAACCAGAAAGATTCCAGTACCAAAATCTTGTCCCTTACTTTAAGATTCTGTAGATTCCCTTTATGGTCTAATGTGTTTATATCTAAGTTTGTGGCTGCATTGAAAGCCACTGAATTTAAGCCTTTTACTCTTGTAATTCTTCTTTATTTTCTTCATCCCACCATAAAATGATTCCCATTTCATCTTTCTCTCTTATTTTCTTCAGCATTCTTCCTGTGTCAAGCCCGATTGTGGGGTTTTTTCTGGCCTTTTTCTTTTCTTTTTTTTTCCGAGAGCCTTGCAGAGCCGAGCATGAAAGTGACTTCCTTGATCGCCTCCGCTGCCCGCGGCACCTGCTCAATCTCTGCACTGCCATGATGGACTCGAGGGTCACGACTCGCTTCCTCCCGGAAACTTGCCTTTACTGAGAGGGGGCTTAAGATGGTGAGACGGCACACATGCACGCACAAAAGCATCACAAACCCACTCTGTCGCGCACACCACACACACAAATGCTCACCTACAAGCACATCCAAAAGTTATCAGCCCAGTAAGCACGCAGAGGCGTAGATGGTTTCTTATTATTTATTAGTGCATTATTATTATCATTATTATTATTATGAAAATGGGGCTGGTGTTTATATGTGTGTTGTCATGGCAAAATTAGGCCCTGGAGACACCTTCTGGTGTGGGAGGAACTACAAAGGTCTGATTTTGTTAAGACTGAACTTTAACGTTAGCGTTACAGTTTAAAGACAGGTGCATTCCCAAATATTATGGGATCTCATTCCATCTCGTACAAGCGTGCAGCTACTTCATCACCTCCTCATTGCTTTTTCTATTTCTAGCTCTGCCAGTCAAGAAGCTCTGTGAAGGTACATCAGAAGGTGGAAGGTATCAGATTCCAGTTCTACAGCTGCTGGTCATAAATTAGCAAACTGCTGCGTATTTTAGGCATGGTTTTCCAAATGATGAAGTCCTTGTGGTACTAGCTGAAGCACATCCCATTATTATCTGCACAACAGTAATTTGTTCATGTTTATTATACACGGATGATATTATTATATTCACCATCAGTACCTGATTTTGAGTGCCATTTGTCTGCGCCATCTGTTTCCAGGTAAATTCGTTCATTGAGCTTCCTGTTTGGTAGCACTAACTCGTTATTTCAACGTACCCAGAATGTCGAGTCGAGCAGCTGCATTTGAAGCATCTCCATCTGCAGTCAAGAAAAGGAGTTGCAGTAGTGAAGCTGAGAGATGATAAATGTGTGGATATCCATAAAAACTATCCATGAAAAACAAGACTTTTTAAAACCATTTAAAGAGGTTCTTCAGGGAGTAATCACTACCAGGTGTGGCAGGTAGATAAAACTGGGTGTCATCTGTATAACAGTAGTAAATAGACCTGAGTAGTAATGTATAATTAAAATAAAAGAGGACCAAAAATGGATCCTTGAGGGATTCCAAAGCTGATGGAAGCTGTGGATGAGGCCACTCTTTTTGATATAAGGATAACCAGTTTAGAACCTGACCCCACGCTCTAAAAGCTTTAAAACTGGTTCCTTTTAAAGTATTAGGAACTTTGAACTCTAATTCCTATTCCTGCTCACCTCTAATGAACTCTTCCTCGCATATATATTTCATGTCGCAGTCCTACACAAACAGGCAGCACAGCTAGACAAAGGAAAAAGGTTAATTCTTCCTATTAAAACCTTTTTTAAAAGGCAAGAAAGGAAAAAGTAAATAAAAGCACATCTTTGTTTCATTGGTTAACCACAGTCCTAAAACTGTGTGACGCCAACAAGCTAACGACTCCATAAACTTAGACGCAATGTTGCTGCTCTTCTCCATCTCAAACAGCTTCTCTGCTGTATTTTTAATAAGAAGTGCAGTAAAACACAGAGCCGCTCAGCTGCTCGACTCGCTGACTTTGCTGTGTGAGCATTTTTACTGTTTACGAGGAGCACTCTTTCCTTAAAAAGGGCCACTGTGTCACAACTCTGTCATAAATGTATAACAAAGGGGCACAGTACAGTACAGCACAACATCTGTATAAGCTTTAAAAACTGGAATATGTCATTTGGATTGGAGGGGATGGACACGTCCATGGGAATCCCCCAAATGTCCAAAAATAAGAGGAAACACATTCTATCCTCCCAAACTTGACTGCATCGCAATATCCTCTCACTCTAAACCCAACAATGTTCTTATGAGTTTCACAAAGAAACAGACAAACACAATTGGTACATTGGATTTTCAGTCACCTCATATATTGGTTTTCGTGTCCCGGGTGCTTTCTGCCACATGTCTGGAAGCTATTGTTTTACACCGAAATCATGTTTGAGGTGTTTGGCTCCTGCTCAAAGTGCAAAATGTGGAAAATTACAAGGAACAAGCGCGAGGGTCGTTGAAGCATGCTAGGTCTTCAAACTGCAGATAAATTCATGTCTCTAACCTCAGAAGGAGAGAATATTCAGCACAAACAAACCTAAACATCTGATTTTGATTTCAGAACAGTCTTGCACTGTTCACAGAAACTGGAAAATAAAGGCCAGGGTAACTATAGGATCACATAATTTGTCCTGTATGTTTAGATTTTTTGGTCATAATCAGACAGTCATACATTTGAGACGCTGACACACACTTTCAAGCCTGATCTTTGTTATGAAATTCATCCATCTTCCCCCATTTTTTGGATTACGGGACAGGAGGAACATGTAGATCTCCCTCTATCCAGCCACTGCCTCCTTCTCTCCTGGGGGGGAAACACCGAAACATGATCCCATTTATTCAGCCACTACCTGCAGCCTAGTGGCTTCAGGTTAGGACGTGAACGTGTATCGACCATCAAAAATCCTCCTTTATGTTGCTATATGCAAGTCATTCACTGACACTGGTACACAAGGGAAAAATATTTATACATTTTATGTATTTCAGAATTCACTTGATGGCTTAGTCACACAAGAGTACAAATAGGAAGGACAAAAATCGCTAAAATCCCCCGCTTTGAGCCCAAAGTTGTCCATTGTGGACTTTTAGTTTCAGATTTGTTTCAGGCTAAATTTATGGATTCTTAACCCTTTACAGCCGATCGGAGCGGGCACGCTCTGTTTTGCGTAACTATTTTTAAATCCCGGTAGCTCTGCAACCACTTAAGCTAGCACAATAATTTTTTTTGCATATGAAACTGGAGGAGTTGTACTTACATCTTATGCCATCAGCTTGTCCTAGGTCACAGTTTCCTTCCACATATAGCTTTGCAAAAACTGCATAAAAATCACTTGCAGCAACAAAAACATGATATTCCAGAAACACGCTTCGCCGATCCATCAGCTGTTTGTAACACTTCCCACGTCCATCAGCGCGAACTATCACATGACCGCATGACCTGCCTGAAACCGGAAGTGACGTCATTTTGCGGAAATGTAGTTTTTTACGATCGGGCCCTTATGAGCTTGTGTTTTACTTGTTATGTGTTTTAAAAAGTTATGTTTGAGTTTATGACTTTCTGTGTCGTTTCTGGGATGCTTAGGACTCATATTGCACTGCTGGAAATAGTTTATTTTGATGCATATGCTGTTATTTTGCAAATTTGCACTATAATATTTATTTTCGTTTTTCCTGCAGTATATAAAAATTGGTGTATTTCAAAAATAAAACTATGAAGACACTCAAAATAAATTTCCTGTGGTGGGAAACTAGTTTGTGTAACTTTTTTGTATTTACAGTTTTGAGGGATAAGCCTCTTAAATTTCTCTAACTAGAAATATATGTTAAAAAAACAAAAACGATTTTCAATTTTTTTGTAGTTTATTGCACTTTTTTGCAATTTATGTAATTACTATGCACCTAATGCAGACATATTATTAAAGTTTGGGCTATAATGGTTGTATTGATGTATAGCAACTTGAAATGCTCCCAAAAATGGCTCCACAGCATGTAAAAATACAATATAAGCTCTGGCGAACTTGGTTCTATGGTAGGTCTTAAAGGGTTAACACTCAACTACAGGTTAAGAAAAGAGCTTGGCTTTGGTTTATATCTTTATATTAAGTTCTTCACACTTAAGAGCCATGATTTGCTCATTTACCTCCACACCTTCACTCCAACCTTCACCACATTAAGGACACCTTACTTGGTGCATTAACAATAAACACTCACAAGTGAATTACGAGCTGCAAAGCGGACCAATATTAATGTAACTCATGGGACTGTGGGCTTCTGACTTTAGTCAGTGGCAAAGTGCTAACATCCATTATGTTATCTCCTTCAAGTTCTTGACATTGGCAAGTCTAACTCCGCCCATCTGGGCTTAACTCCTCCAATGAGATTAGCCCTGCTCCTGCCCTTTAGAGCTGCCGCCTGCAGAGAAATATGTGTACAAGTGAAACTCCACTGTGCGACAAAGCCACACTGGATTTATTAAAATCCACTCCAAAATGTACTTGTGCTTTATCCGGCAGAAAACCAGAGCACCGTTTATACCTCTTGGCTGCGGCAGCGAGGCGGCTGAGGGGAGCAGCACCCAGTGTACTTTAAATGTGTGAAATATGGCGAGGAGAGGCAGCGGAGACCACCAGGTGCTGCCTCTCCACCTCGAGCCGTCCGAGGAGCGCTTCTCCTCTCCAATAACCCAAAGGGCTGAGATGCCACTTGCAGCAGCCGAGCCAAAAGACATTTCAAGTGCGTACTTCAAAGGGGCCTTGGATTATGTTCACGCACGTCTATCCTGAGGGGATCCTTTGAAGGGAAACTTACTGCAGAGCCACTGGTGGCCGCTCAGTGTGGTGTGTGTGTGTGTGTGTGTGTGTGTGTGTGTGTGTGTGTGTGTGTGTGTGTGTGTGTGTGTGTGTGTGTTTGTTTGTCTAAACCCATTTTACTCACTGCTCTTGCCACCATGCTGTGGCATTGGGAGGCGTTTGCTCCTGCAAAAGTTTCAGTGTAAACAGAATTTAAAGAGTTTTATTCTAAAAAGTACAGAAGGCACTTGGGGAGTATGGAGTTCCAACTTTCTTTTTAAGCAGGGATATCTGGTTATTGAAAGAACTGATCAAATATTGATGTGTTTTGTTGCACAACATACATGTGAGCGGGCTGTCTATCTTTTTGGTATTCATCTATCTTGGAATGCGAATCATACTGAGGGCAATAAAAGTGAGTAAGATGAAATTTGGATAATTTAAACGTGAATGAATTTCTGGGGGGTTTTTTGTTCATTTTTTTGGTGCTCGTTTGAGATGTTCATACGTGGAAATCTGTGGTGACTGAGGTTAGTGACAGAGGCCTCTGTGAAACAGTGATTGTGGAATTCATAATAAGGGGACATTTGTGTTGTTGTAAACATCATGTGTGCAAATAAATTGTGAAATATTGTGTATTAATATGCATTGATTTCCTGATTATCAATTAATGCCTGGTTAAAGCCACAGACTTGACATAAACAACTGATATATTTTCCCATTTGGAAAACTGAAGCCCACAAACTTCACACCTACATTATTTATAAAAGCCAGCAGGGGGAGACTCCTCTGGTCGCAAAAATAAATCCGATTGTATAGAAGTCTAAGAGAAAAGGATCCTATTTATAACTTGATTTATGAGCCCTGTAAACACTTGAAGCATGAGTTTATGGTCTCAGTTGTTAGTTTTAAGTCTTTATCAATGCAATATGATGCTAATTTTAGAATTTAAACTCCAGTTTGAGGTAAAATAGACTTCAAAGTGGAGTAGTATTTAGAGCAGTCCTACTTTGTGATTTATGAGTAGCTGCAGTATGAGCGTGCAGCGTCCCTCAGTCACGTTTGGCACGTCTGTGTTAACAAAGATAGCGATTACTATCATGCTCAGCTCGGGGCTTTATATCCATCTTTCATATACAGTATTTAATCTGCCTGTGTTGTTGCCACCGCTGATAATGGGACACGGATTGTAAAGTTTTTATTGTATGAAATATAAAATTGGGATATCCTGGTTAGCCATTATCAATTCATCCCATGTTGGTTAAAAATGCCCGCCCCCTTAATTTTTCCTCCTTATCTATCTCCCTAACCTTGGAGTCCAACTTTTGGACCATTATTACACTCATAGTTTTTGTCAGTTAAAAGAATAAAAAACATAAAGTATAGGGACCTGGGCCCTTATACTCACTTATTTCTTTTCCTAATGCAAATTAGATGCAAACCAGTGTGAAAGCTGTAAACATTTGGTGATATTATAAGGGACTGGTTTGTGCAATGCACATATTTTGGAGTGTGTATTGGTTTAAAGAGTGATTCTATGGTTTTGAATGTTGATCATTTTACCATACAGGGATTGACTAGCTGCAATTACGTGGTATCAAATGCAAATTTTCTCTTACATCCAGCTTATTTAGCATCTTTCAAAACTGAGCACACAAAGGAAGCTGAAAAAACACTGCATAAAGGACAAAGGTCTATTTGTCTAAAGCCTAAATTATTATGACTAAATAGCATCATTATTCTGTTGTTTATCTTAGACAAGTACAAATAAAATGTCCAAAACTCAGAAATAACAGGAAATGTGTGAACAATCAAATAAGGTAACGCAGACTTTGACTTTGCTGTATGCAGAACAGTCTCCTTCCCTCCATAATGACCCCGCAGTGGCCCGTTCTGAGCCAGGAAGAACCCTCCCATTGGATGAAATGTTTGCAAAAATGCTGCAAATTCATTTTTGAAAGTGTTTGTTGATTTCAGCGAAATCCTTTAGTCATTTTGGAAGCCACAGTCTATCATTTGCAGGTTTTCAGTGACCCATTGTAACATCGGCTTTCGATTCGGTTCAACATCTAAGCACGTGTCACTGCAGAAATGCAAAGGTGGCTGCTGATTAGCAGCTAACAAATTGCACAGCACAGAGGGACGGCAACTAAACATCTGTAGGACACCTGCACTGGCGCATGCCAGGGTATGAAACGCCACTGAAAATAAAGGGTGTATTTGTATGTGAGCGTGTGCGCGTGTGCATGTGTGTGTGTGTGTCTGCGCTAGGGAAAACGAAACAACAGCAACTCTGGCAGGCGATTATCATAATTAAAGCAACATCAATTAAAAGGGTCAATCACAGCGCGGCTGCCACCTTCCTCTGCAGATGGTGAAATTTGGTTAGAGCTACCTCCTCCGCTCCTGAGCAACAGACTGAGGTTTCACTCAGTTTATATGCAACCTAAAAGAATTAGGATACCCTCATCTCCTGGAAATGCTCTCGTTGGGTGAGAGCACTAACCCTTAGTGTCACAGAATCACATGACCTGACCTCCTAATTACACATTAAGTGGTGGTGGCAAAACAAAAACAATGAAAGTAAATCAGAAACGTTCATTTATAATGGATAGAAGTTGACTGGCTCACACAGCAGCATAAAAGACAAAGAAAGTCCAGTTTACGAACACTAAGGTATGGCAATCGAACCCAGCACTTTCACCCAGAAGACTGAGGTTCATGTGCAATGTTGGACAATTTTTGTTGTTGTTGGGCTCCATGAGTGTAAGATGTGATTATTTTTAGCAATATTTTATATATTTCTTGTTTTCAGTATAAGCATTAGTATTATACCCATGAGACAGGGCTACTATTATTGTGTTAGTGCTAGTTATTATTATTAATATTAATAACAATAAGATACTATGTGGCTGTCGTTGATGTGTTTAGGCACATGGACTTTCAGGAGACTCGGGTTGTCTTGTGTAGTGGTGGACATTCTTATTTGATTGCTAGTCATTATAGTTGTTGTTTAAATTTGTTATTTATGTATTAATTAATTAACACATTTCTTCCCTGAGCCTGGTTCTGCTGGAGGTTTCTTCCTGTTAAAAGAGAGTTTTTCCTTCCCACTGTCGCCAAAGTGCCTGCTCATAGGGGGTCATATGATTGTTGGGTTTTTCTTGGTATGTATTATTGTAGGGTCTACCTTACAATATAATGCACCTTGAGGTGACTGTTGTTGTGACTTGGCAGTGTATAAATAAAATTGAATTGAACTGAATTGAATTGTTTGGCAGACAACTAAATTTCTTGGTTGTGTTTAATGACCGGGGATTCTCCCTCGTTTGATCATTATTATTTCGTTTTGGTGGTTGTTTTAGATTCAAACTACAACAAAAAAACAAATACAATGTAAAACACAGCGACCTAATCGCTAGAGGTTAAAAAGATTGATTTTACCTCACACCACCACTTGCTCTCATCATCTTAAGAGGGTGCAGTCTTTTTAGTTGTTTCTGTGAGATGAACCTGGACCAGAAATTTCAACAAAAATACCCACTGTCTGCCTTTTTTAGCTTTTTCTTGGTGACATCACAAATATGTCCTTTTTAAAAAAAATCATTTTAGAGGTCATCAGAGAGTTCACTTGGTCTAATGACGCCTCAGAAACTCATTTTTCCTGACTATAAATCACTGGTAGTATTAAAGTCCTAATTAAAATAATTGACTACACCAAGTGTGATTGTATATTGGCAGCAGTTGCGCGTAGATAAAAAATCAGTAGCGGTTTATGTAATGTTTTAGGTTTTTGGCAAAGTCCTCCCGTGCCCACTTGACTCGAACTGAGAGGTATTTCCATTTGCAGGCGAATGCTGTGAACTCGAGCAGCTGCAGAGTGAAGCAGGATTTGCTCTCTGTCCTGGAGGTTCACCTTAAAGCAACATGAAGCGATTAGCTGCGGCAGCTCCGGCCAAGGTGGGTGCTGCACAGCGGGCATTTTGCATTTTAATCATGCCAGCCTGGTGACGGGAACTGCTGAAAAAGGACCAGTGGTGGTTCAGACGGATCGACGTGTGGCTAATTTAGGACTTTATCTGTTTCCTCTGCTGTCTTCCACTTGTAATACGGCGTCTAGGAAGCAGCCTTGACAACATTTCAATCAAATATTAGCGGCTACAAATTGCAAAATACAGATATCTGCCCTTTTATCGTCGCTCTCCGCGGCTGTCCCGGGAGATTAAACCTGCAACTTCTAAGATTAACTCGCTTTGTTTGAGGCAATCCCGCCTCTGAGGAAAAGCAGTAAACAAACGAGGTGGACTCAACTTTGCCTTCTCAGACGATTCTCGTCTAAGGCCGCTGCTGACCTGAGAGGGAAAGAGTGGGTGGGTAGAGCGGCCGTGAGGCCCCAGCGGGGGGCCGGCTTCCACCCAAGATGAGGACTGACACTGGGGTTCAGGGGTTAATTTGTGTAACAGGCGAATTTGCATACAAATGAAAAATGACAGAATTTTTCTGTTCTCCGCAACTTTCAATGTCATCCGCATCAAGCCGGCTCTATCTGCCGCCTCCCCCAATCCCCCCTTCACACCGTTTGAAGAATATTCATTACTTGTGAAGCTGGGGCACCTTGTTTGCTATTAATCTCCACCGCAGGTCAATGACTTAATTTGCTCAACTTTATCAGTGGTGCCATTCACTTTTTCTTTCTTCCGCCGCCCGTCCATTCCCTTTGTAGCTTTTTCTAAAGTGCTCTCATTGCTTCTCTTCATAGAGACCAGCTAAGCTTTTTAAAGCACAACAAAGGCACAGTAACTCTGGTCTCTGAAAGAGTTTTGAAGACATAAATGAATTACTTGAGAGGGAAATATACGCCGGCCCTCTACATCGCGCCTTCTTCTCTTCTCCCGCAACACCCCAACAACTTCAGGAGAGATTTCCTCTCAAATCCCCCCCCCCCCCCCCCTTCTCTCTTTCGCTCTCAGTCTTGATTGGATTGATTGTTTTTCTAATCCAGGGGAAATTACTTGCAAAAAGGGGTCACATAGTCATGGTGAAAATAGTGACAGAAGGCGTGAAGTGATGAGAGCTTTTCTGCTGAAAGACATAAAGACTGCACATACTGTAGGTTAATTTGACATACAGTACGTCTTGTCTCTACTTTTGCCGATTGAATGCCTTTACAGACAAAGCACAGCACTCTTTTTAAAACAATTTTACTGATAATTTTATGAAATGTCCTGTAGAAATGGACCAGAACTACATTAATTACCTTAAGATCCCTTTATGTTTTGATAGCTACTGTTTTGGATCTCTGTGCTTATTTCATTATATAAAGCTCTCACATTAAACTTAACCCCAATATTGGTTATTTGTGTCCATTAAGAGGCAGCACAATGTTAATTGTTACCATGCAAGTATTGTAACACGTGGATTAGAAGTCTTGGTCACCTAGAGTCTCAAAATCTTTCCTTTCACTCCATCAAAAATATCAATAAAGCACTTGGGATAGTGAAAATGTCTTTTAAATATAAAAAGAGAGCCTTAATTCCAAGCAGCTAAACCTCCGAAGCAAAACAAGGAAGATCCTAAATAAGTTCCGGCCTGTTTCAGTTGTTAATGCATTCCCCATTGACGTCCATGTTAACATTCTCAATATTAGGGCACAAATAAATGTGTTTACATGCCTAGAAGAAACTATTTAGCTCTTTGTAGCTAACATAACCTTTTATGACGTGTTGAAATAAGGTTTTGTTAAAACTGAGTGTTTTACATAGTTTGATGCAACGCCACATTCAGTGACTCGTGAAAATCGTTTTGCATCTGGGGTGTCACATGTTCAGACTCTGTGTTGAGCACATTTTGTTTTAACCATTTTTTGCTAGCCCAAGTAAGCATCCCAGTTAGTAAACCTTAAATTACAGACCACCTCCTGTCAAAAATGACAGCAACATGGCCGACTGTCCATACGTGAATCGCTAAAACTGTAGACCAGAAGCTTAAGGGGTAGTGTAACTTCCTTCTTTTATATACAGGCTATGGTTTGGCTTGATTAAATGATACTGAATGAATTTGACACAGTCAATTAAAGAAAAATGTCTTTAAAATGCAGTTTGCACTGGTTAGCACTGTTGCTCCTCTGTGTGGAGTCTGGATGGAACGTGAGCATGTCTGTCTCTATATATTAGCCCTGAAATGGACTGACGGTCGATCCAGGGTGTACCCACCTCATGTATAAACTCCAGCCCCTTTGCAACCCTGAGTCAGATCATTGCAAGAAATCTGTTTTTCTAACATTATATCCACCGTTTAATTCTCAAATATTATCTATTTGTTCCAGTAGCATCATCAAGAGTATGTGCCGAGGATGTTGAAGGGAACATGAATCAGTTAATCAGATTGAAGGAGAAGCCTGTTAAAGCTCCAGTGTGAGCTTGAAATAATCAAGCACATTCAAAGTATCTCAGAATGTTTTGCTTCCTCTTAAATAGTCTGAAATGATGGATCTGCACGCTCAGTTGTCCAGGATAAGTGGAACAAACAAATTAAAACTTGGGCGCTCCTTATGCATGCATGAAGTATCAGATAGATAATGCAGGATTAAATGTATGTGGTGGAGTATTGCAAGAGCATGATACAAGAGCGGAAAATCCATACATTTGTTTACCTCCCTATACGACGCAGATCTGGCAGAGCTTCAACATTTGTTTATTTTCAACAATATCTGAGAGCCTGTAAGTGAATCCCTACATATGAGACACATATTGTGCAACGCTGTGAGTAAAGGCTAAACATCCTGAAAGAGAAATTACTGTAACTTTGTTTTTCCTCTCTCGCTCTCTCCTTTTTTTCCTCCCTTTTTGGCTCCTGCAGGCATTTCTAGCTTCATTAAGAAGCTCCTCTCCTTCTTCCAGGAGAGGAAAGTTGAAGGGAAAGGCAAAAAAAAAAAAGTGCAAAAGAAAGTATAAAGAGTAAGGCAAGAAAGTAAGAGAAAAAAATGTCTTGTGAACCATTGTTTGGCTCTTTATGCAAAAACCTCCTTTGTGTTTCAAACTCTTGATCCCCCATAGGCAAAGGAGAGGGGTGTATTGATCTGTGCTGAAAGGAGACAGCTCTTTCATCACGCTTCCTTCTCACCTTAGACGGCTTTGAGGGGGCTCCTTCAGGATCGCAGCACCCTCGTCTGGCTACTGGCCAGAGATTAGGGCAGCGATAACCTACCCAACCCTAATAGGTAGCGAACTAAAGCAGAGGCTGTCTAATTAGCGCTGATCAAAGTGGAGGACTTTATCCCCAAAACAAACCTGTACATTTGAATGTGCTTAGGAGACTGGGAATGAAAAGGGTAGAGGAGGTGGAGGTGGAAAGATGAGGGAAGAAGTTAGAGGTTTTGAACTTCTTGGAGATGTGGTGCTTTTTTCCCCTCTTTTTTTTTATAATGATGATATGCGTGACCTCGCCTCTTGAACATTTCTTCTTTTCTACTTTATCTGCATGCAAATATGTAAGCACTGAGAGGGCTGTGAGAGCAGCACAGAGGTTACTCAAGAGTGGGAATGCTTGCCTCAGATTTCTACCTGCCTGCACAATTAAAACTGTGTGTGGTTTTCAGTGAAGATAGCAATCCTTTTTAATGCTTATATGACTGTATTTCTATGAATTTGTGGGGTCTTTTTTTTTGGTTCAGCACAACAGCATGTACAGAAACAATTGTATGCTATTCAACCCAGAGAACGCTTCGTCACAGTTAACTGTTCACTTGCAGTGATGATGATTTTGCTAGGAAGTGTCAGTGGATAATCACAATACTTGCAAGTTATTAGCTATATGTCTGGATCACATCAAAGTACAAAAATGTTTTAATTACTCTTGCTAATTTTGCCCTTTACAACAACTTTAGAGGAGGGGAACCTTTTTATACCAAAACTGGTTGTGTAAAGATGTGCATCCCAGATGTGCATCCCATCTAGTATCAAAATGACATCTACAAACACCAAGCTAGCTAGCTAGCAAATGCTAGCTTTAGCTGCTAACACTAACTCTAACCAGCTATATCATTTTGTTTAAATATAGTGATACATAGTTTTCAAAACTAATGGCTGACCATAAATCTGGCTAAGTCTATATTTTATATGGTGTACATGAATTTATCCTGTGAGATTAGCACTTCTAAAGTATACAAATATCGAGACTACAGACACCAAACATATATAGAACTGAATCTTGAGCCACTGCTCATTTCTATAAAATTTCTTCTAAGCAGCCAGACTTTTTTGTACTTTTTAAAACTAGTCTTGAGCAATGCTTCTCCAGGCTTTCTGAAGGTCTTTCAGAGGGTTTTTTATTTTATTTTCCTTTGTTTTTTGGGTTGGGGTTTTCTGTTTGTTTGTTTTTTAGACATTGAGTGCTTTTTCACTCACTTTCAGTCCGGTCCTTGCACGTCAACATTTTGAGAGGAACAGAATCATTCAAGCATAAAAAAACCACACCCAACTCAAGGGATGAACCAGCATTTTATCTACACATAACAGACAACCTAACATGAACCAATTTCAAATTCTGTCTTTAGGCACTCTGTTACTAGCAGCCTGTCACATAAACAAATAATTTACTCCAGTTTCTTTAGCTGAATCTCGGGAAGTGTCAAAGACAGTTTAACAGACATAAAATAGTATTTTTGCATCAACAAGGTGATTCTCAAAGAGCTATCGGTCAAAGATTTGGATATCTAAACATTTTGTGCATTGCATACTTAAACAAATTGAGGAAACTGGATAAGTGGAGGACAAAAGAAGAAGTGCCAAAAACTATTTATAGCAGATGAACAGCATCTAGAATGGTCTCAGTGGAAGGATGGCTGTCAAAAGGGAAACAGGGAGAAAAAGCTGAGGTAGCTGTTCTGTTTCACTCCCAAAAGCTAAACTGTTACCTCTCTGAAAATGAGCTTGACTACTTTTTCTCTCCGTCTTTCCATCACTGAATGGCCCACATAGGCTGATGTTTTTCAAAAATACTGGAGCCCACAAACTCTCAGCATTTTCAAAACAAGATTACATCGCAATAAGAAGTATGATTTCCAGAGGACTTGGTCACAACTAAAAAACAACAACTTTAAGTGTCTTTACCACAACCACCCAGAAGAATTTGTGTGACTCCTGTCATGTCGTGGCTCAAGAGTTGGGAGTTCGCCTTGTAATCAGAAGGTTGCCAGTTCGAGCCCCGGCTCAGACAGTCTCGGTCGTTGTGTCCTTGGTGGTGTCTGGGCCCTCTGACTACTGGTGGTGGTCAGAGGGGTCGGTGCCAGTGTCCGGCAGCCTCGCCTCTGTCAGTGCACCCCAGGGTGGCTGTGGCCACAATGTAGCTGCCATCACCAGTGTGTGATTGGGTGGATGACAGGTTGTGTAAAGCGCTTTGGGGTCCTTAGGGACTAAAGCGCTATACAAATACAGGCCATTTACCATATAGTTTCCAGTGTGAGGAACTCTCCTGCAGGGATGTTTTTGGCAAAAAATTATTCCTGAATTTTATGTTGCTGTTGGTTTTGGGTGCGGTCTAAAACATCCATCAAAATCCTCTCACCACATATGCTTCACATCATCTTCACACTGTAATCGAAGCACTCCCATTCATTAGTTTTTCCAATCGTTCATTTAGGTCTTACCTTCATTTTTTATTTTTTTTCCACTCATCTTTTGAAGGCAACATCTGTCCCGAAAATCAAAGTCTTTCCTAATGGCTTCTTTTGAGACCTGGTGGAGTTCTAACCACAATGAAGTCATAATGTCGGGGCTTCAAAAAGCCGAATCTGACGCCTGACTGACTGCACTCTGAGATAAGGATCACACTAAAGGTTTTCTGCGGCAAAACCTCATATGTGAAAGCAATTAGTGTGATTGCAAAGAGGAAGGAGAAAAGTGCAAATGTGTCACAGCTCAAGACATCAGAAGTGTCTCGCTTTTCATGGCGGAAACTCTTTAAGGAGACCAGACATGGAGGTATGAAGCTTATGATGGGTGTTGCAGACGGAGAGAAATATCGCTTCCAGCCACTTTCTGATGGGCTTAAATTTCTATCTCCTGTAATTTCGTAGCTCTCTAACTCAGATGCTGCGTCTTGTTCTTGGTGGCTTTCTCTTCTGCTAGAATTTGTTTCTTTCACCATTCATGAGATCATCAGATCTTCTCCAGTCGAGAATTCAGCGTTTCCTTCATTAGGTGGCGTTCCGAGGAGGGCAGAAGCCCAGTGCTGCTGATGAGGAGACCGCGGCAAATGTGCTGAACCTCATCCCATTTCCCGTCAGACATCCGCCAGACTGTTTGATGCAAATGTACAAATTGCCACGACTGTGAATGTATTTGAAATTTGATCACATTTCATACCCGTGCACTCAGCCTCTGCCCTGGGAACTTCACACAGCATCAAAAAAACATACGACGCCCTGAGTTTACTCCTAATGAATTCCTGATAAAAGAAAGTTTATTTTCCCATATTTATTTATTTATTTTTTTAAGTTTTGTATTAAATTTACACATTTCCAAGCATTCAAGGCCAGCAAGATATATGCGCCGTGTCCTAATCTAAATGGAGGGAGAAAATTTGGCAGTCCGGTTTTGCATATATTTTACCCAAAATATTAGATGCAAGTGTTTGGCCTCACAGCTCCTAAAAGTTCTGAAAGTAGATGAACACACAGAGTTTCCCTCCTGCTCTCATTTCTCTTCGAACTGCCTCTCTGCTCCTTATTTAAGATCCCCGTCTACCTGTGATCCTCGACATGTGTGAGCCCCCTGTCCTCTGGCATTAAGCATATGCTCCAAACATATGTTCCACACAACATATGCTCTGCTAAAGCTGCCGTTAGCTTCTGCTTTGTGCCAATATACAATCCTGGAATTTCTTAATGGAATTCTGCATCCAGGAAATATTCAGCACCTTTCTGAGAAATTTGCACTATCTGTGATTTAGGGTCGTATTAAAGAAAAATGAGGAATTTCACACCCCGTGAGGCAAAATAGCATCCAGGAAAGTCAAATGAGGTACATTATGTGTATGTCTGAGTGTGTGTGTGTAGCCAACACACAGGGTGGATTATTACCCATTGCCTCCGTGCATTAAGCTTCTCCTCATCCAATGCCAAAGGCCTGACCCAAATATGGCTGAAAGACAACGTGTGACCTGCTTAGCGTATTACTCCCGGCGGTGCTTGCTCCAGGCTGTGGTGGCGATGGTCCGGCGCATGTGTGGGGGGTGGGGTTGTGGTGGTGTACAGGGAAGGTGGGTGTAGGCATGATGGTGGTGGTGGGGGTTCAGTCTATTAGTGGGAGAAAGCACAGATGCCGGCAGATGGCTAGCATATTGTCCAGAGCTGACCCGAGCGCTGAATAATTTGTGGAAAGTTCAGTACTCTCAGGTCTGCAGACTGACTTCACCTCCAGTCTGCTGGAAACAGATGAGAAATTTGCAGAATTAGTGGTGAGATGAAACAAAACTGTAAGTAAGTAAATGTAAGTAAATGAGCAAAAAGAATAAGACTGGGCATTTCATTGTTGGATGTTTTTTAAGGAATAATGCTTTGTGAAAGGAGTTTAAACAGCAGACTTGCAGTGCTGGAGGTTCATATCCAGGTTTAATATTAATTTTTTGGGTTTATGAAACTGTCATTGTGTTTCTGCACATCGCTGGTCTCACTGATTTTAGTAATTTCATGCTGCTGGAGATATACCGGTCGCTCTTTATGTCGCTCCTGTTGAATAACAAGCTTGTAAAGGAATTTAAAAAAACAAAAAAATACCCTTCTTTTCTTATCACACCCTTTTTGTAATTAAGCATGGTTTTGAACTGGTTAATTTCCAGCACAGCTGAAGCAAAGTCTCCTTCTTTTGTTAAAGGAATCAAAGTTGAAGGTTATTTCAGTTTCCAAATGCAAAATTGCTGCTGTGATCAAGCGTAAAGCCATCAATTGATAAACAAGCACGCTCAGAGAGTTCAACTCCCCCTGAAGGGCAAGGGTCAAAGTAAAAATGTCGTTTTTATGTTGTTTTTATTACAATATGATAACGTCAGCCTGACATGGTGTCATTGCGATGTCATACAGCATCGTATTGAAAAAACGAAAGGTGTGTTGTACAGCTCTCATCATGCCCTTTCATATGATATGTTACTCAATATGGTTTCTTGATATTTCCTTTCAAGGTCAACTTTGAGCTTGGGTGCTAGCAGTGAAATTCAAAGCCAAATGCTTAACCAAGCTAGGTACTCACGTCCACCAAGGCCTAGTATGTTATTGTGAAGCTTAAAAAGATCCATAAAAAATTGAAGGTAATATAAAGTTTCTACTTATTTTTACGTCCGATGTGATCCTGAACAAATTTTCACCATTAATACAAATCTACATACAAACTCAATGGTGACCAAAAGTCATGATCCACCCCACATGAAAGTTCAAAGTTCAAACATACACATAAATACAGTATATAAGTATATAAACAAAACAAAACAGAGTTTGTAGTATTTTAATGAGCTTAAGAGTCAATATCTGGTGTGATCACCTTTATTCTCTAACACAGCCTGAACTCTCTTAGGCATTTCTCTAAGTAGTCTTTAGGAATAATTCTCTAGGAGCTCTGAAAGTTGTTTTGCCAAACCATATGCTGGGGATCATCCTCCCCTGTTGTCTTCAGTGGGCATCCACACCCTTTATTTTGCCTTCTTTTCTTTTCACACTGTATCGAACTGTTTATTTGGCCACTGTTAATATCCCCACTACCTCTCTGAATTGTCTTGATCGTGGAGAGTAAGGATGGCCTGTTTTACCTGCATTAAAGAGAGAATGCATATTATCTCCAGACCTTTTTACCAGCTGAGAAAATGATGTATTTCTGAATTAATTACACTGTTCACGAAACAGCTTTACACTGGGTCCATATACAGTGGTTTAAAGTGGCCTGTATCTTCTTAGCTATCAGTCCAATACACTGAGATCAGGATCTGTTATTCAAGAGAGACCTGTGTACAATCCAACACTAACACAAAGACTCATACGTGTTCATAAATTTTAAAATGCATGTGCAAGTCTGAATGCTGATACATAAATATAATGTTTTATTTATAGAACATGAGAAAAGAGAGAGAGGAGTTTAATTGTTGGTATCATGTTTAAATAGAAAAAGGGTGCAGAGGTAATTGAGCAGTTTTTGAAATAGCAAGTAAACCCCGTCTTCTAGTTCATTGATGCAGCGATGAGTTCACCTGAGATCAAACCGAATGCCTTGTGATACACAAAAAAGCCAAAATAACAAAGAAAAATGTCAATGTAAACAAATACATGGATATAACTGCAAATAATAAACCACGGGAGCAGAACAGCTCCCCAGTAATACTGACTGCCTCAGTATTGCTTCTTAAAACAACCTCCACTGCTTAAAAAAAATTGATGAAACAAGTCGATTTTTATTGGAAACATACTGAAATTTTCTTCCAGTGTCAGTTATTTTTCTCGGTTTACTATAAAAAGGTTTCAGAACTTATTGATAGACAGAAATGGGCGAATAAGAGCAGAACTGCAGTTATGAGAGCTTTCATCTAGGAGCAGTAATGCGGCGCTTGCTGCAGAGGTACAAGCTTATGAGGTGTACATTAAATCCACCCCTAATGGCCGCGAAACAGCAGCTCTGAAGCGCTCGGTGATTACAGATATGTGTTTCTAAAAACATGCAGGCCTTCTTATGAAAATCTGAATTGTTTCCATGATTCTGCAGCACAAGTCGATTACAGTATGACTCTGTACCTTTGTGTCACCCCTGAGTGTCTGAACCCGGGCTGTTTGTGAAACTACCCTCCGTCCTGCGCTCCACCCCGTCCCTCCCCGATCCACAAACACGCACATGGATGCAAATGTGTCTTTTGGCTATGAAAAAGCTGTCTGTACTCATTTGTAGACTCGGGCCGGGGGATAAATCAGATCACGGTGATGGCGTCTGCCTCGCTCGCTCCCCCCTCCCTTTTCATCCACCCTCCCCGACTCATGGCTGCTGGCCTAGCCGGGGCTCAGGTAGCGCTGGAGGGGGCCTCGTTCAGTCAGCAGGCTGCAGATGCTGCTCTCAATCGGGCTCTGTGTCCCCCAAACGTCCCCAGCGCCAGAAGACCAAACACATTACAGTCGGAGTGACATTAAAACCAACAGAGAGGAATATAAACCCCTGAACTCACCATGCAGCCAGTCACATGACTCCATTGCTGGAAATATGAGTAAATACGGCTCTATTATTTCTTCGCCCGGCAGCAGACGCTGAGAAATGTATTGTTTGCGTTGCTGTAATACGGATCCGGACCCCATTGATGTCTCGTCGGCGGAATTTATTCATCGGCGCACAATTGATATGGATCGCGAGTCGACCTGCAACAGTCTGCAGACATTAATGTAAACAAGGTTGATGTCTGCCGAGGCGCAGTTATCAGCGGGTTCAAAGCGGCACACCGCGGCTACAATAACACACAAAACAAGCCCGTGGCCCGACGGCGGATGAATATACATCAACTCATAGCGGCACTCCCCTTTTGAAAGGCCAGAATTCATTTCATGCTAATGATAATGACAATAATTCACAATGGACACGAGAGAAGGCCTCGCAAAACAACTGTGTTCCTCTCTTAATATGATCAGTCGTGATGATTTTCTCCACGATAATGATTCATCAAACGATTCGGCGGCGGTCACAAAAGGGTTCGAGTCATTAATAAAAGAACAGAGTCAAAGCACCTTGGGGATCTTTTTTTTTTTTTCCTCGCTCACTCCCCCCGCACTTCTCCCTCTGCCGGCGTTCGGACCTACTTATCATTAAAGCAACTTAAAAGTGACTGCTACATCTGAATGAAATCTCATTGTTGGATTTCAAGATGTGAATAAAATTCCATTTCAAATTAGGCTCCATTAGCATCACTGAGAGTCGCGAGATTCGGGTGACCTTTTCGGTTCCTTCGAAGTTTCTCTCTCCCCTCGCTCGCAGAGGTGACGGGAAGGTCTGCTCTCTCTTTTTGTTTTTTTTTTCATTCTTCCATCATTTGGATTCAGGGCAGAGATGAAACTCAAAGTAGAGATTTGACTCCTAAAAGGTGACACCGGCTTTTGTGTTTGTTCTGTCCTATCCTTGTTTTCCTAACTTCCTTCTCTCTTTTCTTGAAATTGGGTCCTTAGTTAAATCACATTGTGTCTGTGCTTAAAACGAGTATACCAGAGAGTTTGGTAGCCTTTCAAAAGCAAACATGGGAAGGGCCTCTCTGTGGCAAATGCTTCCACAACTTTATAAAAATGTTAGCATAAAATTGCAAAGAATTTGGGGATTTCATCATTTCCTAATAACATAACAACATAATGTCATTAGATATGTTATTAGATCTAGAGAATTTGGAGAAAACCAGACTGTAAACCAATACAGAATGGCCGTGACATCCAGGTCCCGCACTGGCAGCAAGCACTGCAGTGAAAATCACTAAACTGTTCTCAAAAGCCTTGTTGGTGAACACTGTTCACTGCTGTATCCAGAGATGTTGTGAAGATACAAAAAATGTTTTCCATGAACCTGGCCTCATTCACACAGGCCAAGAGATTTTTCAGTAACTGCTGGTTACTAGGGAAAATTGGACATTCCCTTAGCAGTTGCCTAGTAGTTGCTGTAGGTTGCTTGCTGTTGCTAGGCGAATTTGGTTGCTAAGAGGTTTACCCTGCCGCATCATAAACCGTGTGATTGCTTTGTTCACTAGCAGATTGCTGCATTCACATGTACTTTGCCTGGAAAACATGGACTTGTCTGCAAGCCTTTCACCAAGAGGTAATCAAACTGTTAAAAGTGGAACACAAAAAGAAAAAGAAAACTTCTGCTTTTCACTACAGCTCAGAGAGTAAATGGTCAGTCTGCGCAGACAAGTCGATGTCTCCTGTGCAAACTATGGACAACTGCTTAAATCTGCTCGCATCCAAAGCAATCTCAAGGACTGATTTCACAAACAAGATATAGTCCAGCAACCTCCTTTGGCCAGATTTCAACTGGCTAGCAACCTCCAGCAACCACTCACTTGCTGGTTTCCCAACTGGTCTCTGTGACTGTGTGACTGAGGCCTGAGATGAAACGAAGAGAAATACAAACTATTCTGTGGTCTGATTGATCAAAATGTTAAATTCTTTCAAGAAATAATGTAAACCATGTCCTCCAGGATCTAGATTGGTATCAGCACCAATGGCTGATACTACGGGTAATGTGCTTATCTGTCAAGGCACAAATAATGCTGCCATTTAGGTGCGGGTGTCTCCTGAGAAGGACTTGCTTATTTCATCCAGACAATTCCCTCTTTCTGCATATATCCCTGTAGCATGTCTCTATGATAAAAGAGACAAAGTTTTAGAGTGCCATGTCTTTTGTCCTGTCTTTCTTCTCTCACCCCAATACTGTAGGTCCAGCTGAACCAGGCTCACCCCTCCCTGAGCCTGGTTCTTCCTGTTAAAACTGAGTTTTTGCTTCCAGCTGTCGCCAAAGTGCTTGCTCATGGGGGGCGAGGGGGGGGGGGGGGGGGGGTGTCATATGATTGTTGAGTTTGTCTCTGTATGTATTACTGTAGGGCCTTGAGGCGACTGTTGTTGTGACTTGGCACAGTTTAAATAGAGTTGAATTGAACTGAATTAAACTGGCCTGTGTGCAGTCTTTCATCCATTTAAGACTTTCATGTTTATGCGTTAGGAAATGAAAAACATGTCAAGCCCTGACCCCTGAGAAGACGGTGTTGCTAAAAGAACAGCTGAAAAGCTCCAGTTCCAAAACAATGTTGTCATTATCAAATTAATAACGAGCACCTGTTTAAACAAGAACTCTGTAAAAGGTTGTCTTGTTTGTACAATTGCTTTTAAAAATGTATGTATATATGATACGTTTGGAAATGTGTTTGACTGTAGGACATTTGAATGAGCCTCCCCCATCTACAGCTAATGGTAAGTTCACCTTATTTTTTTTCTCAGTTTGGAAAACCCAACTCGAAAAGCGTTTAACAGGAAATCTGTGACGCTAGCATGTCTGAGAGTTATATCTGCTAGTTTTTAAAAACAGGCCTATTTGGCATAAAACAGATCCTAACCGTAACAAGCAGCTGGTCCTCTTGTAGATGCTAGGAGATCTGCATTTCGCTTAAAATATAAACAAAGGTGAGTATGTGAAGATTATTGAACCAGAAGATTTAGTTGTTGCTGCTTCATTGACAGGAACAGACTGAACTAATGGACTTAAGTGGAAATGCACTGACTAAACTTGGAGGGAAAAACTAAATTTGAGGAGAGAAAAATGAGAAAAGGGAAAAGAGGAAACAGAAGGAAAAGAGACGGAAGTGGGGACTGACAGATAAAGAACTGCAGCGGTTCAAAGGTCAGACCAATAAACAAACAACGCATCGATTTCCTGCCGCTCTCTACCATTCCTGGGGAAACCCCTTTGCCTCCACCATCTGGTTACTCTCATCTCCACTTATGTTAAAGAGGGAAAGCCCATCCTCCCCCCTCCTCCAACTCTCCTCGACTCCCTCCTCCCTAGTTAATAGCATCCCTTGGACATCTCCTGGGGATGGTGCATCAGAGGTGAACCACTACCAGAGATTGGTAATCATTTTATTAGAGGAAGTAGGAGCCATGCTTCTACTCGGAGAGCAGGATAAATGGTGGAGCCTGTGGATCCGATGCTCTCAGGCTGTTTATATGATGGACATAAACAGCAAAGCAAAGCACTGATCTCTTTTTACATCACCCTGCATCCTTTAACGGCCCTACAGAATTATTATTTGCACTTATAAAAGGAGAAACTCACTTTAAAATGCTGCTGTAAAACGCCTTCTTGTGATTTATGGCCCTGTTTGAGATTATCTGTGAATAACGGATCAGACGTGGGCAATATGATGTCATGGTCAAATGTGTTAACCCTGACATACTGATCGGGTTAAATTTAACCCATTTTGACATACATAATTGGAATCTGCATAGATTTTTATATTCTTGTCTCCAATTACATCCAAGCTGGTCGCAGTAGATGGCTGCCCTTACCTGAGCCTGGTTCTGCTGGAGGTTGCTTCCTGTTTAAGGGAGCACTTCCTTCCCATAGTCACGGTCGGAGTGCTGCTCAGAGGGGCTGGGCTGATTGTAAGGCCTTTACCGAAATTACTGTTTTTGTTCATTACTGTTGTGAACTGGTGAGGTACAAATTGCATCAACCTGAACTGAATTTCTATCTTGCTCAACTATATTTGTAATGTGAAGCTACAAACAAGCAGCCATGTTTCAGTTAGAAAGCCAGAGACAGAAAGTCCATATTAGGTGAAAACACTGAAACAGTTGTAGGAAACAACGTGTCAGCCAAGTATCACAGTCAATATCACAACAAGCCAACCGTCATGTGTGACTTCACCGTTTCAAAGCAGTTCTTGATACAAACGCGCATTTTGGTTCCTAAAACTAATCAGAGATTAAAACTCCTTTGGGAAATTTCTATAGCTCAACTTATCGGGGGTCTTTCTGTCTTAAAAGAGAATTATTGATAGCTACATGACGCAAGCCAGTATAAAAGAATAGGCCACAAATGTAGGCTTGTCACGGTCTCAATGCCTGCGTTATGAAACTAAGATGTTTTGCATTTATAAGTTGTAGACGTCCCTGTGTTTACTGATGTAATGATGGAGTTTGATGTTGCACTCACATACAATATTCCCCAAGTATTTGGATCTGCAGAGTTCGACGGGCGAATGTTTATCTTCTTTCAACTCTGGAAAACAAAATCGACAACCTCAGTGTGGTCTGCGAGAGCCTGCAGCTTGGGGTCTGAAGTGAATGTATTAAAAAATAATTAAATAAATAAATAAATCCCCCGGGTGTCAATAAATTTATATATTTCCGTACATTATTCATGCTGATGGTCGTCCCTTTCAAAGCAGAGGTAAAGTTTTATGGTGCATATCAATGATGCTGGATAAGTTCTTGATGTCGATACTGTTCAGAAGCATTACGAAAAATACTCGAACAAGCACAGGATCAGGGATCATGTGTGGGGATCGATCGATCGCGCTTTGTTCGGGGCCAAAACCTACAATAAAGCATAACTTTGCTTCATTCATTGAAGTGTTGCATACAAACAACATGTTGTGGCAGGAAATCTCTAATTCAAACTCTGCTTCTTCATTCCTAATTATTCATATTACTGTGTAAATGCCGTCATAATGTGGAGTGATGACTAAGTTATTCTTCCATTGTTTGTGTTTTTGTATGCTTTATTCTTTAAGTTTTAAGCATGCTGCACCGTTATTATACTACTATTTTCTACTATTTTTCAGCATTTATGTGTTTTTCTATTATTTAATGTTTTTTAATAACCTGCCAGAGACTACAGAGCCGGCCAGGCAAGGGAAATGTAAGTGAAATAATTACATCTTGTGTCTTTTCCTATTGATAAAGAACACCTTCATTAATACTACTACAAATGAATAATTAATGATAATAAATTAATGAAAAGACAGATTATTTTGTTTATTTTTTCACTATGTACTATATTCATTTATGTTTTTTTTTTTCAGTGGATTCACAGAAAAAAAAGCCATTTTTTGTTTGAACGAACAAAAAGGTTGTATTTTAAAATCACGGGACAGTCTCGGCAATGAACTACCACAACTTTTTTCAGTAGTTTTACACATTTATCACATAGTTTCACTGGTCCGACCCACTTAGGATCAAAGTATTATCAATGTGCACTAAAAAAACATGGGTCAATCCACAGGCCTGTAACCCTGACGATATTCATAGTATGAAGGTCAAATTTTACATGGATTCATTAGATCTTCGTTCTGTATCTCACCCTATCGTGAGCATCCGCCTTTGTTACACCAACCCTCCGCGTGTCCTTCTTCACTACATCCACAAACCTCCTTGTTTGCCTGGTATAGCTACTATCCCTCCTCTGTGCATGTCCATCTTAGCTTTGCTTCTCTAACTTTGATTTCTGAACTTTTCCTGAGATTTGACTGATTTTATATAGAGTGACACATATCTTAAACTATTTGCTACTATGGTTTTCCAGCAACTGTTTTCAGATCTTCTGCAGCTGCCTGCTAGTTTAGCCACTAGCATAGAATTATAATTTTGCCATTAGCCTAGTCTTTGGCACAGTTTATGCCATATTTTAGGCCTATGGCATTGGCTTCTTGTTAGCTCTTTATGCACGAGTAAAGCCATTTGACTTCAAAACACAGCTCAACTAGCTGATTCTGTGCTTGGCAGAAGGACGTAGCTTTCAGATCTGAAAATAAAAGTCAGCGTGCAAGTGTCTTAAATGTGTATCCACTTTACTAGCCAGCAGGGGGCAAGTCCTCAGTTTTCAAAAAGACTTCTGGTTGTGTAAAAGTCTGTGGGAAAATGACTTCTGGTCCTCTTTTCTATAATGTCAGTAAAAACTTTCCAGATGACTTTATTTCCTCATTTGCTAGTTTCACATTGGATAAAACATTTTAAACCCTTTGGTATTTCATGGTGATTCTAAAAGTCAGAAAGGACAGTTATCTAGGAAATGGTTATCAAGCATGTGGTTTCACAGCCAGACCCACCCTTTGCTTATCACATCTGGTTTGAAAACGCCAGGATTGTGAAAATGAAAATGCTTGGCTCAAGGCTTCATAACTGGCCTAGGCTAACCAATGAGCGATGTCATGGTGGGTATGTCCCCTTTTTATACGATCTATAGGAAACTTGTGACATGCAGGCAGTTCGGTGGACGGGACATAGCTGTGGACTGCGGAGAGGTGGCTCCATCAGCACCTAATTTGCTAAAAATCAGTTCAATCAGGAAAATAATCCAAACTCTTTTGAGCCAGAAAAAGTGCTAAGGTCCAATCTTGAAGTTCAGAGAGTGGTTACTTGGATTTATGTGAACTCTTTTGGCTCTTTTGACTGACATGACAAGAAACTGGCATGGTTGCTTAAGAGAAAGTGGGTTCCCAAAACCCTTAAAGTCCTGCGCTTCATCACAGAATAGCCGCCTGAATACTGTGAACTTCACAGATTAATGATACCCAAAACTAATGCAATCTTGTCTTTTTTTTTCTCTTCTCAGGGGACCGGTGGCAGGAAATAAGCTCACACCTTCGTTTTTCTCTTTAATTTCCAATGATAAAGTGCTGAGCTTTCTCCCCTTCTTGTATTTTCATCCTATAGCCTGTCCTGCACTACAAAAGTGAAGAAATGGAAAAAGCCTCTTTTTTCCCTGTGTTTTTAATCCCTTTGCACCCTAATTGGCCTCTCTTTACTGTGAAGTGAGTTCAATCTGCAAGCAGATAAAACAAGTGTTGGGTGAGGGCGCAGGCACCGTGGCACTGTGTTCTCATGCATGAAGTGAGTGGTTTTGAACTAATATCCAAGCCTCTGCAATTAAAAGGCTCCAGAGTCGTTAAAGTAACTTCTCTTTTTTCTGCCTTTTTTACTCTCCTCTGGAATAGCACTTCACCTATTCTCTGCTGGAGATAAGACGACTGATAGCCGGTCTCAGATCTGCGCACCCTTGTCCGTGTGAATGCAGATTGGACTGATTACAGCTGTGGATTCGAGCGTGTCGGGTCATCCGCAGCCCAAACTGGGTCTTTCATCACATCAGCGAGTCAGGTATTGAGTGGTGAAGCAGTCCATGGTGTGTGTGACCCTTTCAAGAGGCGAAGAATGGCGCCGGGACCGCTTGTGCCGGGTGATTTCTTTACAAGGCTTCGGCCAACCCATCGAAACACAATGCCGCTGTTGTGTAGGTACCAGGATTAACAACGAGTGGTATTGATCTGCCGTTTCTTTCTTCCTCTTTGTCCATATGAGAGGCCGGTCAATATCTGCAAGGTTTGATTTCTTTGTGGCTCTCGCTCAACTGATGCTCTAATGTTATCACAATGAATGCAGGGAGCATTTGATAGTGGCATAGCTCTGAGGGTGGAGTTCCAAAGCAAGAAGAAACACAAATAAGGATTATAGTCATTATAGCCAGCAGTTTGGAAGTATTGGCATTTCCTTAAATATTAGGTCTCCTTTAATGAGTGTCATCCACCTCTGTAACAATGGGGGTTCACCGCTGAGCAAAAAGGAAGAAAAATATGGCTTTTGTACATGAATTCTTTATTTAAGGTATTTATACCTCATTTATGATGCTTGAAAGCAAAGTTTCCCAACATTTAGTGGGCGCTCGCTCTATTTTAGCCCCCAGCAATTAAGTGCAGTAATATAAATATCCTTCAAATTATGGGTGGTGGGATATGTGAGAAATAGAATTTAGAGTCAGCTACTGGTGACTGATTTTTGTTTTAAACCAGATTTTAAACAAAATGCTGAAAACACTAGCAGGATAACTTTGAAGATAGAGTTCCTGATGCAACAGTCACATTAAGGAAAACAGATGTCGTGGATCACGGACTCTGTGCAATGAACTTGTGATCTCGCTGCCTCTGGAATGGATGTTTTGAAGGTAGAGATCAGGTCTGCGACCATTTGCATTCAACTGCTGTCTTCGAATTGACTTTGGAACACCGAGACAATGATAAAATAGCAATAAATAAGATATTCTTATAGTCTGAATACACAGAAATTCTTTAACAAACAGCGAGATAGTTGCTGCAGGACAGTGATTTGACATAGGCACTGAGCAACCTTGCGTTCATATGGGAATCTAACCAGAATGCAACCAGTTGGCAACCAGCTGAATCAAAGACCCTCAATCAAAATGACGCGTTGGGTTGTGCTCATCACTTTAGACTGACTCAGACTGATTACACCTTGTTGGCAATCTCTGTATGTATTTTAAATTAGGCAACAAATGTTTGCAAATGTTCTCCAGTCTGTCTAACCAGTGACTGAGACATGCTGCATTTGTTTGAAGACAGATTGCCTCCAACGAGGTGACCCTTGCAACCGCACTGTGACTGAACGTGATGGCCCAGAGATGGAGTGTACTGTACCCTTCACCTCAACACATTTTAGGGTAGTTTAATTAACTCAGAAATCTATTGGGCACCTAAATGTAGAGTTCTTTGTAGCACTTGTTCTACAGTACCTAACATCGTTTTTGGTAGCCCCTCTGATACCCCCAATGTGTATTGAGATACCTTGGCCCAGTATTCTAAGGAGCTTAGAAAGAAAAGCGTCTGGACTTCTTTAAGTTGCTTGAAGACGTTTCACCTCTCATCCGAGAAGCTTCTTCAGTTCTAGGGTCAAATGGTGGAGAGTCACAGATGTGGGAGTTTCCCCCAAGAGGGACAAAAGGACCCCCTAATGATCCCCTACCTAATCACATGAGCCAAGGTGTGAAAACGGGTGTGGGTCACAATCAGCCAAGGTTTCAGGTGAGCTCATTGTGAAACCTAGCCCCACCCTATCATTTGATTTCCTAAGGTCAATAGGCCCAGGATGTGAGTGGGCATTAAGGCGTCTGGGAAGGGATCTCAAAACTGGATTATAGATGGCAGACAGTTGGTGTCGTAAACCACCGCCTTTGTTGAAAGATGGTCGCTCGGAGTGAAGATAAATGACTTCTTTTACTGCTCTTTCAAACCATCTGTCCTCTCTGTCCAATGTTCACATTTTGGACAGAGAGGACAGATGGTTTGAAAGAGGAGTAAAAGAGTAAAAGAGAAAGCCTCGAGATGAGCTTTTCCACCTTTGGTATTTTAAAACTGAATGTCACAACCAAGTGGTTGATCTGATTGTCAACACTCAAGCGGATAGATTTTGATAGGACCAGAAATCTTTTGGCAACAACAGTTATCACTCTGTAGTGTGCATTAAAAAGGTTCTAAGTTTTAGGCTTTTCTGAATTGGCTTCACTCTTCAGCCCCATATGCTACATCTGTCTTTTATATTGCCTACATTTACCACAAAAATACCCCATTTAAGCTAATACTGTAGTATCAAGAAAAGCTGATAAAACCCAAGAAGGGAAATCCAAGTTCTAGCATTTATCTACATATTCTGTCAGCCAGATTTTCCCACGGAAAAAAACAAGAAAAAAACCCACTGAACTAAATTGCTTGACACAAGTTTTTCCAAATCTAGGAAAATTTCATTTAGTTTAATTTTCACTTGCCTCCATTGTCTGTGGACAATCTGTTCATGCCGAAGAATTTTTGAAATTGTATTTACTACATACCGAGAATGGTGCATTTCTGGGTAGCTGCTTTTAATCCATACTCTGTGCTCCAGTGAGCAAACTACTGTACATACTCTGTGTTTATTCTTAACAAAACCCCACGTAAAGACACAGTTTTTACCTTTAAGACCCAGGAAAGTCAAACTCTGAGATAAAACTGAGACATCTTAGAAATACATGCAATGAACTGCACCATTCGATCAGTGTAGAAAACTCAAAACAATGAGATTTTAATATGAACAAGTTGAATAAAAGCCCAGAGATACTAAATCCACTCAAAACATTATCAGGAAAATACATGATTCACATTAAAGTGAGATTTTGGCTCTTTAGTACGTGCCAGATTAACTGCAGGGCACACATAATACTTCTTTAAAGCCTATTTGTTGCTTTCATGTCCGTTTAAAGTCGAATTTTGAACTGGGAATATCTAACAGAAAGTCAAGATCCAGATTGTTTTGCCCCGTCTTTGCCAGAAATTTTGGCAGAGCCTCTCCGGCGCCGTGATATCCGTGCTCGTTTATTCATTTGTTTGTCTGTTTACGTTATATGTTTGCTTATTTATCCGTGTCTTTATTTTTTAATGAGTTGAAAATCCACCAGAGAATCTGAGGCGATGAAACTTTAAAACGTGTACAGTAGAAGTGAGGGGGAAAAATATTTACATTGAAGCCGGCCACAATCTCAGAAGATCCTCAAATGTAGGTTAGAACTGCAAAGTTAATATGCAAATGTCCTTATCTGCTGGGATTCACAAACAACCATCATCCTGATTGATTTAATAAACTGCTTTTATCTTTCAAAGTGTTAATTAGGAGAGATGGGCCTCGCTTTGAATCTCAGCTTTCTGAGAGCTTTCAGACAAAGAGAAACTTTCTGTCCCTTAACATCACTGAACTCTCAGCTTCTTCAGCGTTTTGCAGCTTGTTGTTGTTTCTGAGGCACAAAGCTCTCCTCACGCAGTAAAAATACAGAGTAGTTTGATAAGGTTACAGCAGTTTAGTGAAGCCTCGTGCGACACATACCCAAGCTGTGACTGACTGCGTGTTGTATTTCTCAAACACACCACACTGATCATCAGATTTCTGCCCTAAAAACAGGGAAAATGATGAAATCCAAAACAAAATACAGTAAAGATCATACAATGTCATAGAGAGATCCCTCCATGTTGGGAGATTTTCATGTTTTATTTATGTACTGGGCACTAATAAAATGCTGGAGGGGCTGAGAATGGCAGTTGTCGTTGTTTAGGAGGTTGTCTGAAAAAAAAAAAATCACACTGCATCTTAATATCCAAGCTGCCACTAGTGACCAATCAGGGTTCACAGAGTAGGGTTAACTTTGGCTAAACCTTTAGAAACTAGAACATGTTACTAGTGCTGCGCAATACTACAAAGTTTGACATCAATCCGATAGCAAGTAAACATAAGGCCAGTACTGCCGACACCAATACTGACACCTCTGAGCACTAAATCGCTGGGATTTTTACTTTAGTTAACAGAACAAATCACACATTTCACCTTTTCTTATGCACTTTGAAACTGCTGTTTGTGGAGACCTGCAAATGTGCCGGTCTCTGAAACGCTTTGGCTCAGCGTCTCTTTAAGGTTAAGGTTTCATTTCCAAAATAATAATTTCTTTATTACTATTGATACTATCACGCTAGTATCGATACCGCTACTGTTATCATTATTGTTGATATTTGGATCTATCGATCAACAACTAGATGTTACTTTTTAGATGAAGTGTCATTTTGACATCATATTTTCTGGTTTTTCATTTCACATAAACCAAACCAAACTGATTGATGCTAAGAGCTTTAACAAAAACGACAGCCGCAAACACAGAGGATGTTTTTACTCTCAAGGGGCATTAGAGCATCACTTAGAGAGTGAAATGTACTCATTTTTCTTAGGTCGGTCATCAGGGGTAGGTTTTGTAGTTAAGGTTTGTTAAATGTCAGTATTTTCAGATTGAAAACACAGGTGAAAATATAGAGTTTAACTTTCTTCGATTGTGTTATTACATAACGATCCTCCTGGATTATGTGTTTAATTGCCCGTTTATTAAAATGAGTCCAACACCCCTGAAGTAAAGTGAAAGTAGCAATTGAACCTGACACATGAACCTGTTATCACTATTTACACTCTTTTCTCCTCACAGGACACAAATTTCCATGACGCACTCACTGACGCATCCTCCTGTTTCGAACACGGGTTGGGTTTTTTTAGGTTTGACTGTTGCCAGATTTGCCGTACAGGTGGAGAGGTGGTCGGAGTTATCGGAGCCAGCAAAAAATGACGCAGGTGCAGCAGTTTGGCTTCAACCTGCAGGCAGCGGCCAGTTTTATTTGTACATGCGTGTGTGTGTGTGTGTGTGGCTTTTCTCTCTGCCAACCTGCGGGGCACGGGAGTTCACATTGAGAAGCGACATACTGGCGAGCTGCATGCCAGTGACCAGAAAAACAAGAGGAGGAGGGAAAAAAATGGGATTCCCCTCCAGTCACGGGAACCAAGACATGAAGGACCGAAGCTGCCAAGATCCCTGAAACCAAAAAAAACCCCTCTGACCAGACATGTCTAAAAAGCTGAAAGCATCCTGTCTGGCTCGTGCACGTGTCTCACGGTATCACAGACTTTTGATGTCATCCAGTCGGACACTTTGAGGGAATATTTTTCCCCCTGCCTTCCCAAAACAATCTGAATAAATTTTCAGCTGCATATTTTAACTTTCAGTCTATCTTTGATGTCTTATTTGTGTGATTATGTCTCCCTGAATGCAAAAAAAAAAGAAAAAAAATCTCAATGTGCACCGACCGTCAACCACTCGTGGCACATCTTCCCTGTGCGCGGTTGGGACTTATTTTAATTTATTTTTTTTTTGGAGGGGATCAAAGCGAACTCCCCTCATGCTTCGCTCCGAGTAAACACCAAATGCACGAGACAAGGAAACTTGTCGAAGGGCGTCCTGTTGGATCCGGGTCTCTCGTGATGAGCATCTCGACAGTAAACGGCTCAATTTTTTTTTTTTCATAAACGTGGCGTGGGCGGCCATCTTAACCTGAGCAATTAAAGCCGAAACAAATCGCCGAGCCTGCAGAAAGCCGGTGACAGCGACCGCGCCACCTCTAATTATTGACTGGCCCCTGGCTTGGCGGGGGAAAAAAGCCTCTTCATTATTCTTCTTCCTGTGGTAATTTGTATTTGCCTGACATTCATCATATATTGTTGGTAACCTTTAATTCATCTGCTGTTAGCACTTTTGTCTGCTGAAGTAAGGCTCGGGGTGGGCACGCAGGCCGTCCCTGAGAAAATGGAATAACTGTAAATTGGCAGAGTGGAAGCAGCTCAAACTTTACAAATATCAGCTGCCATACCGACCAGCTTGATTACTCTTTCCATTTTTAGTCACCCAACTTCTGTAGTTAAGAGCCAAGTTATGGAGGAAATATTGGTTTGTGTAAGTAAGTGTGGTGGGAAACAAATTAAGTGTGAGCTAGATCAGCATGCCTTATATCTTTGCTTCCTTCAACACTGTTAATTCTTTCTTTATATTTTCTATTGTATGGCCTCTTTTTGATTTAGTTTTTCCTTCTTTCTCTCTCTGGCTCTTTACCACAGCATGTCTTTGTCCTGTCTTCCTCCTTTCACCTCCAACTGGTCACAGCAGATGGCTGCCCCTACCTGAGCCTGGTTCTGCCTGAGGTTTCTTCCTGTTAAAAGGGAGTTTTTCCTTCCCACTTTTGCCAAATGCTTGCTCAAAGAGGCCAGTTGGATTATTGGGGTTTCTCTTTTGTAATGTCGGGTCTTTACATTGTTTTCATTTGGCGCTTAGCCTCAGCCACCTAGGTTTGGAGACTGGTTGGTGATAGGGCTGCCACAAACTATTGTTTTGATAGTCGACTAGTCACCGATTATTTTTGCGATTAGTCGACTAATCAGATCATGCATCAATTGGACGTAAAACGTACAGCTTAGTGCACCAGCAGCACCTGCTCTTATATAACTATCATTAGCTTACAGCTTTAAGTGTGTAAGGTATGTGCTAACTAAAAATAAAGACAAGATGATAGTTTATTAAATTTTAATGAAATTTGCAGATTGTTTAGGTGAAGTTTAATAAACTCAGCCGTCTGCTCCTTGCTATCTAAAATATAACAGGACACCGGAGTAAATTCTCGAGCATCTCACACTTCTGATAATCAGTTGTCTGCTTGACGTTTATTCAGCTGTGTAAAAACTATAACTTTGACCTCAGCCAAACCGATTCACTCAGGAACAAATAAAATACTGAAAAAAGCCAAACAATAACATTTTTAAGTTATCTAAGTGACTCATTTATCATGTTTAACCTGAGTAGCGAAAGACGGCGGTGGGTTTGAAAACAATTTGCCGGGTGTCCGGTGTTCTCACGGGCTCTAGTGAGCTTTTAACCCTGGTTAGCTATCGAGCTGGTGGGTAACAGACGTCTCCGAAAACATCGGAGAGGTTTTGAAAATATGTGGTGTCTTGGTCAAAGGAGCTTGCAAAGAAAAGCGTCTGGACTTCTTTAAGTTGCTTGAAGACGTTTCACCTCTCATCCGAGAAGCTTCTTCAGTTCTAAGGTCAAATGGTGGAGAGTCCCAGATATAAACCTAGGTTAATGGTAACCAAATGCTAACCAAATGGTAGAGAAAGTTGAAAAAGTGTGACAAACTGGAAATGCAGTGTGCCTTACTTTGAAGGTGAATTCTCAGTGAAAATAATTTGCGGGGGACATGTTATAATGTTTTTTTTCACTGGTTTTTCTCTTTCAATTCCTTTCAATTCTTATTCTGCGTTGTTTGTACTCTTTCCCATTTTCTTTCTTTCATTCAAAGCATTCTTCTCCACCTCTTTTGTCACTTGTCTATTTATTTGCTCTTTAATTCAGTCCAGTGTTTAATTTTTTCTTCTTCCATCTTTTTTACAGCCCGTTTCTATTTCATTTCTTTCTTCTTAAAATGTTTAAATTTTCATTTCCTTAGTTCTCATCCTCTTTTATCCATTCTTTCATTTTATTTCCTTCTTTTATTGTCTTAATCTTTGTGTATTTCTTCAGATTTCCACTTTTTCTTTTGTATTTCTTTCTTTCTCCACTTTCTTTGTTTAGATAACTTTGGTCCACAGCTCCTCTGCTCTGATTTACTCCCGTTTTGTGACCCTCTGTTCCTTTCTTTAACAAATCACGCTTTCCTTTTCATTTCTTCCTTAACTATGTATCCTTGTATTTTCTGCATCTTTTCATCTTTTCATCTTCATTGTCTGCATTCAGTTCAGTAGTTGCAAAAATATATCTTAACTTATATTTTGGCCTACTGTCCTACCTCTTTTGTTCTTCCCTTCATTTTTTTAACCGCCTCCTCTTCATCCTTCATCCCTCCCTTTGTGTCATTTACTCATTTCAGCCCACTTCATTCCTTGTTGTTTTCCTTTTTTCCTCCTACTTTCATAGTTTACATTCTTCCCGTGTGTCCCTCGTTGTGCACTTCTTTTTCTAGCTGTTTTATTGCTCCCTTTTCCTTCCACTCCCTTCTTTTCTCATCCCTTCGCCTTTTATCTGCCTTTACTTACTCTTTATTTCACTTGGCACTTCTCTTCTTTCCCAACTTATATTTTCCTGTTTTCAGTCTTACTCTCCACCCTGCTGCCCTTTCTGTGCCTGTTGTTTTTCTCATACTCCTTTCCCATTGCCTCCATATCTGCCTGCATTTAGCCCACCTGTTGCTAATCCAAATTTAAAAAATATATACACATCTTCTAACAATACATATTTGATTTGTAGCTTTTTGCAGAAAATTGTATGATCATCTTCCATGGCTTTAACCTTCTCATCTCAAGAGCCACATTTGTCTCTTTCAGATGAGGTTTTCCAGTTTCACTTTGTTTGTGTTTTTCCTCATCTTCAGTCTGTTATGTATCATTTATTTTTGTCTTTTGCTGTTACTCCTCTTCTTTCTTCTCCACATTTCTTAATTTAGGCTCCTTCTTTATTCCAACCTTTCCCTGCAATTCCCCCGTTTGTTTCCTTCCTTTTTGTCTTCCTCTTTTTGCTGTTGTTCTCATTTTCTCTCACGTTTTCAGTTTGTGAAATAGTCACAGCCCCTGATCCACTGATGGATGTCATAATCACATGAATGCAGTTTGTCATCTTTCCACTCTCTACTGTAATGACGCGTGTCCATGTTCATTTTGGGGGTTGGTGGGTAAGACGTGGAGTGCATCACAGTTCAAGCTTCAATTTTTTTTTCAACATTTTGTAATTATCAATCAAAGTCACTTGATCGAAGTCACACTAAGTCTAAATTTTCATTTGTGAGCAAAGTACATTACACAGCATTAAACAATCTCATGGTAGTTATTAATCCACCACAAACCTACTCCCAGGTGAAAGCCAGGGTCAAACCTGTTGCAGGATGTGTTTCAACAAATCAACCACTGCTACATCTTGTAACTTTTAGGACCTGAAGCCATACGGGATCCACTGATACAGCTAAAAATCAGCTAAACTTCATGATTGAATTAATGAAAGTCATTAAAGAGGTGACATTCAATGTGAACCCCGTCTTTAGCCAATTAAAATCCAAAGAGATAAACACTTTAAATTTTATTTGTGTCTTCTAATCTCGTCCTCTGATGAGACTCAGTAAGCCTTCCCAGCTCCTCTCTCTGTGACTGACAGCTCATGTGGATAACCCTGATCTGGTCCTCCCCACCTGGCTGTTTGCAAAGTTTAAACAATGCTCAGGATTACTTCCTTTCATACGTGACCCGTACGGCGCGTCTGCCTGTCCGCACAGCACCTTCATCCACTCCTGAGTCAGTCCAAGCTGTGTAAACACGACCCACGCTGAATCCCAACATCCCATCCCGAGATCAAAGGGGCCGCTCGAATTCCTGCAGGTTGTTTCAAAGGCTGGAGCTGCGGGGATGAGCTTTTGTCAGCAGTTTCTGTGCCCCAAGGGAGACCCGTTTCAATCTTATTTAAAACAATTCAATAACAGGATACCTCGGTGCCGGGCCGGACATTATCATTCAGTTTAAGTTTTCAGATTTGAGGTTACTGGGGAAATTCGATAACCTGTTTTATTGTTTCTGCAACACTTTCAAAACGGCTGCAGGATCACAGATGATTCAGATTTATTTGCACCTGTTGCTTTGCTGTCTGTTTATTCTAGCTTTCAGAGTCCCAGTGCAGTGTTTAAAGACACTGACCAATCAGAAAGGTGCCAGCATGCATTTATAGCAGATTAGCCTTGAATGTGAACACAGTTATGCCTGCTGTTGCTCTTTTGGCTTCTCACACTGACTAATGCATGACTCAGACCGCATTCCTTGGATCATATTTACTCCATTATAGCGTTTTTTACATTTTTCATGAGAGAGTGCTGTATTTTTTTTGTTGTTTGTTTGTTTTAAAGTAAAAGGTCTTTGGTGATGAGCCTAGCCCCAAACCCCAGGCAGTGATATGTTCTCCTGGTTCTTGGCAAACAGACTAAAAGCAACTTTGTGGAAAAAAAAACATACCCTTCTTTAATGTCTTTCTCGAAAACTGAATGACTTTGTCTTCATAGAGTTAAGAAACTTAAATTGTTTTTTTTAAGTGTCCCACTGACACATTTGGATGTTGGGTTCTGGTACTGGCTATTTCTTACTTGTTCTCAAAGTCTCACGAACCAGTAAAGCCTATTAGGGCAATTCAGTTTAGTTTAATTTTCTTTATATAGTACCAAACCACAACAATTGTCGCCTCAAGGGGCTTTATAGTGAAAGGTAAACAATAATGCAGAGAAAACCTCAACAAT